>NC_051098.1:16434129-17182463 GCF_901709675.1 Syngnathus acus | reverse complement strand
ATCATTACATTCTTAGTTTAATCATGCTTCCGCACGTATCTCTTCTTTGTTAAGCAAAATCTTTCCCTCTGTGCAGAGCGTTCAGTAGTAATCGAAAAGCTGGCGTCTCACATTTAGGCGACATGTGACGTTTAGTCAAAACACAAGATATACTCAAGTACTGAACGGTCAAGACGACTCTGGCCGTGTCCATGATTTAGAGAACAAACATCAGGCATGCATTACACAGTTCCTTAAGGGTCATTAAGCTATTTAAGCAACATATCAAAAGACATTTATTTTGCAGTGCACAGAAATACATATTGAATCGTGAAGTTGTAGCAACCTCTGTTATTATCTTATATCAAAGAAATGTCTAGTTATGTCTGCTTTATTGGTTGACTCCATGAATATACTTGTCTGCTTATATACTTTATCCAAAGAGATGTGAGCGTATCTGTTATTGTGGCTAGGCGGGTTTTGTGTCTTTTGACCCTATTCCTTCACCGGTTTGGATTTGCTTTTGCGGCTTCTGCCGTTTGCAAGAGCGGGCGGCGCCCTAACACAACCGAAGTCGTTGGTGTTTTTTGGATTTTTAGCAGGGAACGATGGGAACGCCAAACAAACGAACAAACAGAGCAGAGTCGTCCTGTGATGGCGCCCTGACTCACACTTGCCGCCATTGTGTGCAGCATCCTCATTGGCTGGAGGAGGACCAGTGGGCGGGGCTTCTCAAGAGCACTAAACCGGGCTCTTCTTGACCAGCAGAATCAACATGAGGCTCAGGTACCCAAAGCCGCCACATTGACGTCCGCCAACGGTCATCTGTGTTGAGCATTTACGCAAGCCGACAATCGCCTTGTCGGAATTTGAGAGCGGAACAAAAACTGCTTTTGGGGACTTCCTCCATACTCGAGTCAAATCTGCGCTGAGTTACGGGAAAGAGTTAACTGGTTGATTGAGTCAGGCCCTGAACCTAGCTGCCATTTGACGCTTTCCTGTCATCCAATCGGAGACCCATCTCAAACCTTCCTTCCTTCCTTCCTTTCCTTTTCCTACCTGTAGCTGACCGCCTGTGTCCGCCTCGCCTTCATCTACTCGGATTCCCTTGATTCACCCGTGTCCGAGGCTATCTCACTTGACCACCGTGAGCCATTGTGTGAATACCATGACTGCTTGTGTCCACCTCTGTGTGTCCTCAGGTGCTTCCTGATGCTCCTGACCAGCACCACTGTTCTTGGGGTAAGTAGCGCATGGCCCCCCCGAGACAGCACATATGTATGTACGTCCATCTTTATGTTGGACATAGTGCACGTATAGGACAGGCACCTGCCTTGTGACAGTGAGCGGCGGGCGGCGCACATTCCTGCCTGCCGCTGATAGAAACGCTTGACTGCTAACTGAGTTGACACAACGCGGCAAGAATGCAGCCTGCAACACAAACACTGATGCATGATGGGAAGATGACAATCTGGGCATCTGTCTGCCGGGAGGGAGTGACGCTGGGCTCCGAACCCGACCACCTTTTGCACCTGCCCAACTGTTTTGTCGTCTCAAGCGTGATGTCTTTCCTACGCCGCCACGCGTTCACCGACGTGTCATAGCGGGCGTGATGTCACGTCCTCCTTACACCGGATGTCATACGTGCCGTGCCGCCAGTCGGCGCGCTCACCGTCATACCGCACCGACGATGATGTGGCAGGAATGACGATGATGTGATGTCATTGCCGCTGCTGATCCGACTGTCTCCAGGGCGACGACACGGAGCTTTGCGCCGGGCGAGACTGTTCCGCCTGTCGATGCTTTCCGGCGAAGGGAGCGAGGGTGAGACTCCGCCTGCAACAGAAAACAACCAATCACAGCTCGCCAAACCTCAATCGCAACTTGATAACACGCCAAATCGAAAACTTGGTCTCGGGCAAATATTTCAAAGCGAAACAAAACTAACAAGACCGAGACCACATCTAGAATTTAAGTACAGAGCCGAGACGGTCGGGTGCAGAAACTGGCCAGTGAGGTCCAGAAATTAGACCACAACTTAAAACAGTGAGCGCCAGAGGAACGCACGAGACGGTTTGAACTTTGACAGTGTCCTCCAGGCCGTAGAGCAGAGCAGAAATTTGGTCATGCACCGACTTCCTCAATTTTGACAATGACATCCAGAAGTTAGCCACAGTGTCCTGAACTTAAGGCGGTCCAGAAGTTAGCCCGTCTCGTATAGGAATTCAACTTAGCACAGAAGTTAGCCAACCGAGTCCAGAGGTTATCCGGTGAGGTCCAGAACTTGAGACGGTGCCAGATTTCAAAAGCAGGCATCCGTCATTTGGTTGCGCGTGCCTCATACAAGGAGCCCATGAAACATTGGTATGCTTTCAGCCGTTAACGGCCCTCCGAGGGAAACCAAAACGTAGCTACAACATTCGTTTGAGACCCCTGACCTGTTTTCATATACGCACAGACAAATATACGTGCAGTTTTGACATGACCTTATTGGAAGATGTTACAAAAATAGTGTGTGTTGTGCGTGCTTGTGTGTTTGCCTTTGTACAGCTGGGGGCAGCGGACAGACTGAAAGCGTTACGGCCAAACGTCTGTCTCACTGATTTCACACCTCGATAATTCCAGAGAAAGCTGCAAAGACCAAAAACTAACAGAGATCAGACCTGTCACATCTCATCGCACACACGCGGGCACAAAAACACACGCACACACACACACGCACACGCACGCACACACACACTCTTTGTGTATGCCGTTGCGGGGCCTCTGTCTGTCCTCTTGTGGTCACGTCGATGTGCGTGGTCGGTCACACGGCTTATTTTTAGGACTGCTGTTGTTTCAAATGGCAATGATGTGAACTCATTGCAAAGGGGCTTCTCAAACTTTTTGGGTCCAACGAAAGAATTATTCTTCATAGCGTCTTGGCCACACGCAGAGCCAACAGCGATCGCGTCGACAAAATGGCAAATTAGGAACAAATACAGCAAAGGCGGATGAAATAGCAAATTGGGAACAAATACAGAAAGGGGGATGGGGGAAAAAGACAAAAGAGAAAGCCAGTCAGACTCGCTGCAGCCGGCTGCTGACTTTGAGCATACCGAAGAACGAGACAAAGTCGAAAACCTTAGACAGAAACTTGTATTCGGTCAATTTTATAGGCAGGTCAAAGTTGAACGAGCAAAGTCAATCGGATTTCATTTCAAAATACAACTCTCTCTGTCCTTATTGTCCCGACTGCAGTTTGAGAAGCCTTGCGTTGGAAATGGCACTTGCACACACAGCTCTAACTCTGCTTGCTTTTCTCAGGGCTCTCCGGGGTCTCTTGGGCGGCAGGGTTCTCAGGGACCCCCAGGCTTCCCAGGCCCTCAGGGTCCTCCAGGAGAGAAAGGCAAGCGAGGGACTGAAGGCCCAGCAGGACGTCAGGGGCCAAAGGGAGACGCGGTAAAGAAACACACAGTGACGACATTTTAAACCCTGCCGCACACTTGAAACATTTGGATTTGGACAGACGAGTCCGACAATCTAGTCAAGCAACACATATTCCTTAGAACCAGTTGTCACCGTCAAGAGATGGATGACTCTCGCTCAGAGGAAACAAAACATGAAGAGGCTCTGGAAAGGAAAAAGCCTTGGACATTGCTGTTCTTTTTGCTTTCTTTCAGGGAGCTGTGGGCGTTCCCGGATTTCCTGGTTTAGAGGGAGTCCCGGTAGGAAGCCCAATCCTTCCCCCCAGGATCTCTCTCTGCAGGATCGAGACTATCTTTCCTGGATGAGCAGCTTTGGTTTCTTTGCGTCATCAGGGTCACCCGGGCCCAGCCGGCGGTCCCGGTTTTCCAGGTGTGGACGGGTGTAACGGGACGAGAGGAAGCCCGGGAAAGTCCGGACAGCCTGGAGAACAAGGGCCTCGTGGTGACGTGGTCAGAACTTCAAACTGCTTTACTTCTTAGGGTCACAAGCAGGAACTCGTGAACACCTCAACTAGTGCACAACACATAAACTAGACCACAAGAAACCCGACTTGAACGACAACACCTGAAATTGACCTCTTTGGGAGACAGAAAAAAATAAATAAAAATCACCTGACGTGCACTACGACACCTGGCGTAGTTGACGTGATTAGACGTTGACCAGGTGAAGTGTTGTCGTTCTTGTGGAGCACAGATGGTTTCCTTAAAAAGGCAGCTGACATTTTCTTTTCCCAGCAAGTATGTGCAGAAAGCAAAGATGAATTGGTTGACAATTGTGTGGCAGGGTTTTCAAGGAGCAAAGGGATTTCCAGGGGAGCCAGCGCTCTTCTTCCTCCAGTACCCCGGAGTGCCCGTGAGTGGTCTCCACATCACACCCCAGATCTTTAGCATGAGCCGATTGTCCCATTGCCCGCTTCTCATCATCGGCTGACGGATGCACTAATCTTAGATCTTTGACAGGGTGTCGCCGGCCTCGGGGGACTTCCTGGTCTGCCGGTGAGATCGCTGTCCTTCTGCCTGCCTACCTGCCGGGCTACCTGCCGGATGTCTTGCTTGTTTGACTTCCATACCAACACAGGCTTTCGATCTGACTCATCTGTGTGCAGGGTGGACCGGGTCCCAGAGGTTCGAGAGGATTAGCGGGTCCGATTGGTCCTGATGGATTCAATGTGAGAACATTTGTCACGACATAGACTTTCAATATCCTTATGCCAATGATCTGCAATGGTGTGGTTGTGCGTGTAGGGTATCCCTGGCCTGCCAGGTTCCAGAGGTCCCCCTGTGAGTATGCCCTCACATCACACACGTTTTCATCACAAAGACGAAGAAGAAAAAGGAATAACGCTGAGGACTTTGCTGGTATTTCTGCTTCAGGGCGAACGAGGTAGATCGGTGCCGGGACCGCAAGGAGATGAGGTACCAAGTAGTATGGCCCGATTTTGCGCCATGAGAGCAGACGTTAACCGGCGTCATCCGCAGGGGGAGCAAGGCTTACAGGGGCCTCCGGGGCCATTTGAGTATGTGGACCCCCCAGAGGATTTCTACATCAAAGGAGAGCAGGTTACTGGCTTTTGTCCAGTCACACCACAGCAGTCATCTTTTCAGCCGGCCGGCGGCTCTAACGTGTGCTCTGTTGCTTCGTCAGGGTCCGGCGGGGCCTAAAGGGCGTTGTGGAGCTCAAGGCCTGCCAGTAAGTCCACTCCGGGGTTCCATTGCGTCCCTTGACTGAGCTTCATCTAATCTAATTGTGCCCGTTTGGATTTTCAGGGTCTGGATGCCCTTCCTGGTGTCAAGGGAGAAAAAGGGATTGTGGGACTTCCTGGACCCAGGGTGAGGCGTCCTTCTTTGAAGCTCCTGCTGGCTGTGTGTAGAAAGCAAAGTCAGCCTCTATCATGTCAAAGGAAGACCTTCAAGGAGAGAGTGCAGACATATGTATATTTTGCACGGGTGAACGCTCGTGTGCATTTGGTTTGACTACAACGCTGCCTGCAACACCGCGCGGCGGCGGCCGGCCATTCAGCGTTTGAAAGCATTTGAAAGAATTAGCATTATCCACCATTGGTGGCCTTAGCGAATCAGGTCCTTGTGTGCTTGTGGTCTCCAGGGACTCCCAGGACGCTTGGGTCTACCCGGTTACAAAGGAGCCAAGGTGAGCGAGTGCTGCTACGTCGAGCGTAGAACCCGCCTGATCTCCCAGTTCTAGGCTAACGTTCCTTAGACCGGCTATGTCGCTTGCATTATACATTAGCATGAAGCTACCTGAAACGTCTTTGTGTTTCAGGGCGCTGTAGGAAGTTCTGGTCTTCCAGGTCTGATCGGACAAGAAGGTCCAAAGGTTGGTTGGTCGGGCGGTTCGTGAGGGGTTCAAACACCTTCTGATTGCCGTGGAAGTGAGTCACACGTGTGGCATGATATACATTGGTTCCTGTTCTCAGGGCATGATGGGAGATCCTGGTTTCAAAGGCCTCCCGCAGGAAATTGTCATCACACTTCCGGGTAGACGTCCGCACGCATGCACCAGACACACAGATCACTTCTTTTCTTTTCAACCCGCTCATTTGTCCTCAAGGTGACGCTGGAGATCCAGGGACTCCAGGACCGACGGGACCTCCAGGAGATCGTGGATTCATGGGAGCACACGGGCCCCGAGGATCCCCTGGTCGATCCATACCGGGTCAGAGCACAGCTGCGCTATCATCACGTGACTTTTCATGAGATCCATTTGACTCATTCAGTCACTTGCCTCGCACTCTGATTAGGACTGGCAGGTGTGCTGGGAGCAAGGGGGACTCCAGGATGCAGAGGTGACAAAGGAGATCCGGGTCAAGTTTTCACAGATCAAGAAGCATTTCCTGGGGAAACTGGAATACCGGGAAGAGCAGGACCCAGAGGAGCAAAAGGACAACCAGGGAGGCCAGGTAAGCTGGTGCTTATTTGGGAAAGAGCATGTCTTCTTTCCACGATGCGGGCATTTCAATTTGTCCTCCAGGCTATTACTGCCTTCCTGGAGTGCCAGGAGAACCTGGAGAACTCGGTGAACAAGGGCCCTCTGGGGCACCGGGTGATCATGGATTCAAAGGTCAGTATATTTGGGTTCCAGTGAGTTCAGTCATTTGTGTAGAATGCGGAGTAAGTTGCAATGCCGTGTGTTTTGGGACAGGTCGACAAGGTGAATGCTCCTGCGGTCCTCCAATTGTGGTGAGGGGACCCCCAGGACCAGTGGGGAAGCCCGGTTTGGTGGGGTATCCAGGGTCCCCAGGAGCCCAAGGACCAAGAGGGGAGAACGGCTGCGCGGGAGACACAGGTGTTTCTGGCCAGCCGGTAAGAAAAACATGTGGCCCGAGTTCATTGGAACAGGCAGGCTCATAATTGCGGAAAAGTAGACTCGTTTGGCCAGCCTTGTTGAACTCCAGGAAACATTTGAATTCCTCTATTAATTGCTTGAGTGACTGTTTGATTGGTTGACTGGCTTGCAGGGCCTGGGTGGCTTACCTGGTATCAAAGGGTTCAAAGGTCAAAAGGGAGACTTCATTGTGGTGGAAATCAAAGGCAAGTTGACCAGCTTTGACTGCCAGTTTGAGATAGATTGCTGTTGAGGTCTCAAGAAAACTGGCCAGATTGTGGATGCCATAGACTAGTATTGTAAAGCAATGTGATTAAACCATGTCTACACTGATCAAACGTGTTTCCAGGCGAGAAGGGCGAAAGAGGGGAGTTGGGTCTTGCGGGTAGACAAGGTTTCCCTGGAAGAGGAGGACAGGATGGACTCCCAGGACTCCCTGGAATCCCTGGACCTCAGGTCTTTGGCTCTCACTGTTATACAAGCATCAAATAGTTGCATCAAATCCTACAAACTTGTTGAGTCCACAAACCAGAGGATCTGCCATGAAAACTCTACCTCCGTTGCATGTGGCGTTTTCCTGCTTACCTTAGATTTGCTTTCAGGGAGAAAGTTACTCCGCTTCTCCGGGGGACCAAGGCCTTCCGGGTCTTCCTGGCCCCAAAGGACTAACCGGACAAACTGGCCCCCAGGGATCAGGCATAGTTGGAGCAATTGGAAAGCGGGGGGACCCAGGAGCCCCAGGATTTCCAGGTTTCTCTGGCTTCCCTGGCCTGAAAGGTGTTCAAGGTAAAGGTTGTTGAGGGGGGGAAAAAAAAGCAACGTAGTTGCCAAGGTTGGACTGACGTCTCACGTCTTCAAAGGCGAAACACTTCCTTGTATACCCAGAAACCCTGGACCCCGAGGACAGAAAGGGGAGGCAGGAGAAACAGGTGAACACAATACCAAGGATCTACCATTTCATTTCTGTTCATATTTGTATCTGACTTCCTGTTCATTTGCCTAGGCCCGAGAGGGCTTCCTGGTCCTCGTGGTTTCAGCGGATTCACAGGACCTGATGGACCTAAAGGAGAAACAGGACAGTCTGGACCTGCTGGACCACCTGGACTAGCAGGTACCACTGCTTTAGTACCACAATTTTGGCCAGTAGCTATAATAAGTGACTTTGTGTCTTCCTCTGCAAGGACCAAGAGGTTTTATTGGAGATACCGGAGTTGAAGGACTTGAAGGATTCAGTTTTACTGGAGAGCCAGGTATTGCCCTGTCAAAGATGGCTGATTTCATAGAAAGGAAACTATTGCATTGACATGTTAATGCAGAATGCATATCCACAACCGGTATGTGGAGATTAAAGTACACATATGCAACGCAGACAAGACGGGACATCTACATATTGAATTTACCACTGTGCTCCTTCAGCACTTGTGTATGTTTTTCTGTGTGTGCGCGCGCGTGCGTGTGCGTGCATGCGTGCGTGCGTGCGTGCGTGCGTGCGTGCGTGTGCTCGTGTGTGTGAGTGAGCCAGGCTCGCCAGGTGCACCAGGCACTCCTGGACTTAGAGGACAAGCTGGAGATTCTTATGTGGGGACCTCAGGACCCATTGGCTTTCCAGGGCTAGCTGGCTCTCCTGGACCTAAAGGAGTCCCAGGTCAACCTGGTAACCAAGGTCTCCAAGGTGAGGGAAAAATCCAAAGATAGATCTATTGTTGTGGGACTTATTTCAGACCTTGTCCTTCATAATGCCACACAAATGCTGTGACATGAAACAGCTCGTCTGCTTCATCATAAGAAGAGTTGATGAAGTTGTCCAGAAATATCTGTGAACAGGAAACATTAGTGTTCTTTTCACATGTTATCTTTGTCGTCAGGGGTCCCAGGTCTACCTGGGGTTCCAGGACCAAAGGGCCAGAGAGGACAGGATGCTGCACCGGGCAGCATTGGTCCCCCTGGCCCTATCGCTGATCTGTGCAAAAGAGGAAAACCTGGTCCCGCAGGTCCTTCTGGTCCACAAGGAGCTAGTGGTCCCCAGGGTAAAGTCTGAGCTGAAGTAATGTACTGATGTCATGGCTCTTGTTTCACCAGGAGAACTGGTGATACAAGTGTGGGACAACTAACCTAAAGCCTTCTTTTTCCCTTGATGTTTTTTTGTTCAGGATGTTTTGGGGAGAAAGGTGACGTGGGTGAACCGGGATCTCCAGGCTATGGACCCCCTGGCCCTGTGGGCAAACCAGGGTCTCCTGGCTTTCCTGGCTATCCGGGGCTTCCGGGCACCCCTGGTTCAAGTGGAGACTCTGGATTTGCAGGTTGGGATGGACGGAAAGGTGAGCAACCCCCTGACAGCATCAACCTTTTTCATTACTAAATTGTTCTTTCAAAGTCAAAGTCAAAGTCAGCTTTATTGTCAATCCCTTCATGTGTCAAGACACATGTCTGTGTTTTAGTCTGTGACGTAAGAATGCTTCAAGGAGATTGAAGCGAGGGACAACTCAAAGGGGTTTGGGGCTCTAAGTTCATAGGGCACCATGTGACATCTCACAAACAGGTCTGATGGGACCCCTTGGTAAGAACGGTGTCCCAGGAGTGCGAGGATTGATTGGGTTCCCAGGATACCCAGGGAGGCCAGGAGAGAGAGGACCTCGTGGACAAGATGGCAGGCCAGGATGTCAAGGTCCCAAAGGAGAGCAGGGTAAAAGCTACACAAGAAAACAATGATGCTAATATCAGGCGGCATAGTGCCTCAAAGTTGAATGGCTGGGGGTTCAAATCCAGTTGTTCTCCCCGCCCAAGTTGTTATCTCCGGGTGCTGCGGCATCTTCCCACATTCCAAAAACATTCATTGAAGGGTGGAACTTGTTTGAATACGACTGCGAATGGTTGATGTCTAAATGTGCACTGAGATGGGCTGCCAAGCAGTCTTGGGTATAGCCTGAAGGCAGCCGGGATGGGCTCCAGCCCGAATGAGTGCAAGCAGTATAGGGGATAGGGAGGGAGGGAGGGAGGGAGGGAGGGAGGGAGGGAGGGAGGGATGGATGGATGGATGGATGGATGGATGGATGGATGGATGGATGGATGGATGGATGGATGGATGGATGGATGGATGGATGGATGGATGGATGGATGGATGGATGGATGGATGGATGGATGGATGGATGGATGGATGGATGGATGGATGGATGGATGGATGGAGCATCATCAATCGACATCTGTTATCCATTCTTGTGGTCCTGTAGGATGTAAAGGCTACCCAGGACCGCCTGGCAAGACACTGGGTGTCCCAATCAAAGGTGCGAGGGGCAAACCTGGTCCCCCTGGTGTCAACGGTTTCCCCGGTGCACGAGGTCAGACTGAAGTGATGCATTAGGCCGCAATAGGATGGTTTCGCTACAGACTGAAAGAGGCTTTCCGAAAGACGATGACTGATTTTTTTTCACCGTTTTCTTACCAGGAAATAAGGGTGCACAAGGTCTTGTGGGCAAGCCTGGGTACCCAGGCATCAACATGCCCTCGGGTATCAGCGGGCCCCCAGGTCCACCAGGGAATACGGGCAAACCAGGGATTTCCGGAAGGCCTGGTCATCCTGGACCGTCCGGTTTCCTTGGCTTACCTGGAGAAACAGGAGACACAGTAAGCTGAGATAAAAGCATGTCCATTAAGTAGGCAGTCCAGAACACACTCAACCAGAATTCAGCCGCAATCAAATGTAGTACAATTTACCAATGTTGTATCCGACCAAACACCACAACGCAAATACAAGTGGATCCCCCGCATAGTCGTGGTTCTTCATTTGCAAATTCAATGTAGGCAATTCAACGCTACAGATCTGCATAGTGGTGGGTCTTCACTTGCATATTCAATGTAGGCGATTCAACGTTACAGTTTTCATTTATTTGGAGGGTTTTTGTCCTGCGTGTTTAAAATGAGAAGTTGAATAACTCACTGAGGTCTGATGAAGCGTAGGATTAGATAGTCATGACTACAAAATACTGATGTTATCATTCAGGGTGACCCAGGATCCCCTGGAAGGCCCGGTGAACACGGTCGACAAGGACGTCTCGGATCCAAAGGTGTGGTCCATTTTTCTGCTGCCGTGACAAAGGTGATTCAGAGACATTTGTAAAAATGTTGCTTTGATGTATCAGGTGATCAAGGAGAGTCTCGCAGTCGACCTGGTTTACCTGGAGACAAGGGGCCTTCTGGAGACGCTGGGCCTCAAGGTGAGGTTCTAACATGTCGGTCAACTTGAATCCTAAAACACTAGTTCAATTGTCCTTTATCAGGTGCTTCTGGACCTCAAGGTGAACCTGGAGCGCTTGGTTTCATTGGCGAGCCAGGCCAGAGAGGCTCCAAAGGGGATCTGGGACAGCCTGGGGAGCAAGGACCACCAGGTACATGTGCTTCTCAGGCTAATCACAACCACAAAGGTGGCCGTGCTGCTGTTTCCAAAGATCTCGAAGGCACTCTTAAGTCTGGGCAAGCAGAAAACTCCCAACTTGTCTGTCTGTTCATCAGGTGTGATTGGGCCCCCAGGCCCCAGAGGTCGGCCAGGGGTTCCGGGTCTTCCTGGCAATACGGGTGCTGACGGTCCCGCTGGACCGCAGGGCATCTTTGGACTCCAAGGTGAGAAGTTGTGGTGTTTGTGTTTATTTGATTTGATTTGATCTATTTATCAGCGTAACGGCTGCCAGTTTGAGCTATGCGTTTTGAACGTTAGTAAAACCTCACTCCCCGTGAGCTTATATAGAGTGCTGACTGCTTCGCTGTCAGCCCAGACTTTAGGCTCAGACGTCAGCGCTCCCAAGCCGGTGATGGTCGCGGTTTGGGTTTGCGCCCTGCGTGGGGCGGGGCGGCTTGGAAAAGCCACCTGTTACATTGGTCAATCAATTGTTGGAACAGGTCCTCCTGGACCGCTGGGACGTCATGGCCTCGACGGACTAAAGGGGGTGAAAGGAGACATTGGCACCAGAGGTATGCCCACTCCTGTAAATTGAGCAATGAGCTAGTGATGCCCAAAAGTACCTTTCTGTACAACAGACGTTGTCCGTTTACGTTATTTCCTTCATTTCTTCAGCAAAACTTGCCTGTGCTGTCTCTTCAGGTCTCGGTATTCCAGGTTCTCAAGGTTCTCAAGGTCTTCTGGGAGATAAAGGCCCTTCCGGTCCTCCAGGTCACCCAGGTTCATCGCAGCCTGGACCTCCAGGACCTAAAGGCCCTTCAGGAGCTCGAGGTTGGTGATGTTGTTTTCTGGAGGACTCTTGGGCCCTACAGGTATCTTCGCAATTTGCATTGAGGTACTATTCTCACTTTTTATTTATTTGTCCAGGGCCACAAGGACAAATTGGGCCATTGGGTGAATCTGGACCTGCCTGTAAAAATCCTCCCTCGGGTATTTCGGGAGATCCTGGAGACCCTGGACCAGATGGAGAGTCAGGTCAGATGACAAGTAACATTAGTGACACGTTAACAGTTGATCTGTGACTTGACTGACCTCAGACAACCTTGCAGGTTTCCCCGGCGACATGGGGGATTCGGGTCCTAACCCTCCAGTTCCTGGTGATGATGGGGACAGCGGAGACAACGGATGCCCTGGCCTAAAGGGAGACAAAGGACTTCCAGGGCCCAGAGGACAAGCAGGCACAAGTGGAAATCAAGGGTTAAAAGGTGAATGTGAGGACGGAGTGTTCATAGTTCTCGGCTCAGGTTGTTGTAGTCCAGACCAGCCTGAGGCTGTGATGGTATTATTTTCAACATCCGTGTGAACAGGTGAGCGAGGTACTCCAGGTCTGATGGGGATACCTGGAAATCCGGGCTCAAGAGGTTTGCCGGGACCAACCGGACCTCTCGGGTCTCAGGGCTGTACGGGTCAGGCGGGTCCAAAGGGAGAGATGGGCAGAGTTTTTCCCTGCTCCACTTACCCTTCACCCCCACAGGGCCCTCCGGGACCCCCTGGGCTACCTGGTCTACTGGGAAATATAGGTTTTCAGGGAGACGATGGATTTGAGGGACTCAAAGGTATGAGGCTGCGACGAGGCAGGTCCTACACAGAGTCAGCGATTGTGAGATGATGACTGTTGATGTTGTGCTGCAGGTAAGAAAGGGGATGCCGGGTGCATTGGGCCCCGAGGCCCTCTGGGGCCACCGGGGCCTGTTGGGGAGCCAGGTCGACGAGGCCTGGAGGGTGAGAGAGGTGCGGTGGGAGCCAAAGGTGAGACTAAAAGTTGAAAATGTTCACACAAGATTCAGAGTAAGGCTGCAGTGCGTGTGCCGGTCGGTGCAACTGGTTTTCATGAGCGGCCAACCGTTGTCAGCTAGTTTTGCTCGCTTTCCTAAATTCAGTTGCAGGTGAGCAGCGGTGTCTCACAGAGACACACCCAGCCATACCAACAGAGTTGACTCAATACAAAATATTTGTAAAAAAAACAATAGACATGGCATCTTCAAATGATGTTTTCTGATATAAAGTCGCAGTTTCTCATCAGATGAGGGAAGTTGAGTTGCCGGTTGGCTGGCTGGCCGGCCGGCCGACCAGCAGGCTGGAATTTGTTTGCGATTGCCCACGCCAGTGGTGTTGGGTCGCTGAGCTGTAAGCTTTTTCTTCAGACTTGCTGTGCTCTGTGCTCAGGTGATCCTGGTTTGACCGGAGACCGTGGACCTCCCGGACCATCCAGACCCGTGAACGCAGGCTTCCTAATGGTCATCCACAGCCAGTCCAAAATGCCTCCATCTTGTCCCCAGGGGATGCAAACCCTGTGGTTGGGATACAGTCTCTTGTACCTGGAAGGCCAGGAGAAAGCGCACACTCAGGACCTCGGTACTCTTCTTACTTTTTTCCTGGTCTTGTCCGGAACGAGCCGGGTCGTCTGATGACCGGCCGACCGGACACGACTGCGGCCGTAGCTCAGCGGGAGCTGCGTTCAGACGCTACGCCAGCGTCTGGAGTTCAAAAAAGTCAAAACGAGTAGGGCCAAAATGTCTCTATCTTAATGATTAACTGTTAAGAAGTGTCTCGATCCTAACGATTAACTGTTAAGAAGATGAACATGACCCAGATTGGCCAGCCCATTTTCCCTCTCAACTCCCATGTAGCGAGTCACAATGGCCCGGGACGAAATCCGCCATCTCCTGACGTCCTTGTGCCAGAAGTCAGACTTGCCATTGTTGGCCTGGCCCGACTCCCCAAAATGCCAATACAAAGCCTCAGCGTTCCTAGAGCTGCGATCGGCCGCTTTGGACGCAACTCGTCTGCAGTCGGAGCACAAGGACATTGGTGCCGCCGTGAGAGTACAAAGGAAGGCGTTCTTCTTTTGGAGCCGTCTAAGCGCGTTTGTTGTGTTGCAGGTCAGGCGGGCTCGTGCATGCGCGTCTTCTCCACCATGCCCTTCGCCTCATGTAACATGGGAACGTGCTCGTACGCCGGCCGCAACGACAAATCCTATTGGCTGTCGGCCACGGCCGCCGTGCCCGCCTTGCCCGTGGGCGGAGCCTCCATCCGAGAGCACATCAGCCGCTGCGCCGTTTGTGAGGCGCCCTCTGCCCCCGTGGCCCTACACAGCCAGTCGCCGGTGGGGCCGCCGTGCCCCTCTGACTGGGCAAGCCTGTGGACCGGCTTCTCCTTCCTCATGGTGGGCATTGCATTTCCTGAAAAAAAGACCACGGCCATCGAGTACTATATATATATATATATATATATATACACACATATACACACATGTATATATTGTGTGTTGATCGTGTGCTGTGTCTCGTCACCGTGGGATAGGGGGAACGAAATTTCGGTTTCTTTGTGTGTCTTAGCATGAAGGAATTGACAATAAAGCTGACTCTGACTCTGATATATATATATATATATATATATATATATATATATATATACACATGTATATATATATATATATATACGTATATATATACGTATATATATATATTTATTCCAGAAGTATCATTTTCAAAGTACATCTCAAATGAAGTCATCCACAATCAAATGAATTGAAAATTTCAAGGAATATTCTCCGCTTTCTGTCATCCCCATGCAAGCAGACTGATTGATGATGCTTTGTACAAGCAGCAGCTTACTTTACTTTGAAAAAAGAGTCATTTAGGCAATTTCCCCATAGCCCTGGGTGTCAACCAAACCAGGAAGCCAAACAGAATCTGTGCCACCATATTTTGAACGAAGGGTTGTGGGTTAGGGTTATTCGGCTTCAGATTGATTCATGAGGGAAAAAGACGTTTTCATGGGATCCATCCAAAGAAGAATGGAAGGTGAAGAAAACAAGTGGGGGGCTTTTTTTCAAAGTACATTTCAGTCTGAAGGTTGTTTGCTTCTGTCGCCATTGGCAGCACACGGGCGCCGGCGACGAGGGCGGCGGTCAGTCGCTGACGTCGTCGGGAAGTTGCCTGCGGGACTTCCGGCCGCAGCCCTTCGTGGAGTGCCAGGGCCCCCGGGGGACGTGCCATTACTTTGCCAACATTTACAGTTTCTGGCTAACGGCGCCCGATGCTGCCGACAGCCGCCAGCACGCCGCCAAGGTGGGACGCTGCAACGTCTGCATCAAGGTGGCCCCGCCCTGAACGCCAAGCGCCCGCTTTTGCTCACCACAACTTCAAATTAAAACAAAATATATCTTTTGGATTTGCTCTCCTTGGGTGCTCTCCTCTTCCGCTCTTTCAAGCTCAACTTCCTGTCAGGGTCCGCTGGAACAAATGCCACCTTTTGGCCCAAAAAAAAAAAAAAAAAAAAAAAAAAAAGAACACAGCTGCAGGCTGCCACCCCGGCATACCAGCGAGCCACCAGCTTGGCGCTTTTGCCAGATGAGAGGGCTCCTCGGCCCGGCTTCTTCCTTTTTTCTTGAGCGGCGTGTGCTCCAACTGCCAAACT
Organism: Syngnathus acus; assembly: GCF_901709675.1. Lineage (NCBI taxonomy): Eukaryota > Metazoa > Chordata > Actinopteri > Syngnathiformes > Syngnathidae > Syngnathus > Syngnathus acus. The sequence goes on along the minus strand of NC_051098.1, from coordinate 17,166,802 downwards.
CGCTTCAGACTGGACGATGGGGGGGGGGGGGGGGGGGGGGGGGGGGGGCGACTCGTTGGAGGCTTTTCTTTCCATTTGAAACATGCGAAGAATACAAGACAACCTCCAAGTAACCAAAATGTTGAGTGGAAAATACAAAGTGCGCTCGCTGTCAGTAGCATCAGCATTACCGATCAAGTTAAGCGCAAATTGGAAAAGTCAAGACTTGCTGTCGTCAAAAGCTAAGCGGCAAATGCTCACCAGTGTTGTGAAACGTTGACAGCTTTCGAAACGAGCTTGCAAAGGTGTTTGCGCGCGGTGAAAATCGGGGATGCATTTTCCCTTGCAATGTATTCCTAAAACGATGTACGGTTGCAAAAGCCATTGACAGGTGGGCTCCCGCTCTTCTGCTCTGCTTACCTCTCCGCGGGGACCGAGCGGTTCCTCCTCTGCCCGAGGTCACGGGGTGGAGCGGCGGCCCTGCTGCAAAAGCGGGAAGGAAGGAAGGAAGGAAGGAAGGAAGGCCACAAACAGGGACACAAGGGTCATTGCGGCCATTTCTCCAGCGAGAGCGGACGGATGACCTTGTAAGCAAGCATCTGTGCAATCATCAATATATTGCAAAAGTCTCTTTTTTCAAATGCTGAGTATTCTTGCCCCACCCAATTCCAACCAATTAAAAAACAATGCAAGTGTATTTTTTCAATCCCATTCATCAGTCAATTAAATTTCGCCGTCACACATTACGCACAGGCAGGAGAAGTCAAGATAAGAGCCGTTCGATAATGCGCCAACAAAACTTTATTTTGCCAGGCCAGCCGCCACGTGACCCGGTACCGGCGCTCGGGAACATCAAGTATTTCCCCTCTCAGGGATAACGCCGGTCAAGCCGCTCTGTCACGTTTGCGCCACTGACACATTTCATTCAAATGGACCCGCTACAAGCACACCAGCCCCTAGACGAGGTGCGGCTGCCATTTACCGGTGGGCGCGTCGAAGAGCGCAAGCGGCGCTCCGAGGCGGGCCCGCCGCCGACCCATCTGTCGAGTCCGCTTTAGGATCCCGAAAGCCGGCTGCCAAAAAGTCCCGCCCCCCAAAAAAGTCCAAATCTGATGCCATCCTGGACCGTCCGGGAAGACTTTCTTGGCCCAATCGGTACTTGGCTCCTACCGTGCGTCCCGCCTGGAAGCCCATCGGGACCTGGCTGGCACCCCACGGCGAGTTTGCGCAGTCGCCATCGGCGTAAGGTCCGGGCGGATCCGCCCGGGCGGGCTTGCAGAGGTAGCCGAGGGTCCGGGCGCGGAAAGCGCACTCCCTCGTGCGGTCCGAGCGAAGGCTCTCGCAGGGGTGGATCCCCTCAGGGGGCTGCCGGTGTTGGGCCCAGACACACTGCCGGTGGCCTTGGACGCCATCGGCGGGGAAAGCCGCCAGCGTCCCCGCCAGCGCGTTGGCGACGGACGGGCCGAGGTGCGACGGGATCGCGGCTCCGGGGAGCGCGTCCAGGGGTCCCGGCGCCGACACCCTCGAGCTGGCGTTGATGAGCAGGTTCCGACTGATGGGGCTGGGGTTGGCGATCTGGCCCTCGCACACGGAGGTGGCGCCCGCCCCGGCGCGGGCCTGACATAATTGGTTGATTCGGTGCACGATGCTGCTCAAGTCGCCGCCGCCCTGCTGGTGCAGACCGGCGGCCATGGACAGCGGGATGGTGGAGGTAGACACCGTCACGTTGGGAGGCGCGTCCGAGTCAGAGAGCTTGCGGGGTCCCAAAGCCCTCGGAGGGCCCTGCTGGAGGCCACCGGACGGTACCTCTGGAGTCTGGAGCGCACCGGGTACGACGCCAGATGTCTGGGGGTGCGGTGGATGAAGACCGGCGGGTACTGCGCCGGGCATCGGGGGGCGCAGCGGCTGGACACTGACGGACATGCTTCGCTGAGAATGAAGACCGCCGGCTCCCGCAGTTTGGTAGCGGGGTGGCTGGATTCCGCCGGACGTGGCGGCGCCCGGGGTCCGGGAGAGGCTCCGCGAACCGCCGAGGCCCCGGCCGCGCAGAGCCGCTTCCGATGCGTGGCGGAGGTTCAGAGGGGCGGCGGTCGCTAAGCTGTGAGGCACGGTCGGCGTCTGGGGCTCCAGCACGGGCAGGCGCGCCGCACCCAAGGGCATTACCCCGCCACGCTGTTCCAGCGGATGGTGGGCGAGCCTCCGCTCCGGTGGCGGCTGCCCGTGAGTCTGGCGCGAGGACGCGGGCCTGAACCGCTCATGCGGGTGAAAAGACGAGGGGTTCATGGCGGCTCTGCCGACGTGGCGGTCACAGCCAAAAGAGGCCGAGTTGCGATGTTGGCGCGGGCGGTCGCCCGGCCGGAGGACACTTGCGGCCGGACGGCACACTCACATTTCTCCAGTCGGGCGTTGGTCAGACGCGAGACGAACGAGACCCGGTCCGCTGAGGCGTGCGCCCAACTTCGGCGATGACTACGTGGCGTCAGCTTCTGCCTGCAAGTGGACAGCATGTGCGTCAGCGACACTTCCGATGTATGCAAGCGTGGGATGGGGGTCGGCATTTTTTGACCGACATATTTGCAAATACGTTTTTAGGCTAAATCCTAAGCCAGAGCTATGTTTTCCCTACAATGACATATGGCATGACGGGGACATTATGAAACCAAAAAATGACAAAGAGACAATGTTGGAATGCTGAAATCATGGAGGTCAAAGGCTCCATTTTTTTTTTTTTTTACTTGCAATCCTGCTTTCGCATTCGGCCTAGACTACAAGTGTGCCCGTCAAAAATGTTGCATCCACACAGGTAGTTCGAGGTCTCCGTAATACTATATTGTTCACAGACAAACGTTGTGGCCGACTCAAAGGCGCAAATTCTTCCCAATCTGTGAAAATGGCAACTTCCTCCCTTCTCATTCCAAGTGTGCACTCTATCCATGCACGGCACCACACTGCCCCCCAGAGGGCAAATAATTAATTGGCAGGATTTTGACACACCTTAACCAGGGAAACCATGAATGACTGATGGGAGGAAACTGTCAACAGTTTATGTATTTAATTCTTTTAAACTTTGAAATGAGGTTTTGCAATTCGGAGTTTGTATCTCCAAGCCCTTGTCGAGTGACGTCAGATTAAAACAACTCGAGCTAGATATTTTGGGGACCTCCCGGTTTGAGTGCACTTGTCCTGATCGGAAATCCCCAAACTGCGACTTCCGACTCCCCTGCAAACGTTGAGCTCTTCGATGGGTCTGTGACGTCACGGGTGTAGATGACAGGCAAGAAACGAATCGGTGAATAGCCGAGTGGAGACACGTGGTCGTCATCTCATCTCATCTCATCTCATCGTCGTGATCATGAGGATGACCCACAACATAGCGCCTCGCTCGCAGCGAGCCAACACGTACGTGAATATTGGGTGCGTTCGCACGTTCAGTCCGACAACACTCGAGGGTTAGTCAAGTGAGTGCGTTCGGAGAGGCAGAGCGCGCTCACCCGAGAAACCATTTGTTTACGAACGAAGCCTACGTGCTCCGACTGTTCGCATCTGCGGTGTTTGACAGTCGGAACGCCTAAAGCGCACTACGGAACTCCTTCAATGGGGAACAGACAGCACATTTGAACAACGTTCGGAGTGACGGAGCGCGGGCTAGGCGACCATTTCCGAACGCACACTTTGTCTTCGTGCTACGATGCTAGGCTACGGCTCGTGCTAGCTAACGAGAGCGTCCAGAGTGTCGGGCAATACTTACTTAGGCTCCTCGACTCTAAGGACGTGGCGCGCTCGTTTTGCGGAGGTACGATGACGCCGCTCACTTTCTCGACTTGAGCCTAATTGGCGACAGTGTCCGCTGAGCAGCCCGCTTGCCTGTTAGCCGCACCGCTCAAGTGAGCGTTCACTGCGCGTGCGCAGAAGGAGCCCCGCCTCCGCCAACAGCCTGTCTGTGGCCCGCGGAGAAGGCCTGAGCAATAATCGAACGCTCTCGAAGCAATAATACATGGCGGTATTAATCTAGCTCAACAACACTACGAGCGCCGACGCAACCTTACGGTACCAAGCAATCAATTTATCGTTTTCGAGAGGTGACTTCACGAATGGGTGGAGACGACATATGCCAACGCGCTGTCGTACCACCGGCGAGCCGAACGTGCCTACGGGGCGGCCATGTTGGCAAGGGCGCCGTAATGCCATGGCCGTGGGCAATGCGAGCACTTTCACATGAAATAAGACCTGGAAATTCTAAGTCATGACTTGCTCAGTTTTCACGAAGTTTACTTTTTGTCAACGCCCAAGTTTATGCTATCAAGACCGCATGAAAAAAAAGTCCAATATTTTATCCTATTAAAAAGTTGTTCTCAGTTAACTTGCAATTGCAAAGCTGTTTATCTTTGGCCAAGTTGAGGATTTAATTGGACAGACACAAAAAGCCAGTCTGGAAAGGAGGCCTTTTTATTATTGCGCAAGACAGGAGATGTTGCTCAGCGACCCGAGAGAGGGACGCCGCGGAGGATCACTGATGCACTCGCAGTAGTTTGAGCTCATCCAGCAGCTGCTGCTCCTTCTGCAACTTCTCCAGCTGAAACGACAGCGAGCGGCGACGAGTCAAGTAAGACGGGCGGGGCTTCCCTTCTCGCTGCTGTTAAACGCCAGCCAAAGGACAGAGTAACGGCCAACAGTCGGGGGGGGGTAGCTGACCTGGTTCTTCTGCAGAACCTTTCCACACGACTGTTGCTCTTTCAGCTCCTCGATAGCTTTCAGCTTCTGCAAGGCAACGTCAACAAACGTGTGACAGACAAACAGCCGGCTCCACTCGCCAACCTCCACCACTACGCGGACGAGGAAGAAGCACGCGCCCAGCTACGCTTGCAAACGTCGCGCTCGCTGTTGACCTTCTTGACGTTCTTGAGCTTCTTCTCCATTTCGGGGTCGTCGCAGGTCTCCGTCGATTGGTCGCGAGCCACGCGGGCGGGCTCGGAGGGTGGCTCAGGCTCGGCCGCGCTCTCCTGCGGAGGACGGGAAAGAACTTGAGCGTTGCCACGCCAATCCAGACGTGGCAAAATCGGAAGCTGGGCTCAGCGTCGCGACTGTCGGTCGGGGACACGGTCGCAGGGGTCGAGACGCGTAGCCAAAAGCTTCCAATTGGGAGACGGGCGCTCTGCCACTGAGCCACGCTGCCCACCCCGCCCCGCTAGAAATTGCAAACATGTGGCAAAGCTCAAACGTCACGGTTGCTCCGCTAATATCCAAAGAGCAAGGCTGTTGCTATAGCAACAACTTGACGCTAGTCTAAGATGCAAATGTGATGTTTTTGTTGTTGACTTGTGGGAAAAGACAGCAGACTTGTTACTATCAAGTAGAAAGTTGCCTTTGCCATGACCTGTTTGGCAGCTTTGCGCGCTTCTCGTTTCTTCTGATTCTTCAGTGCCGCTTTGGACAAAGGCTTGTCGAAGGACCGCGCGTTCTGAGGCGCCTCCTCCTCGTGCTGCAGCATCAAATACAAGCGTCACGTTAGCGGCCTCAACTGTGGCTTGCAGTGACTTTTGTGCATACCAATTTGGATGTGGGCGCAGCGGGGAGGTGCCTGAGCGCCGGCGGTCTGTAGGCCTGAGCGGGTGCGGCCTGCGCGCCGCCCGGTCCGGCCGCCTGCTGCCGGACCGGCCGCTCGGGGAAGGTTCCGTCTGGGAAGGGCTGCCAGCGGACTTCCCACAGCTCGCTGCCTTCGGGCGTCTGGTGTGCGTGCTCCACGCCGCCCGTGTAGTGGCGCACCTGGAAGCCGTTGCCCACGCGCAGCCGCGGCGAGCACGTGGCCGTCAGCACGTGCTCGCCGTCCGGACACCAACTGAAGTGAGTGGCGTCTGCCGCCTGACTTTTGGAGACCTGCAGTGGCACACATGCTTATTTCTGGTGCTGGATTGGCTTCCAGCTTTTTTTTCCCAGACAATCAGACGCCGTTGCAGGTTTACCCGCAGTAAAAAAGCCAAAGAATTTGGAGCGGGGCTCCACTCCACTCCACTCACCTGTTTGTACTTCTTGATGTCCCAAACTTCCATCTGACCCCTAAGATTGCCGAATCCCGCCAGGACCAGGATGTGACCCTGCGGACTGGAGCATGCCGTCAGACTCTCAGCAGGAAGGGGGCGGGCGCAGCCAACGGCACGTCCTCCTCACCTGTAGTAGGCGGCGTTGCGCGGTCCGGTCCCAAAGTCGAAGACGGCGTCGCACTTGAGGTTGAAGACTGTGGCCTTGGCCGGCATGAAGCCGTAAACCACGCAGAAGTGGCTGGAGTTTGGACTCCAGGCCACGTCGTAAATGGGCCCGCTCTTGGCTGAGGGGAGAAAAGCGCCACGTGGCGAGTAAGCGTCTCCAGGGCGCATCTGTCTTGACAGCCGTGACCTTCCAGCCGTGAGCTTTCCGGCTCAATTGCCTCCTTGGTGGTGCTGATTGCTCACCAAGCTGCACGTGCGCCGTCTCTCCGCCGACGTGGAGGTAGTGCAGAGTCTGCTCGCCGTAGTATGACGCGCCGCTCTTGTCCACCTCGGTGCTCGCCGTCACCAGCACGGCCGAGGCTGTGCCGACAATAAGCGCGCAGGTCAGACGTGTGGCCCCGAGGCGAGCGCTAAAAAGTCTTTAGCGTCTTAAGTGTGATGTCAAGTCGCAACTGGGCTCCGGCGGGCAAGTCCGACCGACGTACGAAGGAATGTAAGGCCGAAGCGATCGCCCTCCCGCAACTGAATTTGTTCTCGCTGCAGTTCAAGCGCAGTCTTTGGTGAGTTTCTAGCGTCCGTGTCGCGCCCCCCCACCTTTGTTGTTCCACTGCATGTTGACGCGGTCAGCCTTGAAGAAGCTCTTGGAGGCCAGGGCGGCGCCAGGCCCCGCCAAGTGCGGGTACTGGAGGAGGCGCACGAATGATGGCGCCCCTTTGCTGCCGGGGACGTACACGCATACCTGACGGGGAGGGAGGGAGGGAGGGGGCAAATGAATTGATCAGGTGGTGCCATTTGCGCTTCCTGCTGGCTGGCGTAGCGGTCTACATCGAACTTTTGAGCGGGCGGTGCATTGTGGCCTCCAAAATGGCCCAAATGCACCATTTGGGACACAGCTGGAGTGATTGGTTGCTCACTCACCTTGCTGGGATGAGCTCCCGGTGAAAGCTCAAAGTTGGAAATTTTCTGCACGTGAAGCTTGTTGGCGATGACGTCTGCACACAAAAGATGCTTTAGAGTTAGCCTGCGATTAGCATATGCGGCTAAAGTGATGTTTATTAGCTTGCAGCATGCTTGCTAACACCATGTGTGTCCTTACTGAAATTGTTATCCTCAAAGAAGTGCAGCTCGTTGCTGACCATCCTCACGGCCATCTTCTCGTCTTGGGACCAGCTGGGACACCTGCACGACAGCGCCGCATCAGCGTCGAGCCGGGCAGAGCCGCGCCTCGCTCTCGCCGCGCCTCGCTCTCGCCGCGCCTCGCTCTCGCCGCGCACCAAGCGTCCGCCTTCTTCTGGAACAAGCCTTTGAGCAGGCCGCCGCCGGGCAGCTCCCACAGACGGAGGTTGGCGTCGCCCTGAGCCGCCTCGCCGCTCTCTGGAAAGACATGTCTCGGTCACGGTCCAAACGCGCTTTGGGATTTACAACGTCTGAGAATTGATGAGCGCGGTGACAGGCGGCTTACAAAGCACGCCAAAACCGGGAACGAGCCGGCCCGTCAAAAACAAGCCCAAGTTGTCAACACTGTGTGTGTATTTGTTGCCAGTGTAAGCAGTGCGAGTTCGCCTGATGAAGGTGCGCAATGTTCTTACTGGTGTAGGGCTGCCAGGTGACCAGGATGTTGGCGAGAGGAGAGAAGCGCAGCATTGCCGTCTTGGGCAGCTCCAATGTGGCCACCGGGGAGCCGTCCGAGGTCCGCGCCACCGACACGCTGGGCAAAGGCGCATGTCAACCGAGGTCAACTCTGGGGCTCGTTCCAGCAGTTCTCAAAAGTAATGGCGCCACCTACTGAAAGGCGTACCCCAAGGTTCTGTGCTCCTGGAGCCTACACTTGTTGACATGGCTGTCAAGGTGTTAACCTCGAGTCAGGGGGCCACATATATGTGAATGTTGACGACAGAGACACCGGACCGACCGAGCGAGCGAGCGAGAGCGAAAGACACCGTAGCCGTCTGCCCCAGACCGGAAGCGGGGGATTGGGGGGAAGGGGGTCAACAGGCCGCCCCAGTTTCCCCCCAAGATCGCCGCCACATAGCGAGGCACCTGACTGAGCTAACGGTGCTGGCAGAGGAGGGCACGTGTCTGGAGCCGGGTGCCCGGAAGTTGGCCGCGAGACAGGCGGGCCACCGAGGCTAGGCGGCCGGGCTGCCAACATTGCGCCTTTTGAGAGACACTGGAGTGACCGCGGGTAACCCGACAACGGCCGTAAAGGAAAGGCGGCCTTTGGCTGTCACCGGCAGCACTGAAGGGCCCAAACGTTGGTGGATGCAAGCAGGAAACACGACCAGGAACTGACACCTGAACTAACCGTGTCTTTTTGCGGAGCTTGGCGTCTCACTGATGCTCCTCTGCTCGAATGAGGGCAACCGAGTGGCTGGCGAGCGTGTCGAGATTCGCAAAATCACATACTCACACTTTTCCATTGCACCACGCCAACCGCGAGCCATCACTGCTGAACGTCAGGTATTGGCTCGCACGAGGATCCCTGCGTGCGCGCGCACACACACACGGTCAGTCACACGCTGGCTGATGACATCACTGATGATGTCAGTGTTGGGAGATCGATCACCTGGTGAAAGCGGCGTGCTCCTGGCAGGTAGGGGGACCGCAAAAGAGCGACGTCCCGCCCGACTCTCTTACTGAAACACACAAAAGTCACATATGCAAACTCTCTCAGCCACCATTCATCCATACTCTGCGTTCTCACGAGTGTTAAGGCTCCAGACTATGTACTCGGAGCACCCTAACCTTCATTGTAAGAGCACAAGTAGAAAATGCAGGGTGGGGACATGAATCACAACTCAACTTGCAATGTAAATGTGAACATTTACACTCACTCTCACTATATCGCAGAGAAATAGGCAGAAGTGTGGAGCCAAAATTTGTCAGCAACCCCAACATATAATCAACCAATTTTAAATGAAGCAAATTTGTGAATGACAACTTTACTTGGGGTATCTCAAATGATGGGGCAAAAATTCCGGGACGCTCTGGAGCCCAAACACAGATGAACACAATACTATACTCAAGTGGAGAATGAAATTGTGTCCAACGGTGTGTGGGTGTGCGTGCTTTACGCACTTTTGGTTGCTGAATTGAGGTATAGCGCACGTGCAAAACAGAAAAAGCAACGAACGTGATCAACAAAAGCACGTCAAAAAACTGACGTTGAAAAGAAATAGGACGAAGGAACGAACCTGCTAAGAGCGGCACTGGCGGCGCCATGTTGACGTGCCGGAAGCGGAGTACACTCGGATCGGAAAACCGTCATAAGGAGGCGCGTCGCTCACTGCCACGTCTGCGTGCGTGCGTGCTTGCGTGGAGTTCAGCTTTAAGTACACGTATCTATTCGCTTTACATTTAAACTCGAGTTGGAGGACGTGGCCGACTTACGTTCCATTTTAAAATGAACAATCATAATCACAACCCAACCGTGACATCATTTTCAAACGTTTTTGTGACTTGTTTGACTATAACAGACGGGTCGTGAGACCCTTTTTTTTATACTACAGCTTCCTGTTTAAAAATAAAAGTCTAATGAGTCCTTCGCAAAGCGAATAAAAAAAGGACGCAGTAAAAATGTCTTTCTTCTACGCTCAACTACAAATTGGATCATGAGGTTCAATTCAACGTCAGTTCGTATTTCTTTTCTAAATCCAACAGGAGCGCAACACGAAATTTGATGTTGAAATGCGTTTCGGAAGTGAAGTTGGAGGCGTGGCTACCTGGATGGCGGAAGTGGCGCTGGGTGGGCGTGGCTTGGTCTTTTTGAGTACGTCGACAGGCGAAAGTCGCCCCTATTTCGAAGAGCGCCTCAGCGAACGAACGACTCGTAGTAAATAAGCAAAGCCGTCAGCCAGTAGGCACGCTTGAACGACACGATGGTGGCGAAGCAGAGGATCAGGATGGCCAACGAGAAACACAGCAAGAACATCACGCAGAGAGGAAATGTGGCCAAGTCCACGGTGAGTCCCAAGTCACGCAAGGCGAGCGATGCAACACACGTCACAGTCAAGCCTCCATCACATGGACACTCACTCTATCTACTCTGTGTGATTGTGGACCAAAACGTTAGCCAGGCCTGAGTCCGAAAGTGGACTCTGTCTCATTATTGACAAGCGCTTTGCCTGAAGTTGAATTGATGATGCTTCGGTCCATCCCATCAGCCAGGAAAATGAAGCTGTTCTCCAAAATGAAAGTTGATGTTTGCAAATGAGAGCCACTCTGCTTTCACCAAGGGTGAGAAAAATCGCAAGACTGGAATCAAAACCATTCGGACTCGTTTTGATCGAGGGGCAACATGAACCAACCACTAAAGCCCGAAGTTGAAGTTCTCAACAAGGCACCGAAAGAAACCATTACTAAATGATCAAAGTAGATGACACCAAGTCAGGTGCCGAGGAACTGCTTGAAAGCTCCCCAAACGTTATGAGCTAGCCTGTGCTAAAAGCGCAACGCCAGCGATGAATGTCCAGAGCCTCAGTGAAGTTGACAAGTCAGGAGGCGGTTGCGGTTGCGGTGGCAGCCCGATTGGCGCTAACGCTCCTCTTTTTGTTCCAGAGAAACCTGACGGACGACAAAGGCGTGGGACCCTGGCTGCTGGCGCTCTTCCTCTTTGTCGTTTGCGGCTCAGGTAGCTTGGCTTTGGCTTCCTTCCTTCCTTCAGCTTTCCCTTAGTCGGCCAAAAAAGAAAAAGTCCGTCAAACTTGCAGCCTTCCCACAATCGTGAAGACTCCCTGAGATTGAGCCGGAGCCAATTTCAGCGGCTCCTTTCACGCTTCGCATTGTGGCCGACGTGAGCCGTTTCTGTTGACGGGGTTCGCAACAGTGGGCGGGCGGGCGCATGCTTCCGTACTGGGTGGGCGCGCCAAGCTTTTGATTGGCGAGCGTCGGGCCGCGTGCCAGCGTCGGGCCGCGCGCCAGCGTCGGGCCGCGCGCCAGCGTCGGGCCGCGCGCCAGCGTCGGGCCGCGCGCCAGCGTCGGGCCGCGCGCCAGCGTCGGGCCGCGCGCCAGCGTCGGGCCGCTCGCGTCGGGCCCGACGCCGACGCTCGCGTCTGGGCCGCGTCCTTGGCTCCACCTGGACCCGACCCAAAAAGTCAGCGCGACCGTGTCGGAGCAAAGAGCGCAAACCTCTTGCCAGCGAGCGGGTCCCGGAGGGCCGCCCCCTTTGCCGGGACCCGCTTTGAAGTGCCACGTTGAAATGTTGATCGCTTTGTATGCGCGCGCAGCTATCTTCCAGATCATTCAGAGCATCAGGATGGGCATGTAATGATGACGTGGCCACCGGACGCCCCCCCAAGATACATTCCCGAACTTTGACCTGCGATCATTCCCGACCGGTCTCGCCACGCACACGCATCCACACGTGCGCGCTCGTTTGCAGAAGGTGGTGCAGCGGACGACCTTCTCGCTGGTGTTTACCTGTGCCTAAGCCCCACCTCCGCTGGTGAGGCCTTATCGGACAGACGGGCTGGGGGGGGCTCAAAGTGCACCTGACGACCAAAACAAGGAGGAGCGTGCATGCGCGCGTGTGTGTGTGTGAGAGAGAGAGAGAATAAAGTTTGACTTCCACACCAAGCGTGAGTTTCTGATGTCATTTGGGCATCTGCAAAGCACTTTTCATTGACAGTAAAGGCTTTAAAAAATGAGCCAAAGAACAAAGGTTGGAAAGATCCATCTTTTTCATTTGCATACTGCTTGAGCATCATCATCGGTTTAAAGTCCGCTTTCCAGGCGCCGCTGGGTTGGCTTGAGCCAAAAGGCCAATCTCCCCTCAATGCTTGTCCACTAAGAAGGCCAGTCAAAGCTGTGTGGGAAACGCTCATGGAGCAGCCCGTGCGAGACGTGGCCTCCGGTGGAGCCCTCCGGTGGAGCCCTCCGGTGGAGCCCTCCGGTGGAGCCCTCCGGTGGAGCCCTCCGGTGGAGCCCTCCGGTGGAGCCCTCCGGTGGAGCCCTCCGGTGGAGCCCTCCAACGCGAGCAGGCGGCGCAATGGCATCAATGGGCTGGCTACTCACCTAAGGCTTCCTGCAGCGTTTGCTTCTTCAGACGCCGTTCCGCTTCACTTTGGCGAGATTCCTGCGTGACGACGAGCCGTACCAAATAGAGGTGCGATGAATGATGTCGCTTGCGAGCGCGGCCGGGACCGCTGCTGATGTCAGCCTCCTCCTCACTTGCTTGTTTCTCTTGAAAAACAAGTTCCACATGTCTCCGTCTTTTCACTTTGCTTGTGTCCCTACGAAAAGAAGGACTTGTGTCATTTACAATCTCCACTCTTATTAAAGCTCCACTTTCACCCATAAAGGGGGGGGAACGTGTTGGGGCAAATTGAGCAGTGCCGATGGAAGGTTCAAATTCAAACCTTTCCCATCTGTTGTACTTTATAATTATCTTATCTCATATTTTTATATAGAATGTCACTTTTTTTTTTTAACCAGCCGAAATACCTCTACATTGCTGAAAGCCGTATGCAACGAAATTTCGTTTTGTACACACCTAGTGTTGACAAAATGACAATAAAGTTCTGTCTAAGTCTAAGTCTAAGTCTAAGTCTGTAGCCAAGGCACGCACCTGCAGCAAATGATCAGCCAAGCCAGCTCATCAGCGCCCGCCCAATCACGATGCCTAGGACTTGAATCTGGATGATGGAAAACAGGCTGGACGGAAAGCGGCTCTGCAGGACCGGACTTGGGCAGCCTCTGCTTTCTACCAGTAGAGGGTGCTCACACGTGCCACCGCCACCATAACAGCAGCAGCAGCAGCAGCAACAGCAGCACTCCTTTTTAGCTTGTCCAAAACAACAAATCTATCTGGACACGAAAGTCAGAGTGACTCGAGGAGCAAAGCAACGTAAAACTTACTTTTCAGTCAAGTGAGGCGCGTTCTTCTCCTCCTCCACTTCTTTTGCCAGCCAAATGAAAACGCTCAGGCCACGAATCGGTCTTCGTCTCCTCGTAAGCCGGCAACATTTTGAGCTACATAGCGACGACTACCGGACAGAAAGGTCATAGCACTTTACAAACGTCACTCCTTTTCAAAGTCGGCGACGTGCCAAGCAGTCATCTTCCGTTCAATAATATTAATAATATTTCGGCTCCAAATTCACAGCTTGAAGGCTCTCAGCGACCAGGGCTTGTGCTTCTCGGCCACGCAAAATGCTCCAATGACACATTTGTGTCATCATGTCCTCATTATCAGTGTGGCAGCATTCCTAGAAAATCACAATGGGCGTGACCGGCGACTTTTGTGAGCAGAGGAGACTTTTGTGCTCGTGTGACTTTTATTCAAGCCAAACGTTGGCGAACCCCAAACGAGATTTAGAAAAAGGAAAGGCGACGTGAGCGGACACCAAAAAAAATAAAAGGCAGCCACCACATCGCCACGGTAACCGGCATCCGCCGTCGACGTGACGAGTATTATTCACGGCCGTTGTTGATCGTCGGCTGCGCTTGTCAGTCATTTCTAATGAAAGTTTCTCAGGCGGCCCGCTTGGTTTCCACGGCGACCGGGCCTTTCTAAATGTTTGCCACCTGACCGCCGAGACAAGAAAAGACGTCAACCATCTGACACCGGCTTGTTAAGAGTCAAGTTCAAAGGGCACCGCCTTAGCGTAGCTCGCATGCTAACGAGATGTACGCCACTTTGCTCGCAGCTGAAATTCATCAAATGAAAGCTGCATAAGCGCTTCAATCGCTCACAGTACTTAATGATGCAGCTGTTGGGGGGGGAAGTCAAAGTGAGCGGCCAAATCTACTGGGAAAACTGGAAAAGGAATCTAAAATACGCCTCCATGCACTCTAACGTCATCAAATACTCTTAAAGGCACTCCGGGGCCCGCTTTGGACAGCCCCGCCCTAACGGATGCCGAAGCACAGCGTCACGTCGACGCGCTTTGCGGGCGGGCGGGCGGGTCAGCTGCGGCCGGCCGGCCGGAGTCGGACGCTCCAGGAGTTGGCGGCCGGGGCGCGGCCGTGGAGGTGGCAGGTGTAGACGCCCTCGTTGAACTCGTTGGCCACGATGCGGAGGTCGCGACCTTTCAGCGCAATATGTCCCGGGACGGAGGCTGCGATGCGCTCGCCGTCTTTGTACCAGCTAAGGGCACAAACGCAGAGGGTGGGTCAACCCGGTGAGCGACACCCGCCGGCGTGCCGTGGCGTGCAGCGCGTGCACACTGCCGAGCGGGCCTCTGTCTCCGGGGTATCCTGCCTGTTTTAGCGGTTCCCCTCCCGATAGAGCGTGCGGCTGGGCTGACCTGACTTTGGGTGCGGGCCATGGTAGGTTCTTGGTGCCGCAGCGGAAGCCCACCACCTTCCCGCGCGAGACCACCTTCACCCTGACATTAGCGGGCGGCGGCGGTGTGGTCATGGCCTCCGGGGCCTCTGAAAGGGAGGGGAGGGGGCGCGTTGTGAGTGGACCGGATGGGCCTGTGTCAGGCCGGGCCGGGCCAAACTCACCCGAGCACAGGCGGCAGCGGCGCGGGCAGGTCCTCATCATCAGCCGCTTGCGACGTTGGCACAGGCCCGAGCCCGCCCAGCGCTCGCACGCCCGCCTCTTGTCCACGCAGCCTGAGCGCAGCCGTTCCAAAAAGACACACTGGTCTCAGTCACGTGGGCGTGCCCTCTCACACAAGAGGCTGCTGGCCTTCTGACCGTAGAGCCTCCGTATGGCCCGGACGTCGTCGGGCCCGACGTCCCTCTGGCCCGTGGTGGTGGCGTTGGGGTTCATGAGGGCGTGCGGGTCGGCCGAGTGCCACAGACCCAGCACGTGTCCAATCTCGTGCGCCGCCACCTGGACCAGGTCGTTAAGCCACACGCCTGCACAAAAGCCAAGGTGACCGGAGTGACCGAGGAGGGCGGGCAGGGCGTGCCTTCCGTCACGCTACCTCGGCTCCAGCTGAAGCGGGACCTCCCGATGATCCAGAACTCGTGCTTGTCAAAGTGGATCTCACCACGTGGTGGGAGGAAGGCGTGGGCCAGCTCGCCGTTGATGCCATCGAAACACGGATGGAGAGGAGACGACGCGCAGTCCGAGTGGTTCAACGCGTAGAAACCTTGCGGCGGTGCACACAAATAAAGGCTACGCGCGTGCGTGCGTGAGGTGGTGGGCGACCATGCACACGCTATACGCTCCCTCCCGTTTCCTGCACGTACACGTACTTGCACGCCCGTTTACACTCACAGACGCGCGCGCGCGCCGGGTTGCGGGTAGCACTACCGATGGTGATATCTGCGTCGCGCTGGCGGACTTCGGTGAAGCTGAGCGGCGACACGTCGCTCCACTTGGAGAAGGCCGAGCTGAGCGCTTGCCTGGTGGCGTCCGCGCTCAGCGTGTCGGGAAACGACTCCAACCTGACACGCAAGCGCGCGCGCGTGCGTGCGTGCATGCTCGATCGAGTGAGTTCGCCGCGCGTGTGTGAGCGCGCGCGCGCGGTGTTCGCGGCTGGCCTCACCTGTACGTGATGTTTGCGTGCGTCCACTTGTACCCGAGCGGGTTGATGGTGTAGCGCTTGCTAACGCGATGGCCCGATGAGGACGCGCTCGTGTCTGCGAACACCTGCAAACACAGCCATCGACAACCGTCACTGGCGCTCCCTCCGTCGGCCACAAGAGGTCACCAGCACACACGCAGCGATCGGTTATATCGATACAGCCCCCGACAGCGCGTGCGCGCGCGCGCACTCACTCACTTGATCATAAAGTGACTTAATTGACACACTCACGCACAGCAGTAGCAACTCATTTAATCACACACATGCAAACTCACGCACACGCTCTGTACATTCACGCTCAGACACTCATTCAATGTTGCAACCACCACAACTTCACGTACTCGCAAACTCCCCGACAGACACACGCATGCAAAATCACGCTCAGACTCGTCCACACACACGCGCGAAGTGACTTAATGACAGAGACGCGCGCGTTGAATAATCGCTCCGACGACTCCGCGGAAAGTCCCGCATTACGTGGACTGGCCTGTGACGTCACCATCAGCGCCACCAGGAGCGGCGGGACTTCCATGACGTCACACAGTCGGACGCGCAGCTGTCAATCAGTCGGAGATCGGCTCATTTCCACGCGTGAGAGCGAAGCAAAGTTGCGAAGCTAAGCGCAGGGCCTCGTGCGGATTTTGTGTGTGTGTGGGGGGGGGGGGGGGGGGGCGGGGCGCTGTCAGGTCAGGTGAGCCCCCAACTTAACAACTTAACTCTTTCACTTCAACTCTTATGTCAAATGAGAGCGAAGCTCAAGAAGCAACACGCAAGTTGGACTACGTCGGGCTGAAGTGCGTCCTCTGGTGGGCAGAATGAGCAATGACAATCGCTTCGATTGCAAAATTGCAGTGCAGTAAATGAATGCAGTCTCTCTCCACGGGCCGGATGAGACCCCATGACGCTGTCATGATGACGGGACAGACAGCTTGGCACCAAAAATGGAACCCGAGTCTTTGTGAATCAGCCCCAGCCACAATTGTTTTGGCCACCTTGCGAAAACAGCCATGATTAAAGTGCCATTTTCAAAGCGCGAAGCTGGAAGTCATCTTGAGAAGGCCCGTTTTACGGCAGTCCAGCGCACATGTCAGCTGATACTAAACTTAAATGGGATAAATCCAAAACATTTTTTATTCAATGCAACACAAAACGGTGGTGGCCCACTGAGATGCGCCGCTTGCATAACGGCAGCAAGCAAGACATCAAGAGTTTCATTGCCACAATTTTTCCACGCCTCGCGAAAGCCGCCAGTCTTGATACGGCGGAGGCGTGGATCCGTTTCAAAACCTTCACAAAGTCAAACGGAGCGTTGCAAAATGGCCACCACGGGACGTCCCTCGCTCTGGCATTCGCGTTTGCGGCCAAGACCAAAGACGCACATACGCACGTGTTCACCAGGAGAGAAATGGCCGCCCGTTCCAAAAACAGGACTGGAAAAGTGTTTCTTGGAAACCGTGACCAGCCATCGTTGGAACGGCAGCTGTCCCAAAAGCCTCATCATAGGCCAAGCGAGTTGCTCTTCAAGTCTTGGACATCTCCTTTGTGGATTCCTCCTGGACCTCGTTGATCTCTGTGTTGTCGGCACTTCAAAGTTAGCTTGGAGGTGCCGGCCGGGGCTGGCTGTCACGTGACACACGGGGCGTTTTCACTGGCATCCAGTTGCCACGGAGACCAGGAGGGCATGGAGCTTGTCTGTTACTTTTCTCACCAGGGAGAGCGGCCCCAACCACTCCGCCGCCACGCACGTCGAAGCTTCCGTCGGCGGGACAGCGACTTTTAGGAGACGGCGGGACTCGTCACACCGCCCGGGAAGGGGAAAAACACAGACGAGACGGCCATCTGCGCCATTTTTTCTTTAGGTTTCGATTTTCTTATCCAGCTGACAAAAATCAAAACCTAAAAAAACCACGGAGCAGTGGTGTGAAGAGTGGCGGTCGTCACGGCGACCCGACGAAGTCGCCGCGAGGCGTTGTCATCCACGTCGACGACATCGTCCTGGAGACCGAGAGGCAGAGGGCACGGTTACTTGCCGCCGGAAGTTCAACGCGCCTGCCCGGCTAACTAGCGCGCTACTGCTAAAAAAAAAAACCAACAACTAATACTGATCCGGTTGTCTTCAATTCAAGCTATCCATTCGACTCTTTGCAGATATTTATGTCTGATGGCGGGCGAGCAAGCGGCCGGCCTTAAGACTCCTCACAATGACACTGAAGATATCCGAGACAAGACTTTGCCATTTGTTGGCGGGTAGGCCAAATTCACTGTTGGCAGTGAGGGAAAAGCACGCGCAAGGGGGCACGACCTGTGGTCAGCATGACAATTTCCCGCCCCAAACGACTTCCAATATCATGGCTGGATTGCGTTCCGTGCAAGATGACTGCGACTCGCCTCGCCTCACCTGACCATTGATCATATGCCATGATGTCGTCAAACAGTATCGCGCGGGTCTCTTTTTATTTACAGCTCGTCGGCCACAAAACATTCTTGCCTGAGTTATACGTTGATCTTTTGGGCTTTCGTTTGTGCGCCCGGGTCCGTATTGCACGTCTTTCCTGGGGAAATCGAGGTGGTCCCAAAAGTCAATAAAAACAAACCGACGTGACGTCACGCGTCCTTCGGTGTGTCGTTTCAACTAGTCACAACTCCGTTTCTGAGACGGCGAAAGAAAAGAGCCATTCGCCATAAAGACGACAAGGTTAACTCGTCAAACTCGCTTGCAAGCCAGCCAGTGAACCGTGACGTCATCGCCGCAGCCTCAGTGCAGTAGGATGCGGTGCGCGCGCATGGCCTTGCTTGCTGCGGCAGCAAGCTCGCACGAAGACAACGACGACTTAAGTCGAAAGAGGTGAAAATGTTGTTTTGTCCTTACGCTGCGTGGACTCTTCCCACCAACCGTGACGAGCGGACCGGCAATCCTTTCCTCCTCCTCCTCCTCCTCCTCCTCCTTCAGCACGTTCCGCCTCGCTCACTCAAGATGGCGGCCGGCGGCTGAGCTCAGACTTCCGCTCAGATAGCGCGCCGCCAGCGCCCCCTGCTGCACTGAAGGACAAATGCTAATTTAAGATGGCGGCCGGCGACAGACTTCCGCTCAGATAGCGCGCCGCCGGCGCCCCCTGCTGCACTGAAGGACAAATGCTAATTTAATGTTCATGACTCGCTGTTTATTATGTCTGTGCACTTGTTGCATTTGCTGCTCCTACTATTTGTGTTATTTGGGGTGTCTGGTGCTGTTTGGCTGCATGCCCGCCCGCCCGCCCGCCCGCTCGTCAGTGTGACTCGCTGCAAACCAAATCAGAGTAGCTATTCGGACACTTGGCAACTGCAGCCAGAAATACGTTTTGGTAGGTAACGTTGCACCTTGAGGTCAGACCGCTCCCAAAAGTCCGTGTGCTCAAAGCTGTTCTTGTGGTCAAGACGGTTCCAAGTGGTCAGACCGGTCCCGCGGATCAGATGAGTCCCCGCAGTTAGACCGGAGGCGTCTGAAGCCGTCGCCCAGAGGCTGGACGCTTCGCTCCCTTAGCGTCGGCTCATCAGCGCCATCTCGTGGAGGTCTGACAGGGAACGTACGTGAACGGCGCCCCCAGGTGGCGGCGGGCGGAAGCGCAAATTACCAGCGACTCACCTCCGACGACGTAGTATCGCTCCGGGGAGAATCGCTTGTGCGCGCGGGCGTTGATGGCGTGTCGGATGAAGCCGCGCTCCAGGAGCTCGGCGGCGTAACGGCGAGCGTCGGCGCGCTTGGCGGCGCCCGCCACGTTCCGGCGCAGCCATCCGAGCGCGTCGCCGCCTGAGCGAGCGACAAAGAGCGGCGCCCGACTCGACGGTGGGTTCGCACGCGTTGTCGGGGTTTGCGGGGGAAGGGAAGGGCACGGCACGGCACGGCACGGCAGGCGGTGCACTTACCTGTGAAGGCGTCGGGGATGACCACCTTGAGCCACGTCCGGTCGCGAACCACCACGCCCGAATCGGTCCTTATCATCGCCGTGACGACCGCCGCCATGTCACCGTCCACGCTCAAATGCTCGTCTTCACCTGGACGTCAAGCATGCAGTGTCATGAATACACCTCCGTGGACTGATGTCACGCGGGGGGGGGGGGGGGGGGTTACCGTAAGGTGGGAGGAGTTTCCCCGTCACGGCGGCCGTGTGGGACACCCAGGAGGCGGGATCGATTGGACGCACCGGCTCACCTCCGGAACAACGCGCTTGTCAAATGAGGCACCATGCAGCGACTGGTCCTTTTGCGTCACTGACCTCTTGGCAAGGTGAAAAGGCCGTCGGGCGGTGGCTCCCAAAACCGCAACAACGTCAGTGACAGCGGACTGCGCGCACGTAGTCACATAAACAACACATCTGCAGCCATGACGGATGCTAAACTGAGACACTAGGTGACGCTCGCTCACGCTTTCCCCGGCTTCTGGATGGCGTCTCTGAGAACTTGGACGGCCTGCGAGCTGGTTGCCTTCTCCACGTTCACCTCGTTCACCTGACGATGACATCATGGTTTTCATCATAGTTATCATCATCATCAGGTCACACGCAGCACGTGCCAGGTAAAATCAGTGGACACCATCGTTGTGATGACGTCTTCACGCGCGGTTCGCAGCCGTCTGCACGACTGTATATTCATGTCGAAGCTCCGATGGAGTTTGCGTTCGTAATGAGGCAGTACCGATATACAGGATGTGCTGCGCACAAAGTATTTCAGTGATGAGTAGCACACGTGCAGGGCGCGCGCGTCACCCGTATCAAGACGTCTCCCGCGCGCACGCGTCCGTCGGCCCCCACAGCGCCGTTCTCCACGACGGATCCGATGTACACGCCGGCACCTTTGTCCCGGCTTTCAGCGACCACGCCGATGCCCAGAAAATCACACTTGTCTGCACGCACGCACACACATTGATCAGAGAGGAAATGCAGTCACGTCGCAGACTACAACCAAAACCCGCATGTGAACGGGGGGGGACTTTAGAAGAAAGGCTGCCGTAGCTCTACAAATAGATACAAGTCATATAGGACGTCGCTCACCCACCCGTGTCCAAAGTGACGCTCAGCATGTTGATTGACGTGTCGCTCGCGCTGCTGTCGGATTTGGGCTGACACACACGCACACACACACACAGTCATCGCGTCAGCTGTCACATTGGTGACGACATCCGTCAACACCCGAATGAAGCGAGACACAAATACGTACAGCAGGCAGCCTCTCCATCCCTTGCTGATTCTGATGATGTCTTGCTTTTCTGCTCATCTCCCACACGCACAAAAACACAAGGATGACTGACAGCCCAGTGGGTGCCCCACAAGCAAGATGGCTTCACTGGGTGCGTGCCAAAGGAAGCCAGGCGCTCTAACCCGAAACCGCTCACGGAGGTCCCGCTCACCATCCGATGGGTGAAACGCGGCCGCGCCAAATGGGCCCGTTCATCATCCCTTTTCACCCCTTCTGCCGCATCCTTCTCAGCTTTACTGGAGCAGAAGATTGAGATTGAAAGGCCACGGATGTCTTTTGTGTGTTTTTTTTTAATATTTTTTTTTATTGCAACAAACCAAAGTGGCCTTTCAGAAGGGGGACGCTCGCTTGAGGAAGTCTCGGAGGCGGGAACACGACGGAGCACAGCAAAACGGGGCCGTCGGATCTTGTTCGGGCCTCGGGCGGGCAGGCAGGCGGCGTCCCTCCGCCTCCCTCACGCCGACACATTGATATCCGGCAAGGAGGCGGCGGGTGACTGCGGGGCTGGCGCAAAATGCGCGTTCTCCTCCTGTTGCCCCCGCGCGATGATTTGCTGCAGCGTCCGTCGCAAGTTGGGGTGAAGCCGCTGCCGAGTGCGTCGCAACATGTCGGCGGCCACGGCGCGCATGGGGCCCGCCGACAGGTCCTCGTACAGCGGCACCGTGTACATGCGGGACGTCTGCGGGGGGCACACACGCAAATGACGGCGAGTCAGCGCCGCTGAAGCTCCACAGAGCGGCCTTGTCGCCCGACTGACGTGTTTTTGGAGGAAGGCGGCCAGTCTGGGGAGGTCGGCGTAGAAAAGACTCCTGACCGCCAGCTGCAGCCAGCGCACTTGAACCTCGGCATTCAGGCCATCCAACAGCGACGCGTAACGCTCACGCATTTGCCACATCACCTCTAAAACAAACAAACAAACAAAGGCACCAGATTTTCCCAACATGTCTCAGAGGACGGACGCCAAAGAGCTGGGCGGGGCCTTGCTACCACTTTTTGGGATTTGCAGCCGCGGAGCGCCAGAAAGTCTGCCCCTACATGTGTGCATAATCACTTCACACACAAAGGGCGTGCATGGCCTCGCGTAACCTGCCGTGGCGTACCGTGCGGCAGTGGCGCGTGGTCCAGCATGCAGTCCAGAAACAGAACCACCTGGAAGGTGCTCCAGCCCGCCAGGTCCGAGACGGCGGCGGCCGCCCCCCCGGTATCGGCGCCGCGCCCCTCGGTCCACGCGCTGCACAGGTCCCGCGCCGGTTGGATCAGGGCGGCCCCCGCCGACAGGTCCGGCTGGTACGGGGGCGCCCCGCAGCCCGTCAGCCAGAGCTGGAAATCCACACCTGACGGAAAGCGGAGGGTGGGACTGAGGGGTCTAATTGTTTTGTTTTTTTGCGCCCCACCCAAAAGTACCTTCCTTCTGCGCTGCTTGGGGAAAGGTCGCCAGGAACAAGTCCAGGAAATCCTGAGCCACCACGCTCTGGAACTTGAACTCGCTGATGTAGTCCTGTTGGCAGGAAGGCCTCGGGTGAGCGTGCGCGTGGCCGCAGACGCCCGCGTCTGTGTGCGCGCACCGACCCGCAGGAATCCGTCAAAGCGTCCGACGTCCCCGCACAGCGACGACAAGTAGGACACGAAGCAGAAACCTTTCTCGTAGGTGAAAAGATTGATCAAGGTGCTGGGATTCACGCCTGCCTTGACAAAAACAAAGACGCTTTTGAGGACGTGGAGTTGGAGCCAATCTATTGGCAGGCAGGCAGGCAGGCAGGCAGGCAGGCAGGCAGGCAGGCAGGCAGGCAGGCAGCCACGCAGGCAGGCAGGCAGCCAGCCAGCCAGCCAGCCAGCCAGCCAGCCAGGCAGGCAGGCAGGCAGGCAGGCAGGCAGGCAGGCAGCCACGCAGGCAGCCACGCAGGCAGGCACGCAGGCAGCCACGCAGGCAGCCACGCAGGCAAGCAGGCAGGCAGGCAGGCAGGCAGGCAGGCGGGCAGCCAGGCGGGCAGGCGGGCAGGCAGGCAGGCAGGCAGGCAGGCAGGCAGGCAGGCAGGCAGGCAGGCAGGCAGGCAGGCAGGCGGGCAGGCGGGCAGGCAGCCACGCAGGCAGGCAGCGCGCAAAAGAGTGCCAAAGACCAAAAGGCACGTCGACTCGGCAAGTTGAGCCAAACGGCGGGGCCTACCGGGCTCCAGTTGGACTCGCAGCCGAGTGACGGGGTTGCCGTCGCCGACCAGGCGCAGCTGCCGGCGCAGGGCGTCCAATCGCACGGCACTTTCCAGACAGGTGAAGGCCGTGCCTGAGGAGAACAGAGCGAGGGCTGAAGGCTGGACTCCAAGCCTTGGCCAGCTCCGGCGGCGCCTACCGTAGGCCTGGGCGGTGATCCGGCGCTGCGCGTAGGTGGCCAGGCCTTCGCTGAGCCACATCTCCTCCCAGCTGGCGTTGGTGACGGCGTTGCCGAACCAGGCGTGAGCGATCTCGTGGACCACGTCGATCAGGAGCAACTCGCCGCTCTCCAGGATGGATGCCACGATGAAGGTCAGGCAGGGGTTCTCCATGGCCACCATGGGGAAGGACGGCGGCAGGAACACCAGGTCGCATCTGCCCGGCCACACGCATGCCCGCCCACATTTTTGGGAGCCCGTGCGCCTGGCCGCCAATCGCACCGCCGCGCCACTGACCTCCCCCACAGGTAGCGTCCAAAGAGTCCCTCGGCGGCGCTCAGCCAGCGCTCCACGCTGCCCCCTAGCTTCTGGACGGCGCATGGCAGCAGACAGGGCTCGGCCCACACGCGACTCCTGGAGGGACGGCGGGACGGTGAGGACGAGCCAGGAGCCGAGGAAGGACGGCTGGGCCGTCGGCCGGCCGGCTACCTGGGGCCCAGGTCGGCGTGTCGGAGGTTCCCGGCCACCAGCGCCACCAGGTAGGCGGGCACCGGCGCGTCCATGGAGAAGCGGAAGACGCGCTCCGCTTTGGAGTAGCAACTGCGGGACGCACTCATCAGAACCGTCACATCGTCCGGGACCTGAGGCGCGCGTGCGCACAAGTCGCTGAGGTGAATGGGTTCGGGGGCCTTGATCAGGGGCGGCCACATTTTGGACGACCAGCTCATCGGCAAGCATCATTTCAATCGGAGAAAAACGCCCGCCTCTCATACGACCCGTCGGCGTGGTGTGCGGCTGCCAAAATTGCTTGGGGACCTTCAGTATTGACTCAGCACACTGGAAGTAGTGGTCCAAGTGGGTCGCGTTGCTAACTTAACAGCGCTCTTGATCAAAATCATTGGTTTCTTGTTATTCCGTCTCCTATTTTTTGCACGCACAGATCAGGTCGGGGGTTACTCACACGAATGGCCGCCGTGTACGTGCTCTTGACGGCCGGAGAGTCGAAGCACGGGAAGAAAGAACGATTGGACACAGAATGACCTTGAGTGAACACCAGAGGACGATCTTGACCGCACGTCAGCTCAGCGTCCAACCACCACATCTGGAACACACACGGTACTGCGTTCGTGCCCCGTGTGTGTGTGTGTGTGTGTGTGTGTGTGTGTGTGTGTGTGTGTGTGTGTGTGTGTGTGTGTGTGTGTGTGTGTGTGTGAACGTGTCTGTGCGCTCATGAGTGCGTGTGCACATGCGCACGTGTGTGTGTGTGTGTTTGACGCGTGTTCTCACCGCAGGTCCGTCTGTGGCCGCGTACCTGATGGTGATCTGCATGTGCACTCCAACCTTAACAAGTTCAGGTAGGTCGATTTTGAGGGCGGAGCCAAAGTCCGCGAAGGGCTCCAGGCGGAAAGCGAGGCTGGCGGGCTCACGGCCGCCGCTCGTCTTGCAGTCGACGGCGTGGACCGTCAGGGACGGGTGCGCGTCCAGCACCAGGGTCCGAACTCCGGCGACCAGGGGCAGCAGGTCCAGAACCAGCCATCCGCTCATCTCCTTCAGCGCAAAGTTGACACGCAGGTCCAAGTGGAAGTGACGCAGACAGAAGTCCGCAAAGTTGGCAGCAGATGCCACGTCTGCGGGGGGGCGCCGCCTAGCGGCGGCGACGGAGGCTGTGGGCTCGCCCGCGCAGTGGCCCGAGCCGGTGGATGGAGACTTGCGGCAGCAGCACAGCGAGGCGGGTGAGGAGGTGGGCGCAGACATGGCACAACAAAGTCAGCAAACTAAGAGCAAGGTCAAGGGGAGCAAAAAGTCCCAAACCAAGATGACAATTAACATCATTCGCTCTGCCAAGGGGTCTAAACTCCAATAAGTTCAGACTCCACATTCAAAGTCAAATCCAGACGCACGACTCGAGTCCACTTGACAACAGAACCTGAGGGCGGAACCAGAACCGGAAGTCGACTCGGAGGCTTCAATCTGACTGACAGCTCGCTAACTAGCAACGTTAGCATGGTGCACTCCCGGGGAGTGCGTCCTGTCCTCGGCAGCTTTCCTCAGCTTCCGCGCGCTCAAGCCGCCGGCTCACACATGCGGTGCCGTGCCGTGCCGTGCCCCGCCGTGCCGTCTGGTTCGGTCCTCTCCTGTCGGTCAGGCACGTCGTCGTCGTCGTCGTTCTGTTCCTGTGCGCTTTGTTTGTTTCGATACTGCCCGTCTGTGTTCGGGACGTATGGGACATTGACAAGCTCGCGAGCCAGCAAACAGGAAGTAGCAAAGACAAAGTTTGTCGTGAACGCGAGGGGGGGCGCGAGAGCGAGCGCGGCGTTCAGGAACAAAGGGCGTCGTCATGGTAACCACCCTTTTTTAAGATCAAGTCATACCAAAAAAAAAAAGAAGTATGAATACTTTCAAGTTGAACGATGATCGCTTGTTTGGGCTCGGCCTGCACACATGTTCCAAATGTTTGCACGTAGTCTCTCTCTCGCCTTTGTGTCTTTGCGATTTTTACGTTGGAATTGACTTTTGCACGAGCAGCGCACACACTTGCGCCCCCACCCAGAGGCTACCCGTCCCCCACTTTCTCAGGCTCCCTCCATTCATTGCCAACATTAGCATACAGATGTTAGCTTGAAAACAGAAAGCGGCCAGGCAAAAGGGGGATCTGGGGTCATAGGGATGGCCCCTTGGCCTTTTTCTGGACCTCCTCCCAGCCCCACGCGCACACACTGTGAATGGTAAGTAGCCAGGGCTGTGGGAGTCTGTCCTCGTTTTTTTCTTTGATTAACACACACATTCAATGAAATGCCAACGCTCCACCACTACAAAGAAAATTGGGCGTCATGCGTTTCTGCTGTTTTACTATTTGACTTTATTCAACGGAAATGGTGTTGTTTTGTGAGATTGGAACACATGAAAGGCATTTTCACTTCATGTCACTTTGCAAAGATTAATGGAAATCTATCAACGTGTACGTGTGTGTGCGCGTCTTGGTCAGGGCATCCAGCACCGAACCGCAACACAAGGTATGCTTCACTTGGAAGGAAACAAAAGAAATAAATAGGACTTCATTTAGGAGAAAAGTACAAAATAAGATCAGCGCAGGTTGTGTCGCTTCATGGCGCGCAAAAGCGACTTTTCACAAAAGCCAGGGTGTGCGCGCTCACCTATCGGCAGTCAGAAAAAGACAATCGCATTTTTAAAAAGCACCCAAAGGTGGAAAAATTCACACGGGGCTACGGATCGGGCCAGTCACGCTAAACGGGCGACGGACGAGAAAGTCGGAGCCCCGTCTACTCGTCCGCAACCGACAGGCGGCTGAAGATGGGCAGGCGCCGGGCATCGCCGCCCGGCGACTCGCCGCCGCTGGAAGCCGGGCTCAGAGAGCAGGACGAAGCGTAGCCCTCCTCTGAGAGCGAGCCGGCCGAGGAGCAGCGCCGCAGGCCGGGGGGTCCGAGGGAGGAGGCCTGGGGAGCGGCCAGGCGGCAGGGCGAGCGTTTGGCGGCAGGAGCAGCGGGATGCGCGATAGCGGCAAGGAAACCGTGAGCCGAGTCGGCCGCCGGGTCGCTCTCGCCGGCGGGGAGGAAACCGAGAACGGAGTCCGTGTCGTCGCACTCGCCGAGGGCAAAAAAAACAAGAGCCGAGTCAGCATCTTCTTGGGCCGGCTCGGTGGCGGCGGACAACGGGTACGGGCAAGGGCGGAGGAGCCCCGGCTCCGGGAAAAGGGGCCAGAGGAGCCGCGGGCAACCCGAGGGCGACGCGGACCAGGCCCGGGACAAGCGGGGAGAGCGCGGACGGGGCGACCCGGCAAAGCTGAGGCTGTGGAGCAGGCCGGGCTTGGCCAGCTCCTCGGCGCGGTGGACAAAGTGGCAGCGGGCGCCGTAAGGGCAGAAGCCCACCGTGTGGAAGGTGCGGCACGGCTCCGTCTTGTACTTGGGGTGGCGGCTCAGCCCTCGCAGCTCGTCCGCCCCGTGCGCAAACTGGCACTTGGCGTCGTACTTGCACGTGCCGCTCTCCTCAAAAGTGCGGCACAGTTCCGTCTTGTAGCGCGCGGGGAGGCGGGGCGAGGCTGGGCCCCGATTCAGCTCGCTGCGCCAAAGCCCGGGCGGGGGCCGGGCGGACGGAGGCACCTCCTCGTCCGGAAGGACCTCGCCCTCCGTCACGCTGACCGAGCGGTCCGCCCTGAAGGGAAGGCGGGTGAGCGGCGAGCGAGGCAGACGGCCGTCCCGCCGCCACGGCGGCCCCCGAGCCGAGGAATCGTCAAAGTTGCGCAGCGTGGCGGGGCAGAGAGAATGGTGGCGCCGGAAGCCGCCGACCGGAGGCCGCGGGGTCGCCGCCGGGCTGGTGAAGTTCTGACGGCCGAGAAAGAACAAGACGGCGTGAGGCCTTTGGAAAACACATTCGGCGCTAGCAACTTAGTCATTCATTTGCAGCGAGCGCAGCGTTCAGCCATCCCTCCCTCCCTCCCTTCAAAGATTTGACGCACATGGCAATTTTTTCCTCCTAAAAATGATCAAATTTAACAACATTGAAAGATAGTTTCTTGTGGTATTTGCAACTTTCCACCACCGACAAAAACCTTTTTGGAACAAAACTACTTTGTTGCCGTGGCGTCGGACTCACCTTGCACGAGTGGGGCTCCACTTCCGCAAAGGGCGCCAGCGAATGGGACGGCATGTCGGAGAAGACGACGCCGCTGCCGGTGTGGCTCCTGCTCCTGCTGCGGCTG
This sequence comes from Syngnathus acus, assembly GCF_901709675.1. Taxonomy (NCBI): domain Eukaryota; kingdom Metazoa; phylum Chordata; class Actinopteri; order Syngnathiformes; family Syngnathidae; genus Syngnathus; species Syngnathus acus. The sequence goes on along the minus strand of NC_051098.1, from coordinate 17,138,826 downwards.
GTGGCAAGCGCGCGTCTGACAACAAAGTTCCTCCACCATCTGCTGGAATCTCTTTAAATAGCTGGGGGAGCACCCCCCCCCCTGGACTCAAAACGGCCAACCTTGCCATTTTTTTCCTTTCTTCCATCTCGTCGGGCGGTGGGTGGGTGGGTGGTTGTACTTGTTTTTTCAAGCCTTGAAATGTGCAGCTGGAAGTGCAAGTTGCAGACCATCAAAAGCACAAGACATCCTTGCAATCAACTTGGGTCAATTGACTCTTTTGTTGAGAGTGAGCCAAGGCACGCAGTGTGTTTGTGTGAGCGTCTATTTTTGCCTGCGTGTATGTCTGTGTGTGGGGGGGGGGCAAAACGTGTCACCTTGTCAACTTGTTCAACAACCTCTTCAGCCTCAACTTGTTTGTTTCCGTCGGCCAGTTGGATTTGAAACCACAAAAGCCAACCGACATGGGTTATCGCTCCTACGCAGTGCGCGCGCCGATGTTGGTGTGAGGTCGGAGTACGGAACCCTGAGGGACTCCACGAGTGGCTGTCGAGTGCCTTAATGTTGCTCAATTTAAGATTTAAAAAGCGATCAGGGCGGCACTGGAACATTTTTGCGCGGTGCGGTGGCAGCACGACGCACCCTATGTACGGACAGTGGACCGGTTGGCCATCAATGACATCCTCATCCTTGTCGTGGCAGCCCCTCCTTCCCTCGTCACTATGCTGCACCCCCGCCGGCCGGACAAGAGGTCCATTGTCCACCGGATGGCCCATATGTCGCCTCGCATGCATCTGGAGAAGCGCAGCAGTCTGACTTCTCTCACGTGACGTGTCCGTCTGCGTGGCTTTGCACGTTTGACCTAGCTAGCAATGAAACGGCCGGCAAAAAAAGCACAATGACAGCAAAACGGCTTCTTCTTCCACAATTGGAAATGCTGCTTTTGACCTTGTGCTGGAAACATGTCGGGCAAGCTTTCAAATAGCTCTGCATGGGAGCAAAAAAGGGAAGTGTGTGTGTGTGTGGCTAAGTTGATAAGTGCGGCTTTAACGACATAGACGATGTCCTCACATGGATCCTCTCAGCAGTAAACGTGCTCACTATGTGTGTGTGTGCGCGCGTGTGGTTAGCGTGTGGCAATATGTGAGCATTGACGGGTTAACGAACACAGCTGCCATCAGTTAGGCCGAGCAGGGCACCGTGGTGGCGGTGGGGTGGATGTGGTTTACTCTACCACGCGCATGCGTGCGTACGTGAAAACAAAATGCACTGCTGCCTACGAGTGAGCCAAGTTTTCAAGTCAGCCATGTTTTTCGAGTGCTGCGTGATGGCTGAAAATAAACAAACCATTTGCAGGACGTCTATTTCATGCAAAGACTTCTGTTTAGCTTCATGGTGACAGCAAATTTGCTGAAGCAAATTGCCGTCGACGGGCCAATGACTCATCCAGAGTCACACTGTGAGTGGAAGCCAATACAAAGAGTGAACAATGCGGTCTTCCTTTGCTTTTTTGAAATAAGGTACGCCATTGTCAGGTTGGCTGACCGGATGGATGCAGGCGAGCACCGATGTCCACGTGGTCGCCTTGAACTCGTGAAAAAGCACTCCAGCAACACGACCACATGGGGATGGAAGCAGCAGCTGGGACTTACCGTTTGGCCTCAAGGCTGCTGCCAGCCACGTTGGGAGGCGCCAAGCAGGTCCGCTCTGGTGTACCACGTGTTGTTGACGTGTTGCCATTTGGAATGTTTGTGTCGCCAGCTAGTGCCCCCCGGCGGCCACGATAGAAACAGCAGAAGGAGCGGCGCGCGCGCGCGCGCGCACACGCGCACACACACACGTGGACTGGAGCATGCAATCAGGACGTGCCCATCGTAGCTTTGCTTCTATTCTATTGAATGATGCGCTTGCACAATATTTTTATTGAGGCATGATATTCGTTTCGAGAATGGACGAATGCAATTCAATGTGCACTCATTTCAATGATTTGCGACACGTGGTGACAGAATACCCGGGGGCTGACTCATGGTCCGGGGCTGACTCATGGTCCAGGGCTGAGCCATGGTCCGGGGCTGACTTAAAGCCCGGACTGACTCGTGTCGTTTGATTTGCAACATTTTCTCAGCAGGTGGAGTGGAAGACTCCGCCTACATTAGCTCCGCCTCTGGCCATGCGGTTGTACTCGGCCACCGCCGCCTCCGTCTGCAGGACCCGCACTTGGACGCCCGTCGCAGTCACCTGGTCCACCGTGGACGCTGGAACCTACAAAGGGGAAAGCAGCAACAAGAAGGAATACCTGATGCTCGCACTTATTACTTCATTTTGTGTTTGGAGAACATTCCTGAAAGCAAGCCAACATGCTGAAGGTGACTGAAACAGGAAAAAAAAAAAAAAAAAGAACAAAAGAAAACACATTTTGATGTCACGATTAAGTTTTGCAAATACGTTTGAAACAATGAAAATCCTACTTTGAAACCCAACCCGAATATTAAAACCCTTACATTTTTGAAACCTTAGCCGAGTATCAAAGTTTAGCCAACTTTGAAACCTCGGCCAGGTTCGAAACCCTGATATGGAAACCTACTGTCAGTGGGATTTCGGTGAGACTTTGGCTCCAAAGAGATCGCTGGACGCTCTGTGGCCGCGGTTATTACTGTGTGCTCACGTCACCCACCTGCAGGGCCATGTCCATGCCTCGACCGATGAGCAGCAGGTCCACTCCCTTGTCCAGCACCTCCTGCAAGTCGGCCACTTGGACGCCGGGACGGTGCTGGTGAGGAGAGAGAGCGAGAGAGGCCAAATCAGGTGACGTCACGAAAAGCGCGAGAAGCGGCGCGGAGGCGCGCGCGTAAGCCGAGCCACCCACCTCGGTGCCGGTCTCGCGCCAGTCCCACGCGCGGCTGCCCCCGGGCCAAACTTTGCAGTCCTTGTAGGGCGCCGCCGCCCCCTTCACGGTCATGCGACCCCAAGACAGCGACAGGATCTCCGGCGGCGGCGACGACATATGCTGGCCGGTTTGCTTGTTCGCTCCGGCTGGTGAAACGCCGCCGCCGCCCACACGAACATAGACAAACTGGTAACTTCATTGTCTAGGCCGACATTTGTGCGTATGTGCGTCTAGGACGGGGCTGAAACCAACCGTTTTAGGAGAACCGCTTGGAGCTAAAGGTCTTGTTGATTTTTGAGCGAAGAACGCAAGCGAGCTTGACGGCACAGCAGAGGCTTGCTTACACTGCGTCTTGGTTCTGCTTGCAAATTTGCTGACAGCCGGATCAGGAAGTGAACGTCAATGACGCGCCGCGCCGCCAAATCCTCCAGCTGGCTTCCGAAGTCAACATTAAGAGACCAACGTACTACGCTCACTTATGAGTTGCCTTTTCCACCTTGCAATACGTTGTGCACCCTCCCGGGTACTTCAGCTCATCACGTTCTCACTCGCTCGCTCGCGTGCAAGCAAGGCCGGACTTGAGCCCAGAAAAGCTTAGCGTCCATCCGACGGACGGATTGGGCGAAAACGACTCGACGAAGAGTTTCCACTTTATTGTCACCGCGTGCGTCTCGCAAAAAACAAACCACAAACCCGTCACGACGGCCGCACATTCAAGCACAGTGGCGTAGCCAAGCCGGGGCGGCGCCCCGGTTAGGACTCCCTGCGCCCCGGTTGAAAAAAAATCGAGCTTTTTCGATTCTTCATTTTCATGCCGTTTTTTTCTTTCGGTCTTGCGCGAATGTGCTTGCGGTTTTCTATGTGCGCGATGTTATCCATTCACCGTTTGCCTCCCGGACCCGGATGTTGTTTTAGCGAACGGCGTGGGTGATGTTCGATTTTTTTTCCTGTGGGCACACGCCCCTACTGGAAAAATTCCTGGCTACGCCACTGTTCAAGCACATTAGTTCACTCGTCAATTTCTGCGATCAATGTTCGTTTCCAGAGTTGGAAGACCGTCACCGGCACGGGGCGTCCAGCCACCCTCAGGATAAAAATGACAGACACATACATAATCATACATGATACTCGAGTGCAAACGGAGGATGGCTGCGCGTGCAGTGGGGGCAATTTGCGTCTTTCTGCTCACGTGCATCAGCCCAAGTTTCGAGAGTTCCCGGTGAGCGTCGAGCTTTCGCTCATCTCATCGACGGAGCCCGAATTGGAACAGGGAGGAAGGACCTCGTCTTGACGATCTTGCAACGTGCCCACTCTGCCTTTTGCACAAAAGTTCCAGGACATTGTGCTGCCTTGAGATAAGAGTTGAATTCGTTCCCTGTGCACACTTGTAGCACAAATTCCTGTCTCAAATAACCCGTTCTGAAATGAATGTATGACATTTATATGCCCCCCGCCACCGTATTATTTTGAGGATACTGGGAACAGCAGCGTTTGAGTGCCAGCGCTTCACTGAAATGCTGCTTTTGGCCACCGGGGGCAGTAAAAGACCGACAGCCAGGAATGTTGCCCATTGAAGGCGTTCTGAATGGGCCCACCCGAGGGAAAGTTAAAAAATGGCGGGAGCGACGGTTCGCCCGTCAGCCAGCTAACCGGGATAAGGGATAGGGTCCCTTGTTTGCGTTGGGCTTTGAGGAAAATGTATCTTTGGTGACGGCAGTCCAGCAACCCGTGGAGCGCAGCTCACTCGGCATCCCAGTCTTTTTCTGAGGATTTGTTTCCCCTGGACGAGAAGCTTCAGTTTCATCTTATCTGGAAGGAGGGAAGGAGGGAAGGAAGGAAGGAAGGAAGGAAGGAAGGAAGGAAGGAAGGAAGGAAGGAAGGAAGGAAGGAAGGAAGGAAGGAAGGAAGGAAGGAAGGAAGGAAGGCAGGCGTCCCCGCTGGAACGGACTGCGCTGAAATTCTTTTTTCAGCAAATCCCCAAAGCTCTCTGCCTTTGATTTTGCGTCAGCCAATCAGATGGCCTCTGTTGGGTTTCCACCCGGCTCGGGCCACTCGCCGCCGTAGCTCACGTGGAGCGATCCAAAGCCCCGTCGTCCATCTTGTCCAGCCTGAGGGCGGGGCCTTGCGCCCTGCCGTCCCTCAGCACGGCCAGCGCGGCGCCCGAGAAGGTCTTGAGCACGCCCAGCGTCTCCCTCTGCAGCGCCAGCGACTCGCTGACAAACTTCTGTTGGCTCTCCACCAGCAGCTGCAGCGACTGCGCCAGCGTCTCCAGCGAGCGCGACACCGACGCCAGCAGCTGCCGACTGGCACGCTGCTGCTGCACGCTGTGGCAGGCCAGCTCCGCCAAGCCCGGCGCCGGCGGACGGCCCGACGGCGGCAGCGGGCCCGACGGCGGCGACGGCAGCGCCTGCTCCTCCTCTGCTGGAGAGGGCTTGGGGCGGGGCCGGGCGTTGGAGGAGGTCGCCGGCAGGGACGCGTCGCCGGCAAGAGGGCCGAGCGAGGGCGAGCACGAGGAGGTGACGGCGGCGCTCGAGGGTGGCAACGGCGATGCGGGAGGAGAGTCGCCGTCGCAGTCTTTGGAGGTGGTGCTGACGGCGTTGCGGCTGTGTCGGGAGTACGTGTGGACCAGCCTGGGTGGACCCAAAGACGAATGGACGGAGAAGGCGGCGTTGTCTTCGCAGTCCATGGAAGGTTCTGCAAAAGAGCAAGCCAGCGAATCAGCCAAAGAACAAGCAAACGATTGGCCGGCAAAGGCTCTTACCGTCGTCGTCCGACGAGCGGTAGGGGTCCCCTGCGGAAAGGGAAAGGCACGCAAGGTGAGACGTCGGGGGGGGAAGACTTTCCCGCTTCCGAGGCAGCGGCGCTCACCGCTCAGATCCTTGTCGGGGGACGACAGAGGCGAGAAGTCCAAGGAAAGTCCTCCGGGAAGCGAGAGCGATCCGCTGTTGCCGTCCGCGTAGGAGTAGCGCTCGGCGTCCGCGGCCTTGGAGCCTTCGTCTCGGTCTTCGGCGTCACTGACGTCGTCTGCTACGAGACGGAGCGGTGCCGTGAGCGGAAGGCGCTCGGCGACGGCTCGGCGACGGCTCGGCAACGGCTCGGCGACAGCTCACCTCCGGTAGGACTCATCAACAGGATCCTGTGGACCATCTTCTCCACCGAGTCCAGAGACTTCCTCTTCCTCCTCCCCGCCGAGCCGTCGGGAGCTCGCAGGAGAGCCATGCGCCGCTTGCCGTCACATTTCAGGTCGGCCCACTTCTTCATGATTTGACGCACCTGAGCGCGTCGGTCGGGACCAAGAGTGAGCGGGGGGGGAGGTCCTTGAATTGACCTCATCGGTGTACGATGACATCACTCCACTCACCTCTCTGTGGTTCTGTCCCAGACCGTTGATCTGCTCCGTGATCTCGGCCCACTTTTGTTTCTTGGCCTCTGCCGGCACGCCGTGATTGAACTTCCCTGAAGGACAAAGCGCGCCCACGCTTAGCTATTTTGGGAACGATGTCATTAGAGAGCGCCCTCACTCCGGTGCTGCCGTTTGCTTGGCAAAGGGAGACTCCCACTCGGGGGTTGCCCTATTCTTTCGAGCAAAGGGGCGCTGGACTCACTGAGGAGGATGTATCTGTTCCTGCGGACTTCCTGCAGCAGCATCTTGATCTCGGAGAAGGAGAACCTGGGCCGGTTGCCGAGAACCCTGGCCCCGCCCGCCTTCAACTCCTCGTCCTCGTCCCGCCAGGAGCTCGCCATGGCCGGCCCGCTCGCCGCCGCCAGCCCTCCTGGCGGCCCGTCGGGTTGGCGCTCCGCCAACCGCTCCGGGTCCTGAAGCGGCAGAAAAGCGCAGCTTGGCTCAACAGCGTCGCCTCGCCCGCACTCGCCCGCACTCGCCCGCACTCGCCGTGTGCATCAGAGGCTGCGTGCGGAGCTAAAAAGATGCTCGAGCACAATTGTGGTGGCAACGTAACACGAGGCGCTTCATGCCGCCGGCCGGCCGGCGCAACTGTACAACTGTGCAACTGTGTATGTGAAGTCCAAGCCGAAGGCGTGTGTAGCGTGGAGTAGACTCACGCAAGCAGCATAGTTTAGTTCCCGCGTAAGCGTTTGACTGGCGGCGCGCTCGAAGGATTGTTGAGCTCTGATCACGCGCATCCTCAATCGGGCCGCCAAGCGCCTTTGCTCGGCGCTTTGCTTTCTTTTTGGGCCCATCCTCTGATGACATCAACACACAAAGAATAACAAATACAAAACACTACAAGACCACGCCGTCATTTGTCAGCATCTCTTTTGTTTTTGGTTCACAGGAACGAACACCAAACTTTTTTGGATTGCTTTATAAACTTTAGTAAGGTTTACTTTCTTGGCGCCCAAAATCCCTGGCAGCGCATGTCGTTGCAGTGGTCACGGAGTCGTGCATGTTTTGTTTGATTTAATTACCAAAAAGGTCATTGAAAAAGTGAGAGGCCATCAAAAGCGACCCAATTCATTCCAAGCAAATTGAACTTGCTTGACGCGTTCTTGTCTCACTTTTCTAACACAAGTCTGACTGATTGTATTCTTGTGAACCGGTTTATAAAACAAAACAAATAATCTACCTCCCCAAAGAATTATTTTGATTATTTATAATAAATAAAAAAAATACCTCCCAAAACTTGGCGATGTCCGGTCACGTGGTCCGCCTCGGCCAATCGTCAGCGTTCTTGCCGAGCTTTTGTAGGCTGTAATAGCCGCACATTCGAACATCGACAAGTTTTAAGGGGCCGACGTTGCCAAGGAGACGCTAATATCTCATCAGCGACGCACCGACGGAACGTACATCGAAGCGTCACCATGGAGACGGCGATGTTGCGTGCCCTTGTCGAGTCGTTGCGAGCCCCAAGACGAGCTCCGCGCTAACTAGCCAGCTGCACGCTAACGTACGATCCGCTTGAGTCAATCAATGAGTGTGGGCGTGTGTCCCGTGTGTGTGTGTGTGTGTGTGTGTGTGCGAGTGTCAGCGCGTGGTAAGTGTTAGTACGCAGCAGACATCTAACAAACGGACGAATGAAAATGAATGTTTACCGAAAAATGGCGACGTCGTCGGCCCTGTTCGGAAATTCGCCGTGTGTGTGGGAAAGAAGCAGGCGGCAACTGCGCATGCGCAACAATAAGAGCACGACAACGCGCTATTCTCGATGCCCGCGTGCGCAAAACAAATGAGCGTCTGCAATCAATAGGCGCAAAGTACGGCCCGCGGTCCACATCCGACCCAGCGACAATTCTCAATCATGTTTTGTGCGTTTATTGATGGAATTTCTCTCAAATTGCCTATATTCCAGTCTGAATTTTGTAATAAGCAATTTATTGTGAACAATAACATGAAAAACAATATCAATTTTAGATAGTGGTCCCGTAAAATGAACACTCACCCGCAACTCAAAACACTCTTGATTTAAGTCTGAATATTCTTTTTAATCTGCCAGTTTTAAAGCACCAGAACTGAAAACAACAAAAAAGCTCGAGAGCACGCCAATATTTCATAGCATATAAAGTACAGTAAATAACAAAACAAAAAAGATGTATATAGATCCACCTTCACACTTTACTCAACACGCCAACCAATTAGGGAAGGTCAAGGGGAGAAAAGAAAAAAAAAAAAAAAAGTGTATGATGATGCATTGCCAACCCCAACCAGCAGAGGACAGCATTCGCTGAGTCACGAGAGGCTCCAAAGAAGTTGCTCGCCAATGGAGACACCCAAAAGCAACCAACGTTTTTCAGATCAAATAAAATCGGGGACGCCGCACACTTGGCAAAGCCAAGCGGAAGAGGAAAACACGCACGTGTCCGCCACGTTTGATGGAGCCAACGCTCGCAGCCAGCCGGTCGACCTGAAATGCATGTATCGCTCTCGCTCGCCCGCCACGTGTCTCGTAGCCTCAGCAGACAACAGAGAATCCAGAGCAAAAAGACAATCACACCGTCAGCGACCTTGCGGTCACACTTCACCACTTTACTCATCAACAACCCCAATGAAATATCAAAGAACACATTGTGATATGTTGTGCATTCAAGTGATCCCAAAGGCGTGTGCAAAGCCCGGCGGCGCCCAGGCTTTCTTTGTCTTTTTGGCTTGTCGCTTACTTACCTCTCCAAAGTTGCACGCTGCATCACTACAACTAGACAAAAAGTGAATGACAAACATTGAACACTGGCAATTTCACACTCTCAACAGCACATCCCTTCCCATTTGCCAAGGCCGACGGACCAACGGAAACATGGTCCATTTTCAAGACTCAAGTGACGCTGCCTTTGCTGGCCCACGTTTTCGTGACAAAGCGAGTTCGGGGGAACAGCTCGAGTTCTGAGGGGCAGCCTGTCGTCCCTTTTTTGAGGATCTTGCTTTGCAAATGTCTGCCTTCCTGCGTGGCTGCCTTCCTGCGTGGCTGCCTGCCTGCGTGGCTGCCTGCCTGCGTGGCTGCCTGCCTGCGTGCCTGGCTGGCTGGCTGGCTGGCTGGCTGGCTGGCTGGCTGGCTGGCTGGCTGCCTGCCTAGCCCGCCCGCCCGCTCGCCTGCCTGCGGTCCTTTACGACAGCGCCCGTGCTTTTCCATCGTCTCCATTTGAAAGGGGAACCAAAGCCAAGCCGTCAACACATCTGTTTTTGTTAGCCGCAACCATCTGTGCGTACAGAATCGAGGAAAGCCTCAGTCGCGGTTAAATGGCGGCCTTGACTTTTACCTGTTTTTAAAATCAAAGTCATCCTCCTTGTGTAAAAGCTAGCCGGGGCATTTTTGGAAAAACAACCTGGTGGAACTAAGTGACCTTACAAAAGTCAAGAAAATGAAAAGAGGAAAAACGTCAAAGTACGTATTGTTGCTGTCCACGTGTTTGGCTTGAGCTCCCTTTCAAGTGCTTTGGCGACGCTGCGGCCGCCGGCGTTCGCTTTGTCCAGGTCACATTTGGTGTGGACGGACGGACGGCAGACAACAAGGAGACACCCAGACTCAGATGGCAGTGTCCCACAAGATGGCCGCCGAGTAGGGCGGCGGTTGTTTCCTCCGCCGCTCGACGGGCGAGCCGTCCCCGAGGTCGGCCCGCCGGCGATTTTTGATCTCGCGGCACAAACCTCGTTTCTTCTCGATGGTGTCCATCATGGTGGCGTCCCCGCACGGCCACGCCATCTGCGGAGCGGAGCAAAGGCCGTCCGTCACCCTTCTTCTCTCGTTTCCCTCAATGGAAGCATTTGGGAACCGTGACGAGCGCGTAGTTCACCGCGGCGCCAAAGCGCTCGCTTTTTTTTCTTCTCGTTAAATATTTGACTGGAGGGTTTTTCTCAGACCAGTACGCGAATGCTGCGAGTGACTTTGTTACCTGGCTGAGGGCGGGATGGTCCCGCGGCGTCCCCGACGCGGAAGCCTTGACTGGACGCCGAGCCTTGACGTCTGTCCTCAAACAACAAACAGCAAGTTGGGACGGCCACTTCCAGAAGGGACGCAATTCCAGACGGGACACGATTGGATGGCGATACGTCGCCGACGTACGTACGTACCTTCGGCAGCGCGGCCGCTCCTCCGCTCCGCCTTGGCGAGGTCATCCGGCGACGTGGCCGAGCCGGCCTCCGGCGGCCGGGCGGCCATCAAGGCGGCGTAGGGAGGCGGCCTCTTCGGGCCGACGGGCGTCCGAGAGCGGGCCAGGCTCACGGGGGAGGGGCACGCCGATTGGCTGCGCGGGTACGCCTTCCCGTCGTGGGCGGAGCCGGAGGACGCGCGGCGGCCGGAAGCCAGCGGCGGCGCCGACGAGCGCCCCGAAGATGTGACGCTGGGTGTGGGCGGCCACTCCTCTTCGTCTCTGCTCGGCCCCGCCTTTTTCCCCGGCGCGGTCAGCTGCGTGACGTCCACGGGGGTCAGCGGAGACTCGTCGGAATTGGGCGAGCGCTGAGGATGGAACGGCGGCAAGAGCAGCAGCGGCGGCCGGTGCGTCAGCAGATTGGGAAAGGGTTGCGGGATGCGGCACGACTCCGAGTACGTCATTTCCTCGTACACTGACTCGTTCTGCTCCTCTCCGCTTTGAGCCCAGACGTTTCCGCTCATCTCGATGTAAACCGACTCAGACTCGTCCGGGCCGGCCCGATCGGGGCCGAGCCAGCTCTCCTTGCCGTGGTTCCACGCGTGGGCTGTTTCGTCGAAGGACGAGCTGAGTTGCGTGTTTGGGTTGCGTTTGGGTTTGGGCGGAGGCGTCTTCTTCCAGTCCTCGCCGCCGTACGCGTGCGGGACGTGAACTGCGAGCCGTCAAAGAAGAAAGACAAACGACAAGCGTGTCAGGCTGAGAGTGCAGCCGCGAGCGAGCGAGCGAGCGAGATAGAGACAGCCAGAGAGCGAGATAGAGCCAGGGAGGCAGGGAGCCAGAGAGCGAGCACCTTCGTCTTGGGTCGCGAGGGCCTCGGAGCTGCTGCTCAGTTTGGTGTTAGGGTCCCTCCTGGGTTTGGGCGGCGGCTGCTTGCGCTCGTCAGGGTCGCCGCCCACCGAGTCGAGGGAGTGAGAGCGGACGCCGAAGGCCGCCGGGCCGAGGCCAAGGCCGGGAGCGGCCGGGCCGTCCCGCGCTGCCGCCGGCACGGTGGCCAGACCCATTCGCAAATGCTTCCCGCAGTAGGCGGCGTCGCTGGCGCCGCTGGCCTCGTCGTCCAGCCTACAAAGGGGTAGAAGCGTGCCGGGTGAAAGGCACGGCAGGCACGGGAAGCAAGCCAGCCGACCGACGGAGCAAAGCGCAATTGAAGCCAGCCAGCACAAATGGGAACCAACAAGAATGACAACATCCATCCATCCATCCATCCATCCATCCATCCATCCATTTTCCTCGCCGCTTATCCTCTGGCTCACCTCTTTATTGCTTCCCCTTGCCGTTTCTTCAGTTTCTTCTCCTGCAAGTAGGTCCAATTGGCATCGTGTCGAACGCGGTCACTCTCTCGGGAAATGTCGGCCGCGTTCTGGATGACCAGCTCGTCGTAAGCCTGGAGGCATCTGTCCTCCACGTACTGGAAAAACCGGCGTGAGGTGGAAGCCTCCTCGCGAGACGTCATCCTTCCTGGAGGAGAGACCAAAGTTTCTGGTCCCTAGCTCAAGTGGTTCCGTAACGTGGAAGCGTGGAGGTGGTGCTACGCATCGTCGGGGCATCGTCGGGGCACCGTGGCGGCATCATCATCATCGCAGCAGCATCATCACGTCTCTCCCCTCCCTTCCCCCACACCAGTCGCTCCCCAAAACGGCAGCAGTAACCTAGCAACAGCAGCATCTCTCGGGGGAGCGCCGTGACGTCACGCGCGAGAGGAAATCAGAACGCACTTTGGCTTGCGTCACCGTCACGTCAATATTTCAGCCCGAGCCTCGTCACGGTCATGCGGGACAAATCCACTCGCCCCCCCCCCCCCCCAATTTCCTGTCTCCTGCCGCAAAGATGACACAAGAAAAGAAAAGAAAAAAGCGCACGCAGCAATCCCGAACGCTTCGGAGGCTTACCGCAAGACTCACACTCGCTCCATGGCTGCTGCTGCGCGCGTCCTTCACGACCTTGGACGTCTCCGTGCGTCTGCTGTGTGCATCCGTCCCCGGAACGTCCTCAGTCAGCTTGGCTGGGCGCTCGCCAGCGCAGCGAGCTCACGTTCCAGCCGCCTGACTCGCCTCGCCTCGTCTCGTCTGTCGCCAGCGTTGTGAGCGAGGCAGTAACCATGGCAACCCGACAGCGTCGCCCCGCACTCGCCGCTTGACTCCTCCTCATTCCGGCGGGAGGGGGGGGGGGCGATGGTGGTTGAAATTCAAAAGACATTTCTTTTCACGCGTTGACTGAAGAAACAATTGCAAATGCGTAACATTAACGTGCTTTATTTGGATCCATCCGCATGTAGGTACAAAGAGCGGTTACTTGACAAAGTGTATCGAACTGGCAATCATTTGACGCTATTGATCAAGTTGTGTCCCCTGTTCGGGTGCAAGGCGCGAACTGGTTTCTACACCCCCCGACGGAGGAGGTCTTCGGAATGAAGCCGCGCACGTTCAACTATTCCGCAACGCGACAGGGAAAGCAATCGAGCGCCGACCATGAAAACGTATCCATCTCCCGTGCCAAAGCGAACGCGCGTGCACGGGGATGTTCAAAGCAAAATCCGATCGGCCGTGGAATGACGCCGAACCTTTGCCCGGGTTGTCGTCCGTCCGACTAAGCTAACGAGGCAGACGCGCGTGTTGGAGGAGACAAACGAGCAGAGCGTTTCCGGGACCTGCTGGACCTGCAAGCGGGCGGTCGGACGGCGCCCCCACTCTCGCCCGCCCTTCCCGGCCGGCTCTATCTGTCGTTGACCTCCGCCGCCTCTTCGTCCTCGTCGTCTTTCGCGCCGATAAGCCGTTGACGGGCAAAGTCTTCAAAGATGATGTCGTCGTCAGCGCTACGGAGCACAAGAGCCAAAGAAAAAGCCCCACGTGAGTGAGCGAGTGAGTGAGTGAGTGAGGGTTAGGGTTAGGGTGAGTGACCACGTGAAACGGCACCTCCAGCGCCAGTGGGGGGTGGGGGGCATTTCTGCGTCACGCTGTCCACTAAAAATGACATCACAGTTGCTCACCTGGTTGCTAAGTTTGGTCACGTGACTTTGGCTAGCTGAGGGCTGCGAGGACGCTGATGTCTACCACAGACCGTGAAAGCACCCCAAAAAAGATGGACTTTTTGCTTTTGCAGGTACTAAGCCCCAAGGACATGATTAGCCCACTGGTCACTAGCGATGGGATACTGTGACTTACTAAAAGAGGAGAAAGATGACTAAAGAGTGGAGATTTGGTTTCAACATAAACTAGAGCCTGAGCTGCCAAAGAAGAAGGGATGGATGGAAATTCATTCATCACACAATGTCAGTGCATGGTGTCATGTCAGATCTCAACAGCAGACACATGAAGCCATCATCCACTTGATAGACATCCGCTCCACACATGGGACTCGCGCGCGCACGCACGCACGCACGCACGCAATGCTTACTTGGCATCAAACTGGATCAGGTTAGTGTCGCTCTGGGCTTCGTCAGCAGCTGCGAGCCAAAACAAATGAGACACACATGTCCATTGCGAGGAAGCGCCAAGGCAAATCTTACTCTCTTCGCCGTCAAGCGACTCCTCCCAAGGCTTGGGGTGCATCAGCGTGAAGGGAAGTTCCAGCGACACGTCACTGGCGAACAGAACAGCTGATCACAAATTTGGAATTGGTGAAATTGGTGCCATTTGCGCTCAGCCTGCAGCGTCAGCCGAGACGTCTGCCATCTGCTTGTTGCCAGAACCATTTGCAACTTGACAACAATTCCCCCCCCCCCCCCCCCCCCAAAAAGGGGCGTCATCCCCTTGGAACAAAGAAAACTCAAGAGATATTTGGACCGCTGTGACGGAAAGGTGCAAGCTTACCTGGGGGCCAGGTCTCCCAGGAGCCTGCAGACCACAACAAAACATGCTCATGATCACGTGGCTTTGGTGCCGGTTGACTTTGGCCACTAGGGGGCCTAAGATGGACAAGGAAAAGAAAACTGACCCGCCTCGAGAAACCAGCAGCTTGACTTTGACTTTGTACGACACCACGATGCCCAACATCTCCTTGTCGGCGCCCTCCCGCAATCTGAACACAACGTTCCTTGACGTCAGATTTTTCTCAATATGTATGTTGTTTTTCTTGGGTTCATTGTAGCCAAACACTGCAAGGCACGCCGGCCGACTCACTGCGTGCTGGAAGCCAAGTTGGTGTCTTCGTGCTTCAACTTGCCGTCCAGCGCCAGGCCTCGCTTCTCTCGATTGTTGGACAGAAACGGCGTCAGGGTGAAAACCTTGCACAAGGTGGAACTGGAAGCCACCACGTCACTGGGAAGACAAATGGCTGGCCCTGAGGATATCCTGCCACATCTCGACCGCATCTCCGCCTTCCGTCGACATGAGGGAGCTAATGCCGCCCGCCGCCACCACCACCACGTTGCCGCTAGCCACGTTTGCGCTCAGACGTGGAAGCTAACAACCCCGTTTCTAAAAGGGGCCGGGCCCCGCCCGCCCGCGTTGGACTACGGCCGGGACTCACTCGGACTCTTGCCAGGCCACGGGACATTTGTACTGCGCCGTGTTGAAGAGGCAGATGTCGGCGTATTGTCGCACTGCGAAAGACGGGGCGAGGGTCAGCGAAGACGAGCAAAGGATCGGAGAGCCGGCGAGCAAAGGATCGGAGAGCCGGCCCCGTACCTGACACCTTCATCTTCTTGACCGTCTTGTTGGTGTTGTTGGTGACGTGAACGTTGACGCTGATGGGCTCTCCGTGGTAGTAAATCTGAAAGCAAGAGGGCATGGCGGCGCAAGCGCGCTCTCTCTCTCTCTCTCTCTCTCTCTCTCTCTCTCTCTCCGTCTCTCTCTCTCCGTCTCTCTCCGTCTCTCTCTCTCTCCGTCTCTCTCTCTGCCTGTCTTCATTTTTTGGGCTCACCTGCTTGTCCAGGGACGCCTCCAGGTGCAGAGGTTTGTCCGACATCAGGAAGTGGCGGGTGATCTCGGCGCTGGGCTGAGGCCCGGCTTTCTCCGGCGCAAACTGAATCTTGCGGATCACCAGCCGAACGGAGTTCCTGCCGTTGCCGCCGCCGCTACTAATGTTATTGATCGCGCTTTGCGCCACTAATGCACTGGCATTCATAATGCATGCGCCGGAACGGAAGCCTTTTACCTTTTGTGGATCTTTTCCTCAGCGTTGTCCGCACAAAACACTTTGACTTCAAAATCCACGCCGCAGGCCTGAACAACATACACACACACACACACACACACACACACACACACACACACACACACACACACACACACACACACACACACACACACACACACACACACACACACACACACACACACACACGCTGGCTCATTTCATTTTTTGCCCAAGTACCGGCGACCGAGCGCGGCTACCTTCCCGGTGTCCTCCGGGCCCGGCTGCAGCGTCACAGAACACGGCAGGTTGAGCGGGATCTGCAAGACAAAATGGGTCTGCTTCTTCAAACCCCAACAAAGGAGCGCGAGACTCGGCCCTCAAGGAGGAGCGTTTGGACGCGAGGAAGGAGGCCGCTCGGGCCGTACCTGCAATGTGAACGGGTAGGCGTGCTCTCCCAGTTTCTTCATCAGGCGCTCCTGCAAACGAGTCAAGGGGGTCTTCTGGTCGCCAAGAGCGGGAAACACCTGCTCGTTGGCCACAAACAAATCTTTGCGAAAGGTCAAGCCCAGCACGTCCAAATCTTCGCGCCCGTATCGGAAAGCGCAGGTGAGCGTGACAAACACTGCAAGACAACAAGGACGTCTCGGCAAAAGGGACGGTGGGAACCACCGGCGGCCGGCTCTCCTCCAAACCTTTTCTCTCCTTCAAGTACTCGGGGTCGATCAGGATGACGCCATCTGATGAGAAAAGGCATGGGAGCGCTTGAGCACGGCGTCGCCCGCAAACGCCCCGGAGCTTCTCTTACCGACGGGCTCCACCCGCTCCACGTGGTCCACAAAGTCCCTCTTGCCCAGGTAGACGGTGAGCTGAAGAGACCCGTGCACGGCGGTCGGTCAGGCGGGCCCGTCCGGCGGCGACAAAAAGCAAAGGCGGAACACTCACCTTCCCGTTGGGACTGGCTTTTTTAAAAACTCTGAAAACGAGAGCATACGTCCGGGATTAGGCTGGGTTCTGAAAGAGAGCCTCGCCATCTGATCTTTCCTCTAGAATGCTTCAATCGTGTGCGTCACAGTGCTGACTTTGAACCACACTATGTGCTTCCATTCAAAGAGCATGCTGCTCCTTCCGTTGTGCGTGCCTTGGCCACTGGGGGGCAGCAGTACAATGCAGAGCACCATTGCAACAGCATTCCGACATGTTGAATATTGTTTTCCAAAGCAAATGAAGGCTTTTATTTTTTGGGGAGGGATTCCACACAAAGACCCAATCAATCAATCAATCAATCAATCAATCAATCAATCAATCAGCGCATAAATGAGAGCGCACTTTGTGTCGAGAGCCTGAAACGCGCGCGACAAAATGGAGCTCAATCCGTCCAAGATTTCATCAAGCGATGCCTCAATTCGTTTGGACACTCTGAGCAAACAACATGCACACTTCTTCGGAGACGACGCGCGCTTCCAAATATTTAGAGGAATAGTTCCAGGTTATTTTTCACGCCTCGAAGGAAAGTCACGTGCTCGGTGGTGGCGCCGCTGATTTTCTTTCTCTTTTTTTCTTTTGTTTCAATCTTTCCCCACTTCCTGCTCAAGCCTACGTCAATGTGACTTCCGAAATTCCATCCGCTTCAGGTGACTTTAAAACTTCACTCGACTTTCTCGACGTGCGGTTTCTGCCGCGTTGTCGTGGTAACCAGCTTCTACGCTCTCACGTCTCTCGCTGCATGTGTGCACACTGCACGGACACCGACAGACACACACACGTTTGACACGATGACGTCACACACACACCATTTGACGTCAAGTTTGAAATGTGTCGCCTCCTATCACTGCACGACTAAGTACGTAAGAAAAAACACGCGTGGAGGATTTCCAACCAATCAGGGATCGCATGACCGCGCGCGCGCGCGCGCACATACACTCGCACGCACACACGCACGCACTGGCGCACGCACACACAAAGCTACCTGGTTCCTTTATCTGCCATCCTGATGCCAACGATAACGAGCAAGTGGACACACCGAAGATGATGAGAATGAGAGGAAGAGGAGGAGGAGGAGGAGGACGACGACGAGGAGGAGGAGGAGGAGGAGGGATCCCGTCACCTTGGAAACTGAAGGGAGGAAGTGTTCTCTGTAGTCACATGATCAGAGGAGAGACCCCACCCCAACCCACCCCACCCAGCCACTCATCGCAGGGAGCTTTTAGAGGGCAAAAATGTGAACAAGAGCATCAAAAGGATCCAGAAATCCAAGAACATTTTTCTCCATTTCACCTTTTCAAAGCCAGAGCGTTAACAATGTCGCCACCTGCTGGCCGCATGAAGTTTTTGACGATTTCGACGCCGGTCGGCCAAACTGCGTGTGACAACGTCAAGCTGCCACGCGACAACAGGTGAGCGTTTTAGAAGCGCGGCTGGCCGGAATGGCAGGCCGGCAAAGGTTTCGGGTGCCGCCCGCCACGCACAGCGGAGCGGCCAGCGCGTGCGTCACTCTCGGACTCTCGCCAGCCAGCCAGCCAGCCATGCAGGCTCGCCGACCGAGTGTGCGCGATCCCAAGCTCGCGACGCACGACATCCGGTCTCACCTGCTCGATAGCGTTACTTGCTGCCGGTTCCGACGATCAGCTCGTCAGTGTCGGTCATTCGAATCAGGTGCGTGAAGGAGGCACACGCGGGCAGGGGCAGGGCAGGGCAGGGCAGGACAGCGGCTCCCTAGCCCTTCCCTAAACATAAAGATAAAACGCAAGCATTCTCGCGACTGCAACCCCCCCCAAGTCAAGCCTGGCCTGGACTTCATTTGTCGTCTTGAAGCCAACAATTGAAGGAAAGGGAAGACAAAAAAAAAAAGTGACACACTTTTTCTTGTTCTTTTATTATTGCTCACATTGCACAACAGATGCTAAAAGTCATTTTAAAAGTCACAAAACGTGTCAACAAACCATCACAAACAGAGTTACACTTAAAAAAGAAAGAAACAAGACGAACGTTGAGTGGGAAGCAACAACTTAACATTGACTCGCTGGTCAAGTGTTAACCGTCTCAATTTCAGTTGCGGGCAAACGGCGTATCAATAATCGCTGACCAGAACCAAAACATCTCTGAAGAAAGAAAGAAAAAATCCCTTCAGATGTCACTCCAGAGGACGGCCCGTCCCTTTCTGTCCACACTTGTCGTGTACTCGCCGGACGGCGACCAGCAGACAGCGCTGATGGACGCGCTGGAGAATCAAAGCAGGAGCAGGTTAAGGAGGGGCGGGGCGGGGCGAGACGGGACGGCACGCCGCACCACACAAGTCCAAAGAACAACGCGCGTGGGCCGGACGGTACCTGTGCTTGTCAGCCAGGCGCGTCTCCAGGTTTCCAGCGGAGACGTTCCAGATGTAGACGGCGCCGTCTGCCGATCCCGCCGCCACGAAGCGAGCGTCGGGGCTGACGAGACGGCGGGCATTAAGAAGAAGCGTGGCGGCCAGTCGAGGGAAAGCTCACCTGATGGCCACTTTGGTGCTGTCGCTTGCACATTTGAAGCCTTCCGCTCTGAGCCCAAAGCAAAGCGCGACACGTTAGCCAGCTCAGCCAATACGGGCCGGGCCGGGCCGGGCAGAGAGGCAATGCCATTCACCTGAAGGAGGCGCCACCGTGGCTCCAGCTGCGGACGTCCAGCAGCTGCAGTCCGTCGTCCCGGCAACAGCTGAGCAGGTGCCGGCCGTCGGCGCTGAGGTCCAATGATGTCACTTTGCCCTGCGCCGACAGGCAGTGGACGCAGCTGGACAGCCTGGAGCCAAACAACACGTCCCCCGCCCTCAGTGACGCACTCAATGACGCTTGCGAGAGAGACGCCGCTGGGGCCGCATTTGGGGCCCCACGCCAGACATTCCCACGTTAGACTGTAAGAAAGCTGGCCACGCACTCGGGTAGAATAGGCCTCCCCTAAAGCACCCTTCGTTTTCTTTCACCTGGTGTCCCACAGTCGGATCTTGTGGTCGAAATGTCCGCTGATGGCCACGTTTTCCGAGCAGACCACATCGCTGCAGAAGGACGCCACTCGGGCCAAGTGGACACCTGAAGGACCGGGCGAGGCGCGTTAGTGAGCCCAGCAAGCGAGCCTCTGAGGCCATGGGTGGGTCAGCACGTACAGGCGGCGCGTTGGAGGTCCCATATCCTGACGGTCCCGTCGGCGCTTCCCGTCACCACTTGATGACCGCTGAAGCGAGCCGCCGTCACCTTCCTGCTGTGGCCCGTCAGGGTCAGCTGACGCGCACGCGGTCCGTCACACACGCCGAGTCAGACGCGCAGATGCAAACACACGCCCATCCGCAGTCGGTCAAGTCAGGCCTGAGCGTTACCTTGGCAACCGGGTGATCCAAACACCACAGCAAAGCCGATTTGTCGTAGGAGCCCGCCAGAATTCGGTGACCCTGCCGATGGCGGGCGGGATTTTCAATGAGCCGGGGTCAGAGGTCACAGGCAACCAGGTCAAAGGCGCTACTCACCGTGGGGTCAAACTGGACGCAGGTCAGACCCTCCGTGCTCCCGTCCAAGGTGGTCTGGTGTCTGAGGGTACCTGAAGGCGTCGGCAAGACAAACTGGTCGGCGTCGGCAATCCAAACCGGTCGGCGGGATGTCGGGGCAGCACCGGAGCTTGTGTTTTGGTAAGGAAGGAAGGAAGACAGGCCAACCTGCTCGGACCTCCCACACTTTGACCACTCTGTCGGTTCCGGCGCTGGCCAGCAGGGCAGAGCTGGAGCAGAACGCTGCCGTGTTGACGCCCTGCTCGTGAGCTTCCTGTCAAATCAAAGAGCAGCTTTCCTTTTGTGCAGCTAACAAACGTGTGCCGTCCTCTTTGTCGGCGTCCGTTTGCGACTGGCCGGCCGGCCGGCCGGCCGGCCGGCCGGGAAGGAAGGAAGGAAGGAAGGAAGGAAGGAAGGAAGGAAGGCAGGCAGGCAGGAAGGCAGGAAGGCAGGAAGGCAGGCCTCCTCTCGCGAGATGTCGGGTGGCTTTGGGGGAGAAGGAAGAAAGCGGTGCTCACGAGATCTTACCAGGACGTGCAGGGCCCGGCCGGGAAGTCTTGCCGACGCGGGGACTCCGACGGGGCGCGCCGGCTCCTCTTGTTCTTCTGGAGCGCACTCAGACTGGCCCCGCCTCCTCCTGTAGACAGCGCTCAGGGTTAGCCCCGATGAACCGCAGCCCGAGTGGCCCCGCCCACGGGAGTCAGCCTAAATCCAATTTGGTTTGATCTAAGGCTCTGTCCGTTTTGGGCTGAGCCTCATTCCAGGTCCATGTTTAGACTCTGGATGCCAGACCGGCGACCTTATCCTCCACGAAGCAGCTTGTGCTTTTGTCTGACTTTCAAAAGAGAGTTAGGGCTCACTCAAAGAGTTCTCTGATGGACGCCGGGATCCTCAGAGAGTTTCGGGATGCCGGAGCAGATCTGAGAAAGAAAAAAAGCCTTGTGATCTCGCGCAGTGTGAAAAGTTGTTTTCCAATTAGAGGAGCTCACCTCAAGAGACGTTCTTGACCTTTTTCGGCCAACTTTTTGCCGGGTGCTAAACACGCCCAGCTGCAAAACACACAAACGCTTGGGAGAGGGAGCAGAAGCGCCAGCCAGCATGCTTAGAGCGGGCAGGGATCATTTGAGCTCCACATTTTGGGGCTTTTCTTTGCCCCATCTAGGCACTGCCTGACGCCGGGGGAAGGCCTCACCCGTCCGCGTTGACCATAGAGCTGGCAGCCGTCTGCAGATCTTTCTGCAGGCTGGCGTCTTGAACTCTGAGTCACACAAGCAGTACACGGTGGCTTGGACTTCACGTCCACAACCGGGAGGAGGAGGAGGGGGGGGGGGGGAGGAGGAGGGAGGGAGGAGGAGGAGAAGAAGAAGAACGGAAGCTGAGCCACCGCACCTGGAGCGTCTGTCGTTTCGCCGGTTGAGGCGCGCGGCCGCCTGCCGCTTGAGCGCCATCACGTCCTCCAGCAGGCCGCTTCCCCGGAGCTTCTCCTCCCTGAGACGCCGCTCGGCCCGCCGCTGGCGCTCCATCAGAGCGTCGTACTTGCTCTTCAGCAGCCTGTTGTCCACTTCCAGCCGCTGCGCCCGAAGGCACAGCTGCTGGCGGAGCTGGCGCGCGCCCGCCAGGCCGCGCTCGCCTTGCAGCAGCCTGCCAACAAAAGGCAAGTGGGTGGAGATATTGCTTTTGCAAACACCGCAACGACCTGTCGATGGAATCTTTTTTTTTTTTTTTTTACCTGTCCCGCTGACCATCCAAAAGGCTGTCTTTGATTGTCATCTGCTGCTGCTTCTCCACCACTTGACACGCCAACTGCAAGACAATCAAAAAGGGGAACTGTTCAAAAAACAAGCACAATCGGCAGATCGCGAGCGAGTGACTGTGCTGGCGTCGTTCGTCATGCGTTGACCTCTCCGGCGGCCTTGTGAAGCTGCTGCACACGCGCGGCCCAGACCACGGCGCCGCAGCTCGCCGCCGGCAACCAGTCGCTCGCGCCCCCTCTGTCCAGCAGCCGAGAGTCTGAAAGAAGGCCGCAGTGAGCGCGGAAAGCGACCGGACTGGCGCGACCAGTCGCGTCGCACGACGGCCAGCATATTTGATGGCAATCGCTTGCAGCGAGCGAACGCCATTTACGCGCGGCAAGCAACAGGCGGGCCTGCGTGTCAACGAGCGCTTGAATCCAATTCAAATGGATTTTGCAATCAGACGCTTTGTGAAAATCACATTTCAACGAGGCAAGCAAAGCAAAGCAAAGCGAAGCGAATGCAGCAGATCTTACAGGCGCAGACGAGGTCTCGGAACGTGTGGTGCTGCTCCCGGTCTCGGCGGCGCAGCTGCTGGACGACGTGGCCCTTCCACAGCTCGCCGTCCGCCGGGGTGTCCTTCATGGCTCAGCTCACACGCGCTCTCGGGCGGCCTGGATGCAGTCCACGCCGCGAGTCAGCCGCGGAATTCGTCCGACTGTCTTGGTCCAACTTTCTTCGCCCTGCCGAACTTGCTTTGCTTTGTTTTTCCTGTATGACACTGTCGACCAATGAGCGCCGACTTCCGCTTTTAAAGTGAAACTGCAAAATCCGAGTCTTTCATCGGGGAAAATTTAGTTTGCGGAACATTCTAATTTGGAGGGGGCCTGCCATGGATCGGCTCGGCTTTGCGTCAGCTCGGCTTGGCTCGGCTTTGAGTCGGCTCGTCTGGCCGGCATCCAAACGAGGACACTTGAGCGTAAAACGGACGGATGGCCATGCACCTCCTCGGGGCGACAAAGATGACGATCTGGAGTCGGATAGCGACGCATGAGGACGCCATGCAGCTGACCTCTTTTGATGTGTGGGATATAGGACGAGCCCATTTCCCACGCGAGAGAAGGCAACCTGAAACCCGCCGGCGACACACATTTAAATGTGGGGCTGTGAAGAGCGACTTAAAAACTTGTGGCGTGAAAAGAGCAGGCCACCCTGTGTGCATGCAGGTGGCACATTTCACCGACTTGATTGAGTTCATCCGTGCGGTCATCGATCCGACGGCCTGCGTGGCTGGCTGGCGCCGGAATGGGCTACAACGCAACCCCCCCCCCCCCCTCTTTAGGGACCGGCCGCTTTTAGCTTGGGTGGATGCTTTCAGGTTTTGGGGTACGACCCGACCCGGGCGTGTCCAAACTCGCAGGTTTCCATTGTATTGTTTTGTCTCGTCTTTTCACCGCATGAAGTATTGTGTGCTAATGTCAAAAGGTTTGCTCGGGCAATGCAAAAAGATGACTTTTCGGCAAATAAAGACTACAGCAAGTTTGATCAATGTTGCATCTTCAGCAAGCCACTTTGCATTTCAAATGCCACAACCAATCAATACATGAAAATACCATTGACAATAAAATGGGATAATACGTTTGCGCGGGCCGACTGGACTTTCATGAAGGCACGAAGCTGCTCGACGCAGCTCGAAGGTGCCCACGGCGCCACCGCACCTGCTCGGCCTGCACTTTGTCCTCCTCGGTCGAGAGCCGGGCCAGGGTGGCTTGGACGTCTTTAATCACTTGCTACGTGCACAAAGTCAACATGATATTGACAGGCGGACAGCGCAGGTCCCGCCCGTAATGGCGCAAGTACGCCGTTTTGTAGGGGCGGGTCAGGGCCGAGCCCACCGGATCAGGACTTGGCGGGCTGGCTGGCTGGCGATTGGGCCGAGTGCCGACATCGGCCTGGCGTCGGATATTAAAAAGAAAAGGCGAAGGCGGGACGGAGTCCGGTCCTTCCTTCCGTCACATGTCGGACCACAGGATGGCCTTGCTGCCCTTCTCCACGCTGCTCACGTACACGCCCGACGGCGACCACGACACGGCGTTGATGGCCGAGCTGCGGGAGCGACAATGGGGAAGCGTTGGATGGGGAAGCTTCAAAAGCACATTCAAGGGCAGCCAGACATTTCCCACACACGTGTCACGCCATATTCCAATGATCGGGGAACTTACTTGTGACTGCGCTCCAGTGTTCTGTCCAACTTCCCGGTCAGAACGTTCCAGATGTACAGCGCGCCGTCCGCCGAGCCGCCGGCCGCATAGTTTCCGTCGGGGCTGAAAGGAAGGTGTGCCAAATCCAAGGACAACAAATCTCCAGCGCGGGCTCGCAAAAAGTTCCTTCTTAGTCAAACCCACCTGAAAGTCACCCGGGTCCAGTCGGAACCGCACTTGAAGCCCTCGGCGCTGAAGAGGAAGGACAAGACGAGCGTGAGCCTCGCAAACGCTACAGCGGCGTCACGCCGGCCGGGCCAGTCGAGTCGGACCTGAGAGTCTGCCTGACGGCGTTGGCGCGCAGATCCACGATCTTGAGCAGGTCGTCTCTGGAGCAGGTCAGCAGCTCGCTGCGGTCCTGGTTCAGGTCCAAAGATGTCACCCGGCCCAGAAGCTCCAGCTCCCGCACGCTGCTCTCTGCCCTGGAAGCAAAGCGGCTTCTAGTGACGCCGCCGTCGTGCCCGCGGGGGGGTAGGTTGCGCCTCACTGACCTGATGTCCCAGAAGCGGACCTTCTTGTCAAAGTGTCCGCTCATCACGCACTGCTCGGTGCACACGATATCATTGCAGCTGGAGCCGGCGAACACAGTCTTCATGCCTGTCGGACGGACACAAGCGAGCGATGGGCCGGGGTGGGGGCGGAGTCTCCGCCTACGCCGGACCGTTACGTACAGACTTTGCTGCGGAGGTCCCACAGCTTCAGGGTTCGGTCGTAGCTTCCCGACACAATGCGAGCGTTGTCCAGCAGGAAGCGAGCCGACAGAACCTTCCCGCTGTGTCCGGTCAGCGTGTGCTGCGGAGAGCAAAGACGGACGGACGGATGCCTCAATGAGCCCCCGCCTGCTCCCCCCCTTTCACACAGCGCCAAGGTGGATGGATTGAAGATCCAAATGTTGGGCCCGAGCGCAATGGCGGCCAAGAAAAAGATGCCGTGCGCCGTCAGTGTGGGTCTCAGCAGAAGATTGGAGATCACGAGCGGGACCCGCCCCCGTGGCCCGGCCCGGCCCTCCCCGACGCCCTCCGGTGCATGTAGGATGTCGGTCGGTCGGCCGGCCCGCGAGCGCTCCCGGCGGGCGGCGCGTGACCTCACATCCGTTGTTGTCAGCAGATCCCGGACCGGCGGCGCCAGACTGTCGGAACGCGATGGATAGCGGGCGCTGCTGGGAGCCGACCCGGCAGCCGCGGGGGCGGGGCTCATCCCGGTTCAGACCTTTTACTTCTCATCACAGACCTCGCCGACGTACGACTGGACTCGTTTGTCCCGGACTGGGGCGAACTAAGCAACTGCTGAACCAATCAACAACCTTCCCACGCACGGCACGGCAACAAGACCTCGGCTGTGTGTTTTCCTGCCACTGACCCTCAGTCTGTAGTCATCCAGAGTCCAGATGCGACTGGCAAAGTCATTGGAGGCAGCCAACAGGTAGGATCCCTGCACGCACACACATTTATCAGCTAATGTGGGTTGGCAGGCGTGCTATTTCAATGGCGTTTCTCCCTCTTTTCTTTTCAGCAGTGTGAGGCATGCAAAGGAGTCACAACATTGGGCCTCTTACCAAGTCAACTTTTTCAAATGGATGGGTTCACGGCGTTATGGCGCGCCAAAGTAGCTGTCCCGCTTTGAGCGCTCAAAGAGCTTTGCGCACACCACACTTACCGTGCTGTCAAATTCGATGCTGGTGATTCCGGCGTTGCTGCCGGTCAACGCTCCTTTGGGCTCACAGCGACCTGCGCGCACACATGCACACGCCCACGGGCGCGGCGGGTCAGACACCTGCTTTCAAGTCAAATGTGTCAGCCATGAATGGACAACTCAAACTAACAAACAGGCTTCAATTATTCCCACAAAGTGCAACTGGATAAAGTAGGCGGCACGTGGGCGGTGGCACGTGGCCGGTGGCACGTGGGCGGTGGCACGTGGGCGGTGGCACGTGGCCGGTGGCACGTGGGCGGCGCCAGTCGCGCGAAAGCGACCAAGGTCTCAGGTTGAAAACTCAAGATCATTGGCCCCGCCCCTCCCGGGACTGACGCTCGGCTTGGTTCTTTTCAATTTGCTCTTGTCGGAGGTGATCACGGGGAGCCCGGAAAGATCTGCGCTCGGCCTCCGAATGTTGTCACTTCCCGTCACTGTGAGCCAGGCGTGAGGACGCCGGCACGTTGCGTCTCCGAAACGTGCCGGCGGGCCGGCCGGGAGGGAATTGTGGGGAATCAGACCTTTTACTGTTCATCATCGACCATGGAGCGGCGGCCGCAACGCCCATGCGTGTGTGCCCCTCCCTGCCTACCCGTGCGTGCGCCACCCACCTGACACCACCTCCCACAGCTTCACCCTGCGGTCCATGCCTCCCGTTGCCAAGACACGTGAGCCGGGGCCAAAGCGCACGGCGTTCACCTCGCCGTCGTGCGCTTCCTGGACAAAACACAGCACAGGCATGAAAGGCAGGCGGTCAAACGCTCACATACAGCCAGAGGGGAGGGGGGGGGGGGGGGGGGGAAGAGAGAGAGAGAGAGAGAGAGAGAGAGAGAGAGAGAGAGAAAGAGAGAGAGAGAGAGAGAGAGAGAGGAAAGGTACTCACGAAAACATGCAGCGCTGTGGACGGGACTCGAACGTCCACGCTGGCCCCCGGCGGCACTTCGCTGTTTTCCGGAGACGTACTCAAGGAGTTTGCGCCTCGCCGCCTGCCGACAACAACGAGCGGCGTGCATCGGAGAGCCACGGGAAGGTCACGCAAATACACCCCGGTGACGCGTCCACCCACCCGAAAATGTTGGAGATGGAATCCAGCAGACCACCAGGGGGCATCTGGGAGATTTTCTTGCTGAAAGACAAAACCTCAACTTCAATTCCCATGGCACCTTTGACAACAAGGCGTGCTTTGCTTTTTGTCAGCGGCGCCGTAAACTGACCTGGGAGTTTTGCCGAGCGCTCGGCCGTGCGGCTGCTCGCCTCCCGCCTTGCCGGAATCCTCGGCCAGAACTTCAATGTCGTCGTCCCTGAGGAGAAAAACAAGTGAGCGCGGGCGGCGCCTCCACCCGCGTGACCAGCCACCGGTTCACCCACGGGTCGACGGGGAGCGGTTCTTTGGCGGCGTCCGCCAGCTCCTTCTGCAGTTTGGCCTGTCGCCGTCTGAGGGGAGGGGGCACAAAGAGGGAGTGGCACCGCTGCGTCTGGCGTTGCGTGAGTGAGCGAGCACGCTTCTCCCCCCCCCCCACCCACCTGCTGTCCTTCTCGTTCTCCGCGTTGAGCCGGTTGGCTTCCTGAGCCTTCTCGGCCATCCAGCGCGAGACCAGCTCCTGGTTGTCCTCCGTGGTCTTCCTCAGTTTCTCCTCCAGGGCACTGAAGGTAATCTGCAGGGCGTCGTACTCGTCCTTCAGAGTCTGGTTGGCTCGCTCCAGGTCCTGCGCGACACAACGGCGAGCCTACAAGTCTGGTCGCTACAAATCCGACAGACGGACACCAAAGACGATATAGATGAAGCACGGCGGCCGATGGCGGCCGATGGCGGCCGATGGCGGCCTCCACGCCCGCTGGGATGCAAACCTGAGCGAAGGCTAGCTAGCGCCGAGGCCTTCTTCTCGAATGAGGCGTCGAGGGCCCCAAAAACAAGTGAGGAAAGGATGGCATATCATGCCCCCTACCTGCAGGCAGCTGTTGAGATCTCGACAGTCTCCTTCCAGGGCAGCCGTCTGCTGCTGGTACTCCAGCATCCTGAAAGAAGGCAGCGGCGGTCAGGGGCGGCCGGCCCCGGCCCCTAGGGGGCGACCCGCGCGCGCGGCTACCGACTTGGCTTCATTGCTTTGAATCTCCTTGTCCTTCTGCTGGATCAGGTTGTTGAGCTCAATGACGGTTTGCGCCAGCTGCGGGACGAGACGCGCGGCCCACAAAAAACAGCTTAAGGAATGGGAAAGCGGCAGCTTCTTTTCTTTGCGCGCTCATCGCCTTTGACGGCACCGCGCTGAGCTGGGCCACTACTGCGCGGCACTGCACTGCCAGCTGAAGGCAGCCATCTTGCGTCGCTGACAACGACGCTGAAAACACTTAGGATTGCACTTTTTCACGCCACTCAATCATTTTGCCCATTCATTTAGGAGTGGGCTTTTCAAAATACAAATAAAACGGCATGCACCAGCGGCCTGTTCCAAACACTATGCGCGCGGCCCGGCCCGGCCCCTTTGACCAAAAGCAGCTCGATGTCCACGCACGTGCGCGCACACACACCCAACCACCCACCTCTCCTCGTTTCTTGTGCAGCTCTGTCAGCTCCTCCTGATGGCGGATCCTCATGTCGGCCATCTCCTGCTGCAGCACTAGCGCGTCGCCGCGACCCCCGTCCGTCGCCGCCCTGCGAGCGAGCCAGACACCCGCTCAGCCAAACAAAGGGGCACGGCGACAAAGGGGGGGGGGGGGGGGGGGGGGGACACCTTTGGTCGCCGACGGCGGCGCTCACGTGGCATCGTGTCCTCGTGCGACCTCGTACTTGTCCGCCTGGTAGCGCTCCGACAGGACGGCGCGCAGGTCCGACTTCTCCAGCAGACGATTGTCTGAAACGGGCGGCGTGGTCTTTGTGACTTGATTTGACGGGCATTTGTCCGCTGGTACTTTTTCACGCACGCGCGCAGTCAGCCAGCTAACGCGATGTCACGTTTGCCCTTTCATAGATTTGAAGCCATCCGCTGAGAAAGTGCCATGAAGAGCAAGTCAGGTCATCTTTGAAAGTTTCAAAGGAGCCCGAACATGGATGCTGAAGCACATTTGCTCATCGTGACTTTTCTTGCCTGAATCCACATACTTGCTCAAACAATCGCCAATTGTTCGAGCAAAAAAGGAAATACACGTTTTATCGCGGGCGGTCTGAGGTCAGCAGCCATCGTAGGTGTCACAATGCCGGCCCGGCGACGACACTCACACTGATGGACGAGCTCCTCGAAGCCGTGCCGCTGCAGACGGTCGCGAAGCTTGAGCTGCTCGCAGATGTGTCGCTTCCACGTGCAGGCGCCGCGTCGCTGCGCCATGGCCGCCTGAACGCACAAACACGATCGAGCGTTCTTCATTGGTGAGAGTGGGAAAGCTTGCATTTTGAAAACACTCAGACGGTACAATAGGGGTGGGCTGAAATGAGTCTTCAATTGTCAATGTACGTCGCTTCATACTTTCTGCCCATCACTCCCGACGGCAGAAGATGACGTTCCGACTTGAGATGTTTGTCTGTCACGTGTTGTGAGAGCAGCAGAACTTTGTTGACGTCACGTTCAGGTCAAGCAAATTCGGAATAAAAACGGAATCTCTTCAGAACGAACATGACAAGGAGGCAAAGAAGCGCGTGTATTTGGTGCCTCTTTCGACAAAAAGGGAACGCAAAGAGACGTGACTCAACTAGTTAGCATGCTAAAGTAGCCGCAAACATCCTTCGGGAGCACAAATAGCCTCCGACGTCGTCAGATGACATTGATACCTACCTGCGTTGTTAAAGAAGTTGTTTAACTTGGTTCTTTAGCCCGTCAAATTGTTCCCTTTCATTTCCGAGTCAACACGACTTCCCTCAATTTGCTTACTGCGCCTCGGATCCATTTTGGCTCCAGTGGGAGGGAGGTGCGCTTCTTCCGCGCCAGGTCGCGTGAAAATGACGTCGTTTTGGGGGCGTTTACCAAAGCCGTGGTGGAAAGAGTTTGACATTCAGTCATTCAAAAAGAAGAAACCAAAAAAAAAAACGGTTAAAACTTTGAAATTAGGTTCCCATTTGAATGTTTTCAATGTTTCTTCTGATCCATTTTGGCTCTGGTGGGAGGCGCGCCTTTTCTGTTTTTGGAGCGTTTATGAAATCTGTGGAAAGAGATTAAAAAAGATGAGATGTTAAAACTTTGAAATTAGCTTCCCCTGTTTCTTAATGTGTATTTACGTCCCTGGCATTCTTTTATTATGATTCATGCATGTTATAGTGTGGTGGGTAGGTGGCCGCCGGCCGCCTGGTGGCGCTACTGCATTAGAAATGAGGCGGAAGCCAAGCTCGATTTCAGACCGGCTTTTCCGCTTGTATTTTTGCAGCCAGCAGACAAACGCCTCTGCGTTCTCCCGCGACTCCGGCTAGCTACTTCTTGTTGCACATCCACGTTGGCCTCGCTCGTTGCTCTCCCGGCGGTCGGTCAGCGCCGCTCCTCGTCGGATGGCGGCCGCGGGTTCAACGCCGCATGTCGGCGATGTAGAAGAAGACGCCTCGCAGCTGCTCTTTCCCAAAGGTCCAACTCGACATGTCCTTTTGTGTGCGTGCCGTGGGATAGTCCTCTTTTCTCCTTCTGTTTGCGGGGGAAATCTCTTTTCGTGAGGCTTGTGCAAAACAACAAGGCGCCAATGAGACACTTTGTTGAAGAAGTGACTCGCCTTTTGCCACCCTTTGCTCCAAGTCGTCAGCTAGTATCTTTTTGGAAATCTTTGAAATTGGCTCTTTTCAACGGCAGACTGTGGCAAAAGCGCACGAGTTGGATTCCATCGCTGTCTCTGCGTTTCAGAGTTTGAGAATTCCGAGACTCTGCTGAACTCGGAGGTGCGCATGTTGCTGGAGCACCGCAAGCAGCAGAACGAGAGCGCCGAGGACGAGCAGGAGCTCTCCGAGGTCTTCATGAAGACCCTCAACTACACCGTGCGCTTCAGCCGCTTCAAGAATCGAGAGACCATCACGGCCGTGCGCAGGTCCGGTCTGGTCTGGCCTGTTTTGCTCACCACGCATTGCAAAATTAAGTTGGGAATGTTTTGCTCTGGGCCTGCAGCCTTCTCCTCCAGAAAAAGCTTCACAAGTTTGAGTTGGCCAGTTTGGCCAACTTGTGTCCCGAAGCGGCCGAAGAAGCCAAGGCCCTGATCCCCAGGTGAGCAGCGGACCTCCCGCTCCAATCCATTTTGACCCGACGCCGTGATTGTTTGATTTGGGTGTCTCCAATGTAGCTTGGAAGGACGCTTTGAAGACGAGGAGCTGCAGCAGATTCTGGATGACATCCAGACGAAGAGAAGCTTCCAGTACTGAGGCCGGCCGGCCGGACAGATAGGCGGACGGCTGCGGAGCGACCAACGTTTGGACTCTTTCCTTTTTCAAAACTCTTTGCTAAGAATAAAAGATTGTCGTTAAGCTGAGGAACAGAACACAACATTTGCTAAATGGTGGCAGAGAGAAAATCAAATGTCTCACTCGTTCCCTCGTCCCAAATGACCCGACTTTTCTATGGTGGACCTGAACAACCCGATAGCGAGTCTGATCTCGCGCCCCTCGATGCTCGTCTTAAATGGCCATCCAAAACCTCCTATTTGATTTGATTGACGCCTGTCAGGATTACCAGAGGTTGTCTTGCTTTCTGAAGATGTTACAGACAACTATTGAAAAATGAAACGGCTGAGGCGGCGTTCCGTCGGTGAGCGGTGCGCCATCGAGTGCAAGGTTGGAAGCCAAAAAGGCAGTGAAGCGCACGTGTGGTGTGTGACGTTTATTTTCTTAGTAAATAGAACATCTGCGCGCTAAAAAGAAGACAACATGAATTATGGGTAGTCCCGTGGGCGCCTCACAGGTAGCCCTCCCTCTTGAACTGCTCGTGCAGGGCGTCGCGGTACTGGTCGAAGCCGCCGTCCAGCCGACACACTTTGCCGCCGTCGCACACCCACAGCTCTTGGCACACCAGACGGATCAGACGCTCGTCGTGCGACACCAGGATCACGCCGCCCTACCGCACGCACACGGCCTTCAAATTTACTCTGGCTGGCGATTGCGATAGCCAAGGCCCTCGCACTACTTAAATGTCAAACGCCTCGCCCGCCGCTGGACTCACTTTGAATTTGTTGAGCGCGTTGGCGAGTGCCTCGATGGTCTCCATGTCCAGGTGGTTGGTGGGCTCGTCCAGGATGTAGAAGTTGGGACTGAGAGGGAGGGAGGGCTGCGTCAGAGGACTCCATGAGTTGCGGGTGGGGCCTTACCAGGACATGGTCATCTGGGCGAAGGCCACCCGACTCTTCTGCCCTCCGGAAAGGCTGGCCACGGGCCTGGTGGCCAGCTCTCCCGTGATACCGTAACCTCCCAGCTGGTGGCGGTACTCCTCTTCCGTCCGACCTGCCGCCACCAACGTGCGAGTCACAAGGGTGCGTCGCGTGGCCGCCGCCGCACGCTCGCACCCAGCAGTGACCTACCGGGAAACTTGTTGAGTAGCAACTCCACGGAGCAAACGTTCAGGTCCAGCTGGTCCACGTGGTGCTGACTGAAGTAGCCGATCTTCAGATTCCTGTTGACGTCACATTGTGAACTTTCTTCATTGAAAATGTCAAATCACTTCAAAGCACTTGACACGCTAAGGATCGAGCGATGTTCACCAAGTCCAGTCGTTCGGCGGCCGTCTCACCTGTGAGCTTGGCGGACGCCGCTGACGGGAGTCAGCTCGCCCATCAGGAGCTTGAGGACCGTACTCTTCCCGGCGCCGTTCTGGCCCACCTGAGAAGGGTGTAGTACACCTTACTCGAGGACGCTTCCGAGAAATGTTTCCGACGCACGCGTTCGGAGCACGTCTGCGGCAAGGGCAGAGCACGTGCCTCCAGCGCAATGTCTGAGATGCTGTGTTTGTGACATCACCTTTGCCTCACTCACGTCTGTAGCACGCGCACACACACACACACACACACACACACACTGGCCGTCAGACATTTGTAAGACGGCAAAGACATACGATGCAGACGCGAGACTCCAGGTCAGCACACAGGTTGAGTCCGGAGAAGAGGCGCTGGTCGGGTGTGTAGTAGAACTCCACCTCGTCTAACTGCAGGATGGGAGGAGACAACTTCTCAAAATTGTCCGGGAACCTGACGCGCCGACAAAAGGATTCAAGTCAACTCAAGCGCACTTTTTGGAGCTGAGCGCATCACGGGCGCGACTTTGTTCGGACCTCAGCGTGACCTCGACTTCTTTTTCGATGGGCTTCAGTTCGGGCCTGTAGGCAAATGTCGGCGTGGCGACACGTCCTCGGTAAGAATGGTGGTCCTTCTAAGGGCCGCGCAGCGCCGCGCCACGCCACGCCACGCCGCCGTCTACTCACGAGCACTTACAATCTTTCCAGCACTTTGAGTTTGCTCTGCACTTGAGCCGCTCGGTTGGCGTTGTAGCGAAACCTGTCAATAAACACCTAAAAACACACACACGCACCTTAATTTCCGTTCCACAACGCCCGAGCCAAAGTACGGCCGGCCGGGTACGAGCGTCCTGGCTGGCCCGGTTTGAAAATGTGCCGAGCGCTCGCTCACCTGGATATGTTGCCTGTACTGCAGCTGCGCCTCGTACTCTCGCTGTTGGTTCTTGAGCCGATCTTCTTTGGTCTTGACAAAGTTCTCGTAGTCACCGCGGTAAGTGTCCAGCCTGCGCGAGTGCAGGTGGACGATGTCCGTCACCACCGCGTTGAGAAAGTTGCGGTCGTGGGACACCACCAAGATGGTGGACTGCCACGTCTGGGGTGGGGAGGGAGCCGTTTACACCAGCGTCACGCTTACACCAGCGCCGCGCTTACGCGGACGGCGGGCGACCCGTTGCTCGCAACCAGACCTGCAGGTAGTTCTCCAGCCACAGGATGGCGCTGACGTCCAACATGTTGGTGGGCTCTGGAAAGAGGCGCGTGGCATGGCACGTTTAGCTGGAGCACGGCGAGCACTACGCACACGCTACCTAACCTTGTCGTCCACTTTTGCTTTGTGCCGCAAGCTACAAATGGAGTCGGGAAGGCACATTCTGTCGCTCGCTGTTGGAACGCTGCGCAAAATCCACACAGTGGCTGGCCGGGACCACAATTCTCTCTTCTGCGTTCTCATTTGATACGGCAGACTTTTTCTTTGCACGTTCTATTGCACTCGGGAGGGGCGGTGGAGACAAAACCCGGTGGCTTGGCTAGCAAAGCGACACCGGCGGGTGCCGTCCGCCGCGCTCCTCGAGCGCTCCTACGGCTTCATACCACTACACCGCGAGTGTTGAGAGCACAGCCGAGGTCATGTGACTCACCGTCGAGTAGCAGCAGGTCGGGCCTAATGACACACACGCAGTGAAGATGTGACAATTGCGACTTCAGTCAGGTGTGATTGACGTGGCAAAAAAAACTCACCGAGCAAAGAGAGCTCTTGCCAACGCCAACCTCATCCTCCAGCCTCCTGAAAACTCTCTAGGTGCACACACACATGGAATTGAATGTGTGCTTGCTTGCTTGCATGCTTGCGTATGTGCAGGCGGCGGCGGCACGTGCGTTTGTGCGTAAACTCACTTGGTGGGCTGCTGCTGCATCTTGGGAGAAAATCCCAGACCGGCCAAGATGATGGAGGCTCTGATTGGATGACAACAGATGTCAATCAAAGCCTCCTACCGGATGCCTCGCTCGCTCGCTTACCGTGCGGGGGCTTTGTCGGCTTCAATCTCCTCCAGTTTGGAGTAAATTTCGGACAGGCGCACACTCTCCGCCCCCTCGGCTCTGAAAGGCATCATAAGCGTGTCAGAATAGCGTTTGGCCAAAGTCAGACGCAAAGCTCCGTCGGGATGGCCCTTTTGACCCGACCGAGAGTACAAGGCATCGGCCGGCCCCACTCACGCTCCGTTGGCCACGCGCGTGTTGAGGCGTCGCTCCTCTCGGAGCAGGCCCTCCCTCAGCGCGTCGCTCTCCAGGACGCTCTGCAGCGCCGTGGTCTGGTCGCCCGCCACTTCCTGCTCCACGTGGAGGATGGAGATGTGAGGGGGGACGCGCAGGCTGCGGCTGGCCAGCATCTTCAGCAGGGTGGTCTTGCCCAACCCGTTGCGGCCGATCAGGCCGTAGCGCCGGCCCGCCGCTAGCGCCAGCTCGGCGCCCTGAAGGAGACACCTGAGGACCAAAGGCACCTTTGTGGAAACCCCAGGAGCCCGACACGCGGCGCCGGCTCGCTCACGACCGCTCCGGCCGGCTCGCTCACGACCGCTCCTCCGGCACGCTCACGACCGCTCCTCCGGCACGCTCACGACCGCTCCTCCGGCACGCTCACGACCGCTCCGGCACGCTCACGACCGCTCCTCACCTCTCACCGAAGGACACGTCAAAGTTCTCGATGCGGATGTCGTAGCTGCGGTTCTTTCCCGCCGGGTCCACTCGTCCTTCTTTCTTGCTGCTGGCCTGGCTGGCCGACGCCTCCTCCAGGACACTGAGGGCGCCACAGGTCGGAGTGAGGCAAATGGCAAAGCGGGACGGACGGCGAGCAAAAAGGCCAGAAACCCACAGCGGAGCGGACGCCTTTTGCGAGTCCTTCTCGTTGCGTCGCTCGTGTTTGGCTTTCAGCTTGGCCTCTGCCTTCTCCAGCTTCTTGGTGTCCACCATCTGGGAACACACGAGTCCGTAAGTGGAGAGCCAAACCGTCGGCGGTCGGCGCTGCGAGCTCGTCACTGTTATCACGTTGCGAATCTTTGAGTCTATTTGAAGCTTGAGAACGGCGGAGGCACACGTACCGTGTTCTGAGGACGCTTCATCATCCAGATGCCCCGGATGTCCTCGTTGGCTAAGGCTACGCGAGGCGGCAAAAAAAAAAAAAAACAGCAAGAAAAACCCAGACGTCAGCCGCGCAAAAGGCACACCAGCACGCATCGGCGGCCACTCACTCGTGTCCGGCGACATCTGGGACAGCTGCACCGGCGCGTCCAGCAACACTTGACGCTGCGAGACGGGACAGCCGCTCCTGAACACACAGGCATCACGCATCACACACGCCTTTGACAAACGCGCACGCCACACACGCGAGCGCATCTCATACCAGCAAACACATCCGCGCACACATAAACACGCCCACACGTTACACACATACAGTCAAGGTGGCGTGAGCGCACGGCGGCGGCGGCGGCGACTCGTGCAAGTGGACGTGTTCTCACAGCCGCAGCGTGTTGAACATCCGCAGGCAGATGCCTCGGACGTCATCCTCATTCTTGGAGTCGGCCGACACCTCCTGCAGGACGCCGCCCACCGCCTCAAAGACCTCCTCGCCATCTTCAAAGTCGGCCCCGCAGCCGTCCAACACCCCTGCACGCGCACACAAGAGAAGCAACTTGACAAAATGCTACCAAACCCGTGCGACCTGAACCAACGTCAGTGAGCCCAAAGTCAAATGACAACAATAGCGCCCGTCCGCCCGCCCCCCCCGGCCTGCCATCTCCTGGACATTCCTAAGTTGTTTCTGCGAACGTAGACTAGTTCGAACAGGTGAACGCGTGCGTGTGCAGCCACTTGGAAATGATGTCGCGTTCTGGAAAAAGCGGACTGATATTCAGAAAATCACCCTGACTTATCAATGGATGATTAAAATGGCTTTCAGGTCCAGCCCTACTTTTAAGAAATGACTCGTTTCTTTTATTGATTAGCAACTGGTCAGCTGTATTGAGAAGCGGGCCAGAGACTGGTGCGCGTTGGGTTGTTGGCGTTCTTAATTGTGTATTAAGTCACTTGTCACATGGTTGCACTCGTCCTGAAGAGATGTATCTACTCATGCTGCTGTCAAAGAAATCAATGAGCCTTTTTTGAAAATATGTCATACTCACTCGCCTTTTCTGAATCAAACTCGAAATGCCAGAAGAGACGGAAAATGTCAGTGGAAGCGATTTCTGGTTCCATCAAAACCGACATCGGGCGGCATGGAGCCTCGCAGCCAGCAAGCAAACGCCAAACTCGCTCATCCCGGTGAGCCACGCCGGGTAACTGCTTAGCTACTTATCGCTAGCAGGATGCCTCAGCCAGCCGGCCGGCCAACCGGCCCTACTCTGACACGGAGGGAGGAAGGAAGCAACAGAAACCGGCGACAGAAAGCCAGCCGACAGGCGGTGACTGGTCCACCCTCTCACCTGTGATGTAGTCGAACAACTCCGAGTCGATGTCAGGAAACTCGCTCCTCAGGATCTCCTCGTAAGTCGCCGCCATGACAGTCACACCACGACTCAGCCGCCAGCAGGCACGCCGCGCGCATGCGTCAAAGCGACGCCGTCGCGTGGAATTGTGGGAGTTTGAGTCTTTCAAACAACGTTTCTTCTGGCGTTGTGCAACGGCGAAAGTCGACTCGAGGATAAACTTCCTGCCAATTTTGCACTGCTTTATGAGCAGATTGTTTCTGCGCTCTTCATTAAGAGCAACAATGATGACGGTCACATGTGCATGAATCTCTTAATTTGAGCTGTTTTCTCGTCACTATAAACGTTTTTACAAAAAAGCAT
This sequence comes from Syngnathus acus, assembly GCF_901709675.1. Taxonomy (NCBI): domain Eukaryota; kingdom Metazoa; phylum Chordata; class Actinopteri; order Syngnathiformes; family Syngnathidae; genus Syngnathus; species Syngnathus acus. The sequence goes on along the minus strand of NC_051098.1, from coordinate 17,101,580 downwards.
CCATGTAAAAGCTATACCAAAAATAATCAAGCGTTTGGTAAAAGTTTCTGCGGCAACGGAGCCCGCGTTGTGCGCATGCGCAGACCTATCTCCAAAGTTTAGGGTGGGATGTTAGCATTAGCATGAGCATTAGCACAGCGGGCTAAGCAACCGACCGGAGTGTAATGGCGACCTCGGTGTTGTTGGGCTCTGCGACGGACAACACCGGACTCGGCTTCGCGGTTAGTAGCGGCGGGACCGGTGCCGGCGCGGGGGGCGTCCTCGTGGCCGGTAACAACGGGCTGACGTCGGCGGCGGGCCCGGTGCCGTGGAACCGTTCTCTGGAGCGGGCTCTAGACGAAGCCTCGGCCACCGGCTGTCTGAACCTCAGCGGCAGGAAGCTCAAGGAGTTCCCCCGCGGCGCCGCCAACCACGACCTGACCGACACCACCAGGGCCGGTGAGTCCCCGCGGGGCAGGAGAGTCCTCGCCGTCGTCCAAATGTTCTCCGAGTAGTTTGGTGACGTTTCCGAGCAACTTCGTCGGACAAGTCTCGTTTCGGTTCCAAGTGACAACAACATGTTGCTTCAGCCGCTCCTAGCGCAGCACTCGCTCCATCCAACAGTCGGAGTTTTGGAGACGTTCGCTCGCTCGCTCGCTCGCTCGCTCGCTGTCGTCTTTGTTGTGTTTAGGCGACAACGCGAGCTTTGGTCAACTTTCGGCCACTTTAGAGCTGGACACAGCCAACTTTGGTAGTGCTAGCAGTTTAGCACGTTAGCGCGTATTAGCATCCCGCTAATGCTTCAAGTGCGCTCAAGCGGCGGTGTCAACCTCTTTGGAGTTCAGCCCCCCCCCCCAACATTTCAGCTCATATTTCTCCACAAACTATAAATAACAATACTTATGCGTCTCATTATCCTGCTGCAAAGTACATCAATGTCTTGATTCAAAGGGAGCAACAGTCTGAAAGTTGGTCAAAAACACGATTGGAACCTACAGAGCAATCGATGTATTTGCCGCCGAGTAAGCAACTTGTTAAGCTCTCGAAACAGTTCAAGATTGACAAAACTGTGCATGCATCCTGATCCATCCAGATGGGGAAATGGCATCAGCACATGACAGAATCGACATTGATGGAGTTTGCTGGGGGGGGGGGGAAAAAACTTCCATCGGTCGTCACAGATACAATTGACGGTGTCGATCGTCAAGATGGCGACGCCGAGTCGCTGGAGGGAAACCGATATCGGCGCCTTTCGCTGTGACTCTAAATGTGCAAAGCTTTGCCACATGGACAAACGATGCCATCGGCGTCATTATCGTATGCCGCCTCAAGCGCAGCAGCGCTCGCCTCGGACAAGTGCGCGCACACACACAGGCCATTGTTGGGAGTCAAGTCACAAGTTTTCTTACTGTACCAGCAAACCAAGTGTGTTAGTGCAACCCGCTTGTGCCTTTTCTCTCCATATGCGTGTATGCAGACTTGTCCCGGAACCGCCTGTCGGATCTTCCGGCGGAGGTGTGCCTGCTGGTGTCTCTGGAGAGTTTGAACGTCTACCAGAATTGTTTGAGATCTCTGCCCGATCACATGATCAACCTGCAGGCTCTCACCTACCTGAACCTCAGGTACCAATGTACCCCCAGTCCCGCCGCCCGCCCCTCGCCGCCTGTCACTCACCGCCGCCGTACGCTCGCGTCAGTCGCAACCAGCTGTCGGCGCTGCCGGTGGTCCTGTGCAGTCTCCCGCTGAAGGTTCTGATCGCGTGCAATAACAAGCTGGTGGTGCTGCCTGAAGAAGTGGGCCAGCTGAGGCACCTGACGGAGCTGGTGGGTAGCCGGAGACGTCGGGAGATGGCGGGGCGCGACCGAATCGGCCTTGGCGCCAAGCGTTGACGGGTGCCGCCTCCCTGCAGGACGTCAGCTGCAACGAGATCAGGACGCTGCCTTCTCAGGTTGGCCAGCTGGAGGCGCTCAGAGACCTGAACATCAGGAGGAACCACCTGGTCGCCCTTCCTCCTGGTACGTACGCACTCGCCGAGATTAGAAGAGTTTGCTTGAAGTTGAATTTGCTTGTGATTTTTATTTTGTTTTTCAAATTCACTTTCTTTTAGCGACCTTTGAATGACTTTGCTTGATTTTATTTTTGAGTCCGCTTTCCATCGCCGTTCCCCCAAATCCTCCCTTTTCAGTCAGTCAAAACATTTGTGTGGTCCGAGAGCCAAAGCCATTTTCAAGATTTGTAAGAAGGACACCCACAAAAAAGGGCATCTTTTGCGCCACACACGGTGACGGCCGCGCGTCTCTTTCCAGAGCTGGCCGGGCTGCCGCTGGTTCGTCTCGACTTCTCGTGCAACAAGGTGACGTCCATCCCGCTGTGCTACACGCGCCTGTCGCAGCTGCACACCATGGTGCTGGACAACAACCCGCTGCACACGCCGCCCGCGCAGGTACGAGCCGCTCCCAAATGGCAGCGCGTCGCCGAGAATGGGACGGGGACCCGACCCGGGCCGAGCCGGTCGCCGTCCGGAAGAGATGATTTTTCCAAACGCTTCGACCTTAGCCGGAACTCGGTCGTCATTAATCTGGTTGCGTTGTGTAGATTTGCATCAAGGGCAAAGTTCACATCTTCAAGTTCCTCAACACGGAGGCCAGCAGGACGACCCCTGACCTGCCAGAACACGACAGAGCAACTTTCAACTCCGGCTCCTGGTCCGAACTCATCATTCCCCAGCCAGCCAGCCAGCGAGCGAGCGAGCACACGCAGCTGCTCAGTCCACATTGCCAGTCGCTCACTCGCCATGTCTGTCTATGTGTGTCTTAGCACGGATGAGCTGTACTCTGGTCGTCCCTCCGGAGCCTTGGATTCGGGCTTCAACAGTGTGGACAGTGGAGACAAAAGATGGTCAGGAAATGAGGTCCGACACGCACACAATATTGCACCAAATAATTTTTGACGGGTCGACGTCATCGAGAAACACCAAGGATGTATGACATCGTGACACGCGTGCGTGTGTTTCACAAGGACCTGTCCGAGGGTCCCGCTCGCGTGCCGGACATCCACAAAGAGTTGAAGCGAGCGCCGCCGCCGGCCCACCTGCTGGCCAACGGCACACGTGAGCACGCCGGTCGGTGCTTTATTATTTTAGGAGGGAGGCGTGCCGGCAAGTCACACGGTCGCTCGATGGCGTGCGCAGATGAGCCGGAGCAGATGGACTTCATTGACGGCGGGGAGGAAGAAGAGGAGGAGGAGGAGGCGGTGAGGAGCGCGGCACGAGGAGCGGCGGGACGAGCCAGCCTCAGCTCGCAGTTCATGGCCTACATCGAGAGACGCATCGGCGCTCCGGTACGTACGAGGGCGCCGCTTGTTATCTCGTGTCTTGGTTTTTCACTACTTTGCCTTCGTCTGCCGATTCAGGGTTCTCCGGGTAAAGGCAGCTTATTCAAAATCGACGACTCCGGACCGAGACCGGCCAGGTACGCGCGCGCGCTAGCATCTAGCTCGTCAGCGTGGCGGCGTCTATTCTCGATCAAGACGGCGTCCTTGCTGTGTGTCCGACAGGACCGCGGCGGATGGCGGTCCCGCCGTGGCGAGCGGCCACCTTCAGGTAAGGTCACGTCAGCCGCTGTCGACGTCCGCGGGACCTCGTCCTGACCTGGTACCCGCGTGTCGCTCAGAGAGGCGCCGGCGTGGAGAGGATGAGGCGAGAGGCTCAGCTGGCCGCCCTCAGGTACGACGAGGAGCGACACAAGACGCGCCCCCCGCAGCCGGACGCCAAGGTAGCGACCGGCGTCATGATCCGGGAAGATTTCATTCTGTTTTATGAGCGTGCTTACAAAACAATTGAAAGTCCTTTCTCACCTCACTTTTGGGAAGTAGTTCCAAGTTCATATTTATTCCAAGCATGCGGGCAAAAGTAGCCTGGCGCTGACTCAACCTTTTGTGCTTGGTGAAAGTTGACCAGTTTGCCTGCATTTATTTGTTCGCAGAGTCCTAACAAGTCCAGCCCGGACGGCAAGGTAGCCCCAAAGCCCTCCCGCCCGCCGGCATCCTTCTCGCGTCCCGCCCCTTAACATCCAGCACTCACTTTGCGGCTGTGTGTGTGTGTGTGTCCATGCGTGCAGAACGTCTACCCCTTGAGACGCTCCACCCACACAGATGACTCTGCACTCTTCGTGGTAAGAATTGTCCTCTTGCATTTGCGACGTGACGACAGCTCGGCGCCGTCTTTGCAAAATGACCGCGTCTCGGCTGCCGCGCTAACGTGCGCGCTTGTGCCAGCAGGGCGAAGAGCGGAGCGGCCTCTCGCCGAGCGGTAAGATGGGACCGCCCGCCGGAAGCCTTTGTCGTGGGTTCGTGCGGCCGCGTTGACTCGGCCTACTTTGTATCTCCAGGCAACCCCGGCTCGGGGGACGCTGCTTCCTGTCGCGGCCTCGGCGTACGCCCGGAGAGCTTTCTGTATCGCCTCAGCCAGCGTGAAGAAAAGAGGAGAGGTGAGCGAGCGAGCGAGCGAGCAAGTGCCGCTCCGTGCCAGTGAGGCGAGCTTGACACGTGCCCCCCCCCCCCCCCCCCTTTTTGTTGTCTAGGCGATGCCCCGGCCTCCGCTCAGCACCCGCAAGAAGCGCCGGCCACCGTCCTTGGACACGATGCCCATCTGGTGGAGCAGCTCAGGAAGGTGGCCCAAATGTTTGTTTCCACCAGATAACGCGCCGTGTTTCCCGGAGGGAGGGCTCTCTTTTTGGGCGCTCTCAACGGGCGCATCTTCATTTTGCCCAATTCATATTCCCCAAAGGACAGCTAGCTTGATGGCAGCACTGTGCTCAATGGCAGCACTGTGTTTGGACTCATCGGGCCGCACACAGCCACGAACATTTGTGGCTCGATCGAAATGCATCGGTGAGGGCGGGCGCTTCCGTTGGCCGCGGGGGTTCGCGTTCCGTCCACGACGGCGCCCGACGCCTTATTCCATCGGTGCTCGTCAAGCCAAATAGCAAAAGAGAGAGCCGATTTTGCATCGGGAGGGAGACCCGTTGCCGGACATTGATCGTTTGTTGCATTTGTCAGAACATCGAGGGGCGGTTGAAGGTGTCGTTGCCGAGCGACCTGGGGGCGGCGCTGACGGACGGCGTGGTCTTGTGTCACCTGGCCAATCACGTGCGGCCGCGATCGGTGCCCAGCATACACGTGCCCTCCCCCGCCGTGGTGAGTCCCACGGTCGCTATGCGAGCCACCGGTCGAGTCCCGGCCCTCCCCTCCCTTTCGTTGCTATGCCAACCGCCCCGCGTGTGTCCCCAGCCTAAACTGACGATGGCCAAATGTCGGAGGAACGTGGAGAACTTCCTGGAGGCGTGTCGCAGGATCGGCGTCGCTCAGGTAAGAGACTCGCCGGAGCCGTCCGTCGCTGCTAGTGCTGGCTCAGCATTGGTAAGGGTGAAGCGAGGGAGCCAAAATGACATCGAGCAAATCAGGACCTGTTAGCAACTTGGCAAGTATGTTTGGGTCCCGCTAATTCTTTGTGCAATATGGCGTACATTTTGGAAAGGCTCACATTTCTTGAGCCCTCTCTGATGCTGAACGATAGATACATTTATGACGATATAGTGAATGGGATTCCCGACTTTTATTCTGAAGGTATGCGGTGTTGACATTTTGGCACTCCATCCACGCGGGAGGCAATGTGTTCAATGGCGACGACGATTCATGGTGTCACTGTCCGTCTTTCTTCACTTGCCTCTTTCTTCCTAACGATTGTGTGTTTTTCTTGCCCTCCCATTTCCCTCCTTCCTTTTCCTTGTTCACGTCCGCCCGCACTCAGAAGTGATTTCATGTCATGACCGGCGGCCTTCCTATCATCACGTCCTAGCTTTTGGCGAAGGTCCTCGCCACCATTACGCTATGCGACGTCATTATTAGCACCAATCTGAACAGCAAATTTTCAACTCCCTCGCCCGCCGCGGGCTCATTGGGGAAGACGCACATAGACAAAACGGGCCACCGCATGCCAATCGATTGCGGCGCTCATGTAGAACAGGCGCTTGCTGAGCCGGTCTCACGTGGAGCGTGGCGAACCAAGCGAGTGAAGAGCGGTTCCGGGTGGTCCATCCCATCCTCCGTCCCGTCCGTCCTGGTTTGCCCTTTTTGCGTTTGCCTCATTTCACTTGTGTTGATCCAACTTTGCGTTGTTGTCTTTTTGGCCTCCCTATCCATCCATCCATCCATCCTTCCCTCCCTCCCTCCCTCCATGTTGTGCGTGCGTGTCCAGAGTGACTTGTGTCTTCCACTTCACATCCTGGAGGAACAAGGTCTTCCCCTGGTGGCGGCCACCGTCAGCGCGCTTCTCCGCTTGGCCCCGCCCAGACACGCCGTCGCCACCAGCGGCACCACGATGACCTCATCCTCATCCGGAGCCTCGCTTGCCATGTAGCCGCCGCCGCATAGTCACAACACACGTAAAGATCCGCCCGCCCTCTTTATGCGCCAGTTTGCGTTCTCGTTAGCATATCATGACAGCAGCCCATTGGCAAGGTTGCGTGGTTCCGTGTGTACTTGTTCTTTTTTTCACCTGACACACTCGTGCGAAAAAACATCACGTGATTGACATGATGTCACACGACTGACACGTGAGTGACCCTACCTGGGCTATAATCGTTGACCTGGTTATTCCTAATAACGTTTCACATTGCTTATGAGTACTGAAGTGTATTACTGCCACGTTTCTTTTATTTACAAGAATGATGACATAGCTGCTACCTTTGATACCTAAGACAAAAAGGACATTGATTGACAGTAGCCTGACCGTTAATATGTTTGGCCTTACAAGACGTGTGATCGCATTTGATCTCTTTTGCCATGAAATTCATCGCATTGAAACGTGTAATTGATCACGTTATAAACTGACATTGAGTGTTTTTCTTTCTTGGTGGCAGCAATACGCTTCCGTATATTGGCAACAATTAGCAAAGAATACTGATGTTTTGGTGTTGATTATGTCTAGATAGATGTGTAGCGTGTGCGAAGATGGTAGGCGTGCTGTTCACAGTAAACTGTTAGCCTTGGCGTATGCAGCTTATGTGAATATGTGGAAAGAAGCAGATTAGAAGAAAACAAAAGCATTTGAAATGCATCGGAACTTTGAACATCCAAATGTGTCTGATTGGCTGGCTAACGCGTGCGTTGCTAACTATGCTATTGGTAAGAGGCGGATGTCGGCTTGTGTTTTTTTTTTTTTTTTTGATGTGTGTCACGTTTGTGTCTCTCATTTTGCACCTTGTGTCTTTCTCATCTTGGTCACTTACAATGTTCCCCACACGGCCACGCTCGGCAGTCATTTGATTGCGGCAGGCCCCTGTTGCATTCCGCGACATTAGATTGATGAGGCTGCGCCGGCTGCCCATTTGTGTACAAATGTATTGTGTAAATACAAAGATTGTGTAGTTGTGTATATAAAGCTATGGAGACGACAGTGCGGCCTTTCTAAATGACTTGTGTGATTCAAACAGGCTTCATATGTGAGTAGAGATGGTTACCACAGCAACGGTCGGATTTCTGGAAAAGTACACTTTTTTTTTTCAATCCAAAAATGTTCGACACGTTTTCACTCATGTCACTTACTGCTTTTAAAAAAAAGGTTTTAGAATTCGGTTGTCTGTCAAATAAATATTGAAATTGGAATATCCTTGTAGGTTTGTTTCCACTTGACCTCAAACTTGTATTCCTCTTCAAAGCCACAAAAACGTGTAAATAATGAAGTGTACACCACAAGAAATATTCTCATGAAAATGTCAAAAGAAAGAAATGTAACGAGTCCATGTATTAGGGGTGTATTAAGACGGCTGCTGATGATTATTTTTCATTTATTGAATTCATTTTAGTTCGTTTTTGGGTGAATTGGACGAAAAAAAAAGAAAATCACCCCCCCTGAATAACTGGCAATTGACGTTTTTTTTGTGTGCGTGGCGATTTTCAGCACGAATTGTAAGGCCCCAAAATTGGTCGTTTGGAAAGGAGACCCCGTTCCTAAATTGCTTTATATTCCAAAATAATACTAGCAATACATTCAGTTGTGTCAGTCTGATGACCATTGTCATCAACACTGTACTCGTGTTCGAAACACTGTTCTGGAACACAAACCAACGTGTTTTTTGAGCAGGCGCGCCGCGGCCACCCACGTTTGGCAATAATTTCCCAGCATTCTTTTCGCACGGTCTTTTTCGCCATTTTTGAGCTAGCGGGCCAGGTAAGAAGCTTAACATGTCTGAAAAAAAAAGTCAAAAAGACTTTGACCAATGTGACTAATTTGTGCTCGCTTCTCGCCGTTGTCCCGTCTTGGCGTTCCGTACGCACTTGGCTCTTTGCGGACGTGATGATGGCCCAGATTGAGCTCGGATTCTGCCGCTAAGTGCTAGCTATCTGTTCTGCGGCTGTCTCCAACCGTTCACCGCGAAGAGGTTTTCACCGAGCTCAGACGCTCCAAGTGGCCTTTGGCGCTTCTCCGGAACCTTTGCGTGTTCGTTTTACAGCTATCGCGTTGTCCTCGCCGCAAGTTCGGAACGGTTTGGACCCGTTACCTTTGCCATGTTAATTGTTCCGGTGTGGATAGGCAATCGATTGGGGTGCCGCTGTCAATGAGCACGTGATCGTAAACAGCAATATTCCGTGTTGAATTGAGTACCACGTTGTGGACGTGAAATGAGCCGTATCGTGTCATTTTAACATTTCAAGGGTATACATTTCCATATGACCCTTTTTTTTTGGTCACAATGTGATCTCAATTGACTGTGCATGTTGTGTGTGTGCGCACAGGTGAGCTCTCCAACAAAGAAAAGCCAAGATGCCAGGAAGGTAAGGTTGATTCTTACTTGACTTGGGTCAAAATTTCGCTTTCCGGGTCCAACGACGGTGTAGCGAGATTTACGAAATTGGACAAGACCGGAGAATCTGGGACGTCGGGGTGACGGCTCGCGGAGCCGGTAACTGGCGCTCGGCCGGACAATACTGCCCACTGAAAATTTGCTCTCAGGTTGGGCGAGTTCACTCAAGCAGTACAAGTGGACCGTTGCCTTGTTTCACGTTGAATACGTTTCTCTGCGATTGAGTCTGGCGGCTGGGCTCCACCGCCCGGTTCAAAACGGGGATGAAATGGCTGCGAGAGAATCCAGCGGTAGGCTCCACTCATGGTGCTTTGTGTGTGCGCAGGCTGTGGAGCAAGGCCATCTTTACAGGCTACAAGCGCGGCCTGCGGAACCAGCGCGAGCACACGGCGCTGCTCAAGCTGGAAGGCTGCTACAGCCGCGACGAGGTCGACTTCTACCTGGGCAAACGATGCGCTTACGTCTACAAGGCCAAGAAGTCAGTCTCCTTGCTTCCTTCCTCGCTTTGCGTACATGCCGGCCGTGCCTTTTTTCCCAGGAGAGGACGTGACCCCCGAGGGCCGATGTCGATTCCAAAGAAGGAAAAAAACGACCAGACCAAATCCAATAATTGGCAAATCTTGCTTAAAAAAAAGAAACAAACGCTTGTGGCTCAAAGAGCAGGCAAAACGTTGTTTCTGAGATGGTTGCCGGGCTTTTCCGTTTCCACCAACACTGGCCGGCCGGCCGGCCGGCCGGCGCCTGCCCAAAGTCCCACTTGATGAATTTTGCTCTTGAAAGAAACAACCCGAGCGAAGCCCGCTTCATTGGCCGCTCCGGTTTTTTCCACGGAGCAAGTGTGCAGGCACTTGGCGCCATCGCCTGCTTGACGCAAACGATGGCCTTTCACATTCATCTGGAAACGTACTGACGCGTGCGTCCGTCTGTCTCAGGAACACGGTGACGCCCGGCGGTAAGCCCAACAAGACACGCGTGATTTGGGGCAAGGTGATGCGCGCCCACGGCAACAGCGGCATGGTGAGGGCAAAGTTCACCAGCAACCTGCCCGCCAAAGCCATCGGACATCGCATACGAGTGGTACGGATGCAACGCATGCGCACGCGCTCCATGATTGGGGGAGGGACACGCACGCAAGCCCGGTGATGTGTGATGATTATTATTTTTTTGACTAAAACAAATTTGTGTTTTGTCCTCAGATGTTGTACCCTTCCCGAGTGTGAGCACCGCCGCCTCTCTCCGGCAGCTTGCTGTTGTTTGTAAATAAACAATAAAAAGTTGACACGCCGAACGCTCCCGTGTGCTTGTGTTCCGCACCTGTGCGCCATCGCGGGATTAACGGTCAAACGGTTTCCATCGTGCCAATTCCAAATGTTTTGCCTGAGCCTCGTTTTCTGTTTGATTGGCTTTGTAGCGCACGCACCAAGTTGAGATTTTTTTTTTTTTTTACCTTTTAATAGTTAAAAATATTCAGACTCAAAAAGTTAATTTTTTTTTCTTAAGCGGTGGGACAAGCGCATACTTGTGTAAGAAAAACTAGTCGCCTTATGCAGTGCATGAACGACTTGCAACGTGTTCTACAATTAGAAAACGATGTGCAAAAGAGATAACATTTGGTCTTGGGTTTTGTGATGGGAGCAGAGTAGATGAGAAATAAAATCGGGTTAATATAAAGACGAATGAATGCCATAAGTGCAAATAAGTAACGAACGTAACCTAAAATGCTGGCGTTGATTTATTTCTGGTCAAGTTCTGTGGCACCGTCGTGAGGCGTAGGGAAAAAGTCAACGTTCCTCTGGCTCCTCGATAAAGAACAAAGACAATGTTCCTCACCCACTTCTGCCACAGTATTAGGTAACAAAGCAGATAGTTACCGCCGACCCCAACCGTACGCCTGCTGGATGAGAGGCCTAGTCCTAATGTCCGCCTCAATATAACGATTATTAGATGATTATTATTCGCTATTATTTTGATGACATCCTGTTATTGTAACCATTATGTGCTGTATTATGTATTGTATTATGTGATGGCAACAAATGTTGTGTGGACGTTTACGATTGGTCTTGTTGCTGTGAAACGAGATGGAGATTGTTGGGGGATGTTTTTGGGGTGTAAACTTGATCAAACCCAAAAGAACTCTAAATAAAGCAATTGTTTATTATTCTTACGGGCAGTCAGTCGCTCTGAGTAACATTTTGTTCCTCTTCGTCTGCCGTACGCTGAAAGGCGCATGCTCATCAAAAACAACCGGCAAGCGTCGTTTGCGCATGACGTCAAAGGAAGTGATCACACGTACTATAAATGCATTTCCGCATCGCCGAGGCGGCCTTTCCTATGTGCGGCCTGTGCGAAGATGGCGGTGCAGATATCCAAGAAGAGGAAAGTAGGTGTCATTTCATTGCTCGGCGGGATCTTTTGCGTCCAAATGGCCGCTCGGACAGCCGGCCTCAAGCGCATTTGTGCCCGCTGTCACAACTCAACGTGCAGTCGGCATCTGCTCGGCCAAGATTGTTGGAGATTCTGCCAGCCTGGGTCGCCGCCGCTTTCCAGCGCCGAGCAAACATGGCGGCGGCAACGCTGTAGATGACGTGATGTGCCGCGACCGAATGACGCTTCATCGTATGACGCTTCATTGTTTGCCTATTTTCTTGCTCCACGTTCGAGTTGGCCTTTTGGCGCCTAATGACAAAGTGGAGTTTGAACGCTCCGTTTCGAGACGCGCACTGCTCTCATTGACGCGCTTAGCATTAGCTTCCGCTAAAGTTACTTGTCGGGACCGCAAGTCGAACGACACGCAAACTTGACGAAAGACTCGAACGATTGCATCGAAGGCGTCTTTGTCTCGCCAAAGGGATGCTAAGCGCGCCACTGCTAATTTCAAGGTGACATGTGCTTTCGTCCTCGGAAATGAGTCACTTGACACTTTGTAGCAAGTTGTATCTATGTTGTATATGTATCAACTCTAAAAGGCTTTATTTTGCAGGGGTGGGAAAGAAAATGTTTGTAATTGATGCCTAGTAAATGTATTTTTGGATTGCAGTGTATAGTTGTGTCCCCCCCCCCCCCGCCCCTCTTGAATGTTGTCGAAGGCGCAGTTAGTGACCGGCGGCCTTTTACAACTGGCCTGATGATAATACAGGCCCGGCCGGGCGTGCCTGTCAAAACGTACACTAACCGCAGCTCACCCGTTTGTCGTTTGCAGTTCGTCTCGGACGGGATCTTCAAGGCCGAGCTGAATGAGTTTCTGACTCGCGAGCTGGCCGAGGACGGCTACTCGGGCGTGGAGGTGCGCGTCACCCCGACCAGGACCGAGATCATCATCCTCGCCACCAGGTCAGACGCCCCTTCCGAGGACCCGGTGGCACCAAAGCCCACCTCCGAGTCCATTTGCTATTGTGAGCGCGGCCGTCATAGAGAAACATGACGGGACCGCCGCCTTCCCTTCGCAGTAGCGCCATCCTCCATTCTGTGTTTGCGGATTCGTGCTCGGCCCAAAGCAATCCAAGGGGGTCAAAAGGAGAGTCGCCCCTCGGTGATGATACGATGACGAGTCGGACGCGGACTTTGTTGGCCGTGAGGCGGCCGCTCGGGATGGCGTTCTGCTTTCCCGCTCGGCTTGCCCGCCCGGCAAAGCAAAGTTGCTTTCCTGGTGAAGACGCTGAGGCATTTGTCTGAGAGGGGTGAACACGTGGGAGAGCTTTGAATGCGGCTGGCTTCCAAGGGGCTTTCCTTAACGTTCTGTAAAGGACGAGCTATCTCTCGGGACGCCGTCGTCTTTGGCCGCAATGCTTACGACCATTCACACGTGGCCGTCTGTCTCCAGGACCCAGAATGTTCTGGGAGAGAAAGGCCGCCGCATCCGAGAGCTTACGGCCGTGGTCCAGAAGAGGTTCGGCTTCCCCGAGGGCACCGTGGAGGTGGGTGGGACTCGAAAGGAGCGTCGTCGCTGTTTGCCCTCCGGTGGCCTCACGTTGTCTCTACCTTGTTTTGCAGCTGTACGCCGAGAAGGTGGCCACCCGCGGCCTGTGCGCCATCGCTCAGGCCGAATCTCTGCGTTACAAGCTGCTGGGAGGTTTAGCCGTGCGCAGGTGAGGCAGCCGCGTCGCCCGCATTCAACTTTTGGCGGGCCTTTTGTTTTGGATCGGCGGTCCCTCGGTGATGATACGATGACGAGTCGGACGCGCACGTCGTTGGCCGTGAGGCGGCTGCTCGGGGGCGCGTTCTGCGCTCCCGCTCGGGCCTCCTGCGGCCGGCACGTGGTCGCATTCCCGCTGAAGACGCTGAGGCATTTGTCTGAGAGGGACTAAAGGGGCGTTAGCGCACACTTGACAAGCACCAGGAGGGCTGGCGCCTAATGGCGAGCGATGCCGCAGACGGCATTACGAAACCCGTCGGTGGCGGCGGACTGCCCCGGCCAGCCGGCCGGCCTGCCAGCCAGCAACAAAAAGCCTTTTTGCTAATCCTCGCAGGGCCTGTTACGGCGTGCTGAGGTTCATCATGGAGAGCGGCGCCAAGGGCTGCGAGGTGGTGGTGTCGGGCAAGCTGAGGGGCCAGCGGGCCAAGTCCATGAAGTTTGTGGACGGACTCATGATCCACAGCGGGGACCCAGTCAACTACTACGTGGACACGGCCGTCCGCCACGTTCTGCTCAGGCAGGGTGAGTGAGCGAGCGAGCCACAAGAGAATGGGTTTCCGTGACGCTGGCCTGCCGGCTGATGCTTGTGCCTGCTCGAGCAGGCGTGCTGGGCATCAAGGTGAAGATCATGCTGCCTTGGGATCCCAGCGGCAAGATCGGCCCCAAGAAGCCCCTCCCCGACCACGTCAGCATCGTGGAGCCCAAGGACGAGCCGCTGCCCACCACGCCCATCTCGGAGCAGAAGGGTGCCAAGCCCGACGTGCCCGTCATGCCCCAGGCGGGCGCGCCCGTGCCCAACGCCTAAAGCAAGGTGGGTTTGGGGGCGGGCGGAGCTTTGTCATTCTCACACATGCCGTTGCCTGAGAACTCTGGCCAATCGCGACTTTATTGTACAATTAAAGGCAAAAGCTCAAGTCCTCGACAATTGAAAGGGAATCGCCCTCAAAAAGGTCACTTTTGCACCAAATTGCAAAAGTGGCAGTTCTTGCTTTGGATATTTTGCTTGTTGTTGGTGAGAAAGGCTGAATTACAAGCTTGGAAGAACCCCCCCCCCCAAAAAGTGCTGTCGTGCTTGCATAATGACAAAGTGCCCTTTTGTTTTTCCCTTGCAGGTTTTCACATTGACAGCAGAAAGAGCGTGTTTTGTGTACAAAAAAATAAAATATTCAAAAGAAGCTGTTGTGTGCATTGGATTGACTTTTGTCCGGCCGGAGAGAAGAAACAAGCAGGCGCCTGGAGCGGGGACGCCGACTGGCAGAGATGCAAAAGATGCTCCCTGGCCTGGCTGGCAAAATTGCAAATCAAGGTGGTGAAACGTGGATGCGGTTTGACATCATTGATGAAATCTTGCCAGATGTTTGGACTGGGATCATGAACGCAGGCAGCAGTTGTACAAACGTGAAAAGTGTGGCCCAGTTGTCCATTTAAATATTAGCCATTGGTTTTGAAAATAATGCTTGCTCGCTATTCAAATGAATATTGACTCGCTTTCTTTCATACTGGCTCCAGTATCAAGAATGACATTGGATCAAAGCAATTTGATGGGCGAAATGAATGCAAGACATATCCAAGGACTCGTAATCTCAGTTTGTTACGTTTTGGTCCCAAGCGCTAGTCATTTGGCTAATTTCGACTCCTTTCTGACCGGACCTGAATGCTGCTGAATTCAAAAACCAAAAGGGCCAGACGCGGCGTGATTTTGTTGCCCAAGGTGACGTCAGCAGCCGGAAGGAACGAGCGAGCCGCGCTACGCTCCGCCCCGCCCCGCCGCGCCGCGCCGCGCCGCCTCACCTGCCAGACACCAAGGAAGAAGAAAAAGAAGCAAACATGAACCAAGTCGACTTGGCAGACGTGGAGGAACACTCGGAACACACGCCTCCAGTAAGACCACGAAAGATGAGTCTTATCGTTTGCTGCTCAACCTAAATTGGTGTCATGAGAAGAAAAAAATCCGTTTGGGTCGTTGTTGGATGAAAGGCGCCAACCTTTGGGTAGGATCCATTCCCACGCCACGCCAACAAGCCTTTCACGTCAACAAATGCTACAACTTGTTTTTAAGTGGCTGTCGTGCGTGGAAAAAAAGCCCGAAAAGGAACATGACGTGTTGTTCTTTTCGTTCCTTACTTTTCCTCTCCACGACTTCAGAGACGAATATGCAGGAAGTTGCGAGCCATCGGACAAACAAGCAGATTTCGTGCACCGGAACTAAAAAAAAAAAGTTGTCTCGTGGAATGTTGTGTTTCGCCCCCTCCCAGGACGCCCCCTTCCCCCTCGCCCTCCAAACACCCCCCCCTTCGCCGATCCGGAAGAGCATCTGCCTGGTTCAGAGCTCAGATAGCGAAGCTGACCTGTGTCTGAGCACGCACACACCTGATTCACCAGGGGCCGGCCAGTCACTATGTCATACAACGAGAAACAAATATCATAAATCAATATCGACTTGACTGATGCTGTCTGTCTGTCTGTCTGTCTGTCCTCAGCACATGCACGTGGTCCACTTGAACGTGGGCGGCCAAAGGTTCTGCACCAGCGTGGCCACGCTCACCAAGTACCCCGAGTCCAAGCTGGCCCAGTGGTTCGACGGGCCCCCCAAGTTGCCCAAGGACGCGCAGGGGCATTTCTTCCTGGACCGCCAAGGAGAGTACTTTGGGGCCATCCTGGAGTTCCTCCGCTCCGAGCGGCTGCCCGACAACAACATCCCGCAGGTACCGCCGCGTGTTCCAAACGGGCTTTGGGAGCTCGTATTGGAGTTTTGATTTCACTCTGATAGTTTTTATTCCTTTTGGATCTCTTCAAACATTTCGTGACTCAAAAGCCAGCAAGGAAATTGATGACTGCGACGTGGCTGCTAAACAGCTAAATTAGCTTATGGCTAACCGGCGCGTCGACCCGTGTTCGCCAGGTTCACCGGGATTCGCTGCACTACAACGTGACGGCGCTGGCAAAGCGTTTAGAGGAGAGTCCCGTGCTCTTTGGCGAGATGGTGGGCAGGCAGCAGTTCTTGGCCAGAGTGCCGCACTACAAAGAGAACATTGAGGTGTGTGCTCAGTTCGTTCCTTCCTTCCTTCCTTCCTTCCTTCCTTCCTTCCTTCCGAGTCAGCTGTTGTTGGTGTTGTCCCGGCGCAGGTTCTGATCCGCATCGCCCGGGCAGAGGCAGTGGCTTCCCGTCGTTCCACCGTCGTGGTGTGCGTTTTGCGAACGGAGGAGGACTCGGCTTGCTACGACAACGCTCTCAGCGGCCTGCGGGCCAACAAGGACTCGGTGGTGACCTTCGGGCCCTGGAAGGCGGGACCCACGGCCGCCGACCTGCTGGACTGCGTGCAAAGGGACATCCAGAGTCAGGGCTACACGGTGCACGTCCAACCTTACGTCATGGAGAAGACATTCCTGGCGCGCAGCTACAACTTTTTCCACACGCTCACCTTCACCTGGTGGTGACGCCCTCTCGAGGTCACGCTGAGCACCAACTGGAGGTGTCCGCATCGCACGCACCCTTTTGGCCGACCGACTCGGTCGAATTCTCAAAGGTTGGCCTCACGTCAGGTGGTGTAGTTTATGAAATGATCAAAGATGTGTTTCTTCTACGTGACTATTTCACCAAATAAATGGTTGCAGTACTTGTTAATGTGTTTGTTTCGCAACATTGTAGTTCTTGAGTCCTGTCCACCGGGTTCGCGTTGGATGACTAACAATCGCGTTTTGAATGACTTGCCGTACCTACGGAAGGCGCGGTGGGACAAGCGCGTGCGCTGCTAAGCACTACTCGTTCTTTTGTCGACATGGCGGCGCATTTAAAAAAGCGAGTTTATGAGGAATTCTCCAGAGTGGTACAGGTGAGACTCGCTCGCAACCGCGCTGGGGCGATTGCTAGACGAACGTTTGGGCGAGAGCCGACAAGGAAATTGACGACTGCGACGCGGCTGCTCAACAGCTAAGTTAGCTATGGCTAACCGGCCGGCGTTGCTAGTGTTAGCGCCTCCGTTCCCCCGAGGAAAAGAAACATTGAAAGTCGAGAACCAAAGCCGAAGAGAACAACGAGTCGTGTGCACTGTGCTTCCGTCAAAGTCGAACTAAACAAGCGAAGCTGACCCAAAAATAAATAAGGATGACAGACACCCACCCGCATCCATTCCACTTTTCCCCGTCATGAGAATGTCAACAAATACGGGGGGTTCGGGAGGGGCCCCCCGGAGGGTCTCTCCCCCCCCCCTAACCCCCCCCCTCTCTCGTCTCGTTTGATATTCCTATATGTGATTAGATCTTTCCGAGGCAATTCCACAGTTAGTTAGTCATCACGTTCAAATCGGAAGAAGCTATGATTCGTGAAAAGCGTTAAAAACGCGTTTTCGTGCAGAAGCGGAAAAGTTACGTTGGTTTCCAAAAGCGTCAGTAAACTCGTCACCCCAAATCACGTGTCCTTTGCTCACATCGCGCTCTGAAAAGATCCAATTGATGGCCTCAATATGTTGGATCTTATGCACTTGAATCTTTCTCTCCGTGAGTCGCCATTAAGCTGTACGAAGATGTCTATAAAATGCCCCAAATTTGGCGCCTTCCTGAGGGCTCGACGTGGGGACAGAGATTTTCCCAAAGGTTGCTTCGTTCTCTATTATCAAGGGAGTAAGATCCATGATATCGGAGCGATTGTTGTGATATTTTCAGAGATCGGCCGGCTTGGGTATTGGCAAAAGCCTTTTACGCCAAATTTGAAGACGATCCGACATGTTTTGAGTTGCGAGCGTGCTCGGGGAACGAGATCAACCGGCCTGACGTTTGGAGCGTCGCCATCGCAGGTTCCCGCCGAAGAAGTTGCGTCCAAGAAGCTTCGTCTGTGCAAGCCCAGCAAGTCGGCGGCTCTCCACGTGGATCTGTGCAAGGCCGCCAACGCCACCGACGCTTTGCACTTCCTGCTGCACTTCGCCCGCAAGCCCGTGGAGGCCGAGAGCGTCGAGGGTGTTGTCAGGATCCTCCTGGAGCACTACTACAAGGTACCGCTGACCAGGCGAGGTACCAGGCAGAGAAAAAGCAAAAGCCATCAACCGGTCCGCTGCCTGCGCAACGAATGGTCACGTGTGCGCTGTCACTTTCACTTGGGATTGTTTGCGGGTGCAGGAAACGGATAACTCGGTGCGACTGAAGATCGCGTCCCTGCTGGGCGTCCTGTCCACAACTCCGGGCTTCAGTCCCGACTGCATCGTGGAGGATGTCGTGGCAGCGGTGGCCAACGAGAGTGAGCCGGCTGGGGCCGCGCGGGCGGGCGGGCGGCATCTTCTCTGCCTTCCGTCCTCACCTCCCCCCAAATCCTTGTCTGTTGTGTGCCTGCCAGAGTCCCATCAGGTCCTGGCGCAGCTTCTGGACAGCCTTCTGACGGCAGGCGCTCAGCTTGCGGAGAACCCGGCGGCGGCGCGGCGGCTGCTGGAGGTGGCCCGCCAGCATCTTTCGGACGCCTCCTTCGGAGTGAGGATCAAATGTCTGCAGCTGCTGGGACGTCTGGGCGTTGGGGACGGCGAGGCGCCCGCAGGTGGGCTTTCTTCAGCTCATTTCATATTCAAGCAATAGCCATTTGAACACCGATGGTGGAGCAACGCGCGTAGACGGACAGACTGAGCGTTTTGCTACGCTGGGGCAGCATAGCATCTCGCTCTTTTGGAACAAAACAATGGCTCTTCTGTTCATTTCCGTGATTGAAAAAGCGCTTTGTTTGCTCAGGTGCGGCCCGGGACGACGCGCCCGCCGTCATCAGCGACTTCTTTGGCGATCAGGACCCCAGAGTGCGCACGGCGGCCCTCAAAGCAATGGTAGCGGCCGCTAAGCGTGGTGTGGCGTGGCCTGGCGCGGTGCCCGCGCGTCTCTTGACTCTTGACTTGCGTGTCTTCCAGCTGCAGCTGCATGAGAGAGGCGGCACCAAGATTCAGCAGGTGATTTACGAGCAGGTGAGACCCATTTTTGGGAAAGGCTTTCACGCAGAAGGCAGGCAAGAAAGCCCTTTCGATGGGAATGAAAAAGCAAAGCTTGTCGCCCCTTCCGAACTCGGGGGCGGCAAAAGCGCTGATGCGTGCGTGCGTGCGTGCGTGCAGGCGTGCCGGCTGCTGGCGGACGACTACGAGCAGGTTCGCTCGGCCGCCGTCGGAATGGTTTGGGTGCTGAGCGTCTTGTATCCCGAGAGGTGGGTGCCTACGCCGTCTTCTTTTCATTTCTCGCCTCTTCATGAAGACTTGACGCGTGCGCATCGGATGCTGCCGTGCGGCGTCCATCCACCTCGGTCGGAGCTGTCGGGCTGCAAATGACAAAGCGGCAGAGCTGTGTTTTGCTTTGCTTTGTGGCCTGAGATCTTTCTGCCTTCCCTCAGCATCGTGCCCATCCCGTCGTCCAACGAGGAGGTCCGGCTGGTGGACGACGCCTTTGGGAAGATCAGTCACATGGTCAGCGACGGCTCGTGGATGGTGCGCGTGCAGGCCGCCAAAACGCTGGTGAGGCGCGTCCGCCGCCGACTGCTGCGCTCTTTGCGTCTGCTGCGCTCTTTGCGTGGTCCGACTGCTGCGCTCTTTGCGTCCGCCTCCGACCGCTGCGCTCTTTGCGTCCGCCTCCGACCGCTGCGCTCTTTGCGTCCTCCTCCGACTGCTGCGCTCTTTGCGTCCTCCTCCTCACGTGGGTTTGTCGCGTTCCAGGGTTCCATGTCGCAGGTGAGTCCTCACTTCCTGGAGCAGACGCTGGACAAGAAGCTGATGTCCGATCTGAGGGTGAGTCAACGTGGCCGGCTCAAATTGGGCTGAGTGACTTTGACCTTTGGCCTTCTTCTTCCACTGCTTCTCAGAGGAAGCGCACGGCCCACGAGCGCGCCAAGGAGCTCTTTGCTTCGGGTGAGTTCTCGTCCGGCAGGAAGTGGGCCGACGACGCCCCCAAGGAGAAAGTGGACACCAACACGGTCAACCTGATCGCCTCGGGAGCCTGCGGAGCCTTCGTCCACGGCCTGGAGGACGAGATGTTTGGTACGCGGCGGCGGCGCGCTTTGTCCCGGGCGGTCACCTTGACTGTGCGCGCTTTTGCAGAGGTACGCATCGCGGCGGTGGAGGCTCTGTGCCGGCTGGCCCGCTCCTCGGCCGGCTTCGCCGAGAAGTGTCTGGACTTCCTGGTGGACATGTTCAACGACGAGATCGAGGAGGTGCGGCTGCAGTCCATCCACGTGCTCCGAGAGATCTCCACGCACATCACGCTCCGGGAGGACCAGCTGGACACGGTGCTGGCCGTTCTGGAGGTACGTCAAACGTGCCGAGTGAGTGAGCTAAAAGATGCTTTGTCCCGTCTTGTCTGTTGTATTTGAAATGCGTGACTGTCAGGCTTTTCCAAACTATCTTGATCGTATGATTATGTTGGAATGTAACCTGTAATAAATAACCTAGCCTGTCCCATCCTACACAATGTCGTAAAACACCCCTTGCTATGTTTTGACTAGAGGTCAAGGGCTTTCTCGATCCAGTCCACTCTCACCCTAACCCACCCTGTTTCTCTTAATAAAAAGGCTCTTGCAAGAGGCCAGAGTCAGACCTCATTCGATCATCGCTGTACGCACAGCGACCAATGGACTCTCCACCTGCAGGTGTCTAAAAGGGCAAACTGTCTCCCGTGTGGTTCTTGCAAAATAAGTTGGAGTGAGCACCACTCTAACAGTGTCCGACCGTCTATTATTGTTGGAGAAAAAAAAGTCCAAGCCCCAAAAGGCATTTTTCTTTTCTTTTGTCGCTCGCTCAGGACTCGTCTCGCGACATCCGAGAAGCTCTGCACGAGCTGCTGTGCTACACCAACGTGTCCACCAAGGAGTGCGTCCAGCTGGCCCTGCTGGAGCTGCTCAAGAACCTCAACAAGTATCCCGCCGACCGTAACTCAGTCTGGAAGTGAGTTCCCCAGGCGGGCGCAAGCGGCCGTCTCTCTCTCTCCCTCCCTCCCTCCCTCCCTCCCTCCCTCCCTCCCTCCCTCCCTCCCTCCCTCCCTCCCTCCCTCCCTCCCTCCCTCCCTCCCTCCCTCCCTCCCTCCGTCCGCGCGTGCGTGTCGCTCGTAACGCTCATCTCGCTCACCGAAGGTGTCTCAAGTTTATGGGGACGCGCCACCCCATGCTGGTCTTGCCGCTGGTCCCGGAACTCCTCAGCACGCACCCTTACTTTGACACACCGGAGCCCGACATGGATGACCCGGCCTGTATCCTACCTCCCTCCCTCCCTCCCTCCCTCCCTCCCTCCCTCCCACCTTGGCGTGGCCTCTGTCCAGCTGGTCGGGTTGTTTGTTCTTGACGGCGACGTCAGACATCGCCGTCCTAGTCTTGGTCTTCAACGCGGCCAAGTCGTGTCCCACCATGCCGGCGCTCTTCTCCGACCACACCTTCAGACACTACGCCTACCTGAGGGACAGCCTGTCGCACCTGGTGCCGCCTCTGCGGGTCAGAATTGCGCACGGGCGCCGCCTTTTCCTCTCCTGGCCCGTGACGCGCCGCTTTGCCGCTTTCAGCTGCCGGGCAGGAAGCAGCTCCACGCTTTGGACTCTGCCGACTGTCAAGGCGTGGAGTCGGCGCGGCTCTTTCTGCAGCAAAGTCTGGAGCGGGTGAGCACCATCCAGAACCTGGAAGCGCCCGGAGCTCAGGACCTGCTCATCTTCACCATACGGTACTTGTGAGGTTGCGACCCGCCGTGGGAGCAGATTGTTGACCTTGTGCGTGTGACCTTCTTGACGTTCTTGTGTGCCAGCGACTTGGAGAGGCTGGGCCAGCTGCAGACAGAACTCGCCGGAGCGGCCGACTTCTGCGCCACCTACCTGCGCTGCCAGCTTCTCCTCATCAAGGTCACCCAGCGCCAAATACCGGATGGAGCCACGGCTAACCTTAACCACGGCTCCGTCGCCACGGCTAACCTTAACCACGGCTCCGTCGCCACGGCTAACCTTAACCACGGCTCCGTCGCCACGGCTAACCTTAACCACGGCTCCGTCGCCACGGCTCCGTTGCCACGGCTCCGTCGCCACGGCTCCGTCGCCACGCGTCCAATTCCCGTTGTGACAGCCGTGCAACTTTCTGGTGTCTTTTTGGCGAGCGAGCCTTATCGCAACAAGATCGCTTCGGCTCGGGTGACGGGAGCAACGTTGCGGCCTCCGCGCTCAAAAATTCCCGCTTTTGCCTACATTTGCCCCCCGATTCACGTTGTCGGACGTGTTGCCTTTTATTTCTTGATTTGGTTTTGCCGTTCAAAGGGCCCGCCCAGCAGTGTTGCGTTGTGTTGTGTTGTGTGCCTTCAGGCTCTGCAGGAGAAACTGTGCAAGATGCCGGTGGCTCTCTGCTGGAGGCAGAGCGGCACGGCCGTGGCGGCTGCCCAGCAGGTCGCTAAATAGACGCCAGCCCTTGATGCGGGGCCAGCCGGCCGGCTGCTCATGCCCACGTGTGTGTGTGTGTGTGTGTGTGCGCGTTGCAGGTCTTGGAGGAGACCTACAAGCTGGAGTTCATGTATAGCGGTCTGGAGAGCCGACAGGTGGCCGTCATCCATCATGTGCGGCTCCAGGCCAAAGCGCTGCAGCTTGTTCTCAGCGCGCGCGCCGCACCCGGGTCAGTCGCACGCCGTCCGTCGGTGCGCCCGTTGGTCTTGTCGCAGCTCGGGGTTCCCCAAATATTGTGTCCAAAATTCCATCCTTGGGAAATGTACCCTTGGAGATTTTTGCTCAAATGACACTCGCCTTGTAGTTTCAGTTAGTTTTCTGAGCAGTTTGCTTGTGACTTTGTTCTCAAAGTAGTTTGTTCCATTTGACTTTGCGCTATTTGGTAGCCGTCCCTCTCACCGGCGCTTTGCTGTCTGCAGGCAGGATGCGCTCGCCAGTGCCTGCGAAAAGTTCCTGCAGGAGCTGGACTCCTTCCACAGGTGAGTTCTGCCTCATGCTGGCGCTGGAGTGAGTGAGTGAGCGAGCGAGTGAGCGAGCGAACAAACGAACGAGCGCCCCCCGCAGGCTGTTTGCGGCCGAGCTCCCTCACCTGCAAGACAGCTTTGCGGACAAGCTGGCGGAGGCCACGCCGCCGCGCCCGGCGTCCCGCAAGCCGGCCGAGCTGCTCCGCATCCTGGAGACCTCGCTGAGGCAGAGCGCCCTGCTGCCGCTCTGCCTCCCGCCTCAGGTGCCTGCCTCCGGCCGGCGCCGGCCGGCCGCCTGTTCTATGGCGGATGGCGGAACGGGACAAAGTGTTCCTTTGCGCAGATCCACCGAGCCACGGCCAACATCATCGAGCCCACGGGAGAGTCGGACAACCCGCTCAAGTTCACGTCGGGCCTGGTGGTGGCGCTGGACGTCGACGCAACTCTGGAGCACGTCCGCGACCCGCACAACTCAGTCAAAGTGGAGGTGAAACAAAAGGCGCCGGCGTGCCGCTTCCACTCGCTGATTTGATCGCTTGGCTGGAGCCCTTGCCCTTCCGGCAAAGGCGACCGAGAACCCAAGCTCTCAAGTCAAAGCAAATGCCACGGGTACATTACGACTGCACGGAAACGGAGAACGCGACGACTGTCATCGTCATTGGCGATATGAACCGATAGCGGAGTTGGCCGGTGGATGCCAAGGGCACGGCGCCCGGACCTTTCCAAAGTGCGCACGGCGCCCTTGAAGCCGCTCACTCGCTCACGTCTCCCCTCAGGTCCTTTATCCTGACGGCCAGAGTCACGTGATCCACCCCAAACCGGGAGACTTCCGCCAGCCGGGACCGCACCGCCACAGGCTCATCACGCAGGTCTACCTATCGCACGGCGCCTGGACAGGTAAGGTGGCCGACAATCCTGCACGACGGATCTCTTGCGCGGGAAAGATCAAAAACACCCTCTGCAAATTGCCAATCTGAAGCGAACGTGCATTGAGATTTGACAAACATTTTCATTTTTCCTCCGTGTGACTTCTCTCGCCGTTTGTTTCAGAGCCTTCTCAGGTGGAGGTGCGTCTGCTGCTGGCCTACAGCTCCTCGTCGTCGTCCTCAGCGAGCGACTCCAAGCTGGCGTGGAGCGACAGCGTGGACGGCCTCCCGCCAGCCGAGTGCGCCGTAGAAGGAACCATCGCCTTCAGCAAGCCTGTCAAAGTCTTCATCATGCCCAAGCCTGCCAGACGCTAATGTTAACGCTAGCAAAGTCACAATGTGAAAATATGTGCTCGGATGAGTGGCAGCTTTCATCAGCAGTAACTCATATGGATGTGAAGCAACAGATATTTGAGTGCCGACGTACATGGACAACACCGTCACAAGTGGACCGATAGGATTTGCAAATGTGTTTTCTTGTTCACAGAAAGGCTTGCTTATGGGTGCTATTCTTGCACTTTTTTTTTACATTTGTTCCGACAGAAAAATTAAAAAATTGCCATTTTTAATGTGCGCCCCAGTTATTCGTGGTGATAAAGATTCTTCTGCGGGGAACGACTCAAAATAGCAGCGAACTGAGCGGTCCGTTCTTGTTTTGCGTGTGCAGGATGAGATGGACCAGGAGTGCCTCCTGGTGGCCACGAAGGAAACAGCAGAAAGCGGCACAAACAACTGCAATCGTGATGCGTAAATCGTAGATTTGGTTCTATTCTATTGAAATGTCGCGCAATGTTTTTATTGAGTTTCTCGAATGGATGAACGTAATCCCATTTGCATGATTTGCGGCGTGTGACGGTCGGGGTTTGTAGTAGGTTTCTTCCGCTGCCGTTTCCGCACGGCCCCATTTCACAAACGGACGAGTACAAGTTGCCGCGGCACAAAAGCTGCGGCGGCGGCGGCAGCAACAACAACAACAACAACAACAGCGCGGCGGACTTTTCCCGAACCGCAGTGGCAACTTGCAATTTCTGGTAGGTTTCCCGCGACGACGTTAGCCTGGTCGGTCCCAATCTCGATTTGTTGTGTCCACTTCGTTACGCGTCATTTCTGTGAGTGTACATGGCAGTCATTTTAAGAGCGTTGGGAAGATGTCAGGCGGCGGCACAGGCGGCGGCACAGGCGCATGATAAGCTTTAGAAATGTCTTCCGCAATGTGAATGTCATTTGAAAATGTGGTTAAAATTCCGACGGGATGGTGAAAATGATGTTGCTGTGCGGCAGAAATTCTCGAGTTGCCCGCAAGCAAGCGGTGCATGTCAGGTATGATGTTGGCCGCAATTTCTGCCCCAGGGCTCGCCTCGCCTCGCCTCGCCGCCACACACGCTAAACATGCATGGAGTCTCGGTGCGCTTTATTGGACACTTGTGGTTGGTGAAGGAGAGAACGTTGTCGGCGGGCGGGCGGGCGCTCCGTCGTCTTTGTTGAACGTCCCGCGCGCGACGTCGTCTCATCTTTTCATGAGGTTGTTGGCTTTCTGGTTGGCCG
The DNA here is from genome assembly GCF_901709675.1 of Syngnathus acus. Lineage (NCBI taxonomy): Eukaryota > Metazoa > Chordata > Actinopteri > Syngnathiformes > Syngnathidae > Syngnathus > Syngnathus acus. Next base: position 17,076,256 of record NC_051098.1, on the reverse strand, counting down.
TGTCGATGCGCGTCACGTTCACAACGGCCTGCACAGAGGTCAACGCCAAATGGGCGAGTCGGGCTCTTGTCGTCATCATCTTCCTCAAACGGTGTGTTTGACTTTTTTCCCGAAGCATAATTGTGACGGACGGACGGACGGCCCATCAAATCGTGCGTCGTCGGCGCCGCCCACCTTTGTCCGCACGCGCTCTATCTGCACGTTCTGCGAGTCGATCTCGCTGCCCATGTCCAGCGCCATGCACCTCAGGTTGCCTACGATGCTGCCCACGTGCGTCAGGTTGTCGTTCATCTCGTCCTCGTGGGCGTCCTGCGTCACCCTGATTGAGAGAGGAGGCCGTTTGGTCTTCGCCGCCGCTCGAGCAAAAACGCTTACCTTCGGATGTATCCTCCGCTCATAATCATCTGCTCGCGCTCGTCCACCACTCGGGACGACGGCTGACCCGACACCACCCCGTCCGCTCCCGAGCCGCCGCCCCAAAGCGCCTTGTAGGCGGCGCTTTCCTCCAAAGCCTTGAGTCTGACGGGCACAGAGAACGGGACGGGAGCAGCTCGTTAGCGAGAGCCAGATGGGCCGAGTCGAATAGCAGAACAAGCCGTGGCTACGGACGGAAGATCTCGAGCGTCAAAGCTCGAAGAGCTGGCGCCTTTGCCCCAACCACAACTTTGGCCATGGTGGAGCTCCCCGCCTCGCCCCATCTTTGAATTTCCAAAGTACCAATTGAAGGCGCATTAGCGCAAGAGCAACTCCGACTCGGACACTCATCGGCAAATGCTGCGGCTGCGGTGGCGCGGCCTGAAGGACATTTTCTGCGGCACCTCTGGCCACGACGTTGTTGGGCTAATGGACGCTGGCTCGCTCGCTGGCTCGCACGTACTTGTCACAAGCGCACAGGCCGCAACATTTGGCCAAGTCGGTCAGGTTTTTCTCGGCTTCCTTCATGTCCGAGTCGATCTGATCCAAACCTTCTTCGATACGCTCCAGCTGCTCTGACGGCAGGAAAAGAAAAAAAGACACTCACCCAGGACAAAATGGCTCTCAAGCAGCTCGCTCCTACTTCCTCGAGCTCGCTTTGGTGCCAAATAGGAAGGACAGACAGGCAAATGGATAGAAGGACGGCGGGAGCTGAGTGCCAAGCCTTCGCCCAGATTCAAGCTGCATTGCGCGCTCTTTGCTCTCGCCCGACTTTTACCTCCTTGTTCATCCAACATGACCAATGCTCGGATGCCGGCGTCTTTGCTCTAGTGAGACAAATGCACACACACGCGTACACCGGTGACGTGTTTGGTTCCGATGCAAAAAAAAGGGCGTGTGTGTGTGTGTGTGTGTGTGTGTGTGTGTGTGTGTGTGTGTGTGTGTTAGTGTGTGTGTGTGCGCGCATGTACCTCCTCCACCAGCTGCATCATCCTGCGCGTGCTCTCCAGTGACTGCAACACACACACACACACACACACACAGGATGCATGAAAAAAATGTGCAAGGAAGGATGCTGATGTTTGCACCAAGACCATAAGAATGAGTGAGGACCTTTGTGCATGGCTGCACCTGTTTAGAAGTGTGCGCTTGTGTCATTGTTTGTGCTAGTCCACATTCGTGTATGTCATCCGCGGCCGCTGCACCTTTGCAGCGCATGTCTACATAGCAACCAGGTGAGCCAGGTGGAGAGCCAGCCCCAGCCTGCCTGCCCACCCGCCTGCCAGCCCCGCCTGCCCCCTTCACGACTTTGGGAGCGCGCACACATTTGTGTACATCTCGACACGCATGACCAGGTGGTCCGACTTTGACACGCGCGTGCGAGACGTTTGATTGGTCGGCCTCACCTCATCTGTCACCTGATTGGCTCTCCTTTGTAGCTCCTCCTGCCCACTCGCGGCGGATGGCTCAGACGCCATGCGTGCGTATATGTGTGTTCAGCGGCAGGTGCTGAGATTAGCACAAAGCATCAGGCCCTTTTCCACCTGCAGAGCACAATGACATCATCATCGCTACACACACGTCAACATATGTTCACCAGTACACACAACGCAACGGCACACTCTTTACATGTCAGCACCTGAACACAAACTTACACGATTATTTTCTTTAAGAGTATGACCAAAACACAAATGAATGAAAACTAAAGAAGAAAGCTAAAGAATTGCAATGACAATGTTGAATTGAGCCTTCCAATCTTGTTTCCTCTGCACTTTTGGCCGACCGATCCCAACGCAAGTCCCGTCGGCGCTCTCGAGTCGTCACCGAGAGCGAGTAGCGGTGCGAGCGCTCCTTTGGACACGTCCAATTTTCATTTCTTTGTTCGGGCCGCCAACTAGCGGCGAGGGAGGCGCCCTCGCCCTTTCCGTACGCGTGGCTTCTCACCGCATCTCTGCACACGAAAGGGAGCAGAAGTCTTACCTGTCACCGGTTCATTGTGAAAATGAAGCGCAAAGCTCTTTGTGACGCTCTCTTGTCCTCTCTCCCCAGGACCCGCCCATCCGCTAGCCACGACTCCGCCTCCCGTCGTTCCCTCCCGCCACAACCTAAGGACCGTCAATCATCGGCGGCCGGCGATGTGGTCGCTAACGACTGTCCGAGGAACTCGCGCGGGAAGTAAGGACACCGGTGAGGAACGATGATCGTTAAAATCATCTCATCATATGTGTGCTAACAACTCGCACAAGTATGGACTTTGAGGAACAAGACTGGAAAGTAACCAGGAGAAAGAAAAAAAAAAAAAAGGATTGGGTCCAGAATGTGAGCTGAAGAAGCCAAGACGACCATAAAAAAAGGCCCACATGACTCAACGACATGAGTCACAGTGGTACGCCCGCACCGCACCACACACACACACACACACACACACCCGATGGTCAGGCGTGGTTTGAGATGTTTTTATTTTCATGTGTTGTGGCAGCAGCAGGAAGTGGACATGGCAGCTGGGCCTTTTCTCCTCACTTGCTTTTGTTGCCTTTTGGTCCCTTTGGCGTGACGACAGCGTCCGAGCTTCACGAGTACATGGTCAGCTGAAGCCACTGTGTGTGTGTGTGGGGGGAACACATCAGACATTTGTGCGCTCGCAGAGGTGTTTGCAAAAGTTCTCACCTCTTTGATGTCCAGGTTAATTGAGCCATTGTTTCCCTTATCCAGAGTCTTGAAGGCTCCTGCGCACACACGGGCGGAATAAGCAAGCTGTGTGTGTGTGTGTGTGTGTGTGTGTGTGCGTCCGTGCGCGACTCACTGCACATGGCGTCCAGTCGCACCAGGCAGCCCACAAAGTTGTCAAAGTCCATGTCGCCGTGCTCGTCGCTATAGCGACGGATGATCATCTTGTACAGCTCGTCGTTGAGAGGGAAGCCTGCGCGCGCCACGCACAGGGTGTGAGCGAGCTGGTGCTAGCTGCTAGCGGCGCTCATACGCACGCACGCACCTGCCGCCTTGAAGGCGTGCGAGAGCTCTTTGCTACAGATGACTCCCGACTTGTCCTTGTCGTGAGACACGTAGATGCCCTGACAAAAGACAAAAGGCGGCAGATTGGCCGCGTGCGCGCGCCCACGTCGGTGGCCAGCCGGCTCGCTCCTCTCCGGTTTGGGCCCGAGCGACTCACCTGCCATTTCTTGATGTTGTTCCACATGTATTTGAACTCGTGGAAGCCCAGCTTGCCCGTGCTGTCGCTCTGCGAGCGTTAAAGACGAATGCAACGCCAACAAGTCACCACGCTGCCGCCGCTCCGCCCAAAAAAAAGGATACATCCATGACAGCCACCATGCTGCGGCACGACTCGATGCTGAAGCCGTCCGTCTTCAAATTGCCATCTGACACAAAACATCAGCACGTGGCCCTTAGCAGAGCAGCCCCTGCAATTTAACGCCGCGACCTGACTAGCGTAGCACGGAGCGTTTCGCTATCCGAGCTCGGCTTCTCCGTCGATTCAAACATTAACGTGTCCGCGTGCTCGTTAGCTTCAAACGCTCGCGTGTGTTTGACTCACGCTTGATGAGAACTTGGTTGAGAATGTGCATCAGCTCTTTGGGGTTCACCTCCATGTCCTGAAAGAAACAAACACGCACACAGAATTACAAAGCAACATTCTTTGTCATCTTTCCTGCGCCAGCAATAATTGCCATTGGGCTGAGTTGTTGTCGCTTGTCCTGACTGATTTTGCCCAATCTTTTTCAGTGCGCCCCCTGGTGGATAGACCCGGCGACACAGATTCCCTCGCTCTCGGTCGCGCCAGAGCCAAAAGCAGACAAACCGGCAGAACGTGACAACGAGCGGGGCAGGGCGTCGTCCGCCATGGCGGACGGACACATGACAGACAACCGACTGGCGACAACTCGACGCCAAAGTATGTCGAACGACGCCAATGGTGATATCATCTATCCGCCAAACAAATCAAAAATGTTGCCGCTGCCGGGCGGGCGGCCGACCGACCGACGCCCGGCTGGCGCTAGGCGGCGGCCGCCCTTGCAGCCGCCCGGCTTTCGGAGCGGCGAGCTGCGCCGGTGACTCACATCTCCCGCCAGCTTCTTGAAGGCTCGGCGAAACGCTTTCTCCTCATCGTTTTCGTGGGCCTCCTCGAACGCCAGAGGTCTGCGAGGCGGGGGCTGCAAGGCGAGCACAGAGGAGTCGCTGTTAGGCTGCACAAAAGCGCTAGCGAGTGTGCGCGCGGCCTTCGCGAGAGAGCCGACGTCTTTCCCCTCTGGAGAGACGGCAGCTTCATTGGTGGCTTGAGCGCGCCTCCATTTCAAAACATCCCATCTCCGACCGACCGACCGATCATCCCTCCGCCTCCTTTTCTTAAAATGGCTTTCATCCGGTCCAGAAAAACAACAACAACAACAACAGCACTTTTGTGTTTGACCGAGGAAAAGAAGAGGCCGCGACGCAACTCTGGGAGATTGAAGTGCATTTTCCATTTCGGAACGTGGCCTTCATTCCCACACGAGCGATTGAAGACGTCATCTTTGTGGCCAAGCGTTTTCTAGCAATGCTGGAATTGCTCAACGCATCTTGGCGGTGGGCGGCATTTTTGAGCGACGGGGGTCGGTTGGGGGGAAGAGAAAGGCAGCGTTTGGTTGACACCTTTGCAATTTGAATTCAAAGGCATACAGAGTGAAATGAAATCCATTTTGCAGCCGCACTCAGACGCACTTACCGGAGCCGACGGGACAAAGATGGCCGGATCGATGTTGCTGCGGGAGCCGAGAGAAGAAGGCGGGCGGCTGTTAGCCTAACTTTCAGCACAATGGCGGCTAACTGGACCGGTTGGACGGGATTCTCACCTGACCACATTCAGAATGCCGCCGATGAAGTGCTTGGCGAAATTCATTTTCTGAAAAAAACACAGCACAAACATCAACTTGATTGTTTCCACGAGGAATATGCAGCTCGTTGGATACAATTCCACCAATTTGACTATCTCAGTTGTTAACATGCCGCTGCCGCCGGATTGTGGTTATTGTGGCCGCTTTGAGCAGATTATCGTCGCACAGAAGATGTTCATGGCACGGATGACGTTCATCGCTGTTTAGGACCAAGATTTGGACAGCTTTGCATTCAACAATGTCTGACAACCATCGAGCCATGATCAAAACATGACGAAGAGGCAGGCAGGCAGGCAGGCCCCCCGGATAAAACGAACGCCACCCCAGATAGACGCCCCTGCTTATCCCTCAACTCCAATGACGTCATGAGGTGTTTACATTGCATGCACATGAATAAAAAGCATTGCATTCGTCTTCACTTGAGGGTGACTGGAACTTTCCACAGGTGGAGACGGAAAGAAGACGCTCGGCCACGGTGTCGAGTTCCACTCTGATCGCACGCGTGACGGGAAAACAAAGTGGCGCGGGTGTGTGCCTTTTTGTGTGTTGCTTACAGAGTTGGTTGCAGGCGAGCAGCAGCAGGCAGGTTCGCACGCAGGCAGGCAAAAGGTCCAAAGTGCGTCGAAAAAACCAAGCGAGTCCTCAAGGAGCTACCCAAGTTCCTTTTCGGTGCATCAGCAACACGCCCGCCCAGAGGCGCACGGAATGAGGTGCGGCCGTCCGTCCGTTCGGTCCCCAGGTCCTAGCGCACATCCAGTGCCGTCAGGATCGTGCCTGCCGGTGTCTGTTCAACCCGAGAAAACAACAGCGCGCGCATCCAGCTGTGACGTTCCGACTCTCGTCGCTCGCCCTCTCGCGGCTGCAATGCTCAACTACAACAACACGGCATTGGGCACAAATGTAAAAGCCATCCAGACTTTGTATTTGTGTGCTCTTTGTAGTCTATTTTTGCGATGTGGATTCATTAGTCTCTTAGTCGTCACCCCTTGGTAGTGTTATACGGATGTTTGAAGTTCTTAAATCAAGATGGGAGGGGTCATGTTTGCTGACGTATACGGAAGCAGGAAGTGGCGGGCTCCAACTTCGGAAGGATTCGGAACGACTTTTCGAGCTCGCTGCTGTGATGGCGACCACGGCAAGTCCTGAGCGGACCCGGTCGGCGCTGTGGAGCAGAACGGTCCTTCTGCTGGTGCTGTCCGTCTTCCAGCGACCGAGTTGCGTGGTGTCGGAACCGGGAAAATGGATCCTGAACGTTGACAGCGTAAGTTTGCTGTTGACGTCTATGACGAAGCTGACGCATTCGCTGCGATGGACATTGAGCATGTTTTGACGCTCGCTTTACGTCAAGTTCAACTTTCTTTCCATGTCCCCCCCCCCGCCCTCCACCAGGACACTTTGAGGAAGCACAACCTCTTCGTTTTTTCTAAAACTCTTTTCAACAACAGTGTCATCCATCTCAAATGTGCGTGTACGCGCGCGCGCGCACTCACTCACTCACTTCACGTCGCAACATGGTCCATATGATTTGACATTTGGTGTGTTTGTGCGTGCGTGCCAGTGGCGGAGTGGCGCTGCGACGCATCTTCCCCTGTGCACTTGAACGTGTCGTGGTACCTGAGGAGCTCTCACTGCTACGATGAAGTCTTCGGCTTGGACGTAAGACGCGTTCACGTTGCATGTTTCTGTCGTGCGCGCGCGCGCTGGAGTGACGTGTGGGTGGCTGCGTGTCCCGGTGGTCCAGGCGGCGCGAGCAGAAAGGTTCTTCAGGTTCCCCAAGGTGAATCCGGGAGGAAGAAGTGGTTTCTATGTCATCCATCAGTACCCGCTCATCTCCTGCCAGCAACGCGTGGACCCCAACATCGTGAGACACACAAACTGTGCACGAGCGTGTACGAGTGTTTGCTCAAAGTGATGTCTTTTTTGCCCTTCCAGTTTGGTGTGGATGCCTTTGAAATGAAAACGCCACTGGGTGAATTGCAGGTGAGAAAAGACAAAGTCCAGGAGCACACCACAGCTACACGTGACAGCCATCGTGGCTCTGGTCTGTAAGCTCATTTTTAGTCCGACGAGGCCCCAATCTGCTGGAGGTCGTTCTTCCTCGGCGGGCACGGTGGTTTCTTAAAAAGCCTGCAAGGTTTAAAGGTCAAAGTTGTAATCACAAAATAAGGTTGTAACTTTCTGCCATGGACCAATCGTGGCCGTAGCCCACCTCTGACGGATGCTCAACATTTTCAGCCGATAACAGAGAAGTCCCCGGGCAGGAGGCGCAGAGAGGCGGAGCTTCCCAAAACAAAGGTGAGAATGTTGTCGCCGCCATCCAGGTTTCGTGTGTTTGATTGCACCAAATGTCCTCCCTCCCTCCCTGTCCATCTTGCCGTGACCTACTTGGCTGATTTGTACTTCCCGTTCCTTGTCGTCGCCCTCCAGCCGGCCGCCGGAGAAGCGGACGGGAACGCCACGAAGGCGGCGACTTCTGCAGCAGACGGTCGTCGCGCACAGGTCCGCTTGATGTTTTCCCTCATCCTCAAGCCACCCCGATATGATCTGATAGCAGGCACCTTGTGAGCTCACGTGATGGCGATTTGGATGTGGCCAGGCTGCTGCTGCCGCCGCCGCCGCCGCCGCCGCCGCCGCACACCCTCACTTTGACGCAGTGGCCCAGAGCTGGGCGGACGCCCCGTACATGTTCCTGCTCAGCATCCAGGAGATCAAAGAACGGAACCTGGCTCCCGCCCCGAGCTCCTGGAGCCTGCAGCGTCAGTACACGCTTGTTTCACCTTAACGTGGCCGCTCCACAACAATGCTCAAAGTCAGCGGGGCGGGACTGGCAGGCCCTCTGACTGGCAAAGGGAAAGAATGAGTTGTGCTTTTGTCCACAGTTCAAGTGAGCATGCGAGGACCTCACGACTACATGTCGGCGTCGGAATGGCCGCTCATGCTGGTAAGATGGGCGCCGCTGTGGGAATTTGGCCGCCTCGATCCGCTCTGGCTGTTTGCACAAGCCACCAGATGTGCTTTTTGTGCGCTGCAGTTCTCCTACCCCTCCCTCCCTACCTCCCTCCCGTCAGTTCTACATGCTGATGTGCGTGCTGTACGTGCTGCTGGCGCTCTTGTGGCTGGTCATGTCGGCGTGCTACTGGAGGGACCTGCTGAGGATCCAGTTCTGGATCGGAGGCGTCATCTTCCTGGGGATGCTGGAGAAAGCCGTTTACTACGGCGAGTTCCAGAGCATCCGATACGACGGCTTGTCCGGTAAGGGCGCCGCCGCCGCCGAGGCCCGGAAACCCGCTCGTCTTCTGAAAACGCCTCCTAACCCTTTCAGTGCGCGGGGCGGCGGTGTTCGCCGAGGTCCTGTCGGCCGTCAAGCGGACGCTGGCCCGCGTCTTGGTCATCATCGCCAGCCTGGGATACGGCATCGTCAAGTGAGCAAGCAAGCGAGCGCGAGCGAGCTGGTCCCGACGGCGACCTGGCTCACCCGCTGCGCTGCGCTGTGTCTGTCAGGCCCAGGCTGGGCGCCTCGCTTCACCGCGTGGCGGCCGTCGCTCTGCTCTACCTGACCTTCTCGGCGGCGGAGGGCGTCCTACGAGTCAACGCCGTAAGCCAGCCACGGAGGGCGGGCCGCTTGGCCGCCTGGCCGTCGCCGAGCTGTCACCTCCTAACTCTGGCGTCTCCCTTCAGGATCGGGGCGACAACACCGGCAGCATTCTTCTGTGCGACGTGGTGCTGGCCTTCACCGACTCCTGCGTCATCTGGTGGATATCCTTTGCCGCCTCCGAGGCTGCTCGGATTTGATCGGAAAAAGCGCGTCGACAAAGAAATAGCGCGGCCGGGTCGAGTCGTACTCTCGTCGCTCGGCCTTTGCCTTGACCGCCAGTCGGCACATCTTTGTGAGTCTGGCCCAGACCACCAAGCTGCTCCGACTCCGCCGCAACACGGTCAAGCTTTCGCTCTACCGACACTTCACCAACACGCTCATCTTCGCCGTCATTGGTAAATCATGTGTGCGCTGCAGTTGGGTGTGTGTGTGTGCGTGCGTACGTACGTGCGTGTCTGGATGTTATTGGGTCATTTTTTGCAAGTCTGTGTTTTGTGCTGGGGAGAAAATTGTGTCCACAAATGTCATCGTGAGTGAGTGAGTGAGTGAGTGAGTGAGTGAGTGAGTGAGTGAGTGAGTGAGTGAGTGAGTGAGTGAGTGAGTGAGCCTGTGTGTGTGTGTGTGTGTGTATGGAGAGCGCAGTTTTGTGTGTTGTGTACTTTGAAGGCATGCGTCGGACACAGCTGTGCTTTCAGCATTTGTCTTTGCGCTTTGCAGCATCAGTCATTTTCATCGTTTGGACCACAAAGACCTTCAAGATGGCCAAATGTCAGTCTGTAAGTGCAGAGCGCTTTCGAGCGGATGTGCGTCCGTGACAAAGCAATCTTGCCTTGACAAAGCTTGCCTGCCTGCCTGCGTAGGACTGGCGCGAGCTTTGGATCGATGACGCTTTCTGGCGCTTCCTGTTCTCCGCCATCCTCTTGGTCATCATGTTCCTGTGGCGACCGTCGGCCAACAACCAGAGGTGAGGATAGGCGAGATGAGGTGAGGTGAGGTGAGGGCTGACTGACGCTGATCTCTGCACGCGTGTGTTCCAGGTACGCATTCCGCCCTCTGGTGGATGACGAGGAGGAGGAGGAGGAAGAGCTCATGGTGAACGAAGCTTTTGGTCAGAGCACTTTTCTTTGGTCTTGCAAAAAAGAGAGCAGGAGATGTAAAGTGACTATGTTGGTTCTTGCGCCTGCGCAGAGGGCATGAAGATGAGAGGCGTGAAGAGCGACAGCAACGTTGCGGCCAGAGCCAACAAAGTGGTGGTGAGTCAAGTCAATGTTTGCCCGCTGTGCCCTCCCTCATTTGGCCAGCCCTAGCTTGGCCCTTTGCTCTGATTGTACCTCAAACAGCCTTCAATCAAATGCTACGCAATGACGTCCTTGCTGTTTTTCCACCTTCACACTCAAACTTCCTTCAGCGGCACCGTAAGATGGCCGCCGGGCCAGCCGGCAGCACCTTAGCTCCAGCTTTTGAAACTTGCTTTTTTTTTTTTTTTTTTTGCTATCCATTGCAGTGGTTAGTTTGAAAATGTTTAGTGGGCTGCCTTTTGCACATGCAGGATGAAGATCTGAAATGGGTGGAGGAGAACATCCCCTCATCCATGGCTGACGCGTAAGTGTGTGCGACGTTTTGAGAGGCGCACCACGACGCTCACGCCTCACGTTTTGCCTTCCTTCCTTCCTTCCTTCCTTCCTTCCTTCCTTCCTTAACAGCGCCCTGCCGCCCCTGCTCGACTCGGACGAGGTGAGTGCCAAAAACGGCAAAATGTTGGCCTTTCTGCGTACATTGGGGCTCTTCCATAAAGTGCGTCTGGAACGAGAGCAAATTGTGGGAGGATGCTGGAGTTAGCAAAGGATCAGGAACGTTGATGATTTGTCCGTCTCCCGCTATTTTCTTCCTTGCCATTCAAGAAAAGTAATTTGAAGACGTGCCTCCTCGAATCAGAAACGAGCTAGGCAGAAACGTCCCGAGCAAAACGTCAGGAAGGTTGACGTCGGCACCTCCGACTTGTGCTTGTGTGCGGTAGGAAAGCAAGAGCACCCAGTTGGAGATGTCCAAGATGGAGTGAGGGCAAGGGACGCCGCGGGGGAGACCACTTTCTGGCCTCCGTGGGACAAGCGCTCGCTCGCTCGGCTGGGCTCGGCCGGACTCGGCGCGGCTGCTTGATGGGTGTCCATTGTGGCTCTCTCACGTTTGCGTGTCATTACGTATATGGTGTCCACCTCGTGTTGGCTGTTGCCACGGCAGCACACTGCACCGCACCACACAGCGTTTGGACTGGTGGAAGCCATTTCTCTTGGCAAGCGCTGGCCATTTCTTTTCTTGGCACTTTTGTGCAATGGACCGACCGGCTGGCGAGTGGGCGGGCAGGCGGTACAAAGAACGTCCTCCGGCATGCTCCAAAAGCCAACGTTACGTTTTAGGAAAGCTGCTTTTTTGTACACCATTAAAAAGTCCTGACATACTTTGCGTCAAACGCCGGTGCATCATGACTTTGTGGCGAGCGAGCGAGCGAGCGGAGCCGGCTTAGTTCACGGCTCCAAGCTTCTTTGGGAAGGAGATCTTCCGACTGAGCAGGTCGCAAAAAGTCGCCCCAGCGGGCAAGAGGAGGAGCGGCAGCCCGGACGCCGAGGTGAGATGCCGAGCCAGCGTGAAGATGACGTTTTTGTCCTCATTTCTGCCATTGACGTTCCACAGTGGCTGCTCACCGGAGAGCGAGGACCACGCCAATGCACTGCACGCCGAAGCCCTCGGTGACGTCTGCAGGGGGTGGCGGTGAGTCGCGTGCGTGACCTCAGTGTGATTTGGGGCTCACGTGGGGGTTCTTTTGCGCGCCCATCCTGTCCTGGATTCTCCCAATGTTGCAAGGTATTTGCAAAGGTGGCTCCTGGCCCACCATTACTAGCGTTTTTTTTTTTTTCCTCCCCCAATACTGACACACGACGCTTGAGAAAATGTCCAGGCTGGTCAACCGAAGCAAATCTGAAAGCTAACATGAAGGTTAAAATGTTGCTCAATCGTTAAGGCGTACGCGGGTGGGAGGGTTGGAAAAGCAGCCCTTTGGCGTCGGTTTGCCTTCTTTGCGCTTGCCGGGGTTAGAGCCGTCACCGAAGGCCTGAACGTTCCATCCGCGTCTTGGCTTTCAACGTGCGCATCCTCTCTGACATAAAGAAAGCCGTGAGCGAGCGTCGCTGGCTGCCACGGTTACGTAAACGGATGAGCTTATCCATACGTGGATTAATGAGCACCCAATGGCGCCGTGGCCAACACCTCCCCCAAAGAACAGCACTCGGCACACGGCACGCTTGACTTGTAAGACTTTTCTCTTTATTGGACTATTCGGGGTTTTTGTCGTTGTCGTCATTTTCCCTTTATTTATTTATTTATTTCTTTTTTTGCTAGCAGACAGTGGAGCAACAAAATATGACCAACATCATCGTGCGTGTCAATGACTGCAGAGGAACAAACAGTGACAGGATACACTTTGACTTGGACAAAATAAGACAGAGAATCAAATCAGCTTGTTTTTTTCCCTTTTTTGTTTTCACATCATCGTGTTCACGACAAAACAGTCTAAACACACAGCAGGAGATGTTGCAGTGGTGGTGGGGGGGCAGTCTATGTACTGGAGTCCAATCTACGAGACTTGGATGGACAAAGGGAAGGGTTAGGGACTACAAAGCGTAACGCTTGTCAATAGAAAACGGGGGGGGGGGGGGGGCTCTGGAATGCATTTTTTTTTTTCTACCATTGCAATTCTCTTGTAGACGATATAAAATGGAACAGACAAGCAAAGAAAATGGAATCAGGGGGTGGGGGCTTATTGCTTTCCGAGTTTCTCTTCTTTTGACCGCTTTCTCATCTACGTGACCTCTCCCAGCCGCTCGCTCTTTGTCTCCACGGCGACCTGCTAACACGTGATTACTCCTTTAAGGAGGGGGGGGGGGGCTTTGGGTGGCGGTAAATGGAGCTGGGGGGGGGGTGCTCAGACCTCCTTGCTCAGCGAATCCCGGCAAGTTCTAATCCTCTGCGTGGCCTCACGCGCTTCCCGCCTTTTTGTCTGCTGAATGATAACAGAAGACAGTCAAAAGCAAGAGATGATTTTTAGCAGAACAACAAACATCATGTTGGCGCCGTGGTCGTCAGCCAATGGACAACGGCCCCTTGTCTGCCTCCCTCCCTTTGTCCGTCAGTTGAACCAAAACAATGGCCACGGGCAGCTCTTGCTTTCCAACTTGGCTGCGGACGCCCGTTTCGACCCAAGCGCCAGAAAGACTAGTGGCACGTTTGAACGTGCTCTAGTTGCCCAAACAAAATGTTCTTTGTCGCGCTGTTAAAGCTAACGGGCGTTCAATGGCCAAAGACGACGCTAACCGAGGCGCTACGCCGGCCTCGCGTCTTCTCGTCGTGCTAGCTGTCTGTGCTAAGCTAAGCAAGTCTACTAGCCTTTAACCTCCCAAGGGCTGAGGTTTGCAGCGCTCAGCCCGTCTTTCGCCGTCAACAATGGAACATCAATTGCACGGAGGATTTCTGTGCATTCCTATTTTGGGGGACAAAGATGGCAACCACTTGTCGCACCGCTACCGTCAAGGTTTCATTTGGACGTCTTTGGGTCTGTGCTCGGCCGTCAAAATGGAGCCTTTTGGCTTGTGCCGGCCGTTTTGGAAATCATTTTTGTGTGCTAAGCTACCTGGCGCTCACTCGCTAGCTCGTTAGCAGGTGGGGCTGGCGTGGAGCGCGCCGCCGCGGCACAGCTCGCCGCGCTCTAATTGGTCAGCGGCGGCCGACATCACGCTGCGGACGATGGCCACGGCCACATGGCGCAGCTCCCTCTTGCTCACCTCCTGGTCTTCTCGGTCCTGCTCCTCCTCCTCCTCCCCCCTCAGCTGCTTGCTATGGTGCAGTAACTCACCGCTGTTCACAGGTGGCGCCGCCGTGTTGATGACCTTGGCGTTGGTCTCCTCCTTGGCCGCGGCCAGCTCCTTGCTCTTCTTGACGGGGCTGCCGTTCTTCTCGTCACCCTCTCGATGATTGTGCGCCTCGTCCTCGGCGGTTCCGTTCTCGCAGCCGTTTTGGCCGTTGGTGACGGGGGCGCGGCCGGGCGTCTTCTGCGCCTCGGGCTCGGCTTCCTGTCTCTGGACGCCCTTGTCGGCGGGAGGGTGGTTTTCGCCCTTGCCGTCCGCTTGACCGTTTCCTTTGCCGTCCTCCTCCGCGGCGGCGCTGTCGGTGGTGCCAGCGGTGGTGTCGGCGGCGGCGGCGCTGGCCGCCGTGCCGGTGCCAGTGGTGGTGGCCTCCTCGTCCTCCTCCTTGGCGCCGTCGCCCATGTCCACGCTGGTGGACTTGCCTTTGCGCAGGATGAAGTTCTTGAGGGAGACAGCCCGGCCAAAGTGGGAGCGCTTGGCCTTGGCGGACTTGCCGTCTTTTCCGTCGTCCGCCGTGCCGTCGGCCTCGCCTGAAGCACCAAATCACATGAAGGATCAGATCAAGTTACCGAAGGCTGCTCGTATCTTGAACTGTTCATCTATTCTGACAAAGTTCTGCAAGTTCAGCATGAGAAAGGACATGGACAGAAATCACAAGAAAGCCTTTCCAAAACTTGAACAAACAACCTTCTCTCAGCTGAGTCTTAAAAAGGTTTGAGTGTCTGACCTGCAGAAGCGGCAGCGGTGGCGGCGTCCTCGTCCCCGCCGGGTTGGCACTCGGTGTTTGCGCGCCTGGACTTGGGGATGACGCGCTTCTTGAAGGAGGTCCAGATCTCGTTGGCGTGCTGCGTGACGCTGGCTCCGCCGCTCACCTTGTCGTCTTCACTGGCCTCCGCCTTCTCCCGGTCGGCCCGGGCCTGGTTGGCAGCGGGCTCGGCGGCGGGCTCGGCGGCGGGCTCGGCGGCGAGCTCGGCGGCGGGCTCGGCGGCGGGCTCGGCGGCGGGCTCGGCGTCCGGCGCCTCCTCCGGCTTGTCGGAGCTCTTGGTCTTGCCGCTGATGCCCACCATGGACGTGTCCCTCTTGAGGCCCTGGAATGTCCAGGAGCGCTTGAGCTTCCACCTCTTCTGGCCCGACTCCTTGGAGTCCAATGTGGAGGAGTCTCCGCCTCCTTCTTGTTCGCCGCCGTCTTCGGCGCTGCGCTTGTGTGCTTTCTGGGCCATGAGCTTCTTGAAGGAGTGCCAACGCTTCATGTGCTTGGTGGAGGCTTTGTGATCCGCCGCCGCTGCCCCTTCGGCTGCGGCGGCGGCGACGGCCGAGTCTTCTGCGTGAAGTGCTTGGGGATCCTCCAGGCGGTCCAGGGACTTTGAGCGCGCCTGGACCTGTTTGGGAGATTCTGCGCCGTCGTTGCCCTCCTTCTTTTCTGTGCTCCGATGGGAGAAGATCTTGGCCACCGGCTTCCTGATCAGATCTCGAACGGAAGACTTGGACTCTTTGCACTTCTTCTCGTGCTCCTTCTCTCCATTTTCCAGTGTCTTCTCATTTTGCAGTGTTCCCTCGCCCCGGCTGCCTCCTTCTGCTCCCCCCTCAGATAGCGGCAGCTCAGCGGCTTTCTCTGGCTCCTCCGAGCCGGCTCCCGCGTCGGCCTCCTCTGAGCCGGCTCCCGCGTTGGCCTCCTCCGAGGTGGCGCTGGCCTCTTTCTTTTTTCGTCCCGACATCACCTTACCCAGGCCGCTCTTGTTCAGGAAGGAGTCCAGGAGGGAGGTCTTGTGCTCGTGGTTCTCGGAGCCGCGGGGGGCGGGCGCCTCGCCGCCGCTCGCCGCGGCTTCTTCTTCGTCGGCGCTCGCCGCCGCTTCTACCGAGGTGTCGTTGTCGACGGTCTCTTTGGTCAGGTTGACCCCGCTGTTGACCTCGCTGCCTTTGTCTTTGTCTACCGCTTGACTCTGGACACTCTCTGAGTTGTGGCTGGGTTGTTCCGCCTCTGCCTGCTTGCTTTCCGGAGTCTTTGCATCTTCTTGGACCGCAGGTGCCGTGCTGGCTTCTGTTGCTGCCATTTCCCAAGGTGGAAATAAAGTGCAGCCCCCAAAAAAGTGTGTTCCTCCCTGGCTTCCTGCCTTCCTGCCTTCCTTCCTTCCTTCCTTCCTTCCTTCCTCCCTGCCTTCCTTCAAGCCTCCTCTTTCTGGCGTTGGCGAGTGATTGGTTCCTCCCGTTGGGTGGCTCACTCAGCTCATGGAAAGCAAGGGTGGCGGCGTGGAGGCAAGATACTCAGCATCCTCTACTACTCCTGTGGAGGACAAGGTGGCAAAGAGTTAGCACGGGCCCCGAGCACCAATGAGTCATCGCTGCCACATTGACGGCAGAAGCCCATTCGATGCTCGCTCGCTCGCTCGCTCGCTCGCTCACTCACTCTTCATTCAGCCATTTTCAACACGTGTGCTAGGCCAGGAAGGGAGGGATCCCGCTTGGAGAAGTGGCGTATATGGCGGCCCACATGACATCTCAGTCATATTTCAGCGCAGCGAGCGTCGGCTAGTGTATGCACGCACGCACGGCTCGCAGTTTGGTTTGGGCGTGGTTTGAAACTTTGGTCGCTTTCATAAACGTGCCTGCTGCCAAATTGGATAATATGGCTGAGTCAAAATGGCTCAGAGGGAGGCTTGACAAAATTGACAGATTGAGCCATTTGTGTGCATGTTGTCAATCTGTTTGGGATTTGCGCAGCCGCCGCCGCCGCCGCAGCAGCTAAGCGTTGTTCAAGTGGCAGATGATGGTAACCCGTGTTTTTTAGCGCTAATTGTTGACATGAACGTGCGGCCAGGCGTAACGTGTCGTCCCGTCGCCGTCGAGCGGATTACGCGCCAAACTAATCCGCCAACGGAAAGGGGATTGACTTCCTCTCTGGCCACGCCGCCGTTCGCCCCGGCTAACGTTAGCCCAGAGAATAATTCAGCGATTGCTGAGTGTGAGCGATGGCCGTTTGGCTCGCTGGCTCGCTGGCTCGGACAAGGTTGCACTTTGGGTCCACGCTTGGCATCCTGGCTCAGAATCACCTTTGATTTTGGAAACGCAGCAAGCTCCGCTGCTGCTGCTTTTTTGCCTCGGGGTGCGCCGCTGCAGTCGAGCCAGTTTGATGTCACACGGCAAATTGCAAGCCTTCAAACAAATGTCACCCTTCAATAAGTTGCGTGCTCGAAACCTCCAAGAATGACTGACGTGGAGAGCCTTGTTCCAGCCCCTCTCTGACAAACATCCTGTAGTTTCTCCCGAGGTGCGCCTTGAGCGGCCGCCACCTTGACCTCTGACCTTTCTCCTGGAGCGCCTTGCAGCCTAAAGCGGCTTAAGCCTCCAAGATGCCCATGAGCTGAGTAGGTCCGCACTCGCACTTGCCATTCAAGTTGCAAATCCAACAACAAGACGCGCCCGCCCGCCCGCACGCATGCACCTGAAGGCAACACACCACGGCGTGCGGATACTGCCACCTGCCACCCTAAGAACGGCAACCGAAAAAGGGAAGCTTGGCCAGCGTGCACGTTACAAAGTGACGGCGGGCGGGCGATGGATGACTAATTAGGAATCGCAAAGCGACTCGGGTGCGCGTTTGGCCGAACAGAGGCCCCTTCATGGTCTCCGGGCTCCCTTGATGGACACAGAGCGTTCTTTCTCTGCCTTTCTCCGTGCGCGTGACCCCCTTTTTTGGTTGGGGCAGGCCCGGCCCGGCGTGCGCATGCATGCCAAGCCCGGGGAAAAGGGGCAAAAGGCTGCCCCCAAAAACAAAAACAAGCATCTCCTCCTTGTCGGAGCGCGCAACTTGCTCCTTTGTTTGTCGTTAACGTGCCCTCGTACGGATTGGCCGTTTGTCCATCAAATCAAATGAGCCTTATCCGCCCGACGGAGGCGTCGGTCGGTCGCAGCGTTTGTGCCCCCAGCCGAATGCAAAGTCGTGCGGCCGCCGATGCAAAATGCTCTTGAACTTGAGGAGATTGTCGCACGCAACCGGTTTCACTTTGTTTGTTTTTTTTTGCACAGGGCGAGCGAGCCACCTGCGAGGTGAACGTCGGCAGACCCGCGTGAATGCCAGAGCATCTTTTGGAGGCGAGGTAGGCCAGCCAGCTTTTGCTGCCAATACATCGGCGCCTTTAGCACGCGTACCTCCACCAAACACAGAATGAAATTCAATGAGGAAAGCATTTTGTCACATCTTTTGCTCACTATATATCTTGTCTGTCTGCAAGCGCTGCAGCACCATTTGTGTGTTTGGAGTAACACCGCCGCCGCCGGCTGCATCCATGCCAAAAGTTAGCCTGTGCACGTGCCATTGGAGTTTCCTCCCCCCTATGTTAGCACAAAGCTAGCAGAGGCTGTTTGCTAGCTCCAAAAAGCTGTTTGGATATTTTTTTGCGGCTGACATGTTTACAACAACCTCCTTTCTTTCCTCCTTCCTTGCTTCCTCCTCATGTGACACTTTGGGGGGGAGTGGGGAAAAAGGGGGAGGGGCATGCTGGAGACAGCAGGTGCTCCAGTCCCACTGAAGAGAACCCCCCCCCCCAAATTTGCATTTCTAATAAGCCCCCCTTCCCTCACCCCTCACACACACACTGCGTCCTCTCCTCCATTTTGGGGCCGCAGCAAACTTCTAACATGACCGGGGGATGCCTTTGCGTGGCACGAGGCGCTGCCTTCATTTCAGCCAAACATTCTCATCGACGCAAGGTGGCCAAGGAACACGAATTTAAAAAAATGTTTGCCCCCTAACTGAAAGTCCTCGACTCTCTTCAACACACAAAAAACGCCTTGGCGGGCACCTTGACTCACGAGGCGCTTTCTGGTCTCGAGATACGAGCAAAACGCCGCCATCGGAGCGCACGCTTCCCGCGCCGTGCACCGGCCGGCTTCCTTGCGGAGGGAGGACAACACATGAGGTGCACCGAAAAGAAACGCTTTGGACTCAACTTGCGTTGCGCTTCCTGCATACGTCCAAGTGGCTTTCGCCAATTTCCGCCATGCAGTCAATCATCGCGCTCAAAGGCAGGCGTCATTTGGGATGTGCGACAAATTCGGGAGGCCGTTTGATCGCTCTGCTCCAAATTGCTTGCTTTCTTATGCCGGCACCCCAAATTGGCCAGCCGCAAATATGCCACCGTCGTCACACTTGAGTATCGCTCCGGCTACTCAAGCCATTTGGGCGTCATCAAAGTCCAAATCAGATGACGCAAACAATAATATTAATCGCGACCCCCCCCCCCCCCCCCCCCCCCCCCCCCACACACACACACACACAACCCCAAAAAAAAAGCGATGACGGCCGGGCCGGGTGGACAAGTGCCCGCTAAATGGGCGGGAAGTGGCTTTGGGGGATGGGAGGGTGAATTTCTCATTGAACAAAACAAGTGAAGCGCCAAATTCCCAACAAGCAGCCTCCTTGTCTCGTACGCGCGCACGCATGTGCGCATACTCAAGGCCAGAATCACATTCAAATTTCCATTTCAAATTTGCATCTTTTGGCCAGAGAAAACGGCTGAGATGTCCCCCCCATCCCCCCACTGCGCTCCCTTCTGTCTGTCTGTCTGTGCGCGCGCACGCTGTCATTCCGGCTTTTATTTGTTGCATTTTATGGTCGAGGCACGTAAACAAGTGCATGCGTGTGCGCATGAGGGATTTGTGTCTCCTCGTGCACGCACACAACACACGCATGTATGACAGACGCACACGTACGCTGGAAGATGAGGACCATTAGAAAAATCAAATTGTAGTCATACAACCCGTACCAACGCCACCGCTGAACCCCCCCCATCCCCAAATGTGCGCTTAGCATCATAAGGCATGTGTTTATCTGCTTTGTCGCCCCGGAGGAGAGGGAGGACCTGTAGCCTCACCTGCTCGAGTGTGTGTGGGGGGGGGGGAGTATGGGAAGGTGTGAGAAAGATGACGGAATGAAAATAAAAGCGGCAAACTCACCTGCTTCCGTGCGCATAAATCCGTTTGGGAGCTCGCTCGCTCGCTAATAAGCAGCTTGTTGTGTGTTGGACTGCCAAAGACGCCACCGGCGCCAAATCCGCCCAGACGTCGTCCTCTCTCTCTCTCTCTCTCTCTCTCTCTCTCTCTCTCTCTCTCTCTCTCTCTGTGTCGCTCGCTCGCTCCCGTTCTTCCCTTCCCCCCTCCCCTGTTGTACGTCTGCGCCCCCCTCCCCTCGTGTTAGGGGCCCGCACAGCAGGACATAGGCAAGTCCTACCCGTGCACACGCACGCACGGGTTCACTCCTCTGGTTGCCCTTAGCAACGACAAAGAGCACCAGAGGCCCCGCCCCTCAACCATTTGAACGTTATGGATTGAAGGGGCATTTGTAATCTACCACAAGCGCGCTAAAAATAAACAAGAAGAAAAAATTGTCTGGAGAATAGCGTCGCGCCTTTGTAGCGCAGCCCGCCATCCCCACCCCCCCCACCCCATCCCACTATGGCTTCTCCATTGACGCCATTGTTTGCGCGTGTGCACAATTGAACAATGGGAGCAAAGCATCAGGCTGACTAAGAAAATGGAGGGCAGGGCAGGGCAGGGGGGAGGGAGGGAGGGAGGTTCTGACCCTTTCAAAGGGGAACTGAAGAATCTCCCACATTGTCCACATTGCGGCCGACGAATGGGGGCCGGTGTTGCTTTTCACGAGCCGGTCGTGAAGCTGGTTACGGGACGCCGGCTGTGCCTGCGCCTACCGTTCCTCCTCACGTACCATTTTGAAGGCTGACTGTCCACGTCGTTTTGTGCGAGTGTCCCCATTGGGATTCGGCCATGTTCAAATTGGACAGGTTGCCGTAGCAACAAGGTCGGAAGGAAGGCAGGCAGGCAGGCAGGCAGGCAGGCAGGCAGGCAGGCAGGCAGGCAGGCAGGCAGGCAGGCAGGCAGGCAGGCAGGCAGGCAGGCAGGCAGGCAGGCCTACGTCCAGGGTGGCGCCAAAGACTTTTGCTTTCCCATTTTGGAATCGGGACTTTGAATCTAGTTAACTGTACGAGTCCGACGTCATCGGGATGTCAGCAAATTGAAAGTAGTGACGGATGAGTGTGAGCCCGAAACCGAGGGCAACCAGCCAGGCAGGCAGGCAGAAGACAAAGATGGAACGGAGCGAGTCAACTGGAAAAGGTTGAGTGACGTCGACGCACGGCAGCCACGAGCAGATGCGGACACGCGCACACAATAATGTCAGCTAATTAAAGAGGGCTTGCTCTCTTAGTAGGCCAAAGCGGAGGATTGTGCTGCGGGAAAAGGAGACTCAAAGCAAGGCCAATTGACCCGGGGCGAGCGAGGCTCAGATGGCGACCGCTCAGACGGCGACCGCTCAGACGGCGACCGCTCAGACGGCGACCGCTCATCCAACTGACCGGTCGACGATGGACAAACGGGTTGTGGCAATGGACCCACGCGTGCCCGCTTGCACTTTCAGGATGAAGAGATGTTTGCATCCAGACTTGATTGCAATGCTGTTAGCCAGCCAATGCAAATCAGCCACATTTGCAAGTAGACAATGAGAAGGAAGGTGGCAAGGCAAGGCAAGGCAAGGCAAGGCAAGGCTAGGCTAGGCTAGGCAAGGCTAGGCAAGGCAAGGCAAGGCTAGGCTAGGCTAGGCTAGGCTAGGCTAGGCTAGGCAAGGCAAGGCAAGGCAAGGCAAGGCAAGGCAAGGCAAGGCAAGGCAAGGCAAGGCAAAAGCCGACCAGGAGGAAGGGGGGGGTAGTCCCACTTGAGCGTGACGTGACTCGACAACTTCCGCCCCCGACCATATGTGACCCTGTGATTGACGGCTCTGCACCGGATGAACCGGGGTAGGCTCCGCCCCTTCATCCTCTCATCGCCGGTTAATTGCCGTGCCTTCTATTTTGGGCCGTGCGACACCCGCGGCCGGTCGAGCCGCGCCGTGATTGGCCGAGGCCGCCGGGCTATTAGCGGAGGCCTTCCTTGAGTCGGGATTAACTCCTCCCCCTCCTCCGATAGCTCATCAATCGGGACCGGCTTTGAGAAAGCGGGAAAGAAGGACGGCGAGACGGACGGGATGGCGACAAGGAAGGCAGCGGGACAGGCGAAAGGAAGGCTGGGCCGACTTAATCTCCACTTAATGTATTAACGGTATCAGCGATGACGAGGCCGCCCGCCCGCCCACCCGCCGCACCGCCTGCCCGCAGACACGTGAGCGCGGCACGAAACGCACGCTTCCCGCGCTCAACACGCAATCACGCAGCGAACGCAGCGGCCCGCCCCTAACTGGATGGCCTGCTTGCCACATATTCTTTGCTAGAGTCCCCAAATGTTCCCGTGAATGTGGTCCCAACCTCAGCAGCTAAAGAGCAAAACCACCACTTGCGGAAGAAGCAAGTGAAGCCTGTCCCGGGGTGAGATGGGCGGGGCCCCGATGACGTGGCTCAGGTGCAGGCTTCCCCCACCGTGGCTCCGGCCCAGCAGGAGGCGCTCATTGGTGGCCGGAAGAAGATCTGATTAGCTCCGGAAAAATGACCCAAAAAATCTGGTTAGCTCACACCAAGCATGTTTTGAGTCATTTTTGATCATTTTGACAAATTTGGTATTTCCGAAGGAGGAGGAGCAGCACAATTCTGGGAAAGGACGAATTCCAGGTCGGCCGAGTCTATTTATACTTGAACTACGTTACAGTTATTAATATTACGGTAAAAAGAAAATACCAAGTAACAATATGTTAAACACAAATTAGACGAAGAAGGGGCCGGCGGTAGCGCTGGATCACGTGAGCGTCAAGAGCCAATCATGTTGTTTGTTTAGCGGGAAAGCTTTGCAGCACGTGACGCGGCGAGCCTGCGTGCCTTCCTTCAAAGTTGGAATGAACGAGTTCCTGCCGTACGTCCACCAATGGGAAAGCAAAGTCATCCGGGAGGCAACGTTCGTCTCGTCTGGTCTCGGTCGGCACAGCTTCCTTCACTGGAGTGGAGCTCCAGCGCGCCACTCCGAGTGCATCATCAGCCCCCTCTGCCCCCCAAAACAAGCCAAAAGAATGGACAGGTAATCAAAAAAGAAACCCAACATCCAGTGGTTTATTTTGTATCCTACTGACCAAATGACACTTGTTCCTATTATGGGATGCATTTCCATGCTAATGACAAGATGAGAAAGAACATCTACGCAACAGTACACAGCATGCAAAAGTACGCACAAAAGTACACTTGGTGACATCACGGTGATGTTGTTTTGAGCTTAGTTGGACCAGACCCGCGCGCGGCATTTCGGCTCAGCCATACTCGCTGACAATTATTCACGGGAGCGCTTTTGTCGTCGTCAAACTGACTGCTTTGTTGAGGCAAAATTGTCCTCTCAACCGTACGTGAATGTGCAACAATATGGAGCTGACAGCAAAGGAAGCCCGAGCGTGTGGCCGGCCGGCCGGCCAACGTGTGGCATTGCCCCAGAGTGGCGGCAAATTCTTCTGACCAGCTGCGCCACGCCACAAAGCAAACAAGAAGGGGCCTTCAGAAACATGCTGATTGTTTGCCATGTTGGCAATGCTCAAAGTTGAAAATGTTCCAAAGAAAGGCAGAAAGACTTTGCAAAGTGCACAAATGTTTGGGCTTGTCCCTTTGCACTTTTGGTGCTCATCAACAGTCGACAAATGTGTGCTGCCTCCGCCATCAACAATCTGATGGATGCAGAGAACGGAGCTGCCAACAACCTTCTTGTTCTCGCCATCCAACAGACAAAAAACACAATTTGCTTGATTTGTCACATTGCAAACAATTTCTCCGTTCAAACCATGGATGGACGGCGTGGCTCGGTGAGATGGCTTGAAAAAAACACAACAGAACCAAAGCAAAACAACAAGAGCTACAAGAGATGAACGCAAAGCACAGAAGCCAGCGGGCCGGACAGCGGGCCGGCCAGCGGGCCGGACAGCCAGCGGACCAGCCGGCGGGCCAGCGGCCGCTTTTGCAGCTCACGTGGCACTCGACCAAAAAACAAAACAAAAACTGAGCTACGAGCTAAAGTCGTTAGCCGAGTGCGAGCCGGCGGCAGCGAGGCTTTCTTCAGCAGGAACGCAGAACATCCGATGGACAAGGCACTCAAGAAGAGTGTAAGGAAAGACTGGAGAAGA
Source organism: Syngnathus acus (assembly GCF_901709675.1). NCBI lineage: Eukaryota > Metazoa > Chordata > Actinopteri > Syngnathiformes > Syngnathidae > Syngnathus > Syngnathus acus. The sequence continues at coordinate 17,052,352 of NC_051098.1, read as the reverse complement.
CACGTGAGCTGACAGCGCGGGACAGGAGTTTGGGCGGCTCGGACCACCACAGCTGTAGGTAGTAGGAGGACGGACGGACGGACGGAGGGACGCGCGGATGCGCGCCTTTAGGATTGCATCTCGGCTCGCAGCATCCACGGGAACCAACAGCAGAAGAGCAACCTGAAGCGGACAAAGACGTTGAAAGAAACGACCGTGCCTCGGCTTTGCGCTCCCACTTACCTGGATATGGAGCTCTCGGAGGTCAGATCTTTAGGAGAGCGAACGGCGCTGAAGTTGCGCTTGGGCTGAGCCACTGTGGCAAAAGGCCCAAAATGTCAGCGGCGCTCACGCCAGACAAGTGGGTTCTCGGGTCGGGATACTCACTGGTGACTTGGTGGACCTTCTTCACCGTGGACATCTCCTCAGTCTGTGAGCCTTCTTTAGGTCCTCCCATCCTGAAGAACAACAAAGTCAGCCCCAGCGCACCTGACTTGACAGCAGGCGGGTGTTGCCAGCTCACCTCTGGACCCGGGAGGGCGGCGCAAACACGCCGTACTTGGGCAGGCAGCTGAAGTAGCGCACCCCGAATACGGAGCCGTCGTGTTTGCCCGTGGGCTGGTCCAGCTCCACACCGAACCACAGACCTGCCCAGTGAAAATGGAGTGAAATGTGCAAATTGAGCAAATCCCCCAAAGTCCCCTTTTCTGACCTGGCGCAAAGTCGGTTTTCCCGAAGAAGCGCACGATGCCGTTCTTCTGGCCGGCCACCAGGACTTGATCTCCCACCTGGGCGTCGAGTCCTTCCGCTTCGGGACCGACGGCCGACGTCTTCTTCTTGCGGGCTGCCGAGGCACAGCGCAAAAGCACGCCTGGGTTTATTGGTCCCGCTCGACTCCAGAGCGGATTTATTGCGCTCGCCTTTCTCCTTCTTGTCTTTGTCTTTCTTGGTCTTCCCGGCGAGGCGCGAGGCCAGGTCCCGGCGGGGGGTCCGAGGGGTGGAGGTGACGGACGAGATGTTCTTCTCCGCAGGCTTGGAGATCTTTGACGCCGGCGCAAAGATCCCTGTACAAGGGAGAAGAAAAGAAGGCCAGTCGAGCGACGGTCAGTCGAGCGACGGACAGTCGAGCGACGGACAGTCGAGCGACGGACAGTCGAGCGACGGTCAGTCGAGCGACAGTCAGTCACCGACGGCGGCGAAAGCTCTGACCGAGCTTGGGCGGGCAGATGAAGTAGCGAACGCCGCCGACGCTGCCGTCGTTCTTTCCCTCGGGCTCGTCCAGTTCCACGCCGACCCACTGCCCGCTGGCGAACTCTGTGGTACCGCAGAACCTGAGCGTCCCCGTCTGAAAGGGCAAGCCGTTATGAGGACGCCTAACCGCCCGCCCGCCCGTCGCGACCCTAACCCTCTGGCGGCGTCTGACTGACCTTCGTGTCGTCCAGCACCACCCGCTGGCCCAGCTTCATGCCCAGCGAGGACAGCATCAGGTTCCCGGGAATGTTGTCGTAGTTTGGCAGCGTGGCTCTGGGCAGGTGGCAGCTCAGCGGGACGGCGTCCAGAAGCAGCCGCTTCAGCTCTTTGGCCACCGTGGCCGCCTCGGCCTTGTCCAGACTCATGTCCATGGGGTCGGGCACCACCTCGGCGGGGACCTGCCCCTTCTCATTCTGCGCACAACAAGACAACTCCTTTTTCCTTGCCACCTTTGGCCTCATCTGGACTTTTGCATCAAGAGCAAAAAAATCAGGTTCTGACCCGGACGGCGGGATTGGCACCGTGCTCCAGAAGACACTTGACCGCACCCAGGCACAGGTTGGAGGCGGCGATGTGCAGAGCCGTCCCGTAGTGGAAGTCGCTGCACGTGGAGTTGAGAACTGGCGCACGCACAAAGGAGTTTGCTAGCCCGCTGACCCGAAAGAGTCGCGCCGGTCGCAGCGCTTCTACCTCTGGGATTAGCGGCCTTGAGCAGGACTCGGACCAGTTCCGGAACGTCAAAGTAGGCGGCGTAGTGCAGCGCGTTCATGTTGGTCCAGCGACTCCTCAAACTCACGTCGGCGCCCAGAGAAATCAGCTGGTCGCTCAGACGCAGCGCCGCCGCCGGGTCACCTGTGCGCACGCGCAAGCAAAACAGCCAAGTAGCAGGCGCCCAAGCTCAAGCGGCCTCAAGACGTGCTCTCTCACCCACCCACGCCGTGCGCGCCCGCCTTGCAGCTGTAGTGGAGAAGCGTCATGTCGGTCAAACCGTCGCGGTCATTCACGTGGCAACCGCGCTTCAGAATCTGACAAAGGCACACCGACCGACCGACGGACGGACGGCCGGACGAGCACGCTTGAAAAAGAGCCCAGAGTCGGGCCACTTTGCGGACGGACTCGCACCTCGTTGCCGATGACGTCGATCTTGTGCTGCACCTGGGGAACCCACTGACGCACGATGGCAAACAGCTCCGGGATGCTGGTCCGGGGGTCCGTGAGGATCTCCAGGCAGGCCGGGTCGTTGGGGTCAAAGAAGGTAAAGGCTGGACGGCCCACAAAGGCAAAGTGGAGGTTAGCGCTGCGCACGCACGCACGCGCTTCAGGCTTAGCTTAAGGCAACGGAACCAACACAGGTGCTGGGCTGGGCCTACCGTAGTCTTTGGGGAGGGGCGCCTGCGCCGAGGGGTGCACCACGGCCCGACGTGGGGTCTCGCGGACCGGACTCTGGAGCGCAGACACAGACTGCAGCTGGCTCTCGTCAGCCTCTTCGGCCGGCGACTCGTGGAGCGGCGGCGCCGGCCGCCGACCTCGTCCTCCCTCCTCCCGCTCGTCGTCATCCTGGCGCTCCTCGGCCCGCTCGTCTTCATCTTTTGCTCTCTCCTCGTCTTCATCTTCTTCTCTTTCCTCGTCTTCCTCCTCCTCCTCCTCTGTCAGCTCCTCCTCCCTTTGGACCCTGTCGTCGTCCTCCTGGTCGTCGCGGTCGTGCCGCTCCTTCTCCTGCATCTCCAGGTCCTCCTCTTTGGTCATGGCTGCGAGCCACACAAAAGTCAGCGCCGCTCATCATCTTGGCTCAGCTTCATTATGCGTCAATCATCATTGTCCATTGCCATTATTTACGGCGGCGGCGGGCGGCGGGCGTCTTGCTTTTGCTGACTAAGCTCTTCCAAAAATCGTACTCAAAGCAAGTCATAGGAAAAACAAAGCGGCGCTTGGCGTTGGAAATCGTGACTTCGAGACGGCTAGCGTGTTAGCACCCTCTAGTGGTCAAAGGTTTACAACGCAGCTAAGCAGCAAGGACGAGCAAAAATTTCAAACTCCAGTTTTCTTTTTCAACTCGAATGTTCACGGTCACTGTGCATTTTTTAATCCGATTGGCCCCAAAATTGGCAGATTGGCGGGCAAAAGCAGAAGAATTGTGGACCGCCTACGACGGTGCTGGAAAGCTTTGTTGCAGCTCCTCGTTGGAAGTCAGCAGTGCACTTAGCAAATGGAGCCAGTCCACTGTGAAATCCGCCCAGCGGCCCCTCCCTCCTTTCCTCCCTCCCTCCCTCCCTCCAACAACGCAATCGTCCATTGCGTGAGTCCCTTCACGCACAAGCAAACATGGAGCTGTCATTCGCGCTCTCGCATGCTTCCACTCTCAGAAAGCAAAAAGGGTCAAAGGTCAGCTCGCCGGCTGGTGACTGGGCAAGTGGGCGGACTCTCCACCACTTGCATTTGCGTTTAGGGCGTGAGATGTATTTTTGTCAGCAACTCTGGAAAACTCTTGCCCTCCCGCTTCTGTGTCGACGCTACCTGTCAACATGCCATGAATATTTTGCTTCTTTTTTTTTTAACTCCTGTCTCGCCCTTCCGCTTCTGTGTCGATGCTTCCTGTCAACATTCCATGAATATTTTCCTTTTTTTTTTTTAACTATTAAGCTAAGTGGACTTTCACTTTTGTGTTGATTCAAATGCACAATGTGTTATTTATGTTTGCTTTAACAGTAAACTTCAGCAAGGAGTGTCTTTAAACAACTTAAAGGCATTTTTGAGAAAACAATTGTTCACCAATTTGCTGCTTATTGTGAAAGGAGTTGAAATGATTTCACTGCTAGCGTTCAGTTCCTAGCAAGTTTGCATAGGCAAGTCAAAGCAATAAATAGAAATATCAAATGTCTAAAAATGTAAATGGCCGAATGTATCTCGAAACACTCGTCAGGTCACGTGTAGCCCAAGCCTCAAGCAACCCATCTTGCATTTAGCATCCTAAATGGATAGCAAAGCAGGTGGATCACATGCATATTATTATTTTATTATTAGATATTCATATGCGCGTCCTGTGTGTAATGTAGCTATCTGTGGTCCACAAGCAAGGAGGCCGTGGCTCCCTCCCCCTTCTCTCCCCCCCTCCCCCCAGCCAGCCTCCATTTTACATCCACACAAAACGTCGCAGCAAATAACACAAAGGCGCATCGATCGCACAAATCCGAGTGCGAACTTGTCATCTTCATCAGTTTATGATTTCGATGGCGAACAAAACATTTGTAAACGAGACGCGATGAAGGCCAGCGTGCGCAGGTAAACAGTTGCGCACGCACGGAGGACGATGATATGATCAGAACAAATATTGTTTTTACAAGACGCTGCGTGCAGCGAAAGCGACGGCATTTTTTGCCATTCGATAACACGTTTGCGTTCCCTTCCATCGTCGTGACCGCGCAAACGAGCATGCCGAAGGCGCACGCCAATCAGTGAATTTAAGGAAAAAAGATATATATGTATAAAAAAATCAAGTTGCTTATTTTCTTTCTATTTATCGATTTATCCCTTTATCTTACCTGAAAACAAGCCACTTGCTGCCAAAACGTGACGTACGACCGCGCTCAGATAAACAACGATGACGATGATGCTGAGGAGGAGGATGGTTGTGAATGGCGATGATGCTAGAACTCTCGGGCGCTCGCGCTCTCGCGCGCGCTCTCTCTCTCGCGCTCTCTCCCTCTCTCTCGCTCGCTCGCTCTCTCGCTCTCTGGCTCTCTCTGAAATATATATTCAAATGTAATCATTCAGGTAGCTTTTCTCTTTATTCAAATGAGCTGCCAGAATGTATAGAAACAAACTTGTAACGTCAGAACGATTGGCTGTACATATGTAACGAGCAGTTGGTTTTGTTCGTGTCACTTTAAGAAACCAATCATCTGCTTGAGAGGAACATGTCTGGTTTTATTTTGGATTCACAATCAGACCGTCAGTAAGGAATAAATAGTCCCGTCACAGAAATTGGTGTTTGATCATAATATCAATGTATTGCTGTATTATAGTAATAATAAGAATAAGTATGCAAAGTTAAGCAACATTGTAATAACTTTGGGGATTTGCCCTCAACCAACATGGCCGTATCGTGTCGTCATGGAAGGGCAAGCTCGTTCTTGCTTCTGATTGGCCAGTAAAGCAAAACACGCCCATTTGTCCCCCCTACCTTGAGCGCTCTGCCCTCGCTGAGAGGTTGTGACGCCCGTCACTCACAACCGCAGCCAATCGTGTGTATTTGTCCTTTTCCTTTGCGACGGAAGTAAGGAGGACGTTCGCGGCGCTCGTCGGTAACTGCCATCCAAGATGTCGGCTACGTGTGTCTTCCCCATGTGTGTGCGAGCGAGCCGTGGCCTCTTCAGTTTTCGGAATGCCGCGGCGGACGTCGCACGCACACTGTCCACGGACAAACAGCCGGCCGGGCATGGCGGTGCGACAAGTCTGGCCCAGGCGATTCTCCAAGAGCGGCTCCGACAGCAGAGTCAGGTGAGGCGCGTTGGCTGTGCCTTCCAAACGGTCGGTAGCTTATTTCACCCTTTCACGCGTTTGAATGAACGAACCCTCGACGGAGCGGGCTTAGCGACTGTTAGCATGCTAGCAGGCTAGTGCTGTCACTTGACGCAAAGGTAAGGTTCATGACTGTCGCGGAATGACGACAGACATTGCAACGTCATGTGATGCGCGGAGGTCCTTGCATATGTTGCCTTAGCACCCGCATGAGTTGGGCGTGAAGGTCAGGAGCAGAGCAGAGGAGAGGAGAGGAGAGCCAGCCAGCCAGCCCCCTCCTCTCTTTGCCACTCCTTCAGGTATGCTACGCTAAAGTTCCAAAAACATGCAGCAAATGAAAGCAGACCCTTGTTGATTTGCCTCTCCTTGACCCAGTAGATCCGGAATGTTGGGGTTCAAATGAAGATGGCTTTTTGTAGGAAATACTTACACGATATAAAAAAAAAAGCATTTCCCAAGCCGCACAGGGCAAACTTCTTCTGCCATCGACCGCACGCACGCACGCTCGTTTGACATTTGGTGTTGGGCCGTCACCATCAAGCAAACCATATCGATCGAATGGAGCTTTTGCTTCCAAGGAGGTCTGCGTTGGTTGTCTGGACTTGTTGCCCATTCGGCCAGCGCACGTGACCTTCAACTAGGTCCGAGAAAATCGGTTTGGTTAACCCTCTCTTTTTTTGGGCATTTATTTGAAAAAGATCATTTGTTCATTTTAAAGTTGAAAAAGTTGCCGTACCTTTATTGAAAAATACAGTTGAAAGCCAACAAAGTCTCAATTAATCCAAATAACGACTGACGAATTTGATAATTGATCAATTGTCGATTAATCATTGTCGCTGTACTTTGTATCTTACGCCGAGTTTCAATCGGAAGCACACGACGATTCGAGTCGGGTCGATTCCTTTTCCGGTGTGCATGATCAATCCAAGATGTCCACACGCTCCGCCCATGAATGGATTTGTGGTGTCGCCACGCAGGGCCAGCCTCCTACCGCAGAGGGCGCCGAAGCCGCGGCCGGCGAGCGGGCGGCCGGTGAAGAGAAGCAGAAGCAGAAGGAGAACACCGCCTATGCCAAGAAGATGGCCCTGAGGTTGGCGGGACTGATGGGCCTGGGCGGCGCCGTCACCGTCGTCTACGTTTTTGGTGAGCCTCCTCGACTCGTTTGTGCCGCTCCGTCGCTCACCTATGTCGAAAGCACGAAAAGCGCCAGCGGGGTCGATAAGTCGCAAGGGAATCTGGTTTCGGGCGGCTCGTGTTCTGCCAGAAAATAGGCGCCGCCGTCTCGCTCGCCAGGACGCTCGACCATTGGGCTGTCACAAAGCCAAATTGATTGGCGGCCCAACTGGGTTTCACTTCACGCATTTACGCCTTCCCTTTTCTTCCTTTCCAGGGTCCAATTCGGTGGACGAACAAGGAAAACGGGTAGGTTTTGCGCACCACTTGGGAAGTTTACCAAAAAGTTAGCGAGTAAAAACAAAGCGGACACGTGGCGACGGCGACGCCTTTTATTGCCGTGACTGGACTTTTATTGGCGCGTCTGTCGGGCCGGGAGGCATCAAAGAGCCCGACTATCCTGATTGCGCCACTGCTCTTCAAAGGGCACACTTGTCGCACCCTCCACGGCGCACCCCCCCCTGGAAGCTTCCTGCTCGGCTTTCAAGCTGCCACGGCGGGAAACCTTTCAATGGTGGCCGGGCGGGCCTTGGTCAAAACGCCGCATCTTGTCTTGGGCGTCTCGTCTCATCAAGATTCCTGAAGGAAAAATACGATGATGCACTTGTTGGACTTTCTCAGAAAATCTGATTTCATTGCCATCATGTGCCTTTTTCACGCCAATTGTTTTCCCATCCTCGGCACACTTCTGGCACGTGAGCGAGCGAGCGAGCGCGGACGGCGCACACTTATCTCACCTGTGTGTCGGTGCCATTTGCCGCTTCAAAGGTTGCGGCAGTAAACTGGAAGCGCAATCCGCACTCTGAGCCGGGAAGCGCTCTCTCCCGCTGTCCCTTTTTCCGCAATCCTTCTCGGGTTGGGAGCGATGCCGCCCAGCCCGGGACGGAGCGTGCCGGCTTCACGTCAGCTTCGTGCCGGCTTCGCGCCGGCTTCGCGCCGGCTTCGCGCCGGCTTTGTGCCGGCTTCGCGCCGGCTTCACGCCGGCTTCACGCCAGCTTCACGCCAGCTTCACGCCGGCTTGACGCTTTTAACCATCCAGTCAAAGTTGTTTGCGTTTGTCGACACTTTCTCAGCCGGCCCGTCCACGTCCCGCGTGAGCCCAAATTGGACTCGCTGGCGCGCGGGTCGGGCTCGCTCCGTCGGACCGCTAATGAAGTGAGGAGAGCTCATTCTCCCTTCCGACGTGCCAAAGACGGGGGCCGGCGGGATGGGCGTCGCGGAGGTGCCGACGACGGCTAAATGGCCTGGCTCGCACCTCTTTTTTTTTTTTTTCTTTCTACTTTGCGTGCAGTTGTTGACAGAGCAACAACAAAGCTGAGAACCTGCCCCGGTTTGCATTCTCAAGGGAAGCCAATTTGGACATGCTTCTGCGGCAATTTGCCAAAAAGGCCCATGTGCATGCGTGCGTGCGCGCGTTCTATGTCAGACATTTTGAAAAAGAGTTCTGTCCAGATTTTCTTCTAACGCTGGTGTCCTTTCCCTGTCTCGCAGATTCCCGATGAGTTTGACCGAGGTGAGTGTGAAAATCTTCCGCCGCGCTCCCAAATCCAGTTGGCCAGACGCGGAGTGAAAAAAGCCCTCTGTTTGTGTGTGTGCATGTGTGCATGTGTGCATGTGTTTGCATCAGCGCACTCAACTTGTTGTTCCCTCCAGAACATTCCTGCCGTGTGTTTTCACTTAGTCATGTGGGCAACATAAACATGTGGCGGCTGTGGCTCAGGCAGTAGAGTGGGTCGTTTAGTCACCGGAGGGTTGGCGGTTCCATCCCAGCTCTGTCACAGTCACATGTCGTTGTCCTTGGGCAAGACACTTCACACACACCTTGCCTCCAGGTCGCCATTGTAAATGAGAAAGTGTTCTCAATTGGCTTACCTGGTGAAACATTGAATAAAAAAGAAAAAATAATAATAAAATGACGCACGCACGCACGCGCACACATTTGCATGCGTGCGCGCAGGCCATTTCTTGACACGCACTGCAAAGGAGGGCCGAGTTGGCGGCAGATGGCGCCCGGGCGCAGCGATGGCGCCCGGGCGCAGCGATGGCGCCCGGGCGCAGCGATGGCGCCCGGGCGCAGCGATGGCGTGCTCGCCCCCTTTGCGTCTTTCCGAGCCTTTTTTGCTTCCTTAGCTCTGCTCTGCCTGGGAAGCCAGCCAGCCAGCCAGCCAGCCAGCCAGCCCCTTCCTCAGCCCGCGTGCCCATACGCATGGGCGGGGCTTAAGCGCCCGTCGCCCCGCTCTCTCACCTCTGCCCCTCCCACTTGCATTCCTTCTGTTTGTTATCCTTCATTCATCTTCTTCCCTCTCGCTCGCCAGCCAGCCCTCCCTCCCTCCCTCCCTCCCTCCCTCCCTCCCTCGTTTCCGTCTTTGCTTTGTTTTTCTCTCCATCTGCTGCCTCTTTCACTTTTCATTTGATTACACAATAACCAGTGACCTTTTTTTAATTTTTTTAATCTTTAACTTGACCGCCATAAAAAAAGCACAAGTCATAAATAAACGGAGCCTTTTTGAGAAATATCAAGGCGCTAAGAAACCCGCTCCAGTACGCGTGGCTCCCGTTTCGTTGAGGGGCGCTCGTGTGTCCCGTGCGGAGGGCGCCGCAGATGGTCACGGCTTGAGCGAGTGCGACCGTGGCAGCCAGACGTGTTATTTGCAGTGATGTCCAATCCCAATTATTCCAAAACCGATGTCTCTTTCAGAGCCTCTGGTGGTCCAGCAGCTCAAGAGAACCGTCAAGTACTTTCAGGACTACAGACAGGTGGGTGGTCCGCCGACCTCCGTGGCCGAGGTCCTCAGACTTTGATGCCGTCTGGCCGTCAGATGATCATCGAGCCCACCAGCCCCAAATTGCTGCCGGACCCGGTGAAGGAGCCGTACTACCAACCCCCGTACACGCTGGTCCTGGAGCTCACCGACGTGCTGCTGCACCCGGAGTGGTCGGTACGTCCGCGCGCGCGCGCGCGCTCTCTTTAGCTCCCTTCCGCTTTGGTTCCGGTCTCGCCCTGTAGACGCCGGCCCGCTCCCGTCCGGTTAGACGCCGTCACCGTTGTTTTGGTTGACTTCCATTTTTCTAGCCCGTTCAGTTCGGTCCAGTCCAATGCACCCAGCCTCACTCTTGTGGGGGTCCAATGGGTTTTTTGTCATTGCGCCTCATTTGGGGTGCACACATGCGTGGAGCTGTGGCCCTTTCCACCTTTCTCCTGGCGTGCACACACACACACGCACAAACACACATACAACTCCTTTGGAGTCATGGGGTGTGTGCTTCCAGCTGGCCACCGGGTGGCGCTTCAAGAAACGTCCAGGCATCGACTACCTGTTCCAGCAGCTGGCGCCGCTCTACGAGATCATCATCTTCACCGCAGAGACGGGCATGGTGAGACATTGGCTGGCTGGCTGGCTGGCTGGCTGGCTGGCTGGCTGGCTTTTTGATGGCTCTCATTTCAACTCGATCGACTGGCCGATGTGCTCCAACCATGGCTTTGGTGTTTGCGCGCGCAGACGGCGTACCCTTTGATCGACGGCATCGACCCGCAGGGTTTCGTCCTGTATCGCCTCTTTCGAGACGCCACGCGCTACATGGAAGGACATCACGTCAAGGTGCGTGCACGACGGCCTTTTCTATTTTGCGAGCGCCTGGCCGTCTTCGACGCGATCGGCGCCGCATCCTGCTATTGTTTGCTGCGCCGATGAACTGCGCTCTTCTTGGGCCGCTTCCGCTCAAAGCGCCGCGCTCAGCGATTGTCGCGAGGTCAACGAGAGCCGCCGTAAATCGTCCGCCAAGTGCGTTTTTCCTTCCCAAAAACGGTTGGCAGCGAAGGTGGCGTCAAGCCGCATTCTTTTGGCCTTCCCGCTCCAAGCCCGGGTTAGGCTACCAGATGAGCCCGTTCAAAGCCTCTCCACCTGCGCAGTCTTCATGGAGACGATCTCCATGGAGTGGCGTGATTGCACACAGGCCACCCTGGATTGAAAAGGCGCTGATGCGGATATCTGCCAATGTTCAGGACGTGTCGTGCTTGAATCGCGACGGCAGCAAGGTGATCGTGGTGGACTGCAAGCGCGAAGCCTTCAGCCTGCAGCCCTTCAACGGGGTGGCGCTCAAGAAATGGGACGGCAACTCGGACGACCGCACGCTCTACGACCTGGCCAACTTCCTCAAGAGTAAGGGCGCATGCCGCCGTGAGCCGGCGGTTCGCTCGCATCTGACCGCTTTTGCTCGCCGTCCGGCAGCCATCGCTCTGAGCGGCGTGGAGGACGTGCGCTCGGTGCTGGAGAACTACGCCGCCGAGGACGACCCCATCGACGCTTTCAAGCGCAGACAGGCGCAGCTGGCGCAGGTAGGGCTGAGTGGCGGCGGAGCGGAGAGGAGGAAGCCACCCGAACGAACCCTCCCTCTTCTCCTTCCCAACATTTTGACCAGCAATGCGTGTGCGTGTGCAGGAGGAGGAGCAGCGTGTCGGCGAATGGTCGCAGCAGAAGAAAGCGGGCGTGTCTCTGGGCTCCATCGCTTCGCGCTTTTGGCGTTCCAAGCAGCAGTGAGCGCTCGCTCGCCAGCGCGTGAGCGGACACCGGCGGCCTCCAATCAGACGCTTTTTGTGGAGCCACCGCAGCTTTTGCTGGCCGGCCCCGCCCCTTCCACGGAACCAAGCGTCCGATCGGATCGGATTGGATCGGTGGGGCTCCCAACTTGGCCCCTCCTTCAGAGCTCTGCCAAATCATCAAGAAAGACAAACTATCCATCTACACAAAGATGGTGGCTGACACCGGGGCGGAGGGAGGCGCTTGCTGTCTGTCGTCACTATTTTTTTTTTATTCTTATTATTTATGAACTTTTCCCTGTACACCGACTTGACGCATCATCTTCGTGCGTCCGCTTAGTTTCTGTCACTTATTTGTACTTCGTACATGACATCCATTTAAAAGACAGTGAGTCACAAACTCCAAGGTCATTTTTTTTGCGTGGGAACTTTTGATGTTCTCGTTTGGTCAAGTCTGGCCAGAAGCCTCATGTCCACATTTGCTGAATCTTCTTTTGTCCAAATGTGTTCCATTTCATGGTCATTGGGTCCCTTCTGTTCTCAATTTGCAGTGGCACAAGGCGTTGCAGATTTGCGGTCAGGCAGGATGGCGCAGCCTGACCCGGAATCCCGCGGGAGCCAAGGCGTGCGTACGTACGTCCCGCTGGCTCTTCGGGTTGTCAGGTTTTGTCAGCCGCTATTCTCGCGCGGCGGCACCGTAGGAGTTGCGCTTGTGCTTCTTTTACAGCCGTGTAGTTTGGTGCGAAGAATGTCGTTAAAGGCGAAAGAATGTCGAAGCGCTTTGATCGTCTGGCTGCGTTCAGCTCGTAAGCGATGATGTCACGACACGGCTTTCTGCTTTTGCTCAAGTTGGACAAGGAGCGTCACGTTCGATTTTTGCGTGTCCAAAGGAAATGGACGCAAGTGTGCAGCTGCCAATCATCCTTTTTCAATGGCAAACTCGTTGACTTGCGGACGTGCGGACCTATATTATGATCAAGGGAGACGTAAAAAAATACAAATAAACAATGCCTCCGGGTTTTTTTTTTTTGAATGTTGGCCAAGTGCTAAACGAAACACTTGCATTTTGTTTTTGCACTCATGCATGCGCTCCAAAAAAAAAAAAAAAAATCAGCTCGTGCGTGTAAAGTGCGATGTTTTTAGCATTTAGCCAACGACAGATTTGCTCATCGTCACCGTACCTTTCTGGAGTCGACCGACACGTTTGCATGGCCTGTTCTCCAGCTGGGGGGGATCGTCAAGATTCTCACCGAGCATCCCAATTGCTGCGTGAGAACGCGTGCGGACATTTCAAAGCTCATTCTCGGCTCGACGAGCAGTTGAAGCCATTTGGAGCTTTTCAGAAGTTTGGAAGAGAAGCCTCGCTGCCACTTGATCGCTTGATTGTGATCCTTGGTGCGTGTTAAGCGTGTGAACACGGGAACACTGGCATATGCTTTATGACTGAGGACCATTTGACCCTCCTCCATCCCTCCCACACGCACACACTTGTCATGCTGGTGACAAACTGTAGCGACAGAAAAAAAAGTGACACCTACACGCTTTCACACTTAGCAATTTGCTTGAGTCTTTCAAATGGTTTTGCTATTTTCCAAACCCAACATCTTCGGGTGCTCAACTCAGTGCGATGTCAAGCCCGTTTGCAAAAGTCCAAGTCCCGTTCTTTTGTCCTTTCAGCGGCGCGCGTCGTTCGTCCTTGTCCCACACAGGCACGCACGCATGCGTTGGGCTCCCTCGGCGGCGGCGGCAGCAAGCAGGGTTTCTTCCCTCGCGACACGCATCCCGCTCTCCTCTCTCTTCGCCTCGTTCTCCGTCGTCCTCCTCACGACGATCCGTCCTCTGGCACCGGCAAGGCAAGTAAGGTATCAACATTTGGTCCCATTTCGCTCTACTTCGTTGTCCATTTGAGCAAATCAAGTGTTAAGTTTGCGATGGAAAATGACCTACTACTTGCGCTTTCAGCACGTTTGACGTTTGAATTTGAATAGAGCCAAATGAGCTAGGTGTCAAGTTTGGCGCGCGTTTACATTTCAATGGCCACTAATGCCAACCGTGCACCTTTCAAAAAGCGTCGCGTCGTAATGTCAACACTTAGTTGAGTTGACAAGTTCACCAGCGCTTGTTGTCTTTCTTCGCCTGCTCTTGATTGACAGACAAGATTACCAACAAAAAAATGATTGCCGTGCGTTTGTTGGTCCCCGCGTGCGGGTGTCGATTTCGCACCTGACATTTATGACTCGTCACGCGTGGTCGCACCTCAGCAGACGTTCCCACGGCACCCCGCCGGGAGGAAAAGGTGGGAATAATGGGAGCGGGGCGCACCCTCCCGCACGCCCTTCCTCAAAGCGACACGAGGCCTTCACACTTACGCATGGACGCCGCTTGCCTTGGTGGAGTTGACACCTTCCTTCACGCGAGCCACTTGCTCACACGCGAACAAAAGGGCGCGTGGCAAGAGGGGCGAAGGGGGGGGGGGGCACCCGTCGGGGGGGGCACCCGTCGGGGGGTAGGATGGGCTCGGGTGATCAATGGGCAGATGGCGCGCGATCGAATATGCCTACATTTTGCCCTGGGCGGGCGCGCTTCCTGATGCGGCGTGCACCCGCGTCTTCAAGGGGAGCTTTCAAATGGATTCTTGTGGATTAGGTTTGTTTACTATGCGTGAACGTGTCGAGAACGCACACGCACTCACACACTGACGCGGGAGCGTGCCTGGTGCGTGTCTGGTAGTATTCGAGGCACGCGCTGCCCTCATTAGTGCGAAAAAAAGTGGGGCGCGGCCAGTCAGGTGCCAGCGCTCTTCGGCTGTGACGTCAGTCCTTTTGCCCGCCCGCCCCTAAAATGTGCACACCGTCGTCGACGTCATGGCGTCCACTGTAGGTTTCACTCGATGATGTGCATGTGCATGTGCACGTGCATGTGCGTCACGTCGAGTCGTACGCGTTACGTGCACGAATAGATGGAGAAGTTGTCCAGTGTGTTGATGGAGCTCGCAAGTGCAAAGATAGATGTCACGTGGCTATGCCCATACATGGAAGTGACATCAGCACGTCCAGCTCCACGTTTCTGTGTGCCAACTTGTTCCGAATAACTTTACAGTGCAGCCGTGTTGTTGTGTTGTGCCGGAAGTGACGTTGCGTCCCGCCGGCAATTGATTAACCAGAAAGCACTTTCGGTTTGACAAACATTCTTTTTAGCCTTCGGGCGAGCGAGCGAGCGACATTTCTTGCAGTGGACGCGCCCTCCCTCCCGCTTCCCTCTCGGCCCTTTCCCCACCCCACTGTCTTCCTTCCTCCTCCTCCTCCTCCTCCTCCTCCTCCTCCTCCTACCCCCACCCCCACACACACTGCCCCACTGCTATATAAAAAAAAAAGTCCCTCCGGGCCGGCGCTCCAGTCTTCAGTTTTCAACCTTCCTACCTGGCGCTGCCACTGCCGCTGCGCTCGCGCTCGTCTCTTTCACTGTCGTTGAGAGCGCGGCTGCCTACCTACCTACCTACCTACCTACCTACCTACCTACCTGCCTGCCTGCCTGCCTGCCTGCCTGTCTTCCTGCCTGGCTGGCTGGCTGCCGTCGCTGTGCTACGCACGTTTTGGACTTTCGTGTTGGTAACTTCTGGATGCAGCTCGGAGGCGCCATGGCGCGCTGCCTGCTGGCCGCTCTACTCGTCATCCTAATGCGAGCGCTCACCGTCAGTACTTTGCTTTACTTTGCTCGAATCGACTCCACTTGTCTACTTTCGCTTCGTCGCCCTGACTTGACTCGTGTTGACTTCTTGACTCGACTCTCCTCCGACGCCCTCGAGCGCTTTTACGCACACACATGCGCGCGCGACCTTTGACTTTCTTTTTTTAATTCCTTCACGAGTCATTCGTGAATTCAGACTTGTTGAACGTGTATGTGGCTTGTTACTTATTGTCGTGTGTGCGCGTTTTCCGCGAAGTTAGATAACATCACGAAAGAAAAAGCAAGAGCTGAATGTCTTCAACGTCTTGACGTAATTGCTGTCTCGCAGCAGTAATATTAATGATCATTTTTATTGTTTGAACGTCGACTCCCTTTCTATTTTGAACGACATTTTAGATTGTAACTTTTTTCCAAGATCGAATCGACCGTTTTTGTGTGTTTGCATTGCCGTGATTGAGCCCCATTTTGTCTCTTTGGGTCGCGTCCGTGCCCTCGTTTTTGTCCCAATGACGTCATGGATGGTGCATGTCAACCTGCAGACGGAGTCGTCCGGCGTGTTCGAACTGAAGATCGAGTCGCTGACGCGCACGGGCACGGGCACGAGCGCGCCGCTGTGCCGAACGCCGTCGCGCGTGTGCCACCTCTTCTTCCGGGTGTGCCTCAAGCATGCACAGGACGTCATCGACCCCAAGCCGCCCTGCACGTACGGGACCGCGCTCACCGAGATCCTGGCCACTGACCCGGGCTCCATCGGCGGGAGCGATCCCCTTCGGGTGCCCTTCCACTTCAAGTGGCCTGTAAGTAGGCCCCCGCCGACCCCCCACCATCCACTGCTTTGCTTTGTTCATGGACCTTTTGCTTTCCTCCAGGGAACTTTCTCTTTGATCTTGGAGGCCTGGACTGCCGAGTCTTCCGAACTCGACTCCGCAGGTACAACTCTGTTGCAGTACCTCCGTTTCTACACCGAGCGGCGCCTTCCCGCACTCAAAGTCGCATATTCACCAATTGCAGCTCATGCCCCCCCATCTTTGAAGTCATTCCCCATTGGAACCCAAAGAGCTGCGCTTCAACCAAATGAACCCTGTGGCACCATCTTGTGGCATCAATCGGCATTGCAGTGCTATCGAACCCTTTTTTTTTGGCTGCATCTTGTTGTCTGGGGCCTAAAACAGCACCTGGAGTTGGAGAAAGTGGAACAGAATTTTATGGCAAGCGTGTTCAGGGTGTTTTCTGGAGAACAATTTGCTGCATCATTTTGAATTTGGCTTCTGTGCAAGGGCCACCGGTTGAGGTTGTGCCTCAATGACCTGACTTAGGTCGTCACCATGCACCCCCTCAAGTGGCCTTGGCTGTACGTATAAGTTTAGTGCCTCAAGCTTTTTGAGGCGGCCTCAAGCAGCTGTCAGGTTGTCTTGTGCCTCAATCTCCCACGAGCAACCGTTCTATAAGTCTCTCCATAGCGCCTTGCGGTTGCCTGTAGATGCCACAGGGTGGCGGCAAAGCACCACTTTTGCATTAGACAACACGAAGGCTCCTCACTAGAGCCTCGAGATGGTCCACTGAGCACCAATGTAGGTGCCTTTTCATCAGACAACGGGGGCCTGGCTCCCCTCCCCCCAAATCCACAAATGGCGACCGGGCGGACATGTACTGTGCACCTTATTTGGGATTCCTCGTGAACGAGGCCCAAGAACGGAGCTCAGTTAACTCGTGCCTCGGTCCGCTTGTCTTGAAGTCCTCAAAGTTGACTCCTTGGCTGCGTGTGCCCCCCTTTTTCTGTTGCCTCAGAGAACCAGAACAACCTGATCAGCCGCCTGGCGTCACGGCGGCAGCTGCGTGTAGGCGAGGATTGGTTACAGGACGTCCACTTTGGCGAGCGCGGCAGCCGTGTGCATTACGCGTACCGCGCCGTGTGCGACCAGCACTATCACGGCGACGCCTGCGCTGCCTTCTGCCGGCCCCGAAACGACACCTTCGGACACTACACCTGCCGGCGCGACGGCCAGCGCCAGTGCCTGGACGGCTGGGCGGGCCAGTACTGCGCTCGGCGTGAGTCCGCCGCTCACTTTGACTTCTTTTCCCAGCTTTGGCCATTCTCTCCTTTGCTTCCCTCGCTTCCTTTTCTCCAACTTTTTTCCAATTGTATTTGTGTGTGTGTGTGTGTGTGTGTGTGTGTGTGTGTGTGTGTGAGAAGGCCGCCTGTTCTGAGCCCAACAATGCCGCCCCCCCCCACACACACTCACAATTGCCCCCCCCCCCCGGTGCCGTGCTTAATGTGGGCATGAAAAGAGACGGCACGTGTCACTTTTGTTGCGTAGACCACCTGCATGCAAGTGCATGTCGTGTGTGTGCGTGGTCGTGTCGTTAGTGCCTGGTAATGTGTTTGTGTATATCTGTTTGTACTTTGTACTGTACGTGTTCATGCAAAGGTGCTCTGCGGTGTTTGTGGGTGCGTGTTATTATATATGAGGGTGCAAGTATATACAGTATTATACATGTGCATGTTTGTGTAAGTGAGGTTGTGTGTGCACACTTGTGTGTAAGTGTACTGGTGTGCGTTTGTGCACGTGAGGTCATGTGCTTGTGTGTGCGCACGTTCCAGCAATAGTTTGGACCTTGTTTTTTTTTTTCACACGCCCTGGCTGACTTGCTGGCATCTTTGCTCCCTCCCACCCCCCTCCCATCCATCCATCCATCCATCCATCCATCCATCCATCCATCCATCCATCCATCCATCCATCCATCCATCCATCCATCCATCCATCCATCCATCCATCCATCCATCCATCCATCCATCCATCCATCCATCCATCCATCTTTCCTTCCTTCCTTCCTTCCTTCCTCGCCTCCAGCCATCTGCGCTTCCGGCTGCAGCGCCGAGCACGGCTTCTGCGAGGCCCCCGGCGAGTGCGCGTGTCGTCAGGGCTGGCAGGGCGAGCGCTGCGACCAGTGCGCGCGCCACCCCGGATGCCTGCACGGGACCTGCCGGCAGCCGTGGCAGTGCGACTGCAAAGAGGGCTGGGGCGGACTCTACTGCGACCAGGGTGAGTGCCGGTGCAAAGCCCCGCCGGCCGTCCGGCCGGCCGGTCGCCGTCGGGCCCGCCTGAGCGACGGGCTTTTTTTGCCGCCCGCAGACCTCAACTACTGCACCAACCACAAGCCGTGCCGCAACGGCGCCTCGTGCACCAACACCGGGCAGGGTAGCTACACCTGCGCCTGCAGGCCAGGATTCAGCGGGAACAACTGCGAGATCAAGAACGACCTGTGCGACAGCGCCCCCTGCAGGAACGGAGGCAGCTGCAAGGTGAGCCCAACCGGCCCGCGTCCGCCTAGCCCGCTCGCCAGTCCTTCCGTCCTAAATATCCTTCGGCCAGCCACAGAGCGTAGACCGTTGACCCTCATTATTTTGGTAATAATCGATAATTCAAAGAAGCACTTGTTTTTTGGTACAAAACGAGAAAATATTGAATCAAATCAAATAACTTTTAACACTGTCAGAATGTAAGTTCCACTCCGACCAAAGCAAATGTATCAAATTAGTTATTTCAAAACAAAAAAAGAGTGCAAATGAATACATTCAAGTTTCCTTGTCAAAACAAACATAGTGCATTGGTAACCCTTGATTTGTTTTGTTCATATAGCACTATAATCTGGCACCTAGGTCTCCCAAATGACACCTATGATGGAAATTTGTCATGTAGCGCTCCCTCCATCCCTCCCTTCGCCATCTAGCACAGCAGTCATACTGAGAAAAAGGGTTTTCGCGGAATATTTTTGTCAATGGATACTGTGACTTCAATACCTCTTATTTCTCCATCCATCATCGTCACATTTTCAACTGTAGTAAGTGGGTAGTCGACCGGCCACTACTGCATTTGGAATAATAAGAATGAAAAAAAATCAGTCTTATTTGATTTTGGATTGCCATAGAACAAACATAAGACATAACATAGACATTGAACGTTTTGCAAAACACATCTTGCACCTGATATTTTTCTACACATGGCCTTCCCAAAATGTTGCCAAAATAAGCAATTTCCACTTGCCTTGCTTGTTTACAAGCGGTCCCCCATTTTTAGATGAGTGCTAGCTAGCTAGCTAGCAAGCTCCGTGGATGAACTCGTGTGCGCATTTGTCAGAACAAGTCAAAATTAATATTACTCATCGTTTTTACGATGATGCTGCTTTGCCGCGCTTTGGCCAGTCTATGTCGGCTTACGTATCGACAAACGATAGAATGGTCGCCGCTCGATATCAGGCCACATGCAGACAAACACCAGAGCAGGCAACCCACTCCAGGCTACTGCCAGCTGTTACGGGACGGGACGGGGCCAGCCCATTGTCCATCTGTGCCGCCCCTTTGCCGAGTCGTCGCACTCCAAAGAATCGTCAAGTATGATTGACCGCTGCGAGATCTCCTTGAGGAAAGGCTCCCCCCCAACGATGATTGATGAGGTCAGGAAACGGCAAGTCTCGGATGACGATAGACGGCCAGCCGGCAGGCAGGCAGGCAGGCAGGCAGGCAGGCCGGCGGGCCGGCCAGCCGGCCTCGCGGCAATCCTTCACTGATGCCACCTTGACCACCGTCAGCAACTGTCCGCCGGCCCGCCTGCCGGCCGCCTATGCTGACTTTGTTCTCTTCTTGGACGTTGGCCACCGCGAAGTCCCCTGCGTCGAGGTCTCCCGCCGCCGCCGCCTCTCCCCGAGGACACAGGCAAGGCTCCGCCCAGAATGAAGTGATGCCCACCACCTGAAACACCGCACGGAGGAAACTCAAAGTGTTCAAAAGGACCCACCTGGCTGCGTCCCGTCTGCAACCCTCCGCCAGTGGTGCCGACTCGCGCCGCTTCTTCTGCTACTCTCTTGCATCGTTGCCGCCCTGAGGACCCAGGCACCCGAGCGGCCCACCGAGCGCCCATCTGCAGTGCCTGCCACAAAAGCAGACCTAAGGAAAGCGCAAGTCTTGGACAGCGACCGCTTCCGGCGCATCCTGGCCAGCTCCGCCGGTCCCCCGGTACGCTTCACCTGGATCCTCCTTCCTTCAACCTGGCCGGGGCGCGCGGGACGGCAGCTGAAGACGTGGGCGCCCACGCTCAAGGATGACCTCGCTTGCAGGCGCAAATTTGCCAGGACACGCTGTTGAAGATGCCGACCCAAAACTGCACTGGCCGGATGGAGGCCCTTTCAACAACAGCAACTCCCTGTCAGGGCATGCGGAGATAAACCGTGGACCGGTTGCCACAGTTGACGTCCCGGGACATGCGTCTACACAAACAATGGATCCGTCACCAGTCAATGCCAGACTACATGTAGACCGGTGAATGGGGGGGGGGGGGTCCAAAACTGGGTCTATCTTGATAAACACTGAACCAGTCACGAGTCAACTTGCTGGCACAGGGCTGTATCGTCTAAAGTCTTGTTTGTTTGCATGTTTGGCACACTTTAATGTTTGCCATCATCAAACATAGTTGTCAAAGAACACACAAGTAAAGACAAAATGCATTTTTTTTAAAGGAATATTTTTATCATTTAGGAAGAAGCATATATATATATATATATATATGTACATATGTGTGTGTGTATGTACGTCTATGTGTGTATATGTGAGTGTGTGTGTGTGTGTGTATATATGTATGTTTGTGTGTGTGTGTGTGTGTATATGTGTGTGTGTTCTGAAGTATATACACACACACATATATATATATATATATATATATATATATATATATATATATATATATATATATATATATGCGGTCGGGCGTTTTGACAATGTTTTGAGTCCAGCGTGGCTTTCTACTGGCTATCTTTTGGGGAGAGCAAAGTCAGTGCTGCAACAACGACACGTTAGGGTCGCCTTGCGTTAGAACGTGCCCACACTCCTGTCATCTTCAATCAATCAAACAATCAATCAATCAATCAATCAATCAATCAATCAATTTTTGTTTTTATGGCCCTCTACGATAGCCAACTGGTGCTTTACAATAGGATAGGATGCCATTGCAACCCATTGATTCTGTAAAGGTAACATTTCACATAGCCCAGCCCGTGTCTCGTAGAATCACAAAGATCAAAACAAATCTATGTCCACCCAAAAAGCGCTGAATAGCGCCAGCCTGCTTTCCATTCCATACACACACACACACACACACACACACGGCCACACACACACGGACGGCATTGTCTTTTGGAAAAGGCGAGACCGGGCCTTGTACAATTGAGTGGATGAAGAGCAGGCAGATTGGTCGCCGGTCCCCAAAACTCTTTCGGCTGACTCAGCAGCGTTCCAACATGATGAGTCCAAAAAAAGCCAACATCTTTCAACGTAGGAACATTTAAGCCCAAATAAATGAAATTGAAAATTCCTCTCCATTTTTCTTATCCTGAAATGCATTCTTTGTGTTTTGATCCATTTTTGACAGTCTAGATGTCTGTCTGGAAGCGCGTTAAAGCGCACAACATCCAACTTTAAAGAGCAAAATGAAAACGTGTAGGCAGCTGAAGCCGGGGGGCAGCCATCTTGGGTCGCCAGAGGGCAGCCATCTTGGGTCGCCAGAGGGCAGCCATCTTGGGTTGCCGACCAGCGCTGTTATGTTTTGGCTGTTCTCAGCGCGTGCTTTACGTTAGGTTGGCGGACGGCGGCATGGAGTCGTCAAGTGCGGCCCCCGATAGCGCCTTGCTCTCCAACCCCCAAAGACATCATCAATACATCCGTTTTGCTGTCTGAAAGCAAAATGGCTGCCTCATCTGGGCACCTGAGATCACAGATGCCGCTGACATAATGAGCTTCCATCCAGCCAAAGACAGTTGGCCAAACATTTGGAAGTCACCAAAGAAAAAAAAAAAAAGGGATTTGGTTTGGGACACACAGACACATTTTTGCCATCAAAAGTGTCCAAAACATCATGTAAGAGCATTGTTTTCCTTTTGAATGGCAAGAATTGAAATGTGCTCATCTGAGTCCATTTTCCTTTCAATTGGTTGTATCCTTTTTGAAACAGTGGCTCTTTTTAGCGCCCAGCACAGTGTTTGCTTTTGCTGGTGCTAAAAGTGAGTGTTTTTCTTGGTTTGCTTTCAGAATTTGTCGGACGGCTACGTGTGCGTGTGTCCTCGGGGCTTCTCCGGCCCTGATTGCGGCGCCGGCGGCGGCCTCCTGACGTGCGCCGACGAGCCGTGCTTCAACCGCGGCGTGTGCGAGGCGGCCACGTCGGGAGGCGGTGGCAGCTACACCTGCCGCTGCCCGCCGGGGTACGCCGGCTCCAACTGTGAGATGAAGGCCAACCGCTGCAGCAGCAACCCCTGTGCTAACGGTAACTCAATTGCGCCACACTAAGCTAGGCCAACATTAGTCTCGAGCTTGTCGGATGGTGAAAAAAGACTCTTAAGCGGACAAAAGTAGACTCCGAATATTGACGCCGATGTATGACGATGTAACGATTCCGCTTTCGAATATCTTGAGTGTAGATTTGGATCCAGGATTCCGGGGGGGGCCAAATGGATTGTACCCCTAACCCCCCCCCACACACACACTGTGCAGGAAACAAGGATGTTGCTAACATTAGCGCCGCTCTTGTCATTTTTGCTAGTCTCTCTTTTGGAAGAATTGTTGCCGGAGGGCTCGGCGGCACTGTGGCTAAAGCGCAGCCAAAACACAGCTGACTTGCAGCTAAAGCTAAAAAAAGACGACGACTGCAGCGGTGGCTAATCAGGAAGTGACGGACGGCGCCAGCGCGGCCCAAACAAGAGCGTGAAATGGCCGCATTAGCCGATGGTTATCTCCCCTCGGGCGCGTTCATCTTATCCTCAATCTCCAAAACGTTCCCGCCTGACAAGCAGCAAACAAGAAAGGCCGCCTCCGCCGCCGCCACACAAACGTGGACCCCGGCCAGCGGCGTGTTTACGAGCACAAGCAGAGTAAACACGCTAACCGAGAGGCGTTGCATTGATTCCTGGACTTTTGTTCAGTTCTAAATGGATTCATATGTAGCGGACCTCCACTATTGGCCAGCCTGGAACGCCTTGGAATCAAAGCGGCTCTATATGGGCCAGGACAAGTGAGCCAGCCATCCTCCTCTGGCAGTCTCTCAGATGGTCAATGGACAGCGTAGCTGACTTTAGCCTAGCTTGGACGCGCTGCCATCACGGCGCCTCTGAGCCAGTGTTGAAAGGAAAGCGCTTGGTCCTTATTCCCGGGCTCGGTTGAATCTCTTTCTACAAGAGCATGGTGTTGGAGTGGCTTTCTCGGCCGGACGAGCAATAATTGCTCTCAACCAGCTCGTCCGGCCTTTTCGCGCCCTGGACCAAACATTTTGTGGCATGCATGCACACAAAACATGGAGTGATTTGCATGGGGTCAGTGTCAAGTCCAAAAGGCCAAGCGGGTGGTGGAGCGAGTTTTGTTCCCTTTCACCGCGGAGGTCAGATCAAGAAGCCCACAGAGGCTTCATCAAAACAGGCGTGGCGGCGGTGGCGGCCGCTTCCTGTTGCTGACATTCATTCATTCATTGGTTCATTAAAAGCCCTTGTTGAATGTCACCGCAGCGCAATTCCGTCGGAGCGAGTGCTGCCGCCACGCTGCCGCCGCCGCCAGGCTGCCGTCCGTCATCCGGCCCAGCCACGCTGCAATGTTACGAGGCGCGATCTTCGACTGTGGTTTACGCCTGCCTCACTTTTGCCAGAACCACCTTTGTAACTCTAACTGCAAGTTCAGTTCCTTCACTGCAAAATATGACGCGAAGGTTTGATTTTTAAAAGCCTTTTTCTTTTTTCCTCTTCTACGACGACGACGACGACAAAGTAAGCTACGTGTGGAGCGTGAACTATACAATAGCAATGTGATCGCATGCTATTTGCGGGTGCACTTCATTTTCAACCTAGCGTATTTGTACCCGTTTCAAATGAATACCGTTGTATGACGGTGGTGGTGGTGGTGGTGGTGAAGCTATTGGAATAGCTGAATGTGATTCATTCATTCTGTTTTGTAACTTTGGACACATTTAACAATCTCTTGCAAACAAAAGGGTCGTCTTTATGTCTTCACACAGGAAGCTTTGATTTCAAGCGCGTGCTCGTGGAGGCAGGCAAATCCAATTGCAATCCCAATTTCAGGGTGCGAGGGGGCTATTTTCCATCATCCTTTAGTCAAGTCGTATTTTGATATCCTTGGAAAACAAGGGAAATGACTCAATTTGGAACACACTGGTATTTTTTTCCTTCCTTTTGCTTACTTGTTCTGGTTAAAGTGCTTGTTAAAGTTGTTCCAATATCATGGGGTGTTGTCAACGGATAACACGCTAAGCTAACGTGTTTTGAAGGCAGTGTCGAAGGATCACGTGCTCAATGAACGTGTCTGACATGTTCTCTTGAGGGACAACATGCTAAGCTAACGTGGTGGCGTTGAAGGATGGATGAGATGCGAAGGCAACCTATGGTGAAGTTCTTGCTTACAGGGGCCGTTTTTTCCATCATCGCCCAATAGGTTTGGAATGTGTTTGTGATGGCCAAAGTGCAAAAGCAGATATTTGTTAAGGCCAACATTCTAAGCTAACACGAAGGCTAATGTGCTAAACGAACTTGTTTTCATGGATATTTGGATATATACGGATGGTTATATATGGATGGGTATTCGTACCTGTGCTCGTGCTGTTTGGAAGGCCTTTTTAAGGTTAGGGAGCTACGCTGATGTGCTTCGTAAGTCTTGTTTAGAATGTGCTTTTGAGAGTGCAGATGACATGAATATCTCAACGCAAAGCAATCAGCAGCCAGTGCTCTAACCATTTCCACTTTTCGTATCACTTTTGCCCTGCTAGGATGCAGACGTGCTTTTTCTCTTCCATTATTTGGATGGAAGGAAGGCAGGCCAACTGCTTTGGAAGCCATTGTGTCGATGGTAGGCTGCCACGCTAAGCCAAGGTGTTTTTTCTTTTGCCTCAAGGCGGCGAGTGCGTGGACTCGGGCTCCGACCAGGCGGGCGCGGCGGCGTGCCGCTGCCGCGCAGGTTTCGCTGGCCCCCGCTGCCAGACCAACGTGGACGACTGCGCCAGCAACCCTTGCCGCAACGCGGGAACCTGCGCCGACGGCGTGGCCGACTTCACGTGCACGTGCGCGCTGGGCTTTGGCGGCAAGGACTGCTCCTTGCGCTCCAGCCCCTGCGACCGCTTTCCGTGCCTCAACGGCGGCCGCTGCTTTGCCCACTTCTCGGGGCCCGTGTGCCAGTGTCCGCCGGGATTCATGGGGGCGCGCTGCGAGGACGCGCTCTGGCCCGCCGGGCCGCTGCCGCCGCCGCCTTCCGAGGACGCCTTCCCTGCCGCGCTGGCCGCCGCCTGCGCGCTGGCCGCCGTGACGCTGAGCCTCCTGGCGGCGGGCGCCGTCTTTGTCGCGCGCCAACTGCGGCGCGGCAGGGAGCTGGCGGCCGCCTCGGCGTCGGTCAAGAACAACCTGGAGGCCGTGAACAACCGATTGGTGGCCGAGGACAGGGGACACGTCAAAGTGTCCAATAAGGACGTGGCGCTGAGCGGGGACGGAGCCAGGCGCGGGACTGTCTTCAAAAACAAAATGGCCACTGACTACAAGCAGGCCCTGGAGCAAATTAGCAACAAGTTGGACAGGTAAGAAAGGGGCAAAAAACAAGTTTTCCCCAATTTTTTACTTTCAAATATGGAATCTTTTGTTTTGAACGCTAACTGTAGAAAGACGTTGGGTGTACTCCAAACGACAACATTTGAAGTGGAACAGTTCAACAAAAGTTTGCCAACAGTGTTTGCTTGCTTCACTTTCGTAACCATCACGCTGCTAAAACATGAGGGCGAGCCAGGTGTCAAATCCCCATCCGGCTGGGGCGGTTCCGCCGGACACGCCTCTGCAACGTCGCCGACGCTGCCTGCCTTGAAACGTCAACTTTGTGTTCGCAGCGCAGCGCAGCGCAGCGGCTGTTCTAAGACGTAACGGGTGGCCTAAATTCTTCATGCGGCCCACCCTCGGCAGCTTTGTCAGCATATTTTTGCTTCCAAACTCTTTGTGTATTCCTTCCCTCACTTTTGGGGCAATGTGCTCGGGTACCTTTTTCTCGTCACTCGGCATGAAATGTCAGGAAGGTGTCAGTGTTGTGCAATCTAACGCTTTGCCCGTCTGTCTGTCTGTCTGTCGCTCTGTCTGTCTGTCTGTCTGTCTGTCGCTCTGTTAGAGTGGAGCGCGAGGAGGCGGCGGCAACTTTGCTGGCAGAAGTGCACTACCAGCCCGTCCTGGCCCTGCCCGAGCAGATGGAACACTGCGTCTTTGCCACCGAGGTACACACACAAAAGCTGGGCGTTTGGGAGGAGGAAGGAACGGAGGGCGCTGGCTCGCAAGTCAGCACCCGTGTGCACTCAACAGGCTCCTCTCCAACTCAAACAGGAAACAACGTGGCGGTCCAGCAAGACGCAAACTCACCTCTGACTTTTGCACAATTTGGGGGCGGGGGGGGACAAATAAGAGATGACTTTGTTGGTTTTCAAGGATGTATGTGTACGAATGTGTGTGTGGTTGTGTGTCCATCCATCCATCCATCCATCCATCCATCCATCCATCCACCATCCATCCAATCATTCATCCACCATCCATCCAATCATTCATCCACCATCCATCCAATCATTCATCCATCATCCATCCAATCATTCGTCCACCATCCACCCATCCATCCATCCATCCAATCATTCATCCACCATCCATCCAATCATTCATCCACCATCCATCCAATCATTCATCCATCATCCATCCAATCATTCGTCCACCATCCATCCATCCATCCATCCATCCATCCATCCATCCATCCATCCATCCATCCATCCATCCAATCATTCATCCACCATCCATCCAATCATTCATCCACCATCCATCCAATCATTCATCCATCATCCATCCAATCATTCGTCCACCATCCATCCATCCATCCATCCATCCATCCATCCATCCATCCATCCATCCATCCATCCATCCATCCATCCATCCATCCACCGATAGATCATTTCAATGACACACCTCTGAGTTAAAGAAACAAAATCACTACAACTAAAAATGAAAAAAAAAATTCCTTTTGTTCATGCAATACAATGCAACTGCAAAAAACACCAGACAACAAACTGAAAGTAGATTTTCAAAAGTAGCGGAAGCGTTTAAGGTTTACACCTCGAGCGTTGCACCTAAAGATGGCCAAAGATGGCTAAAGATAGGTAAGACAAACTTGACCAAAGAGGTTTTTTGGCCAATGTTTCCTGGTGCTCGTACACAACGGGTGACCGAGGGCCTCCAACTGTGTGCTTGAAAACAAATTCAACGCAACTCACGACTCGCACACGCACAGCGAAGATGATGGGCAGGCCTTCCGCATCAAGTCAGTCACTGGCATCTTTGTCTGCTTTTTCCTCCGCAGGTTTGACCTCCAGCGCGGCAAAGGATTTTTCTTTGGAAGAAGCCGACGGAATGAAAGAAAGCTTTTCCTCCTTTCTTCGCTTTTGCCGGCCGCGTTGCGGCCAAGAGAGAAAAAGCTCGAGGAAACCAAAGACTGAATGTTGCGCACCCTTTGCACTTTTCCAATCCGGGCCTCCGTCTTGCCGAGCGTGTCGTTAACCTGCGCCCGCCGACGACCGAGCGTCGCCGATCGACAAAACGTGCGCGCGACATGCCACTTTGCCTTCGTGGTTATCTTTTCATACCAAAATGGTGTCTGTGGTGCCAGTGGGCGGGTCTTAAATTCAGACCATGCAATGTGTGTACAGTTTTATTTAATTTCTACGTCAACGTGTACATAGTTCCTATTTAACAAATGCAATCCTCATCTATTTTCCTAAATAAATGACAAAAGCAAACTCTCTGCACGCGTGTCGGTGTGTGTGTGCGGGCGGGCGGGCGGACGGGCGCGTGGGTGTGTTTGACTTCCTGTTTAAAAGTTTGTAAACATTTAGTAAGTCAACTTGTTGCTTCCCACAGAGCCCTTTTTGGTCAACAGCTGCCCCATTAAACTTCACTAACTGTGTGTGTGTGAGTGTGTATGTGTGTGTGTGTGTGTGTGTGTGTGTGTGTGTGTGTGTGTGTGTGTGTGTGTGTGTGTGCGCGTGTACGTGCGTGTGTGTGTGCGTGCGTGCGCTCGTGCTCGTCTGTCATTTGACTTCCTGTTTAAAAGTTTGCAAACATGTAAGAGGTCAAGCTTGGAATTTGTGTGTGGCCACTATCTCTTGGCCGTCAAACTGCAACTTCTTCTAAATACTTATCGTGTGGGCGGGCGGGCGGGCGGGCGTTATTCCTGCAGCTTACAGGTCATATGACCATTTTTGAGCATAGTGAAAAAGTGTGGGTGTTTTTGTAGGATTCCATTTCAATACCAATTTGTGTATTGTTGCCTCAGCCTGGTACTGTACACGTACGCCTGTGTTTGTACCTTAATGTACGTGTGTGCATGTGTGTATGTGTGTGTGTGTAGGCCCCAGCTTTCCCGCCGTGACTCTTGTTGTGGCTTGAACTTTCTTTTCTTCTTGTGTGTGAGCGTGGGAATGTTGTGCTTGAGAACGAAGTGCTGATGGATATGTCACACCTGAGAAGGAGGAAGTGCACATGAAAGCAGAACACACACACACGCACACACACACGCTCATAAAATACACAGTCAAGCACCTGTCATCACTTGGTCACCCTCTGCAACCTTTAACCCACACTCAAACCTTTTCCCAGCTTGTCAACCGCGTGCGTATGTGTGTGTGTGTGTGTGTGTGTGTGTGTGTGTGTGTGTGTGTGTGTGTGTGTGTGTGTGTGTGTGTGTGTGTGCTTACGTTGTGTTTTTTTCTGCAAAAATCTTTGTGGCTTACCTTTGTGTGCGTGACAGTTCCATTAGTGTGCTTATCTTTGAGAGCGAACGTGCATGCATAACAGAGTTTGTGCCCTGGCCTAAAAATGTCTGTCACCTCCGAAAGCTTCCTACGTGTGCGTCTTTGCGAGGCTTTCTCGCTTGCGTCACGTTAGCGTGCCGACCGTTAGCATTTGGCAAGCCCTGCGCTGACCGTTAGCACAGCTGGCTAGCTACTCTTGGCACCTCCTTAGCATTTCAAGCCAGTCGCTATGCTTGCTACCGCTTTCCGTTGGGCCACTCGCAACCAACCTCGCGCACATTCTTTATATTTTCAGATCAGAGAAATGTGCCTGCGAATTTTGATGTCGTCGGCAAGCACAAAGCAAGCGTGAGGCTTGGAGCCCAGCAGCGGTCTTGACTTTGCTTGGGCTCATCTTCACCTCCTCCTCATTGTGTTTTTTCTTTCTTGCCTTTCCTCCTGCCGGCTTCCTCTTTGCATCCGCCTTCTGCTGACCTTTGACCTCAGGCTCGGTGGGAACGGTGCGCAATCCGAGAGTTGCCGTGACGGTCACGAGGGCAAAGCGCTGTTGCAGACGCCGTGATGACAATAACAGAACACACCTGTCCACGCATGCGCGCACGCACACACACAACCACACAACCACACACAATCACACACACACTTACGCATCTTGAAATGAATCCTTTTTTTTTTCTTAATGCCCTCCCAGAAAAAAAAGCTAAGCAAAGCCATAACTTCCCTTAGATGCATAAGTGGGTCAAAAATTCCCCGGCGAGGGTTAGTTTGAAACCCTAACCCTAGTTCCAAACCCTAGTTTGAAAGCTTAAGCCTAGCTTTAAAAACCCCTAACCCTAGCTTGAAAGCCTACTTTGAAAGCCTAAGCCTAGTTTGAAAGGCACTTATGGAAGAGTCACTTGTGCATGGAAGGCAGCATGTGCAAGTTTGCATGTGTTTGAATTCAGCCGTCCAAAGTGAGCTAACAGCAATGTTGGCCTGGTTGAGCGACTCCCTGATAACCTTTGACCTACCCTGCGAACGTGTGTCTTAATCTAGTGCAGTGTTTCCCAACCAGTGTGGTGTGCCGTGGGAAATTTTCCAACATTAAATACCGAGCGCATCGTAAACAGGATCGCCAAACCACAGGTCAGTTAGCTAGCGCAAGGCCTGGTCAGCCACTTGCTAATCGTGCATGCGTGGCAAATCGGAGAATCTTGACATTTCATGTTGTGGCATCGGCACATACTCACTTTATGTGTGTGTTGCTGTTAGTGTTGGCTCGTGACTGAACGATTCGTCCAAAAGAACGATTCTGTTTTCAGTGAACGAGAGTGAACGAATCACTTCCTAAAGTGATTCGTTCTTTTTCCAGTTCATGTGACTTCAACCAGTACGTGCCGGTCATGCGCATTGAAGCTGGTGCCACCTCGCCGTAAATCAAAACGAAGAAGAAAATGACGTCACTTCCCGTTCACGAAGAGTCGTGAATTGCATTTCCCGTTCACTAACTGAATGGATCTGTGAGTGATTTGCATTTCCAGTTCAGCGCGAGAACGGATCAGTGAGGGAACGAATCGTGACTTTCCCGTTCGCGAACGAGGCAATGCAGTTGACCGCCTTCCTTCCTTCCTTCCTTCCTTCCTTCCTTCCTTCCTTCCTTCCTTCCTTCCTTCCTTCCTTCCTTCCTCCCTTCCTCCCTTCCTTCCTTCCTTCCTTCCTTCCTTCCTTCCTTCCTACCTGCCTTCCTGCCTTCCTGCCTTCCTGCCTTCCTTCCTTCCATCCCGTGCGTGCATCAACGGATCAGTCAGTGAAGGTGTTGCGGCTCCCTCCTGGCGTGAACTATGGAAGCCAGAATGTCGATTGACGATTTGCCAAGGAAAGAAAGAACCACTCACTGCAACACCACTTCTTTTAGGCACGTTTTCTCCAAGCTAACGGCTAACTTTATTGCATGAAGGGATGCGCCGTTATGCAACAACGGGGAGATGATGCTTCTCTTTGTGTCATCTTGATTTTATAACACTTGTAGTAGTTTTTAAATAACGTGTATGCATATATACGCCTAAATATTGTTATCCAATATATCTACTGCAATTTCACATTGGATTGCTGGTTTGAAATTTACTTTTAATATTATTATTATTATTTTCAAATAAACATTTATGTTAAAACTTGTCTGGTGTTTTATTCCTTGTTTTTATTTTTTTGGGCATGAAAACAAAAATCTGACGTTTGGTTAACTGCTTTATATGACAATATGTGTAGGTACACCTCATGGACACTTCAATAGGTCCACTACACGAGGCAAAAAAAAAGAAGAAGAAATAAATAAAGGGTTAATTGCACAATAAAAGCACATTTAGATGTATTCTCACACCTGGGATCGAACCAAGTTTCAACCTGGCAGTCCAGGGTCGTCTGCACTGTTTTGTACTAGTGATGTGCATTCCAGTTCTTAAGTGAATCGGTTCACTAACCCTAACCTCCTGATTGGCTGTTTGATCTGTGACGTCACTCGGACACTGCATTAGGTACACCGCCATTTTCAAGTGTACCTAATAACAGGCCACTTTATTAGGGAAATATCATGGTCAAAGGTCACAGGTGTCAAGCTCTAGTCCTCGGGGCCGCATTCCAACATGTTTTCCAAGATAATAAAGTGGCCTGTTATTAGGTACACTTGAAAATGGCGGTGTACCTAATGGAGTGTCCGTGTGATTCCCTCGTTAAGCGCACCTGCGGGAAAAGTTTTTGGTCACTTTCACGTTCTGCAGGAGCTAAAACTTTTCACGCAGGTGCGCTTAACGAGGGAATCACACGGACACTCCATTAGGTACACCGCCATTTTCAAGTGTACCTAATAAAGTGGCCACTTTATTAGGGAAATATCATGGTCAAAGGTCACAGGTGTCAAGCTCTAGTCCTTGGGGCCGCATTCCAACATGTTTTCCAAGATAAAGTGGCCTGTTATTAGGTACACTTGAAAATGGCGGTGTACCTAATGGAGTGTCCATGTGATTCCCTCGTTAAGCGCACATGCGTGAAAAGTTTTTGGTCACTTTCACGTTCTGCAGGAGCTAAAACTTTTCACGCAGGTGCGCTTAACGAGGGAATCACACGGACACTCCATTAGGTACACCGCCATTTTCAAGTGTACCTAATAACAGGCCACGTTATTAGGGAAATATCATGGTCAAAGGTCACAGGTGTCAAGCTCTAGTCCTTGGGGCCGCATTCCAACATGTTTTCCAAGATAATAAAGTGGCCACTTTATTAGGGAAATATGGTCAAAGGTCACAGGTGTCAAGCTCTAGTCCTTGGGCCCGCATTCCAACATGTTTTCCAAGATACTACAGTGGCCTGTTATTAGGTACACTTGAAAATGGCGGTGTACCTAATGGAGTGTCCATGTGATTCCCTCGTTAAGCGCACCTGCGTGAAAAGTTTTTGGTCACTTTCACGTTCGGCAGGAGCTAAAACTTTTCACGCAGGTGCGCTTAACGAGGGAATCACACGGACACTCCATTAGGTACACCGCCATTTTCAAGTGTACCTAATAACAGGCCACTTTATTAGGGAAATATCATGGTCAAAGGTCACAGGTGTCAAGCTCTAGTCCTCGGGGCCGCATTCCAACATGTTTTCCAAGATAATAAAGTGGCCACTTTATTAGGGAAATATCATGGGCAAAGGTCACAGGTGTCAAGTCTAGTCCTTGGGGCCGCATTCCAACATATTTTCCAAGATAATAATAATAATAAAGTGGCCTGTTCTTAGGTACACTTGAAAATGGCGGTGTACCTAATGGAGTGTCCGTGTGATTCCCTCGTTAAGCGCACCTGCGTGAAAAGTTTTAGCTCCTGCCGAACGTGAAAGTGACCAAAAACTTTTCACGCAGGTGCGCTTAACGAGGGAATCACACGGACACTCCATTAGGTACACCGCCATTTCCAAGTGTACCTAATAACAGGCCACTTTATTATCTTGGAAAACATGTTGGAATGCGGCCCCGAGGAGTAGAGCTTGACACCTGTGACCTTTGACCATGATATTTCCCTAATAAAGTGGCCTGTTATTAGGTACACTTGAAAATGGCGGTGTACCTAATGGAGTGTCCGTGTGATTCCCTCGTTAAGTGCACCTGCGTGAAAAGTTTTAGCTCCTGCTGAACGTGAAAGGAGCTAAAAGTTTTCACGCAGGTGCGCTTAACGAGGGTCACTTGGAAAATATGTTGGAACGCGGCCCCGAGGACTGGAGCTTGACACCTGTGACCTTTGACCATGATATTTCCCTAATAAAGTGGCCTGTTATTAGGTACACTTGAAAATGGCGGTGTACCTAATGGAGTGTCCGAGTGACGTCACAGATCAAACAGCCAATCAGGAGGTTAGGGTTAGTGAACCGATTCTAAAGATTCAGTTCACTGAAGAACTGGAATGCACATCACTAGTACAAAACAGTGCAGAGGACCCTGGCGTGCCAGGTCGAAACAGCCGACTTGTGAGTGACACGGGCTCTTGCTCGGTAAGAACTTGGTTCGATCCCAGGTGTGAGAATACACCTAAATGTGCTTTTATTGTGCAATTATCCCTTTCTTTATTTATTCTTTTTTTTTTTTTTTTTTTACCTCGTGTAGTGTACCTATTGAATGTCCATGAGGTTTACCTACACATAGTCATATAAAGCAGTTAACCAAATGTCAGATTTTTGTTTTCATGCCCAAAAAAATAAAAACAAGGAATAAAACACCAGACAAGTTTTAACATAAATGTTTATTTGATAATAATAATAATATTAAAAGTAAATTTCAAACCAGCAATCTAATGTGAAATTGCAGTAGATATATTGGATAACAATATTTATATAGCGTATATATACATACACGTTATTTAAAAACTACTACAAGCGTTATAAAATCAAGATGACCCAAAGAGAAGCATCATCTCCCCGTTGTTGCATAACGGCGCATCCCTTCATGCAATAAAGTTAGCCGTTAGCTTGGAGAAAACGTGCATAAAAGAAGTGGTGTTGCAGTGAGTGGTTCTTTCTTTCCTTGGCAAATCGTCAATCGACATTCTGGCTTCCATAGTTCACGCCAGGAGGGAGACGCAACACCTTCACTGACTGATCCGTTGATGCGCGCACGGGAAGGAAGGAAGGAAGGAAGGAAGGAAGGAAGGAAGGAAGGAAGGAAGGAAGGAAGGAAGGAAGGAAGGAAGGAAGGAAGGAAGGAAGGAAGGAAGGAAGGAAGGCGGTCAACTGCATTGCCTCGTTCGCGAACGGGAAAGTCACGATTTGTTCCCTCACTGATCCGTTCTCGCGATGAACTGGAAATGCAAATCACTCACAGATCCATTCAGTTAGTGAACGGGAAATGCAATTCACGACTCGTTCGTGAACGGGAAGTGACGTCATTTTCTTCTTCGTTTTGATTTACGGCGCGGTGGCACCAGCTTCAATGCGCATGACCGACACCTACTGGTTGAAGTCATATGAACTGAAAACGAATCACTTTAGGAAGGGATTCGTTCACGAACCCTAACCCTTGTATTTATATTCGCCAATCAAAACATAAAAATCAGACATTTGGTTAACTGCTTTATGTGTTTTACGTTGTTATACGAGTTGGTGTCCCCTAAAATAACAAATGTCGGCATAACGTTTTTTTGTTGATCCACCTTTTATTCAAACACATTCGGAATAATAACACCATCAACTATAACCCAACAAATAGAAAATGAAAACATCAATGTCGGCATAACGTGTGTTGGCTGGTATAGCAGCAATGCTGTCTGTCACTCACTCGTGAATCTTCGCGAACGACTAATCAGCAGCGAGCGATAGATGGAGGAGGGACTTTACGAGTCACTGACGTAATTTCCCCTCCACGAACGAGACCAGTCAGTGACGCAACTTCCTGTTCAGTGTGTGCGTGTGTGTGTGTGTGTGTGTGTGGGGGGGGGGGGGGGGGGGGGTGGACGATTCGTTGAACGATTCGTTTGAACGAATCTTTTGAATGAACTGATTCTAAAGATTCAACTCACTTAAAAGAACTGGAAAGCACATCACCAGTTGCCGTGCGCTTCCCCCCGGGAGTAAATGCGCTTCCCCATCTACTGGGGAAACATAGTAATTGCAGGGAAAATGCCCCCCAAAAAATTACTAATACAATTTATTCAGGTTTGGCGGGCCGGATTAAACGGCCCCGTGGGCCGGATGTGGCCCGCGGGCCGTAGTTTGCCCACGTCCGGTCTAGTGTGTGTTGACGAATGTATGTGTGTGATTGTGTACTGTGCGTTTGTGTGTGTGTTTGTCTCTTTTGTACGAGTGGTGCTGCGTGCTTGGCCGGTCCGCCGGCGGCTGCTTCCTGTTTCCTGCTACTCCAAATTCTGATGTTGTCATGCGACAGGAAGTACAATCATGCACTCTCGGTGGGTGGACATGAAGGTGACAAATGTTTGACTTCCTTTGTGACCTTTGACCTGATTCCTCCCATTTTGTGGGCACGTGCGATGCACAACATGGACGCAAAAATGAGAAATGATTTTTTCCAACTTGGATATGTTACTGCGAGAAGGTTGTGACTTTTTTTTTTCAACCATAGAAATGATGATCTTTTGTGTGTTCTGAAAGTATTTTGCCTTCTCATCATGGACTTTTGAGTGCAAATGTCGTGTGGTGACGGGCGGGCAATCCATCCGCCAACGTTCGCAACGGTTTGGTGTTACTTCTTCTTTTTCTCCGAACTCACGACGAGTGGCAGGTGGCAGGGGCAGGCTTTTCACATGCAAGTTTAGAACAAGGAACAAGCCGTCAAAGGTTTTGTTTTCACTTCACTTCTCTTTTTTGGGCGCCAACGTGAGTGAGCAGTCGCACCTTTCTGGTAAGTGCAACAGCAAAATAACTTGTGTCCATCTGTCCGTCCGGCTTTTGCAGGCAAGGGCGGGCAACTCGGGTCCGATCTTTTGCAGGAAGCGTGCCATACGCCAATGTGCTCTTTCATCGGTTTGCTTTTTTCCTCTGACGGTGAAATTGGTCTGAGGGAGCTGGGTGCCCCGGACTCTGCCTCCTTCTCCCCCACATTCGAGTGACCCACGCATGCGAAGGAGGTTGAAGATGTTGCGCTGGCTGCTGCCCCTGCTGGCCTGCGTGAGGATAGCAGCGCTGCCGCAAGATGAGGGGACCGCCTACGATGGCGACCCATACCATGGAGCGGCTGGCAACGAGATGTCTTGCACGTGGACGTGCGTGGTCTTCACGATGCAGTGGCCGGCGGCCTTCTGCCAGGTGACCTTCAACGCGGCCATCATCGAGACACGTACCGCGTAGTTCGATCTTCTTTCTCGTGAGATGGCATGAAAGGAGAGCAAGGAGGGAAGGACGCAAGGAAAAGAATGCCTTTAGTGTCATTGTACAAATGCTATACAACAACTACGAGGGGTGAGGATGGAAGCCGCAACCTTTGAGGTGGGAGAGAAACAATGAGTCACCCTTGGAAAGAAGGGAAAGAAGGAAGCATGCATGGAGGGAAAAGCAAGCATGGAGGGAAAAGCAAGCAAGCAGGGAAAGAAGCAAGCTAGCAGGGAAAGAAGCAAGCAAGCAAGAAAGCAAGAAAGCAAGCAGGGAAAGAAGCAAGCAAGCAAGAAAGCAAGAAAGAAAGAAAAAGAACAACAGTCATAACATGAACCAATGACAGAGAAGCAATGTGGAAAGACTTGCTTGGCTCGTGACCTTGCGTGTTTGTTTTTGCCTTGCGGTGTGGGCTCAGTCGTTGGACAACGCTTCTCTCTGCACCATTCCCGAGCACGTCGACACCTGGACCATCCACGGCCTGTGGTAAAGCGCTAAAGTCTCACAGCATCCCATTGGGTGACTCCAACTCAAATGAACGATCGCATGTCTCGAGCGATCACGGCGAGAGCGCCGGCCGTTTGGATCATCCCGACGCGAGGCGCGCCTTCCAAAGGCAATCAACGGGGCAAAGCCACCGCAGCTCAACTTGCGATGTGCCTTGTCTTCTCAGGCCCATGAAGGTGCAACAATGCTGCAGGTGTTGGCCCATGTTCTTCTCCGACGTGCAGGTAAGGCCATTGGTGGGCGGGCGGGCGGCCTCAATGTTTGAGTGCAAGCTTGGCCATGACTGGCGCTTCCCTCAGGAGCTGCAGGACGCGCTGGAAGAGTGCTGGCCGTCCTTGTTGAAAAGTAGATCCAGCTTCCATTTCTGGTGAGAGAACGTGCGGCGTTTCGGTCGGCGGCGCCAAACAGATTGGGCCGTGAAGCGAGCGCAAAGTCGCACGCAAACTCGCTCGCTCGCCTGTCCTGTCTCACACGCGGCGGAAACGGCAAACATCGGCAATCAGAGTGGATGAAAAGCAGCCACTGGAGGGAGGGAGGGAGGGAGGAAGGAAGGAAGGAAGGAAGGATGATGTGGCTGGGCAAAATTGGCTTTCAGGAGGGACGAGTGGGAGAAACACGGCACGTGCGCAGCGTGCGTGGAAGGCCTCAACTCTCCGCTCAGATACTTCCAGACGTGTCTCAAGCTCCGAGGCCGCTTCGACCTCCGCAAGTGAGCACACGCGTAAGGCGGACATAGCCTGCGTTACCACGACAACAGCTTTGACCAAACGTGTGCGTGTGTCACAGAGCCCTGGAGGACGCCGGGATCAAGCCATCCTGCGATCGACCTTACAAGGTAACGACCGACCGACCCGACATGCTACGTCAACACGTGAAGTGCAAAAGCATGTCCCGGCCGGCAAAAGAGCAGCTCAATCCACAAATGCAATGGCTGCCTTTGAAGTATGTTGACTTGCGTGCAGCTGTCTGAGGTGCAGGACGTGCTGGCTCCTCTGCTCGGCCACGCGTGTGAGATTCAGTGCATCAAAGACGACAAGGTGGCTCGCTCTTTCTTCTCTCGTCAGACATTTGGTTGGTTTGTTTGTTTGTTTGCCATCTACTCTCACCACTTGGATGTGTGCGCCTTATCTTTCAGGGGCGCGAGGTTTGGTTCCAGGTTAAGATCCGCCTGTCTCGCAACCTGACCGTCGGCTGCGAGCACGCCGCGGACGTGACCCCCATCTCTCAAGGTCACCCCTGCCCGGCCCAGGGGACCTTCTACTTGCTGCCCATCGACTGGCGGCGCCCGTCGCGGCCCTGCGACTGACGTCTCTGCCACTAAAAGGCGGACGGACGGACGGGCACGACCCGCTGAGCAAACATTCCTTCAAAAAAAAAAAAAACCTGTCCATGCATCAGAAAATCTGAACCCAGCTCAGTCTGGAGCTGAGCCCTTCCAACTTTGCTTTTTTCTTTCTGGCCTTTTTTCCCCCCGACCAGCCACCCACCCGCCCGCCCGCTCGCTCGCTCGCTCGCTCTTCTGTTTGGTTGCTCTTTCCTTTTCCTTGCCTAAATGAAGCCATGTGGACACAATCCCATGTGGCCTGTTTCATACTTTATTGACATTCGTGCGTGACTCAAATCTGACGGCGCTGGTAATAATTGTGCTGATGAACTAAGAAAAAATGAAAAACGAGGAAGAACAAAAAGCAGCATTTGGAGGAAAAGCGTCACGTGACAGCTAAACACAAATGGGTGTTTTTCTTACGGCCTCAGTGGCCCAGACATCCCAGGAACCGCAGGTTGAGGATCATGAGTTGGTTGTCCAGAACTTTGCGCACGATGCCGTCGTCTCCGTCGATGCTCAGCAGGGTGCCCGTGGCCTCCCGGTGCTCTCCCAGTATCACCTTCACCTGCGGGCAGACACAGCGCTCAAGTCCCAGGACGCGTACGAGCGGCCGGGCTGAGCCGGGCCGGGCCGGCTTACCTTGTCGTTCTTGGTCGGCGTGACGGGCTCCAGGTGCTCGCCGCTGACGCTCACCACCTTCTCCGACTCCTGCATGAAGACGGAGCACATGCCGCCCTGCAAAAGACGCCCGGGCTCGGTCACAAGTCTTTCCTCTGAATGAACGCTTGCTACGGTGAACTCTCACCGTGACGCTGCGGATGACTCCCGTCTGTCCCATCAAGTCCATGAAGGAGTCCTTGACCCGCACGAGAATGTCGGTGGTCACCCAGTCGCTGCCGCCCTGCTCGATGTTGGAGCCCGGTGTGTGGGGGTTGTAGCCGCCGGGAGATGGCGCTCCGGGCGTCATGGGGCTGTAGCCCACCGGACTCGGACTGGGGCTGGCCTGCGGGATGATCCGTGATCAAAGACGAGCAGACAATGTTCAGAGATCTCCTTAGACGTCGACTCGTAAGTCGACGTCTCGCGTTTGCCGTCGCCATCTGACAGCCGCCCGTCGAGTCCCACGAGTCGGTCGGGTCAAGCCACGGAGAGACGTTACCTGGTAGGCCATGGGGGACGGCGTGGGGTGGTAGCTGGCCGGAGAGTGGGTGTTCTGGTAGCCTACCGGCGAGGGCGCCACCTGGTGGTAGCTCTGAGGACTAGGACTGGGCTGGTAGGAGCCTTGGGGGGAGGGGGCGGTGTAAGGAGAATATTGCTCCGTGTTGTACCTGCACGGGCACACAAAGTGGAACACAAGGTGGAACACAAGGTGGGCACACAAAGTGGGCACACAAAGTGGGCACACAAGGTGGAACACAAGTTGGAACACGAGACAGCGGCCGGCAGCTTTGCTTGCTGCATTGAACATTTTCCTACGTGAGGGAGGCTGCTAAGAAAAATGGTTCAATGACATGACATGGCCTGAAAAGAAATATAAGCAGAAGTACGTAATTATGGAACCATGAGGAATGATGTGGAACAATT
Organism: Syngnathus acus; assembly: GCF_901709675.1. Taxonomy (NCBI): domain Eukaryota; kingdom Metazoa; phylum Chordata; class Actinopteri; order Syngnathiformes; family Syngnathidae; genus Syngnathus; species Syngnathus acus. Next base: position 17,012,604 of record NC_051098.1, on the reverse strand, counting down.
TCAAATAGATGTTGAAGGAATGTGGGACTGCGCCCGCCAAATACTTGTTTGAAGTTGAAGGAAGAGGAAAAATGGAAGCGTGACAATGTGAAAAAGGGGAACAAAACAAAGACCCAGTGGGGCCGCCGCCTTGGCGAGATTCCACTCACATGGCAGGCGTGCCCGGCGTCTGAGGGTTGTATTGATTGTTGACCTGCGGAGATGGTACTTCCGGGTAACCTGGCGTCTGGGGGTTGGGGGTCCCCCCGTAGCCCTGAGGCGAGGGCGAGGGCTCGTCGTCAAAGCCAAAGTCGTACTCCTCGTCGTTCCTGCAATGTGAACATTTTGCGCATCAGCACAAGGCCAGCGATTCCCCCTGGCCTGGCCTGGCCTGGCCTGGCCTGGCCTGGCCTGGCAGCAAAATATCAATTGCAGCTATTTTTGGCCCAAACGTGTGGGCTTCACCTGGACGGCGTGTTGGGGTTATTGGGGTCCCAGGCCCCGCTCTGGCCAGGCGTCCTGCTGCCATCGTGCAGCGGCGTCTGCGAGCCGCTGTGAGGCGTACGGCTCCCTGTTCGGCAGAAAGCGGTACGAGGTCGGTGTACTGTACTGGTCATGTCGCGTTCTTGGCTTTCTGATGGCTCCAAATCATGAAGCGCCATTGCTCACCGTCATGCAGCGGCGTCTGAGAGCCGCACATGGGCGTCCGGGAGCCCGAGCCGTACATGGGCGTGCGCCCGTGGGTGGAGGTCATGCCGCTGTGTTTCTGCGCACCCCTGCAAAGCAGAGAGAGGCCAAGCCAAGCACGCCGTGTCAGCAAGGCGGCAGCGCTGACGCACGGTTCAAAAGCAAAAACGACGGCTGGCTTGCATGGCAGTCAAGCGCTGTCTGTCCACGGAGATGGTCTGACAGGTGGAGTGGAGCTCCACTCTGGCCGTGGACTCTGTGGCGTCCTTCACCACACCGATGTAGCCTGGCGAAAGAGCGGACGGACATTAGGGCGTAAAACATTGCTAGGAAAACGCAAAACCACATGAAAGGGAAAAACAAAAAACAAAATCAGATCATCTGTATTCCTTTTTTGCTTTGCAACGGATTGGGAGTGACCAACTGAAGCTGATGGGGTGGCCGCTTACCTTTGTATGGACCCTGCGAGATGCGAACGGTCTGACCAATCAGCTCGTTGTCCCGTCGTCCTCGGCCCCGCCCCATGCCGCCTCCCCCTCCTCCTCCTCGCTGTTGAGCACCTGCGGGGCGAGCGGCGTCATCAGACGCGAGGCCTCGGCTCGGCTCGGCTCAGCAGCGGGCTGGCGCCGCTTACCACCGCCGCCGTGATGCACGGGGCTGCTGATGCGAGGGCTCATGGGAGCGAAGCCGCCCACCGTGAAGTTGGTCACGTCTCTGGGCTGAAACACGGCGCCGTCGTTACGATGGAAGGAGCCTCCTTCCGTCTCGGATCGCCGACAACCGTTTTTTCCCAGATCCAGACGGAGTTACCTTGGAGCCGCCGGCCAACACCAGGTGGCGTGTCTTGCAGACAAACATCCCTCCGTTCTCCACCAGCTTCTTGCAGTGCAGGAAGGCGAATCCTCGGAAAAGGTGGCGGATCTCGCCTTCGCGGCCCTGCGGGCGGGCGCACACGCGTCTCAACCGGAGGGAGCAGACTCGCCGGGCAAAGGCAGCCAGTCCCGAGCGCCCTTACCGAGTGCGGCCCGTCGATGACCTTCACGATGTCTTTGACGTGGATGTTGTTCTCCTCCGAGTCCAAGGCCACGGCAAAGCGGTTGTCCTTCTTCCGGTTGACCGCCTGGTGGCGCACCGTCAGCACTTTGCCGTGCATGTTGAGGACCTGCCGGAGGACGAGCGGCGTGGTGCGGCGCTCAAGCGTTGACCGAGCATGCGAGCGTCGCGGCGGTGGTTTACGCCTGGCGGTTTACCTGGAAGGTTTCTCTCTCCAGCCGCACGATAACGCCCACCGTCTGCGGGTCCAGCTGGACCAACTCCCCCCACTCGTGCTGCCCCCCCGCGTCTACGCCAGACGCCGTTTCTGAGCAGAGCTGCAGATCTCTGGGCAACACCTTCAGCTGCAGGCAGGCAGGCAAAAAAACACAGACGATGAAATCCGAAATCCAGACGGCCGACACGACGGACCGAGGAGCTACCTCGTGCATGGTGAGATCGGAGAAGAGGATGACAAAGTTCTCCTCTACGCGTACGATGAGGCCGGTGTCACCTTCGTATCGGCCGGCGATCACTTTCACGTGGTCGCCCATTCGGAAATATTTCTTTAACTCTTGAGCTGGAAACTCCAGGGGGTCCTAAAGTGAAGACAATAAAGGTATACTTCTTCCAAGTGGACATGTTGAGACCCAACGTGAGCAGTGGGGTCAGGAAGAGCACAGCACGCATGCTGCAAATCAGGAAGGAAGCTTTCTCAAAAGAAAGGCGCACCTTGAGGTCTTCGTGTTTGGGCATGATGGTGATCTTGTTGCCGTCCACGCTGAGGATCTTCCCCTGCAGGTTGATCAGCTCCCCCTCGCACACCTCCACGTTGTCGCCCGCCTGCAGGTTGTGCTCACGTTCCTTGCCTGCAGAGAGACACAAACTGCGATTGCTTGCGGCAAATCGACCCCCCCCCCAGACACACACACACACATCTTCGAGCAAACAAAACGCACGCCAACCTGATTCGCTGACCACCTCCAAGTCGATTCCTTCCGGCTGGTCTTCAAACTTCTCCAACTCGGACAGTGTGGGCTTCACGCCATCTGTGATCTGTCAGAGGAGACATGCACACGCACGCACACGTGACGAGACCCGTGGGTCGGCTTTAAATGGGATGCAGGGTGATGGACTGTTGGTCCATCTCATCTGCGGAACTATCTTTTGGGGGAATTTCATTTCCATATGAAAGCAGAGTGATTAGACACTTGACTGATAGTGGTCCAGAGGCAGGAAATTTGCGGATTACACAAAACAGCTCGTAGCAAGCCTAAACATCCATCTTCTCCAGTTAGCCCTTGCAATCAATGAAGCAATTATCTACACAATAGTTACTTGTAGCCCTCTTAGTTGGGTTAAAAAAAACAAAATGAAGAAGAAAAAAAAAATGGAGCAACCGATTACGATTGGAGTCACGCGGAACGCTCGCTCGCTCGCTCGCTGCTCACCACTGCCGACATGGCGAAGCTCTTGAACAGGAATCCTTTGCGGCTGTAACGATTGCCTTCGAAGATCATGAAGTCGCCGTCGTGACTGACCTCCCCGCCGAGCGACCTGTCAATCAAACACGCAGGTGTCACTGCGCCATACACGGACAGCAGGCGGCAGACTTGGTGCTGCTATGTGCGGACCTGATTTTTTCTGCATCAAAGAGCCTCTGAGCGGGCCTCTTGAACTTCTTCCTCTTGGCATACCAGTCTTTCTGCAGACACGCAAGGAATCGGACAAAGCACTAATGCGCGTGCACGTGCCAGCGACCTACCAAGCTCATCTTGGCTTTGATGCGGTCCAGTTCGATGCGAGGGATCATTTTGAGGGAGATGGTGTTCTGGCTGGGCTCAACGTAGTCCACCTGGAGGGAGAGCAAAGCACACAAATACACCGTCTTATCAGTCACAGGCCTCAACTTGCACACATTTTCTTTGGAAACAATGGTGCGAGTTACCTGCGCGATGTCTTCTTTGTACAGGCCTCGTTTGAGCCTGACCCAGGATTTGGGCTTCAGGTTGGTGACCTCTTTGACCACCTTGAGGACATCCGTCATCTCCTTAATGGGAACCATCTGCTGCTTCCACAAGCCCATGCGAAGGTTTCCGATGCCCTCGATGGCAGCTTTCACGTGCGTCTGCTTGTAGGACTCCACGTAGATGTAACCTTTCACGTGGTCCGGGGCCACCACCGACTTGATCTGGAGCGGCTGCGAAGGCCGAGCGAGGGCGGGTCAGCGGCTTCCCACTCGTGCCCAGCGTTCCGACGAGCTTCTTACCGTGTCCGTGAACTGATAGGCGATGAACTTCCTCATCAGTGCGATGGCGGTCGCCCTCTCCTCCCCAATCTGTGAAGACGGGAGGGACCCCATGAGCAAGTGTGTGTGTGTGTGTGTGTGTGTGTGTGTGTGTGTGTGTGTGTGTGTGTGTGTGTGTGTGTGTGTGTGTGTGTGTGTGTGTGCGTAGGAATCGCACCTTGCACTTGACAGTCCACAGATTAGGATCCCTGATGTTGACAAATGCAGCGGAGCAGTTAGAACACGACGTGATTGCGTGCGCTGGCCGCCGCCACAGCTTGCTAAAGCGGTGTTTACATACTTGACACCCGGAAGAAGCTGCTGCTGGGTGATGTCGTCAGAGAGCTCCTCCGACCCTCCCGAGTAGCTGCACGCCACAGAGGAGGAATAGGCTGGATGGCATTTGGAATATTGATGCTTTGCACATTTATCGAAGCCAATAGCTGCAACCGCTTTTGAAGGCCCTTCAGCTGAAGACAAGAAACTAAATGGGGACGAATAGGGGCTTGTCGCAACTTAAGGTTTCTTTCCGCTCATTTCTGACGAAAAGCCTGATTTGGGATTGCAGCGTTTTCACCCAACAAGTATTTCAAAGGCCACTTTGTGGGCAAATCCGCCGCTCCTCCAACATGAACAAAGAGAGATCGGCGGTGAACTCTCCAAATCCTCATTTGGTCAGAGGAATCTAGAAATACTCACTGCTCCACTCCGGAGGACTTGGCGTACTTCCTCATGTAGTATTCGCCCAGCTCCTCCTCTCGAGAGTCCCTGCGCACGCCAAACAGGCAAATCTGTTAGCAGCCGTTCAGCACCTAGTGGCAACGCCGCAGCCCAATGGCAAAAACGGCCTCCCTCTCACCTCCAGAGGTTCTGGAGCCTCCTGGAACCCGAGTGGTCGTCATCCAGGACCACGTGGTCGATGTTGGACACTGAAAGCAGGCGCTTGGCGTCACCCCCGACGTCGTCAACAAGTGTGGCGCACGCCAACACGGCCACTTACCTTCAGCCTCCTCTGTGCGAGAGGAGGAGAAAATAGAAGGTCACAAAAGTAGAATGAGGAGATTGGAGGCGGGTTGGGTCACACAAAGCATGATGGCAGAAGAACAGAGCAGACATTGGTGGCCACAGACCGTGAGCAGACATTGATGGCCACAGACCGGGAGCAGACTTAGCAGCAGTTGAGCCGCTACTAAGGAGAATTCGCACCTTTCTCCAGGATGTCCTCAGCTCCTTCCCCCCATTGGTCTTCTTCATCCTCATCCTCGTCGTCCACATCTGAGAGGAAAAACAAGAGTTGAGGACTCGTGGGAGGAGAAAGCTTGATAAAAAAAAATAAAAAAATCATAACAACATTCAATCGAGATTTTGTACCGGCTTCGTCCAGGATGAAGCCTCTGTGACGCGGCTTCTTCCGAGGACGGTCGTCGTCGTCCTCTTCCTCCTCTTCATCATACTCATCATCCAGGTCCTCACCTTCCTCCTCAGCCACCTTGTCGCTCCCCACGGGGCTGGCCGGCTCCTCCTGAATGCCAACGTGAATGAATTTCGTATGACCTGCTTGACACGCTATCTACGAATAAGGGCTGGAAGAGTTAAAAAAAAAAAAAGAAGAAGATCTAACTGCAATACTTGTATGCTCACTATTGCATTGAGATTTCAGATTTTCAAATGTGTTTTGGAACAAACACAAAAAACTAATATCATCCGTATTCTAATGAACCACATCAGGTGCAAAACAATGTTTGCTAATGGTACCTGCAATTTAATTCATATACATTGTATCAGAAATACATTTATTTAAAAAATGAATGTGGCACTGACAATTGTGGAAAAACATGGTTTGTTGACAAACATTGCCGTAGTAATAATACAACGTGGGTTTCCAAACATGAAGAGCAGAGCATGACGACAATCATAGTTATCGTTTCGCCCATAGTTGTGCAGGGAAATTAAGGCAAAAGAGGCGCGCACACACACACAAACTCTTAAAGAAGGAAAGTCCGGCGCCTTGGTTGATGTGTCAATGGTTGGCATTAGCATTAGCACGAGCCTACCTCATTCTCCACCTCTTCGGCTTCCCCGTCGCTGCTGCGCTCGCTTTGGTTGTCGGAGAAGTCGCTGTCGTCGCTGTCAGACATGTTTTAGGGCGCCGCGTGACTGCAGGAGCGCAAATGAAGACAAACATCAAGACAACCTCGCTCCACCCGCCCGCTGCTGTGCTAAAGCTAAGCTAACATCCACAGGCCTAGCCGAGCATAGCCAAGCGATGTTGACTTTGGCGCCAGCGGGACATTTGTAAACGACGACCCCCCCGCTCTTGAGCTTCACAAGTTGTGCGTACCGTCTTCAGCTGATCGCTTGGGGCTGAGACAAAACAAGCCAAAATGAAAATGATTGCCTTGTTTCGCGGTCGTCGTTCGCAGCCGCTGGAATCAATCGCGAAAATTCGGGGGATCTGGCCAATCTCGCGAGGGTTTGGGCGACTGCAAAGGAGGAAAGAAAGACGTCTCACTTGGAACTTGTGATGGAGGCAGCTCGATGTTGACTGGATGGCTCCAGCAGATAGCAGACAGGATGGAGCCATCTGATATGAACCCGAGGGGATGGTGGGCTTGCAAAAACAACAACGGCAAATAACACCTATCGAGGTTTTCTTTTTTCAATGGGTGTCTACTACGATTATTATTTTTGGGTGTCTATTATACGCGCCTTTTTGGGTCCCGCAGTAAACGAAGGAGTAAGCGGTCTTCCTCCTCCGGGGATCTTTGTTTGAATGTGACGTCATACGTCGAGGTCCCAGGTCGCGTCTCGTGACGTGAGCGCAGCATAAAGTGGCTCGTTTGTTTTCGTGGGCATTTCTCTCTCTCTCGCTCTCTCTCTCTCCCTCCCCGTCGCTCGAAAGATGAACAGCGTGGGCGAGGCTTGCACGGAGCTCAAGCGGGAGTACGACCAATGTTTCAACCGATGGTTCGCCGACAAGTTCCTGAAGGGAGAGCGAGGCGCCGAGCCGTGTGCGGACAGCTTCCGGCTGTACCAGCGCTGCGTGCAGAAGGCTATCAAAGACAAGGACATCCCCGTGGACGGCCTGGACTTCATGGGTCCAAACAAGGACAAGCCCGATGGCTGAAAAAGAGACAAGAGACGAGCCCCCCTCCCAATAACAACACTGCGGCTTCCTATAGGCTGTCGGACCTGATCAGATGGCGGCGGCACACTTGCTCTTGTTTTTCTGTCCTCACAACGACGCCGCTGGCGACAGATAGAAAAGTCACAGTTCGGGACTAGACGAACATTGTGGGATGGACCTTGGGCTTTATGACAAATGCTCGCCACGTGCACGACTGCAAGTGTCTTCATCAAATCTGTACAAAAATGGCAAATTCTCTTCAAAGTGTTGCATTTTCTTGGGGGGGAGCAAGCTATTTATGAAATAAAGGCAACGGTATTTGAACAAGCTATTTTCCGTGACTTGTGATTTCAAAATATCAATTTACCTACTTGTCGGTTGAAAGGTTATCATTGAATTTTTCACATGATACTCCAGGGTACTGACTTGCGCATACACCGCCGAACGAACTGGCTGAGAAAGAATGGTAGTTAAAAAGAGATGGCAGCAGACGACGAAAAAAAAAGAAGACTATGTTCGTTGATTAAAAAAAAAAAAAAAAAGGGGAGAGATATTGCTGATGAAATAGATGCTTTCCGAATAATATCGTCGTGGGACCTGTTCAAAGACGGGATATGAGGAGTTGCTAAACCAAAGAGACGCACGCCAGTCCAGTTGCTGTACGAAAGAATTCCCTTCGGAGATTTGCAGTGCCAGCAAGTGCCTTGTAGCTGACAGCCATTTCAGGCAATGGCACTAAAAGCTGAGTTGATGCGCTCCAAAATCCTTTGAAGTTCCTGCAAGAAGTGTTGGACGTTTTCTTCTGGGTGGAGCTCACACGGACCACACGCTGACTGGTTCTGTAGAAATTGGCAATCAAAAAAACCCACACACCCCAAAAAGGGAGGAGCTTTTAGGATTTTGCGTGTCTTCGTGGTGACCATGTTGGGAGGGGCGTTGTTCTCATCAAACGAAATGCGTGGACATTGAAAATCAATTTTACTTTGCTTATTTCTCAACTGAATTTCATAAGGTTAACCTTTGTTGGATGTATAATATATACACAATATATACGCACAAATGCATATCATTCTTTCTTGGCTGCTTACCTGGTTGTGAGGACCATCTTCTAAGAACTTGAGGCCCCGTTCCAAATGTTTCAAAACATTCCCTTCACTTCTTTCCCACTCTGTGACGAGAACTCGGACTTCTGCAGAGAAGCATTTTAGGGTGTCCTTGGGACACGTCTGACAAAACAAGAAGAAAAAATATATATATATATATATATATCATGATAATAGTAACAACAAGAAGAGGGAGGTGTGTGACGTCAACAGAGTACACGAAGCTCAGAGCGTATAGCCTCGGGAGGGATGTTTAATCATTTTTTAGTATAATATTTTCATTTTTTGTGTTAAAAAAATAGAGGTTTTATTCTTTTACTCAGCCCAAACAAATACATCTTGGAAAGAAGTACCTAAATATTGTTAGAAAAAAGCATACAAAAATGTTTCAGGAAAATAGAAATGATTAGATGACAAATATATTGGTATATGAAATAACAACATATTATATTATGATCTAAATGATCCAATGATAAGTTATTGGAGGTTAAAAACAACATACAGTGAGCGACACTCAAGTTTCGCACCTTCGAGTAAACGTCATTCAAATTTGAGAGAGAGAAAAAAAAAGCCGTCAAACCAATAACATGACAGTCGTACCTTGTAGTCGCTCCAGGTTGGGGTGTACAACTTGCAATCTGAGCACTGCTGACACACACACACACACACACACACACACACACACAGATGACGTGATTAGATGATGACACACTCTGTGGTCAGTCACTTGATTAGGTAGAGCGGCTTCAGATTTATGGTATCGCAAAATCCATAATGGTGACTTTTGATGGATACGAATAAAGAACTGCTGCGTTTCACTGCCGCCACTATTTTGCCGAGCAAAGTGAACTGCTTCAAGCAACGTCTGTCTGGCCCCCCACTTCGTAAATGTATTCCAAAATGAAAAACAACTAACAAAGTCAAATATAAAGTCTTGAATCTTGAAACTACACCGGCCTTGCGCAATACATGGGCAAGTTTGAAATGAAGTTGAATGTAAGGTTTAGAAATGTATCCAAATGGAGTTGATTTGTTCAAATCGATATCTGATGCGCTTTGGGCAGCGAAATAATGAGCAAAGACAACATGCATTGGGTTCGAAATTGGACAGAGCCAGGCAGGAAATCGGGTCCATTTGTACCGAAGCGGCGTCGTCCCTGAGCAACTCCTTCACGTGCTCCATCAAGTCCAAACTGGGCATCGCGCGCGCCCCGCCGCGCAGCAGACAAGCCAGGCACAAAACGCAAACGGTGACGACGAGCTTGGCAGGCGCAGTCGCAGTCCTTCCTCTCGTAGGCATGTCATCCTCGTGCTCCTCGCCAGCAAGGAACGCCAGGCAGGCTGCGCCCGAGCCGAAGCGGGCCGCCGCGAAAGCTTCTCGCTTGTGCCTGCTCGCTCGCTCCTTGCTCACTCGTTCGCTCTTTGCTCGCTCCTTGCTCACTCGTTCGCTCTTTGCTCGCTCCTTGCTCACTCGTTCGGTCGTTCGTTCGCTCACTCCTTGCTCTTTGCTTGCTAGCCAAATGGCTGGCAGGCTTCCGATGTCTTGGTGGGACCTTTTGGTGGCTCTATGATCCATGATAGGCACGCGCACCAAACGTCATGGAGTGCATGAACGGCGTCGGACTCTGGCACCTGTCCGTCCGCATGTGAGCCGTCCGTCCGTCCGTCTTTGCTCTCCCGCTCGCTGCCGTTGTTGTCAGCTTTCAGCTTCTTGGCTTTGGCTCTCTCTCCCCTTCTCATGCCCTCCTTCTGCTTCTCCTTCTCGTCCTCGGCGGCGGGCGGACGGACGGACGGCAACGCCCTCTTTCCCAGCACGCAGCGCCCGTCTTATTCCCGGATGGGAAGCCCAAGACGCGCAGCCGACCTCATTGTCCGGCAAGCATGCAGCATGGTGAGAACTAATGCATCCATCCATCCATCCTTTATGTAAGCTTATTTCATAACTTCTCTGAACTGTTTTTCTATTCCTTCCAGTCCAACGGACCGACCGCTGGAGCCGTACTGTAGCTTACGCTGCCGTAGAAGACGAGTGCCGGCCGATTGATTCATCAGTGGCTGCACCCACCGCGCAAAGCAAGCCCTGCACGGAGAGAGAGAGAGAGAGAGAGAGCTAAGGCCAGATCAAACTCCGTATCCTGCCTGCGTGCTTTCCCTCCTTCAAGCCACCGAGCTGACTCCACAAATGAAATGGCTCAGGAAGATTTGGACTAACAAAAGGCCTCCTCCTGTTCTGTACTGACTGCACTCGCCACAGTGGCCCAGCAAGGCGACGATGCCCTCCATTGTTGAGGGTATGAGCGGAGAGCATTTTAAGCACGGGATCATTGCCGAGAAATAAAGCGTCCTACCTTGTCGATGTCGTTCGGTGCGGTGCTTCGTGAAGCCAGCTTCAGCTTGGCAGCCGCGCTGAACGGCACAAGCGAATCCAAAATGACAAGAATGGCAAGGCGCTGCTGTAAGCCACCACTCACCCCCAGATGCACACGAGCCAAAACGCATTTGAATTGGAAAAGCGCTTTGGTTTTTACACACGTGAGGGAATCCAATCGAATGGAGACCGATGGTTCCGCTGGGAAATGAGGCGCGTACTTTATTGCAAAGAAAGAGTTCGACGGTGCCAAGGAAAAAGCGCAACACAATAACGGTGCCACCGGGGAGATTTTCTTCCAGATCATTTTCCAGTCATTGCCAGCAAACTCAAATGTGAAGTCGACTTAGTCTTTTGGAAATATTCCTTCGCCGTCAAAGCGATTCCAGGCACGAGTGAATTGTGCTGTATTTCCTCCGAATGACAAAGATGTTGACAAATTGGAGGCTGACATTTGAGCCCCGACCCCCCAGCGCAAATGTGCCTACCATCTCAGAGTTCATAAATAAACAATACAATGACTACAAATGGATGGTTAGCAATAGCACAAAATAATCCCAATTTTATGATGGTACACAACATAAGTGTGATTGAGCACTGCATTTGTCGGACAGACAACCTTTTTTTTTCTTTGTTTACACCAAGATTGCTTTCTTCCCTCTCCGGGTTCAACCAGAGGTGGCGAAGAGCCGCTTGAAAAATACGGCGAGTCGCTGTGCCGGTTTTTGCCGTCCGTCCACATTTTCCACATGGCTAAAAAGCCGTCGCGCGCGCGCTCAATTTTTCACAGCTGGCTGCAGTTGTGAGGAAGCGCAGAAGCGACAATGTTCACGCTGACTCGTCTGGCCGTGGGAATTTGTCCGCCCGCCGCCGGTGGCGTCTGGCTCACGCTCACGTGGGCCGTGCTGAAGGAAGTGATCCGACCACTTCCGGCGATCTGCAAGTTGACGGTGGTGGCGTAGCTGGTCTTCTGAGCAGACGCGCGGCGGGCAGAGGGCGCGCAGACGGCGGCCCGCGGAGGCGAGCGGGCCCGGCACGTTTGCCGAGGAGCGTCCGGAGGCGAGGATGGGAGGGCGCGGGCCCACTTGGCCTCTGGGCCCACGTAGGCGCAAATCAAATGGCTCCGACAGCTCCCTTCTTCCAACTCTGCATCTGGCCAATCCGTCGCCAGCGCCGCCGTAGTGGACTGCGAGAGGGAGCTGAGGCGACAGGTGGGGCTGGTGCTGCTGGAGGTGCAGAGGAGCCACGGCGGACTGCTGCAATGCTCTCCACCAAGGTCACAAGAGATTGGTGACTCTGGAGGGCAAGACGGTGAGCGTCCGCTCAAAGCAGACTCATGGCCGCCTTGGGCCCAGGAGCCACGCGCTTGGCCGGCTGGGCTCGGGGACCCGTCTGACCTGCGGAGGCCGTGAGCTTTGTCGGGGTGAGGGGACCCGGTCCGGGAAAAAGTCCCATTCTCCTGAGCGGAACAAGAAGACAAGGAGCGAGTGAGGGAGCCAACTTGGGGATTCCTGGCTTTGGGCGCCGGCGTGACACTGCAAGTCCAAAGTGGCACACCCGTCATTTGAGGGCGTGAGGAGGACCATGCGTCAGCCATCTTCAGAGTTAGACCCAAGGTGGTTGGGGAACCTGCGCCTGGAGTCGGGGGGGGCTGGCTTGCCCTGGCAGAGGCAGGGGGGGGCGAGCAGACGCGTGTGAAGGGAGGGGGCGGGCTCGCCGCCGGAGAGGACTGCACGCTTGCGCAAAAGGGTCGCGCCATGCGATTGTGCGACCCAAAGGAGAGACCGTCGACGGTGTTAGCCAACTGCGCCTTGGCTGGGCCGGGAGAGCAGCTTTCACTCCCAAATTCACCGTGCCGACTCGCTCTCAGAAACGGGGAGGAAGGACAAGAAGAGTTGGCCGAATGGTAGGAAAAAGCGCAGTCCGCAAAGGGCGACCTGAGGGGGGATGGAGGATAGCCACCGTTCCCATCCAAACAGGCCGCTCGCCAACCGGACGGCGGACGGGAAGACGGCGAGCGCGCTGCCGAGGGAGGACTTTGCAGGGATGAGCTTGGCGCCGGCCGCCCGCCGCCGCCGCCGCTGTTCTTTTTTGACAACGTTTGACTGATGCAGGAGGCGGCCAAGGATCTTGTGAATGCCGACAAAGATGCGGCAGGAGAGGAAGCGGGTGCGGACGGCGCGCAAGAAGGTCCCGCTCCTTTGGACAAACTTTGGGGAGGAGCGGCCCTCTCGGAGGAACTCCCGACAGGCGTCAAAGTCTTGTCTTTCTTTGCTAAGGGGGCGGAACGAGACGGCGGAATCACGGCGAAAGGTGACACGCACGTGACCGCTCTGGCGGACGGGCGGGGCTGCGCCGCCGAGGGTGGAGAAGCGCTAACGGCAGAAGCGCGCCACGAGACAGGGGGCGATGTCGCGCGACGGGAGTCCTCGTCAGGGACGACGGGACTGGACGTCGCCGACGGACGGAAGGCGGTTCGGGGTGGAGAGCGGTGTGCCGAGAAGAGGGGCAGGCTGCTGGGCCGTCCCGGATTCTGCTGCTCTGATTTCCTGTAGTAGACAATGTTGATACGTTTGTCAAAACCAGGCTGCCCGGCCCGCCCCGCCCGGCCCGGCCCGGCCCCGCCCGCTGCCTGCGTTCCCATTTGTCACCATTGACTTTTGCTTGACAAACGGTCAGACTTACCCGGCGCCGAAACGGACCTCGCCGGTATGGGCTAAGTCCGTCGGCAATCCCGCCAGACGCTCACGAGACGTGGGAGGGACGTGCGGCTCCGGGCCGGATGACGACGGAGCGGGTCCCTCTGGCGGCGCTCTCTGGAATGTTTGCTGGGGAGCTTTCTGAGCGTCTGGCAAAGACGTTCCTGGCGGCTGGCTATTTGACGGACTCTGGGATTTGTCCACGCCGGGCAAATCCCCTTTGCTCGTACGGTCGGGCCGGTGCGGCGCAGCTGCCGAATCCTGTTTGGATTGCTGCTGCCGAAGCTGGGAAAGCTTCCGAGGCGGACCGGAGTCTTTCAGCGCCGCCGCCGCCGCCGTGTCTTCTCTCAGCTCTGACCTACACACCACAGCCGTGAGAAAAAGGTCACGGGCCTCAGGAGCAAAGCTAGACCCGATGGAGCGGATGATGTGTCACATACCCGAGGCACGTTCTGGCTGATCTTACGGACTGGAGTTCTTCATCCGGTCCGCCGCGGTTGTGTTCTTTGTTTAGCGCCGTGATGAAGTCCCTGGGCCTGGAGAGGCTGAATCCTCGCCAGTCGAGTTGACAGGCAGAGTTTGCCTCTTGGCCGCCGGGCAGCGCCGCCGCTTTCAGCACACCTACCAGACCAGAGAAGACGGGCCTCATGGATATGGATAGCCGTGGCAGACCAGAAAACGTTTGTAAAGCATGGCGTACCGCTGGGTTCTTTCGGATCCATTTGAAGCGGGCTGCAGCGCCGAGCGCTCGGTTCTTCCCCATCCCTTTTGGCCGGGCCGCTCGGGTCCTCCCGGCTCACGGCGGCGCGCTCACGGTTCTTGCCGTCGGGCTGGGTGCGCTTCTGGCGCTCACGCAACATCTGCGCTTTAGCAGAGCTGCTCTCGTCCCGGGCTTCGGTCGGACACAATCTTTGCCATTGGTTCCGTCGGTGGCATTTGGGTCCGGCCTGGGCGCGGATCGGAGCGTCATCCGTCCCGTCCGGCCTCCGTTGGGTCTGAGGCCTCGTGTGTCCGGAGAGCGAAGGCGCTGGGCTTTTGTCTGCTTTTTGCCGCAAGGGCACCTTGGCGGCGCTGCCTTTGAGACTGTACATAGTGGCGAGAGTTTGGACTTTGCTCAGGATGCGCTCGGAGTTGTGCGCCAGCGAGGGGTCGGCTTCAAATAAGCCGATTGCCGTGATGTCGGCGGCGGCGAGCGTGCCCTCAAACAAGGCCCGCTTGGTGGAGACCATCCGAGACGGTCGGCAACCCCGTCTCGCTGCCGCGGGACTACCGGTGGCTTTATGTTTGCCTCGGGTCCGAGCGGAGCTCGTTTGAAGACACGGCGGGCTCGCTGGGTGACCGCCTGAGGATTCTTTGGGACTTTCCTTGCCTTCTTCTTCTTCTTCTTGTCTTGTCTTCTCTTGTTGTGTACTGTGTGGAGGCCATGGCCCGTCATCTTGGTCTGCTCCTTGGTTTCCACCGGCCGCCCGGATTTGCTTTTGGGCCGGATCGGGGCCGCTCGAGGGCAGATCGGCAGGACCCTCGCTTGGATTGTCAGGGTCTTCCATCCGGATTGGTGACTCATCGTCGCCATTTCTGTCTTTGGCTTCCAAAAGCACCGGGCTTGAATGCACGTCGTCCACATTTCCATGACGAGAATCTTCCACAAGTGCGGGAGAAGCGCTCTGGAGACGGTGAGCGCTCTGCGTTTGAAGAGCTTCGTTCCCTTGGTTGTCATTTGGCAAAGGCGGGGGCGGACGGTTCACCGGTCCGGTGGGACTGGGTGCAAAAGGGCTGCTCCTTCCAGACGTCTGGTCTTCGTCCTCTCCGCCATCTTCCTCCTCTTGTAGCTCAGCCGCTGCCTCATAATAACTTTTGATTTTTTCAATGATCCTCTTGTCACGCTCGGCGCCCGGTTTGGGCTCTGCGCTGGGGCCGTCATCCGGCTGGCCGGAGGAATGGCCCGCCTCCTCCTGACCACGCGCCTGGCCGTGCTCCAGGATGGAGACGCCGGGAGGACTTTCTGTTTTGTGTGGCTCGCCTTCTGATATTTTGCCGACGTCAGCGTTTGCATCTAATTCTTCCGCTGAAGGCAGCAGCCCGTTTTGCGGCCTCTCCCTCATTTGGACCTCACTTCCATTTGGAGCGCCGGCGGCGCTCTGCTCTTGGGCGTTCTGGCAAGTTTCCGCTTCCTCCCGGAGCGCCGGCGGGGGCAGCGGGCAGGTGAAGTCGCTTTGGCGAGGTGGCGGCGACTCGGCCCTGGGCTGATCCGGGAGCACCTCCTGAGAAGAACACAAAGGCCGTTGAGCTCGGCGCCGGCTCGCGTCAAGCACGAGGTGGGCTCACCGCAGAAAGCAGTCCCTCCCTCGCTCGGCTTTGGTTGATCAACTCCAGGATCTCCTCTGTGATGGACAGAGTGGGGGGAGCGCAGAGCGCTACCAGATCCTCCTCCTCCTCCTCCTCCTCAAGATGAGAGTCAAGGTGTGTCAAGGACAGTCAGACTTGAGTTCCGACATGAGGCTCACCTCTCGCTCCGGCCGGCAGAGGACAGAGGAGTCCGGCGTGCCGCCGCTTCCCGCCGCCGAGCTTAAACCGTGGGCCCGCTTCAGCTCACCCTCGCTGTCGGCTCGCTGGGAAAGACGGACGGACGGACGGACAAGGCTGGTCACTACATGCGTGGGCTGACGCTCACCAGATTGAACAAACAAAGGGGACGTTGTCTCACCTTCGGGCCTGCCGGGAGACGTCACGTGAGGATGACGGGTCGGTGCGGAGCGGAAAAGAATGTTAGCTAGCGCAACACCGCGGCTAACCCAGAGCGAGAGCCGCCCGGGGCCAGCTTTGGCCAATGTGCACCAATTGAAAAGCTACTTGGCAAAACGTTGCACCTTTGCATTGAGCCCATTAGGAATTTGCTCACCGTGAGGATGAAATGCCGCTCGGATGTCCTTGGCTGGAGCTGAAAGACAAAAACGTTTGCTTGACTTTTTGTGACCTGGAAGATCTGGTGACATTGTCAAAGAGGTTCCTTCAAAGTGGACTTTGACGCCTGCCGAGCCTCTTTAACATGTACTTTTCAGAATGGACTTTTGATCTCCGGCTTAAAATTTGGAGAGAGAAAAGTGAACGTGAACGTCTCCAACCTGCTCTTTGGGCGTACCTACCGGACTGTCTCCTGGTGCGTCTGTAGGGCAGATTTGCCTCCAGCAGCAGCGGCAAACTCTTCCTGCTTTTTTCAGGCGTCAGCGCGAGCATGGCGGGCGGTTCTGCAAGGTCACGCAAAACATCCACGGAATTGACTTCTCTTTCGGCAAACGGACGAGCCAGTGCAAGTTCCAGACCTGAGCGCCGTCGTCCTCGGTGATAAGCGGGAACGTCGTCCGGTCGCGGTGAAGCCCAAGGAAGCTTTGTGGGGCGCTCGTGCTCAAAGTGGTGGGCTGCTGACAGACAAGGCGCAAAGCTTTCAGAGTCGGCAAAGGATTTGGCAGTAACCGCTGAAGGCTCGCCAGCCGTTCTGACGTCTTGCGCGCACGCGCGCGTTCACTCACACTGACAGAAGTCGTCTCCGAGGACCTGCCTGGCCTGCAAAGCACAACAATCGCAATGCGTCAATGGCAAATTGTGGGTAAAGACGAGCGAGAGCATCTGGATCTTTTCACATTCTCTCTTTTGATTTCTTTCATGCTTCTCGAGAAAGAGGGGCGGGCGGTAGTTGAAGCTCAACTTTGACCAAGTTCAGTCCAGACGAGACGGGACGAGCATGCGGGCCTACTTGGGCCACGTCTACACTGGCGTCGTCTTTTTTTTTCTTTTTTTCCTGGCTTGCTCACAACACGAGGGTGTAACTACAATAATGACCAGAAGGGGGCAGCAGAAGCCAGCACAAAACGACTCGCGCGCTTGGGCAACCATCCTTTTTGCCAACCGACGGACGCGCTCGTTCTTTCTCGCCAGCCAACCTTGTGCGGAAGAGAAGCCGGATGATTTTCGATGATGAGTTTGTTGAGGTAGTGAACCCACAGCCTCTTCTCCTCCATGTTCTTGGTCTGCAGTCAACAATGAACAAACACAATGAAGACAAGAGCAGCCAGCAACACGCGTTGAAGGAAGGAAGGAAGGAAGGAAGGAAGGAAGGAAGGAAGGAAGGAAGGAAGGAAGGAAGGAAGGAAGGAAGGAAGGAAGGAAGGAAGGAAGCAGCTCCAAAAGAGTCCAAAACTTTGCCCAGCGCACACACGTGCACACACGCACGCTTTGGGGTGTTCTTGGCGCACCACCAA
Organism: Syngnathus acus; assembly: GCF_901709675.1. NCBI lineage: Eukaryota > Metazoa > Chordata > Actinopteri > Syngnathiformes > Syngnathidae > Syngnathus > Syngnathus acus. The sequence goes on along the minus strand of NC_051098.1, from coordinate 16,995,066 downwards.
AAGTCCAAAGCAATCCTGCTTTGAGCCCAACGTGCAGCAAAAGTACGCGCTGGCTCATTTTGGGCAAAGTTTGGAGATGCCTCCCTACTTGAAATGAACCTTCCTTCACCTGGACAACGTGCTGCTGTTTGGGAATCATCAGGTCGGACACTCGGAAACACAGCGGGTTCTTCAGAGTGTCCGCCAGCTGGAGGTTGCAGCACTGGGCAAAAAAGGCAATTGACAAACTCAAGTGGCGGTGGCGGCGGCGCAAGAGAGGGAACTGCCGCTCGCGCGCTCGCTCGCTCTTTGGCACCACTCACAAAGATGTGCGTGCTGTACACAAAGCGCTCGGCACGCTTCTTGGCGATCAGCAGCATCCTGTCAAACAGGAAGAAGGCGCGCTCCTTCTTCACCCGCTGGACCTTGAAGGAACCTTCCAGAACCAGCTCGCCAAAGCCGCTCAGGTCGGGACCGCTCCAGTTCACCAGCAGCGACTCGATTTCCTGGGGACACGCGCTGGCTCTGTGGGCTGGAGTCGCCCAAAAAGCCCCCCCCCCCCCCCACACACACGCACCTGCAAGCGGACGGCGTGCTCCTGCTTCCTCTTCATGTCGTTGATGTACCAGGCCACCGCCGTCATGGTGATGATGGCGTCCTCCACCACCTCGTAGCCCGGGTCGCTCTTGTCCAAATGCTTGGCGAGTTCCTGGGAGCGCGACAAACGTCAGCAAACGTACCGGTCGTTTGGGCCAAATTGCGCAACGGGACGCTCCGGTGCAAATGTGAGAGAGGGAGGGCGGCAGGAAAGGCGCATTCGCTCTTTGCCGTGCAATTGCACATCTACGGCAGTAGGTGGCAGTGCGGCTCGCATTCATTTCTTTTCAGGCTGGCAAAGTTTCAATCCTTTGTTCTAAGGTGGGCGACATTCGGCGCGGCGTCACCCGCCGAGGGGGAAGTCTGACGAGTTACCTGCAGGAGGAGGTGATACTTGAGGATGCGCTGCACGGGTTTCAGGAGGTACGTCTCCAGCGGCAGCGAGTGCTTGAGGGTGGCGCGTCGCTCGTGGAAGAAGCGGACCAGGCTTTCGTTCTTCATGCACTCCCTCAGAACGGACACCGAGCTGCAAATGGAAGAAGCCCCCCACATAGTTGCGCTTTCTCAAGAAGAAGAATGAATTTTGGCTATGAAGAACAACAGCCGAAGCACTCAGCTTTGGATTGATGACCCCCCCCCCCCCAAACCCACAAAAGAAAAAAAAAAAGCAGCCCCAAACATTTGTTCTTCTCGGCTCCAGTTGACAAGGAAGTCAAGCAGGCCTGAAATGCTGCCCGGATTTTTTTTTTTTTTTGCCTCTGCTTTGGATCACCAAAAGCATCTGACCTACTTTCTGGTTTGTTTTTTTCCTTAACTGAGGCAGGAAGCAAAGAAGCGAGCAAGGCGCCTGTGTGTGTGTGTGTGTGTGTGTGTGCGCGCATGTGCGTGCGCTTGTGCGTGAGTGCAGCACACAACTAAGACTGTGTTCCTTGAAAGAGGACAAAGGAGATTTTTGGGCAAGGCGTCGGCAGACGGCTGGATGCCAGAGCCGAGCGCAGAAGGACATGGACTTGAAATGCAACCACAACACCTTCAGACAATCCTGATCAGCTCACACATTTCACAAGCAATCCCAGACTAAGGCAAGGTGTGAAGGCTTAGATGAAGAAGGGAAGGGATGACGTTGCAGCCGGCTTCAACAACGTCACTCCCCCCCTTCATTGGAAAAATGGATGGAAGATGACGTGGACCTGCTGGCCGTTTGCCAGACTACGCAAGCCACACACACACACACACACGGACGATGTACTCACTTGGGGTAGTTCATGCAGTACAGCGTGTAGATGTCAAAGCCTTCACTCTGTGAAGGCAAAATTGGGTCAGCAAGATATGCTCTTGACTTGACGTCTATCTCTCGCTGACATTTTGCTAGCACTGCCACACACACACACACGCACTCAATACAAGCAAAGACTTTTTACAGGGTGTTGGTCTGATCCTCAGCAGTGGAAGTTCAACAAAGTGACGTGTGTGTGTGTGAGCGAGTGAATGACCTGCTGGTTGTGACCTGCTTCCTGTTGCACACGCGTGCACGCATGCAGGCAGGCAGGCAGGCAGGCAGGCAGGCAGGCAGGCAGGCAGGCAGGCAGGCAGGCAGGCAGGCAGGCAGGCAGGCAGGCAGGCAGGCAGGCAGGCAGGCAGGCAGGCAGGCAGGCAGGCAGGCAGGCAGGCAGGCAGGCAGGCAGGCAGGCAGGCAGGCAGGCAGGCAGGCAGGCAGGCAGGCAGGCAGGCAGGCAGGCAGGCAGGCAGGCAGGCAGGCAGGCAGGCAGGCAGGCAGGCAGGCACGCACACACACGGGGCACCTGCTTCTCACCCTTTCCACAAAGCAGTCGGCGATGGCGGCGGCATGCCGGCTTCTCTCCAAATCCTCCAGCAGTTCACTGCGGAGAGAGACAGATGCCAGACCAGGTGAGAAGATAGCCTGGCCTCGTCACACAGGCGAGGGGCGGCGTTGTTAGTCACCGACCCAAACTCGACGTTTGTTTGTTTTTTTACACATGGCTTGGGTTCTTTTGGATGGGTCAACTCATGCATAGCAAGTTGAAGGTGGGGCGCTGAACCTTCCTCCCAAATCAGATAGGCAGCGAGTGAGTCGGTCGGACTCCCTGCACTCAGACTTGAGCAGATGTTGTCATGGAAACGTGACCATGTCATTCACGTGAGGCGAGCGCGCCTCATTCTCCCCCTCTTGCCCCTTGCGCTCCCTCTTCTGGCGCCAGAAGACATTTTCAGGGGGAGGGTGGACGCCGGGACTTTGGAAAGGTCTGGCTCACGCTGTGGAGCGGAGCCAACCAAAGGCAAGCTGCTCCATGCAGTTTTGGAGAAGCAAATCAACAGAACACCACAAAGAAAGCAAAACGGAAGCTGAGACAAAACCTATTTGAACTCCGGCACACCGAAAGTCAACGTTCACAATGTGCAGCAAAGCTTACACAACACTTGACTGTGAGCGTGTGAGCATGTGTGCGTGCGTGCGTGCGTGCCTCCACCTTCCTCCACGCCGTCGCCAGCGAGAAAATGATGGGACGCAAGTTTATCATTTACGTGACTAAAAGAAGACAAATTGCAACCTTGGAGAAATGAAAATGGCTGCCGGCACTCGCTTAAGTATACAGTGTGTGCGTATGGGGGCAGGGGGGGGCATCATGCTGCTCCAAGTTCCTGCAGCAACGCTACGCATTGCAACATGCACCAGACGTACGTGTCCACATCAAGTCAACATGAGGCGAGGCGAGGCGAGCTGCGGCCGCAGCACCGCAATATGAAGAAGAAAACAAAGGAAAGCATCTCATGGACACAATCAGAGAGCATGGAAACAAAAGCAAGTTACGGGATGACCGAGCATGCTCAAAACATTCCTTCAGCTCAAATTACGTTGTACGCGCAGCCGCTGCATGCTTTTGGCCGTCCGGCATCTGGCAGTGCGTGCGTGTGTGTGTGTGTGTGTGTGTGTCTGTGTGTGAGTGTGTGTGTGCATGCGCAATGTGGAAGGAAAGCAAGAAATGAGGTCAAACTGTTTCCTGAGCAGGAAGCCAAAGTGAGGTGTGTAGGGGGGCTGGGGTTCTACTTGAAGCTCGTTAGCTGCTGGCTTGTACAGTGCTCTCATCAATTCATTAAGTTTAACTTCATTACACAGCTGCGAGCGCATGCGCGCGTGCACACACACACGCACATTCTCCTTTGCTGGCTCATACGAAAACTTCCCATGAGAACGCAGAGGCAGGAAGTCTGGAAGGAATGAAAACTGTGTGTGTGTGTGTGTGTGTGTGTTTGGCCTCACACATGCGTGCTTTTGTCTGTGTGTGATTTATGGGAGTGTGTGTGTGTGTGTTTGCTGGCACTGAGCGTAAAAAGAGAATTCTCAGCAACTGAAATGAGACATTTTGGGGGGGAAATTCAGCGTGGCTGCATTTTGAACAAACAAGAAGATGCTGCTGAAAGCTTTCTCTCCTTCCTTTTTTTATGACGGGAACTTTGTGTCCCGGCGGGAGCGGAACCCGAAGAAAAGCCGCCGGCGCCAGCTTGGCCGCCGCGCTCCTGCCTGGCTCCGGCCGGCCTTTCCATCTTATCTGCTGTCAGCGCCAAAGCGTTGCCACAAGACGTTTTTTCCACCATCTTGTCCAACGTCAGATGCAAAAACCCGGCGTGACCCTCTTCTGCTTTCAACACGTTTGCACATTTTTCGCTGGGGGGGAACATCTGCGCCGCCGCAGCGCTTCTGCTCCGTCATTTCAGAACGATATGCAGCAGCTCGAGCGGAACCGGCCCACTGCAAACCGGGCCTCTAACTGGACTGACAAAACATCACGCACGCACTTTTAAGCATTCCAGCGAGCCCCTCCCATTTTGGGACGGCCGAGCATTCAACCGCACACAGCGTCAACGTGAGGCCGCTTTGCACCCATGTGGGACCAACTTATGGCCGTCAGTGAGGACCGTTCCTCAGCGCCGGCCGGCTTACCTGTTGAACTCGTAGATGTCCTCGATGTTGCAGAACAGAGCGCTGACCTGCTCCGGGTTGACGGGAAGCGCGGCGCAGTCGATGATGCAGCCCAGGTAGTCCTGTGCGCAACAAAACGAGCCGATCAGTAGGAGGCCCAATGCGCTCGCTGCGTGGCGCTCGCTCACTTTAGTAGGTCCATTCGGAGCGAGCCGCAGCCGAGTCCGAGCCAAGTTGCGGCCCGAAGGCGACAGCGGACGCGTGAGGTCACGTGACCCCGCCGGCTCGCACGCACACACTGATGTTTGAATAGCGTGAGCCGTGTTCACTCTGCGCCTCGTCGTTCCTCCGACCCTCACTCACGCTGAGCTCAGCCGGCTTGGCCACGATCCTCCCGCGTTGTTTCATACTTTGGCGCGCCATCATCTTTGCCCCCCCCCCCCCGTTACCGGAAAAGCGGAGGAACCGGGAGGATCCGCTTCAGACGCCTGACACACACACACCATCGCCGCCACTTTGGGGGACTGCCGCAAACACACTCACTCACTCACTCACTCACTCACTCACTCACTCACTCACTCACTCACTCACTCACTCACTCACTCACTCACTCACACACACACTCAGTGGCTTACTATGGCAGTTGGTTCAAATTCCCAGCGAGCGTGACATCATGTAGCTTCAATCAAATCCAGATTTCAAGCAGACCACAAAAAGGGGGGGGGGGCTGCGCACACCAGCGCACAATCAGGTCTTGAGGAATTTGGGCTTTCTTATCAGAAGACTTTGAGCATTATTAAAGCAGGTTGTGTGTGTGTGTGTGTTGGTATGTTCCAAGTTTTTTTTGATGATTTGCATCCTGTGTGCTTCCAATTTGGCTGTCGTAGCGTTGCGCTAACGTGATGAGCGTGAAGCGCCATCGACGCTGGTGGGCACAACGCAAACAACTCTTTGAACTCTTGCGCTTTCTCCCAAACGACTCCGAGCACGGAGCCCAAATGTTCATTTGGTCGGTCGGGCCCTTGTCTCACCTCCACGATGCTCTTGAGGTCCCTGACGTAGGCTTGCTCCGTCTCCACGATCTCCATGACAACCCTCTCCAGCCGGGACAGCGGCCTGGGCACGGCGGCGGCGGCGCCCGCCACCAACGGGGTGAGGTGCAGGCTGATGTCGGAGCCGTTCCTCTCAGGCGGCGCCGAGGCGGCGGCGGCGGCGCCGTCGGCTGCGGCCTTGTAGGCCGGCACGGCGCCGTAAGGGAGCGACGAGGAGGACGAGGAGGACGAGGACGAGGCGTCCTGCAGCGATACGGAGGAGGCGGACGACGACAGCGAGAGCGAGGCCGGCCGCTCGCAGTCGGAGCAGACGCTGTTGACCGACGTGCAGGAGGAGGAGGAGGCGCCCCGCTCGCCCGACGACATCATCCTGCCCATCATGCCGCTCAGCGACGACGCCGACGACGGCCGCTTGGCACCTGCGTGACATTTGCGTGTGCCCCACCGCAACAATCAACAATCAGTCCGGGGAAAAAAAATGTCACGGCCTGAGCAAATTCCTCAGACAAAATGCAAACTACGTCAAAATACGCTCCCGAGTTCAATCGGGTTCACACGGATGGACAGACGGACGGAATGACCAAATAAATGCCAGAGAGCGAATGGCAAATGGGCCCGCGATGGACGGACCGCTCCGGAGGCCAGCCAAAGCAACAGACGGCGATCGGGGTGGAAAGGCGCTCACCTGTGCCGCCGGATGATCTGGAGCTCCCGCGACGCCAACCCTCAGGCATGATGTGATGATGAACGGGAAGCAACCTGAAGCAACGAGACAGGCGCAGGCAGGGTGAGGCTTAGGCCGGCGCCGCTTGGTGCCATCGTGTGCACGTGGACCTCCTGCCAGGCCACTGACGCTGACACGGGTCGAGCCCATTTGCACTCGTCCGCTCTGGTGACAGCAGGCAAAGCAAAGTCGTCTAGCGAGAGCCAAAGTCGCTCTTCTGAGCAGATTTTTCGGCGCTTGTGATTGGCTGTGCCCCCGACAGAACACACGCGCCAAGAGCAGCAAAGTGCCAGCAACAATAACAACAATCTCAGCCCAAAATGGTCTCTCAGAAGTGCACAGGTACCATCAATAAAACTTTTGGAGAACAAAAGAGCGGGGGAAAAAGAAAGACAAAATGGTTTCCAGATCTGCCATTGGAAGATCTGTACGGATCGGGGGGAGCAAACGCAGCAAGCGCTCAGCTCAGCTCGGCTCGGCCCGGCTCCCGGCATGCAAGCGCCGGGCCGCCGTGCTCTTGCACTGCAAATGCAACCCAGCGGACCTTAGACCGGGTCTTGATGGACAGTCCGTTAGAAAACTTTGATCACATGACTCAGAAGATCACAACGTGTCTCAAGCTCGCTGGTGACAGCCAGCCTGCCGGCCGGCCGGCCAGCCGGCCAGTCAGCCAGCCAGCAAGCTGCGCAAGAGCAGCAGCACAGCACTGCTGTTGGCCTGCTGCTTCCATTGTGCCCAAAACAACACCATGACATACGTACACACGCTTGCTCGCTCACTCGCTCGCTCGCATGCTAAAGTTGCAAACGCTCACAAATATCTGATACGTTAACTTTCCTCCTCATCATCTGCGGCCCGAAATCGTGCCGAGTGACCTGCTCGCATCCTCGCTGCCGCCCCCTGCAGGCCAACCGCAGCCACGTCTGGTCGCCAACAAACGGCGGGCGGGCGGCTTCACCAAAGTATGCGCGACGAAAGGAGCGCACCGAGGCCGTGACCACAGTGCGGCTTCATGCGCTTGCGGCTGCATTGGGAGCCTCACCTGCCTTCCGGACGACGCTTCCCGGCCTCCGCAACCTTCCCACCTCCGCACACGATTTAATGGCCCTCACAGGCGTCAACGCTCAAAAAACAACCAAAAGCCTCCACGGCGCGCGACGTCATATCGCCCCAAGTCGCTGGCTGCCCCGGGAAGTCCGCGCGGGCGCCCTGCACGGCGGCTCAGATCCGCTCTGACTGAGCGAGCCGGGGGCGAGGAGGGAGGGAGGGAGGGAGGGAGGGAGGGACGGACGGAGGGAGGGACGGACGGAGGGAGGGAGGGAGGGAGGGAGGAGTAAGGGAGGAAGAGTCTGAGCGGCAGAGAGAGCGAGAGAGAGAGAGAGAAACGCCAGCTGCTCGCAAGCAAAGGAAAAGTCATGAGCAGCTGCGCAAAAAGGCAAGCAGGAATGTTTCTCATCTTTGGAGATTTGCTGACATCTTCGCCGTAAATGGCGCCGTGTCTCGCCTTTGAGCTGACTCACAACACAAAGCAGACACACACACACACACACACACAAAAGCTTGCTCCCAAGTGTCTGACTGACAAAACATGGACCGACTTTGGGGATGCGTGAGTGTGTACACTCTCCACACACACGCACACGCACACACACACACACACACAAACACATGACTCCCATTGACAGACAATGGTGCACTTAAGTGTCTGACAAACATTAGTTGAAGAAAAACCCCCTACTGACTGTGCGTGTTATCTTGCATGTTACACAGACAAGACAAAAGCTACAGGCATTTGTGTTATCCCTTGTAACGACCCTCACTAAAGCACTGCATTCCATATCATCCAAAATACGCTCGGGTCGGCTCCCGGGTTGATCGGCAACAAAGCCAGACGGTCGTCAAGGCGACCGACTACAAGATGGCTCACCTTACGTGGAGACAGCGTCGTCGTGACGACAGACGGCCATGACAGAGTCAGCGTCGTCGTCGTCATCATCATCCCAGCTGAGTCAGCGTTTTTGATTCATCCACCACGGCTGCAGCTTGAATTCTTCCCCCACTGAAGAACACAAAAACACATTTTAGCTCCATCACTCAACATGTGTAAACGTTAGGTGATCATAACATTCTTGTGTGTTACGGCACCACAAAAGAAAATCAGAGAAGGACGAGAATTTTTGGAGGATAGTCACAATTTGACGAGATTAGCTGTATTTTTCAAGTTCCCCCCCCCCCCCCAATAAATCTTGGAAGCATAATAATGGCATAGAATAAGTCTTTCTTTTTGGGAAGAAAGAAGGCATTAGACAGAAAACAACTCTTGAACTCTTTGCCACAGTCCTTCAGACTTTGGCTGACACATACGTTGGTCCACCCAAAGTCATGTTGGTCACTCAAATGGGGTCAGGCAACTTTTTCAACATGCGTGCAAATGCACAAATTCTTTCATTCCCAGCTTTAAAGTGGACAAACACTCACACACAAAGTATCCAAAGATGTGCAGACAAACACACACAAACACAAAGGGAAGCTAGGCTAAGCTAAAGTGCTGAGCTGGCACTTTTTTGTGTGTTATTCCAAGTCAGTCGCCCGACATTCCTGCTACCATTTCCCCGAACGCACGCAATCAGCCGCCACCTCTTTGCAGGGGTCAAAGGTCAGGGGGCAACAAAGGGACAACGTGACCGGGGAAGTGAAAGGAACTGCGGACGGATGCGGTGGTCAACATTTCACATTTCCACCCAAAGCGTCAACGGCGCCAGGTTTCGTCTCGTTAGCTTGCGTTGAGAATTGAAAAGGAGGCGCAGACGTCAGAGCGGGCCTGTGAAAACTTGACGCTGGCTCAAATTGCGCGCGCGCGCGTGCGTGCGTGTTTATTTTGCGCTCGTTCCCACGACACCGAATGACCCGCCGGCCCATCCCGGCCCGGCCCGGCCCGGCCTGGCACAGCCCGACTTCCTCTCTTGCTCGCTGGCCTAAAAAGGAGAAAATGTCCTTCAACTGTGGGCTGTCTGAATTTCAATTACGATTTTTATTTTTTCCCATCAAGGCTGCGGATTTAAATGGTGATGGCACTTTATGCCTCGTTGTCAAAACATGCAAGCAAGTTTTCCTCCACTTACATGGGCCGCTTGCGTGGCGTGGCGTCTAGCGTCATCGTGTGACGTCGGCTGAATGTCACCTGCTCGTGGGTGAATGATGCGTTCAGGAACAGCTCGCAAATGTACTGCACGCCATGGAGGCAGGCATGCTTGCTTGCTTACTCACCCAAAGTGGTTGGGTTGGGGCGGGGCGGGTGTTATGATGACTTCATTCCAAAGCTTCTGCTTGCTCGTTAAACAAGGACCCCCCCTCATGTATTGACGCCACAGTAGCTTAATACTCTATTTTCGGTATCAACATAAGGTGACTGCACTGCCCTCTTTTGGTTAGTTTGCGCAACTTCAAGTTGGCGTTGGACCCAAAGTTGTCCGCTAGAGGGCACACTAAATAGGCGAAGTTGATTGGGACACCTGCGGATCTTCAAAGAATCCATCAATCAGAGTCTTTCGTTCGGGACGATTATTGACATTTGGGATGATCGACAAACGAGCTGAGTTTTTTTGTTTGAAGTATGAAATGCTTTTATTTTTGCTCTTTCTCCGTTGCGCATGTGATCCTTCGCCTCCTCTCCTCTGGTTTTCTGTCATACCCCGCCGCCATCTCCTGGCTGGCGCCATTTCCTCACAGGCTCTCACGTTCCTCCCATCCATCGTGTTTCCACAGTTCGGCCGAGGCCGCTTTGCTTCTTCTCGGCTCAGTCTCCTCCGCTCACATCCTCACGCCTGAGATGTTTCCTGACCTCCTCGGGTCCTAAATGTTGCTGAGGCTGGGCGCGGCGGTGAGGGAGACGCTCCCGTCCCCTCTGGAGAGCTTGGCGAGCAAAGACTCTCGAAACTTTTGGCACATGAGGAAGTAGATGACGGGATCCAGGCAGACGTTGACGGCGGACAGGAAGAGCGTGGCCTCCTTGGCCTGGAAGAGCAGGAGGCGCGAGGCTCGGCTGAACCCGGACGCCGGCATCTGGCTGAGGGTGTAGGGCACGCGGCAGACGTGGTAGGGCACGAAGCAGATGAAGAAGACGGCCAGGATGCAGAAGATGCTACGGTTGGACTTGCGCCGTACGTCGTCGCCGTGGCGGCGGCCGCCGCCGCCTTGGGGGCGGGATGAGCGGTAGATGCGGCGGGTGATGGAGGAGTAACAGAAGGCCAGAACCAGCAGAGTGAGCCAGAAGAGGCCCACGCTGAAGAAGGTGGACACGCGGTGCCACTGCACCCCCAGCGGGCTCTTCAGCCTCATGCAGTGGCGAGACGTCTCCTGGTCGGCCGGCCGGCCGGTCAGCACGGCGTTGGGCAGCACGCACAGGATGAGGAGGCTCCAGGCCAGCAGCGCCAGGAGCCGGGCCGCGCCCACCCTCTGAAGGAAGTGGGCCGAGGCGGAGCCGCCCGAGCGGCGCACCACCTTGACGTAGCGCTCCAGGCTGATGAGGCCCATGAAGAGGATGCCCACGTACATGGACGAGTAGAAGAGCACCGAGGTGTAGCGGCACAGAACCACGTGGAGGCGCCAGCCGCCCAGCCCCAGCTGCGCCGCCACCCGGAAGGGGAAGGTGGCCAGCATCAGGAGGTCGGCCACCGCCATGTTCTTCAGGTACACCACCAGGGCCGAGTCGCTGGGCACCCGGAAGAAGATCCAGGCGGCCGCGCCGTTGAGCGGCACGCCCGCCGCGCAGAGGAGCAGGTAGAGCCAGGGCAGCACCCCATGCGTCAGCACGCCGCTGGCGTCCGATTGGTTGACGCTCAGCTGCGTGGAGTTGACGGGATCCATCCCTGAGAAGGTCAAAGGCAGCCTTCAGCAAAATGGCCCATCTTTTGGAACGAAACAATTCACTTCTCCCAACCAAGCAACCGACGCAAACTCACCTGCCTGCAGGTCGTTCATCTGATCAAAGCTGCTTGACGTGCTCGCGAGTCTTTTCCCAGTCGTCGTGTCGCGTCGTGTCTTGTCTTGGCTGTGTGTCGTCCTCACGAGTGCTCTCTCTCTGCTCTTTGTCCCTCCCGCGAGCGTAGGTGCTTTCCCAGCCTGAACGAGAACTTTGGAACAATGCGGCGCAATGCCTGCACGGGCGCACGCCGGCCGGCCGGCCGATCGGCCGGCCTGCTTTGAAGTCCTTCCGTGCGGAGGAGATAAGAGGAAGCGCTCCTTTCCGACCGACCACGCCACCTCGCGGGAGAATGGCAGGAAGGGGCGTGGAGCAAAGGCCGAGCGCTCGGCATGTCTCCTGAAACAACAGGCCGAGCGCCGGGCATGTCTCCTGAAACAACAGGCGAGCGACTCCTCCCTCGGCCAACTATTTGTTTGTCCAACTAAATGTCTTTGATGCGCACGCTGTCCGAGGGAATAACATCCACTGCGCCTAAGCTTTCTTCTTTCTTCCTTGCTCTTTGACAATCAAATGTCAATTTGCTCCAACCGGCTCACTTCAGTTGCGCTTTGGAGCCCTGTTGTTAGTCAAAGAACAAAGGCGGCCAACCCTATTGCGAAGACCCGACCGACCGACGCTGGCTTGAACCCGAAGCTTTCCGCTTCGGGCCTTGAAATCAAACCTTAGTTTCCCCACAACAATTCCATTTCTGATTTGAAGAGATTTGTGTCAACTGTTTGCAGAACAAAAATCATGCTTTATTTTGGCCAATTAAAAAAACAAAACAAAAAAAACCCCATGCTTGCCTGAGTTCCGGGATTCCTTTTATTTGATTTTTTTTAATGAATGAATTCATTTTCTTATTACAAACCACAGAAGGAAAAAAAATGATGCTATTAACAAAATGTCATAATGATAAACATGCGACAAATAGAACAGACGTTAATGTTATTTGGGCACTTGAAGATAGCGAACCTAAACATGAATTCCCGCTCCTGAACGCCACTCTCTCGCGTCCCAACAATAAACACTCGATGCTTCTCATTAGCCTTACGCGATGCAAGCAGCTGACGGTCGGGCCGCTCCGACAAAAAAAATAAATAAATTGGATTTGCGTGACAGGCAGCATCGGCGATAGTTTACTTTTTTTGCTGGCTTGTTGACAGGGTAACCACGGCAACCTGACAGGAAATGGCACCAGTGGCTACTTTCTATCACACGGGCTCTGAGAAGATGGTCAACTATTTTGGGCTAAAGGTTATGTGTATGTGTGTGCGTGCGTGCGTGCACCTGCACGTCACTGCTCCTGCTAGTCACAGCGGCTGTCAGAAGCTGGTCTCGTTCATGTGCGGTTTGGGGCAGGTTGCCGGGGCGGCCGTGCCGTTTGGGGAGGCCGTGCCGTTTGGGGAGGCCGTGCCGGTCGGACCTTCGGGTGACGCGGCGACATCCGACGACGGGGAAGCAGCGGGGTTGGCGCGGCGGCGCCCCGAGGAGGGCGTCTGCGAGCGTGTCGGGGAGGTAGCGGCGACGGCCGGGCCGGTGGGGGACGTGGGCGAGGCCGCCCCGCGTGGCGATGGCGCGGGTGACGGCGTTAGGGATGAAGATGCACCGGCGTGGGGGTGGCGCGGGGCCGGCGTCCTGGGGCAAAAGCGGGATTCCAGCTCACCGCACGCGGCCAGACTCCGCCTCGTGCCTTCGGCCCCCCCCGCTGCCTCGGAGCCCTTGGCCAGCTCTTGGCAGCGCTCCACAAAACTGCCCCTGCGTGCCCAGCCGCACTCGCGCTCAAGCGGAGCGCCCCCGGGGGCCCAGCCGCAGTCCGCCGGCCGGCGGGGACGCGGGCTGGAGCCGCGGAGGCGCTGGGCTCCGTAGGGGGGGAAGGCGAAGGCCAGGGAGGGCGGCGCCGGCCCCGAGGGCGGCCCCGAGGACGGGACCGGAGCTCGGGAGGACTTGGCCGAGTTGGTGGGGGGCGGACCTTGGCCGGGGAGACTAGTGCAGAGAGAAGAGCCGCCGCCGCCGCCGCCTCTTCCTCCAGAAGAACAAGTTCGATCCGCTCGGAGGCCTTCGCATAAACCTGAAGAGAGGCTGAACATGTGCGCACACACACAAAGTTGCCGCATGGCATGAATGAGACCAGAGAGGGGGGGGGGGGGGGCAGCTGACTTGTGTGTCCTGATCAAAATCTGTGTGTGTGTGCACCTGCACGTGGAGGTTCTGGGTGTGCTGTCCGGAGTTCTGGTGAGAGCAAGGTCACACTGGTCCAAGAGCTCCAGCAGCTCCTCCTCCGTCGGCCCAGCCAGCGCTGCAAGGCAACCAATGAGAGCCGAGCTTTGGAAGCGCCGCGCGGGACCGCGTCTCACCTCGGATGTCCACCTTGCCGGCGATCTCCATGGCGGTGGTGAGGTCCCACATCTGGATGCTTCCGTTGGCGTGGCCGCTGAACAGGTAGCGGCGGGGTCGCGAGCCGATGCGACTGGAACCCTCGCACTCGTGCACCACAAACGCCGTGATGGAGGTGCCGTCCACTGAGCGCACCTCGCACACCCTGGCGCACATGTGCTCTTTGAAGAAGCAGCTCATCAAGTATTCGGCAACATGAAAGAAATGGCTAAATATTTTGGACTTCAATTCATTGAAGTTGCTTAACTTCGAAATCCTCCAAAGCTTTGGCATTTCAGGCTAATCTTTCATCTTTGAACAACATTTTTCTGACTAAAGCACCTCTTCCCGTTGGACGAGAGTCTGACGTAGAGTTTGTCGGTGTCCGGGACCACTCTCTGGATGAAGACCTGCTGGTCGTCTCTCTCGCCGTAGGGCCCTGACAACGCAGCACCCCACAAAATATATAGACATATCCCCGCAGGCTGGCGCTCCTCGAGCTAGCGGCGTGGCGCCGCCAGCCAACCTATTTCCGTGCCGGCGCTGCAGCCTCCCTGCCCGTCCACTTCATCCAGGCTGAGGATCTTGAAGGAGGCGAGCGGCGTGGATCCCGGCTGGGTGGAGATCATCCCCCGGAAGCGGGTCACGGTCCAGGTGCGAACGTGGTTGTTGTCGGCGCAAACTGGCGGGCGGGCAGGCGTGAGCGAGCGAGCGAGCGCCACGTTAACACGGAAGGTGGGGCTGACCGGGAGGCGCCTGAGGTTACCTGAGATGAGGTGCTTCTCAGACAGCATGATCTTGGTGACGGGGCTGCGGTGGACCGAGAATGTCTGGAAGAGCTGCGGGCCCGAGCCCACCGTCTCGGGGTGCTGCACGATCACGCGCACCGCTCCGGAACTGGTCCCGTAGGCGATCTCGATCCAGTTGCCGCTGTCGCCTAACGTGCGGCGCAAATGTCCAGTTAGGGTCCGGCGGAGCATTTTTCTCCCATGACCTGCTCAATGTACTCGCAGCAGCGGCGGCGGCGGCAGCGGCAGCACACTCGCTACGGCGTTATGTGAAAAAGCTCCACAAGCGTCCCGATTATGATTTGAGTGCATACGAGCGAGTGCGCGGACCTCAATCTGGATATGGGGAAAGGGGAAAAAAACCAAAAACGCTCAAAGGCTCTCCACGCAATGGTCCCGAGTGGCCGTACTGGTTTTGGGTGTGAGGTAAACGCTGACTGCGGTGATGGCATCCTCGGTGGCGTCTCGATAAAGTTCTGTCACCAGTAGGTCGTTGTCCTTCATCCTCAGAGGAAACTTCTGAACATCTAGACATGCCGCAACAGGTGCCATTTGGAGCAAAGACAAACAAAACAAAGCAACAAATAGGTGAATTCCATCAACCAGTTCAATTTGTTCTCCTCCCAATTATGGGATCTATACAATTCAAATGAAAATACAATCTGACAAAGAGGGGCTTGCGCAAGTGTACACACCCTCTTCGAAGTTGAGTGACTTGTCCATGTCATATTAAAAAGGAAGGAATGAGCAGACGTTTGCTAGCAAATGCGCTGAGATGTGCGCGCGCCGTACCGATGTAGTAGATGGAGCCGTTGTTGCAGCCCAGGATAAGGAAGGATCCGGCCGTGGTGTAGCTGCTGATGGGAACGACATCCTGGTTCTGCTCGCGACAAAAGACACGCCACCTTTTCACCTTCAACTTGATAGTCGTGGGCTCGGGGCGCCCGTTCACCTGCCAGTGTTTGGTGACGGCGTTCCACACGCCGACCTTCCCGGTGTGACTGGTGGCGGTCAGCTGGTTACCCACGAAGAAGAGCGCCTCCACCGGCACGCTGAGGCTGAACACGCCTGCAAAACATCGGCGCCGTCAAGACCGACGCGGCGGCCGGAAGAAGGGACCGACCGGCCATCCTCACCGATCTCGTTGCCGTTGCCGTCCGGGCAGATGGACCAGAGGATGATGTCCGTTCCCGAGGCCACGGCCACCATCTTGTCGTTGTCCCCCAGGGAGCCGCCCATCACCTTGGCGTTGAGCGCCACCCGGTCAATCAGCCAGTCCAGACGAGGAGAGGTGAAGACCTGCTGCCACCCGGTGGACTCCTTCACCCTGGCGCACAAATATGCCCGCGCGTGACAGACAGACAGACGCGTCAGCCAGCCAGCCAGCCAGCCAGCCAGCCAGCCAGCCAGCCAGCCAGCCAGCCAGCCAGCCAGCCAGCCAGCCAGCCAGCGAGACGGATCCATGGATCAAAGAACACAACATTCATTGTGTGTGCACCTGTGACAGGCCACAAAGTGAGAGTAGGCCACAGCGATCCAGTTGTGATGGCCGCAGACGATCCGAACCAAGCTGGGATCGGATGACGGACCTGCAGCATACATACAATGTCGCAGGTCAGGTGAATTTGTTATGCGTGTGCGCTTGCTTCCCCCCCCACCTGCCGACGACGCCCTCTCCTCCGCCCTGGTCAGCATGCCAGAGTTCCCCAGATTGGGCGGCATGGTGTTGCTGCGTCGCACCGGGGCCCTCTGGCCGGGAGCGGGCCGACCCGCCGTCAACTGGGAACCGGCCACGCTGTGCCGATTGCGCCGCTTGGCCGGGTGCGCTGCCACACAAACGGGAAGTGAGTGACGGCCCTCGCAGAACGAGAGCGGCTGAGCGAGCGTTTTGAGATTACCCGGCGGAGGCAGATAGCCGTTGAAGAGGACGTTCCCGCAGGAGGAGCGGTCCAACTCGTCGCACAGCTGCAGCTTGCACACTGAACACGCGGCCGCGTCATTGGAGCCCGCAGCGGGAGGGAAGGACGCGCGCAAACCAGCGAGCCGGTTCTCAACAAAGACTCACCGAGAGGCGTGATCCCGTAGAACTCGGCCTCGCGCATGAGCATGTGCACGCCCAAGGAGCGCGGGTGCAGCTCTTTGGTCCGCAGGAAGTTGAGGATGGGCGCAAACAGGGAAGGATCTCTGTCGATGAAGACCTACGGAGGGAGGCCGACCGGAGACGTTCAAATAGGACTCGGCGAAAAGGAAGTCGGCGCGAATCCACTTACGGCTCCGGTTTCGTCCTTCAAGGTGGAGATGCGCCCGCTCAGGAGACTGAAAACAAACCCGCACAGAGTCGTAAGAGCGACTTCCATTCTCGAGCTACCTTTGTGAGAAGTTGGAATTGCAAGAATTGCACACAATGCATCCGGTGTCCACCCATTTTCTCAAGCAATTTATTGTATCCATTATCGGCCAATCCATCTGCATTTTTAGGATTGTTTTCACGTTTGGAATATTAATATTGTATTGGCCAGTTGTGTTCCTCATCACGACCCACTGAGTATTCACATATTATTTTTCAATCAAATGTGGCACTCCACCACACGTCCCATCCATCCATCCATCCATCCATCCATCCATCCATCCATCCATCCATCCATCCATCCATCCATGTTGTGTGAGCTGGTGCGCTCGCTCACCTGGAGAAAAAGGAGTCCGGAACCCACGTGAGCGTCTGGCGGGAAGTGCTGAACCTGCAAAACAAGCACACACACGCAAGTTATCGTTGCAAAGTGTCTTTTGAAACACCAACTCCTGAGCGTGAGGAAGCACCCCACTCACTCACTCACTCACTCACTCACTCACCAAGCTTTTACAGTGGCCTTGCCCTCAACTAAATCAAGAACATCAATCAGCGGCTCAATTAACGAGCAGAATTCAAAACCGCACAATAGGACGTCAAGTGGATTGGACACTTGGTTCGTTCGACTTGAGTGCAGTTAGCGTTTCATCTTTCTTCTGCTGTTTGTGACTGAAAAAATATCAAATACATCAAACGTGCCGAGTTACAGGCCACAATTTGGGGTACTGCGTGGACGCTGCCATGACGTTAAAAGCATATCGCATTGAAACCCTCTTGATGCTAAATGCTAGCCACAGTTAGCCCGAATCTTTCTCGCTCGCTCACCTTTTCCCGCCCACGTTCAAGTGGATCAGGTCTCCGCTTCTCACAGTGTTCGACATCGTGCCGACACCTTCCATCGACTATTAGAGCAAACTAAAACACTTGGAATCCATGTTTTGGGACGGAGTCACTTTCCGTTCTTGTCGTCGAATTTTTTGCTTCCGGACTTGCAATGGGGACGATGATGGGAGAGAAAACCCGGAATGGATTTAGGACTGGTGGGAGAGAAAACCCGGAATGGATTTAGGACTGGTGGGAGAGAAGACCCGGAATGGATTTAGGACTGGTGGGAGAGAAGACCCGGAACGGATCTTTGACTCTAACGGGACTCTGATCCCCCCCCTCAACACAAATGTGTGAGAAATTATAATTGAGCTGCGTAAAATTATAATTGGATTTATTTGATCACACAAATAAAAACGTTCACACAAATGGGGAGGCAGATACATTTTGGAAAACAAAAGAAAGATGACAGTGAGACAAGACTAAAACACAGGATGTGAGACAAAATTTGAAATTTCCTTTATGGAGAAATATTTACAAGTCCAGGATACGAGCTGTTATTTTGTGGTGCCCCACCGTCTCACGCACACAACTAGAATTAAGTAAAAAAAAACCACACATTAAAAGTATAAAAGCAAGTCAACTGAAAATGATGTCGCTAATGTAAAGAAAACAGCCAATTGAGCTTATGTATCGCTACAAACAAACCACCACTAACTTGGGAATGTCAAATGTATAACTTCTTGTCCTGCACAGCGCCGCCACGGTCAAAAGAAAAATGTCAAAACTCTTTGGGCGCTGCCGGCGACTTGACAGCAACTTTACACATTGGCGGGGGGGGGGGGCTTCACCTAAAATCAATCATCCAATTTGGGTGAAAATTGAAAATCTGAAGTATGACAACGAGACCAATGACATTTAAGGCAAATTCCACCTGGATACACGCCTTAACTGGGTGAAGACCAAATGCTAAGGCTAAACTTGGACCTTGGCAGGGACTTCCCGAAGCCGGTTGGAGTCCCGCTGAAGGTTCACTTCACATGCTTTTGTGGTCTCGGCGTCTCCGCACCACTTTCCATCCGGTCCGGTCTTGTTGGTCCCCGTCCAGCCTAGGCGGGCACGCAGCGGTTGAGCGTGCGCGACATGACGTAGCCGCGCCGACACACGCATCGGAAGGAACCGTCCGTGTTGACGCAGCGCGAGTTGACGCACGGGAAGTCCACGTCGACGCCGCCCTCGCACTCGTTGACGTCTGCCGACAAAACGGGAAACGGCCGAGCTCAGAGCGACAAATTTGAAAGCCTACCTTTCCAAGCCAAGCCAAGCCAAGCCAAGCCAAGCCAAGCCAAGCCAAGCCAAGCCAAGCCAAGCCAAGCCAAGCCAAGCCTACTTTAAAACCTTAGCTCGAGTTTCTGTCTCACCGATGCACGTCATGGCGGTGGCGTCCAGCCGGTAACCGTGGTAACAGTCGCAGGTGTAGCCCTCATCCAGGCGGATGCACAGGCCGTTCTCGCAGCCGTCCAGAATGCCGCAATCCTCCGCCGCCGCGCTCAAGCCGGCGTAGGTGTCGTAGCGCCCTGGATAGCACACGTCGTCACTCACCGTGGCGCTCCTTTTGCAGGCAGTGAGAGAGTCGTTGCACTTTGGTCCACTCACGCTCATATAGCCTCCCGGGGCCGCCTTCCGCGTAAGGCCGGAACGGCGCCGCGGGCCCCCAAGGCTCGGCCTCCTCGTCGAAAGGAGATCCTCGGGGGAGCGGAGCCGAGCTGAGGGGAGGCGCGCTTAGCGGCGGCCCCGCTCCCAACGCCCGGCGTGGCGGCGAGTCCTCGTAGTCACTCCCCGGGTAGTAACCCGCGCTGGGCGCAGCATGACAACACACAACATTAGAGACTAATGTTACAAAGTGAAAAAAATGTATGATATTAAAAATCAAACAAAGATGTTCCAAAAACACTTCATTAAGACGTCAAAGCGCAATCGACCGAAGCAGCGATTGTTTGACCGACCACAAGAGGGCGCCTGCGTGGCACCCTCGTATGCAACGGCCTTTGTACCCACCCGAAGCGCGGTGGGCCGGCGGGATAAGCGACGGCCGGCGGCGTCCCGCCCGGGAACTCGGAAGCGCCCCCAACGGGAGAGTAGTCGTCGTAGTCGGTGGCGGGAAGGAGGTCCGGGGCGAAGGCGTCGCTGCTGAACGGGGGGAAGAAAGGCGGGCCTGGGGGCAGCATAGGGCGAGCGCAACGTGTCATCAACCGGCAACAAAGTAACCTCAAGAAACCACTTGCTGCTTCACCACGTCGAAGGACTCGCCTCACCATTATAAGAAGAGCAAAAATTCGGACAAGAAGACGAGTGCTCCGTCTTATCGGAGATTTGTGTCGCCTTGCGTTACCGTTTGTTCAGGCACAGCTTCTTGGCAATGTCTCAGAGAGTCTGCACGTCAACATGTTCGAAGTGAGCGATGAACAAAGTTTGTACCTCCCTCTCGTCCCGTTCCGAGCGGTTCCCTTCCCGGCGCCTCGGGGAAGACGGCGGGAAGGAAGGAACTGCACAGACTGCCAAAGTCATCTGCGGAAACAACCGCCGCCGCCGCCATCATCATCATGTGTTCGTCTTTGATTTGAACGAGGACGCGGCCGGCCGGCCCTGGCGGTTACCGGAGTCGCTTTGCGGGCAGAGCGCGCACTCCATGCCCCAGCCCTGGCCGTAGAGGCAGCAGCAGTCGCTGAAGGTGACCTGCGCCCCCAGCAAGGGACTCTGACACATCAGCTCGGCGCTCACCGTCTGCCAGCACACCGACAAGTTCTCATCTGCCCACAAGCCAAAGACATTTTGTCACAGCAATCCCATGCCTGACGTTTGGAGAAAGACTTGGAGAGCTCTCGTTCAGGAAATGATATCTGACCAAATCCTGACCATTCCTCGGCGGCGGCGGCGGCAGAGTCTTACCCAGGGAGAGGTGAGAGGCGTTGACGCACTTGCGTTGCGTGTCGTCCAGAGCCAGAGGCGGCGGACAGCTGCAATAATAAGAACCCAAGGTGTTGACGCACGAGCCGCCCTCGCAGCTCTCCTGCTCGCACTCGTCCAGATCTGCAAACGCCAGGCAAAAAAACGCCCGACATTGAGCGCACGCATGCACGCTAATGCTAACAAGCAATGCAAAACGCCCTTGACGAGCAAACAAAGGCATTTGAACACAAACAGTTCACAAGCATGTTGGCATCACGCTAGCGTGATCAAAGGATACGTTTGATGCAACTGCCATTTTTCACAACCAAAACAGCAGGCCCTACTGACAGCCCAAGCTTTATGCTTAGCCACACTAATGAAACCAAATGAATTTCAGTTTCCCCATTTGAACGACCGTATGTTTTTGTTTTTGACTGGGCGGCCGCCGCCGCCGCTTTTGATGATGTCATGGTGGAAAACGCACACACCAATGCACACCTCACCCACCTCCAAGGTGAACAATGACAGCATGTGTGAGGGACTTGAATGTCTTTCCACACACGTGCTTTTATGGCATTTGGCAGCGCACACAAAAAAAAGAAAGGGTTGATCGGTCCAAACCTCAGGAAAGCGCATGCCACAGCTATTGGTCACACAAAGTTTGTTGGGAGCACCATGAGACCGACAGACGGACAGACAGATAAACATGTGGCGCAATTACTACAAAAGTGCCCGTGCGTGCGCGCGCGTGCGTGCGGGCGGGCGTACCGACACACTCGAGGAGCGCGACGTTGTAAACAAATCCGCTGGAGCAGTAACAGCTGTAACCGGGAATGTTGTTGACGCAAACGCCGTTCTTGCACACTTCCGGATGGAAGCGCTTGCACTCGTCCACGTCTGGCGCAAAAAGACAGAAAAGGTCAACATTGGTCGAGGGGAGAGCCAGAGAGAGCGAACTGTCGGTCGGTCGGTCGGTCGGTCGTTCGGCGTGGCAGCGACCCGACTCATTCTGACCGTTGTCACCTGTGTAGCTGAACTCCGCCTCCCCGGCTGTCACGTATCCTCTCCCGCTGGGACACAGCGTCAGGAAGTCGGCTGGGCACAAACATCACGCGTGACGTCACCCTTAAGCGAGGCCGCCCATGTGACCCTGAGCGCTCACCTGAGTGGGCGGGAGGGCAGGCGTGGTACCTGCAGCCCAGGCCCCAGCCCTCCCCCAGGGTGCAGCAGCACTCCTGCCAGCTGCTGTTGGCGGCCAGTAAATGACACGACGAGCCCACGTTGTAGTAGCACTCGCGCAGCTCGCCCGGCGAAGACGAGGAAGGACGGACGGGGAAAGCCTCTGCGGGGAACAACAAAGTCGAGCCTTTCCATCAACGCCGACGGCTTTGCAAAAACAGTGTGGTCTGGTGGCAACTGGGTGCCAAACACAAGTACGTTGAGGAGCTCCATTCACACCTGGCGGCGGCGGCAGCGCGCTCACACATTGTTGAGCGGCCGCGTCAAAGTGTTCCCCCGGCGCGTCGCACTCGCACACAAACGATCCTCGGGCATTTTCACAGCGCGCCGAACCGCACACGCCCGGCATGGACGCGCACTCGTCCACATCTGGCGGAAGAGGAGGAGACGCACGCGCATGGTGGTACGGTACGCTTTGGCCCCTCCGCCGTCGCCCAACTGACCGTGGCAGCGTCCGTCGGCCCGGAAGCCCGGCCGGCAAGAAGTCAGGCAGCGGTACGAGCCCGCCGTGTTCTGGCAGCGCTCCCGGCCCCCGCAAAGGGATCCGTCGGACGACGCGCACTCGTCCACGTCTGAGAAGGGCGGGCGGTCGGGCGGGCGCACTTTGTCACCGTCACGTGTAAGCGCTCGCTTTGGGACGGGCCCAGGTCGCCGAGAACAAGTCGGACCTACCGTTGCAGCTTGCGGTGTTGCCGTGGGCCTGGCTGAGCGCGTAGCCAAGCGGACAGGCGCACGTGAAGGAGCCCGGCGTGTTGATGCACTCTCCCGTGGGGGGGCACCAGTTCTCCTCCAGACACTCGTCAATGTCTACACCAAGGAGAAAGACGCCGCTCCTGACAAATGCAACACCTGGCCAGCAAGCGGACTCACCTCGACACGGTCTGCCCCGGCCAAACGTTCGATACCCCGGTAAGCAGTCGCAGCGGAATGAGCCGGCGGTGTTGACGCACACGCGCTCCGCCTCGCACGCCGACGCATTTGCGCACTCGTCCACGTCTGCGGGACATTTAGCGTCTGGACGTGTGTGTTTCTGTCTGTCTATTGAACAATGTGTGTGTGTGTGTGTACCTTCACACAGTCCATTTGTAGCACGGTAACCTTGGCGACAGTCCACACACTTGTAGGAGCCCTTGGTGTTGACGCAGCGCCCGCCTGGACACAGTGCTCCATCCTCACACTCGTTCACATCTGGCCAAGACAAGACATGGCTGTTGAGATTTCTGCGTGCGTGCCTTTGCGAGATGGCGCGCGTTACCTGCGCACTGTTTGTCGCTCAGCACGTATCCCGGGCGGCAGGACACGCAGCGATACGAGCCCGCAGAATTGACACACGTCTGACCTGGACACTGAGACGGCTGCGCGCACTCGTCCACATCTGGACAGAAGCAGAATGCTCATGATCGTAATAGTAGTAATACACGCCCACAAACAAATGGTCCACTTTCACATGTGTGGCGCGGCCACCTGCGCAGGTGTTGTTCTTGAGCTCGTAACCGTGACGACAGAGGCATCGGAAGCCACCGGGTGTGTTTTGGCAGTCTCCGTTGGCGCACGGAGCTCGGACACACTCGTCAATGTCTGAAAGAAAGAAAGAAAGAAAGAAAGAAAGAAAGAAAGAAAGAAAGAAAGAAAGAAAGAAAGAAAGAAAGAAAGAAAGAAAGAAAGAAAGAAAGAAAGCAATCAAATGCGAATGGGCCACAGCATCAAGGTTTGGACACAAGCGGCCGCTACCTGCGCACACTCCGTTCAGAAGTCCGAATCCCGGCCGACAGGAGACGCAGCGATACGAACCGGGATTGTTGACGCACTCCTGACCGGGACACAGCAGGGGATCCTCGCACTCGTTTACGTCTGGGTTGGCGCGGCGGCGGCCGCATTCGCCGCAAAAGGCACGTTGGCGACGTTACATATACGTCGTACACGTGTTGCTCTCACATTTGCGACGTGAGACACTTTAGCTCAGTGATCCGTATCGGTGACATGTGAGCAACATTAGCGACATGAGCTGGTTTGGAAAGTGCAGTCATCACATTGTCAAACGTGGAGCGGCGGTCACCTTGACAGCTGCTCTTCCGAGCGTCCGTCTTGTATCCGGGCGGACAGACGCATCGGTAGCCGCCTTCGCTGTTCACGCACTCGCCTGGGGCGCACACACCTCGAGACGCGACACACTCATTCACATCTACAGACACACACACGAGTGCGTCTTATGACCTTGTGTGGTTTTGGTCGGAGTGGACGGCTGCGCGTGCGTTTGCTCACCCTGGCAGTGTGTGCGCTGGGCGTTGGCCCGGTAGCCTTGGTGGCACACGCAGGCGTGTTTGCCGGCCGGCCCATCCACGCAGCGACCGGCGCCGCACACGTCGGCTTTGCGCTCACACGCGCCTCGGGCTGGCGCACACAAACGCAGCAATGAGCCCGTCTCTAAATTGAAAAGTGGCCGGTGTTGTTGTTGTTGTTGTTGTTGGGAGGACTTACGCTGGACTTGGGGCGGCCGCGTGGTCGTTTGCGGCGACACATCTCTGTCGGGGATCCGCCGAGCCGGAGCCAGGTCCGGAAGGGAATCTCCTCTTCCCGGCAGAAGAGCTGCCCGAGATACGGAGGTCTCATGGGATGCGTGTTTTGAGAGAGGCTTCCCCTTGGTGGGGCAATTTGGGGCCTACCTTGACTCCCACTTGTTCCTTGCTTTTTGTGACTCTCACCGGCGCCTTGGCCGGCGCCTTGGCCGGCGCCTCGGTTCCGATTGGTAGCGTGGCTCCTGCCGCTGCCGCCTTGGCTCCGACCGTTGCCCGGGTTTTGATTGACAGGTGGACTGGCGCCCGAGCTTTGGCTGATCCCTTGACCCAGACCGGCATCGGGGATTCGGCCTGTGCCTTGTTTGTGAGCGGTCGCTTGGGTCCCGTCGGTACGTCGGTCCCCGCTAGCGTCTGGGTTCCGACTCCAGCCTCGACTCCCGGTCACGTTTTGGTTCCGATTTGAGCCTTGGTTGCCGGCGATGCCTTGGTTCTGCCTGGCGATGCCTCGACGCCCGTCAGTCACGCCCTGACTCCCGACAGTTCCGTGATCGCGGCCCGTAGCGCGACTCTCGCCGGATCGCGGTGGCGATTTGACCGGAGAGGCGGTCGGTTCCGGGCGGGTCGGCCGCGGCTTGTGCCGGGCGGCGCTCCCGGGAGTCGCGGGTCTCGCCGACGGCGGGCTGCCAGCCGGGCGAGGTGCGGCGGAACCGGGTTGGCCGGAGCGGGGCTTCTGCTCAGACCCGCCGGCACCTGTAAAAGGAGAGACGGACAAATGGATCTCGGGGAAACGGCGCCTTCCGGCCTGGAGCTCGTACCGTGATGTTGCCGGTTAGCTGCTCCTCGGGTGCCCAGTTGATCTGCCGCCGTCTTCTGGCTGAAGGGCAGGACGGAGGCGGAGTAGTGGTAGCCCGGACCGGCGGGGCAGATCTCCCTGAAAGCCGCTGGGACGGCAAACATCACGTCAGGCGTTTTGGCCACATTTGGAGGGCGCACCCCTCACGGGAGCAGCGGCTGGACTCACCCGAGCCAAAGTGGGGGCAGCGCTGGCAGTCGGGCCCCCAGGCTTTGCCGACTCTGCTGCAGCAGCAGATCTGCTTGGTGATGTTCCTGAGGATGGGCAGCGAGCAGGAGGACGGGCCCGGAGCGGAACCCAGGACCCGGTGGCACTGGCCCTTCTCCTCAGATATCACCCTGTGGGCTGCGCGAGGCACAGGAGACGAGCTGTCTGATGAACCTTCACGCTCCTTTGAGTCCCTGACATTTACTCACAGATGCAGAGTCCATGCGAGGCATCCAAGATGAAGCCCGGCTCGCAAACACAACTGTAACTCCCGGCCGTGTTGACGCACAGGCCGTTCTGGCAAAGGCCGGGCCGCAGGCACTCGTTCACGTCTGCGCACAAAGGCCAGCAGGCGGGCAGGCAGGCGGGCGGGCCGGCCGAACGGCGCCAAAGCTCACCTTTACCAAACTTTGTGAAACAAACGGGCTCGTCTCCGACGGCGACGAGAGCCGACTTAAGGCCCCAAAACGGAGCGGGCGTTTGGGAAATGGTCACCACCGCTGCTTTGGGAACCCGGCCGGCCGGCCGCTCGAAGCAAACAGCCAAAGGACACCGACCGAGAATAATTCCAATAACAATGAGAAGTATCAGCTCACCAAGGCAGTTGCTTCCGTTGCTCGCTCGAAAGCCGACGGGACAGCCGCTGTCGTTTGGAGCTGCCGAGTCGCCGTTTTATGTCGGGTTGTCGCACGCACGCACACACAAAGCAAACAACTGACTCAAAAGAGCTTGGATGACATGCGTTGAATTGCTGCCGATGTTTTGATTGTGTCGCTTCCGCTGCTCTGCGACCATTCAACAAGATAGTAAATGTCCATGATGCCTGTGTGTGTGTGTGTGTGGGGGGTGAGTGATCCAGGACGTGTGGCTGACCTGCGTGTGGAGGGCAGAGGGCGCAATCGCCCCAGGCCTTGCCCGCACCCCGGCAGCACATCTCTTTGCTCCTCAGCCCCGGCAGAGGAGAGCTGCACTGTACAACGACAAAGGGGTCACGGATGACTCCGAGGCTCGGGTTGCGCCTCTCACCTGTCCGTCTTTGACCTCCCTGAAGCAAAACTTGAAGCCGGCGTGCTGGGCGTAGACGCCTTGGTCCCCGAGCGCCCGGACGCCGCCCTCCGCCCGAGCCGGCGCCCCCGCGGAACCAGACAGCGCGCCGGCCGAGACTCCCGCCACCTGAAGGCGAGCCACGGTGAGCGCCACCAAACCAACGGTCGAGTCGGGCGAGGGAAGCTCGGACCTTGATCACCTGATGAACCTTCACGCTGGCTTCGGGGGGGTGCTGCACCGCCACCTTCACCAGGGATGCTCCGGCTGCCGCTCCTGGAAAGGAACACAGAATCGGGTGGATCCGAGCGTCTGGTTGAACCGCAAAGGACGGACGGACGGACGGACGCGGCACCTGCCGCTTCCAGGTCCGGCTTCGAAGCCCCCAGCGGCAGCAGAAACTCCGATCGGGTCAGATCGGAGTTGACGACCTCGTTGGGTGAGGAGGACCGGGGCGTGGCCCGCGAGGTGACGGGAATCTGGCAGAACTTTCCGGTAAAGTTTGAGGGGCAGAGGCATCGATCCCTCAGCAGACACACGCCTCCGTTCTTGCACAGCAGACGACAAACAACTGCACAGAGGCACGTCGGCCCGCATCGGTGTCATGGAGGCCATTTCAAATCCTCTTTTGAAAACATTTCTGAGGTTCCATGAAAAACAAATCCGACTTCAGCCAGCAACTTACTAAAATTGCTTTTCTCTGGAGCCAGGCAAAATTCTGCCGCTTAAATGGCATTTTTGACGCACGCACGCGCGCACTGTGGAAGCGGAGCCGACGACAGTGGTCAGCGACTCACAGACTCTGAAGGCGTCCCCGTGGGGCGGCGCCGGCGGGCCGCTGAACAGGGTGGTGACGTTGCCGCGCTCGCAGTGATTGACGCAACGCTGCTGGCTGCAGCGCACCTTGCAGATGGTCGGCGTGAACTTCACCTGCACCCGGTCCACCCCCGCCTGGCCGCCCGCCAGGGAAAAGGAGAGCGCCAAGGATGACAGGAAGTAGAGCAACTTCAGACGCAGCATGACCGCTTTTGGACTCCTCACAATGTCTTTGGCATCATTCGAAAGTGGAAGAGGAGGACGAGCACCGGGACAGAGTGCGGTCCCTGAGCAGCACCAGAAGAAGGACAACAAATAGAAGAGAAGGAGAGAGAGGAAGCTCTGGAGAAAGAGAGAAAGTCCGGTTCCAAAGCTGGTGGTTCTTGTGTGTCTCTCCGCTGCAGAGCGAGCGCTCGAGACTGGCTGCAAAGCAGCAGCACAACAACAACGGCGACGGCAACCGCAAGCGGGAGGAGATGAAGAAAAAGCTTTCCACAAGCAAAAGTCCGCTTCCGGAGGAAGACGGCCCGGTCGGTTCCGAAAGAGAAAGTCTGCTTCCAAAGGAGAAAGTCTTCTTCCAGAGGTTGTGCACCGCAACTGAGCGAGACTTGGAGAGAAATGGAATCCAAAGCAGCGAGCCGCTCGGGCTCACGGCCAACACAAACGCTGCGTGGGAACACGCCCACTCCTGCCGCTGCCGCCCTCCTCCGCGGCCGATGATGTCAGGATAGTCAGAAAAGGGTTGAAAAAATAAAGCCCAGCTGAAGTCTTGCACGAGCACAGGCACCAGATTGTGCGGCTGCGTCTGGAAGAAACTTGCACAAGCAGAGCAACACGCGGTTGTTGACACCCACAAGCAGGCACCAAGGAAGGAAGGAAGGAAGGAAGGAAGGAAGGAAGGAAGGAAGGCAGGCAGGCAGGCAGGCAGGCAGGCAGGCAGGCAGGCAGGCAGGCAGGCAGGCAGGCAGGCAGGCAGGCAGGCAGCCACGCAGGCAGCCACGCAGGCAGCCACGCAGGCAGCCACGCAGGCAGGCAGCCACGCAGGCAGGCAGGCAGGCAGGCAGCCAGGCAGCCAGGCAGGCCTACTGCTGCCACCACCACCACCACCACCACCAGAGCACCAGAGCCGGGTGCTCTCGACCTGCCGGAATGGGCTCGGCCCATTTGTGCCATCAAATTCTAGCCGGGCCCGCTCGTGCCACCCGCTGCCCGCGCTCACCTCAAAAGTGAGTGAGAGCTGGCCAGCAGGTGCAGAGCTCCTCACACTTGACAAAGAGTCAACAAAGAGTTGAAGCCATTTCGAAGACGCTAAGGCCACAGGCAGGGGTTCGTCTTTGGCCGCTCGGGCACGTCAAGTGGCCAGCTCGTGCCCAAAAGGTTTTTTTCTCGCTTTCGCTCTTGGCTGAGGGGAAAAACAAACGACGACAACGTGGCCCTTTCGATACATAATTGCTCACTTGTAAATCTTCTGGCAATACGCTCAGCACCCATTGACTTGTGTTTTTCCGACCCACCCACGCCTTGAAAGAAAAAAGCCCATTGCGAGGCAACTTTTGAAAGGCTCTCAGGTGTGGCAGGCTTGCCATAAAGACAACTTGTTCTTGTTTCTGTTTGGCCATGAGCTCACGTCTTGGCGCGCCACATGTGAAGGCGAGCCAACGCACGGACGTGGGCCTCGTCGGCCCCAACACTTCTTGAAAATGTTTCTTATTTTAAATTCCATTCTTTAACGCACACCTTTGCATACAGTGGAGTCTTGTTTCTTTTCTGTACGCCGCTTTCAATTGCTTGATGTAAAAATGGTTGCCTTGAGTGGCAAAAGCCGTTCAAAAACATATGAGGGGTGTTTTGGGGGGCGGTGAAGGATTCATTCCAAAAGAGGAAGTTGTTTTGAGAGACGGGCGCGCTGACACAATGAATGAAATCAGCTTTGATTGCTATGACATATTTTGCTTGACAACGTAGGCACGGCCGCAGTTTGGCACGACAACAGGAAGTGGCGCTCGCAGGAAGGAAGGAAGGACTCAGCCAGCGTGTTCACGTTCCTTATCTGAAGCTCACAAAGCCCCAAAGCGCCATTCCTCAACAGTGACATCACCACCAACTTGTTTTGACTCGGCGTGCAGGCGTGTGTGTGTGTGTGTGTGTGTGTGTGTGTGTGTGTGTGTGTGTGTGTGCGCAACGCGTCAATCACCAGGAGCAGATCTGCACATTCCCGATTAGGGGGAAACAATGAACAGGAGCTTTGAGACAATAAACGTATGGTGACTGGATGTTAGCCTGATTAGCTTAGCGGCATTCTGTCAAGATAAAGTCCCAAATGCACGCACGCACACACACACACACACAGAATTAGGTCAATGGAAAATGCTCAAAATAAGATCATGGAAAATTCATGTCTCGCCGTGCATGGCACTGTTAAAAAAAGCGACATAATGTCTACTTGCATCAAAAAGTATACTGCATACACCCGCTATAGTTTTGTCTTCACACATTATAGGATGTGGTTTTCAGTTCGATATTGACATCAATTTGGCATCAAGTCATTGAGTTGGCATCGTTCCGATGACCTGGCACCATGAGGTCATTTTTATGCTCTTTGCAAAACGATTTGACGACGTTATGTGCTCGAGTTCTCCTTTTTCATCGAGTTCATGAAGTGAACTTGTCAAGTTAGCACCGAGCGCTAAGGCGATGCGATCAAATTGCGTGAGCACTATTTGATCGTTAACATGCGGCCAAAATTGAGCGCAACATTGTGCTAAAGGTATGGCATCATGTTGCCGTACCTGCGGCGTTACGTCCATTCTTCTCCTTCTCGAGATGCTTCAACAGGACGGTGAACATCTTGTCTCGTTTTCCTGCCGCCATCTTCCTCTTCAGGACGGCCTGAGCCTCGCGCACACTGTCAAGTTGTTCATTGTACAATTCAAACATCTTTGGCAGAAGGGCAATCCAGCAATCGAACATCTAGAAATGATATTTCCAGACAATGCCAGCTGGCTACATTTAGCATCTAGCTATCTGGAAGTCGTCGTTTCAGTTGAGCTGTTCTGAAATGCAAATTCAAAGTTTTATGAAACGAGAGACTTGTGTGAAAAAAAGCCATTGTGAGTAAAAACGTTGCTGTCAAAAGAAGAAAACAAAAAAGGAAACTTCTCAAATGTGTCGGATTTGACACAATCAAGAAAACTGGAGGTGATTCAAGGGATAAGCTATTTCACAAAAGAGGCAGTTATCAGTCAAAACAAACTTGGAGAATCTCCTCTTTCAGAACTCGGCAATTTCGGGGCACTCGCGGTGCTTTAATTGGCATCATCCCGTGGCCAAACAACGGCGACATTGAAGCCAGTTGAAGCCTTTCATTTGGACACAGCTTGAGCAACGCTCGCTGAACCAAGCTCACCTGAGGAACGTCTTCTTCTCTGATCCCGCCTTCAGCTTGCTTGCGCTGCTCCTCAATCTGCAACACACACACACACGTGCACAGTATGGCTTTTCCATGCTCGCTTCCGCTAACGACCATCTAAACGCAACATTTGGTTCCAACAAAAGTGGGAGAAAGCAAAGTGATGAAGATTTTGTTTTTTTGGAAGAATGTTCACGCAGATGTTTGGAAGGGGAAGCCAAAAAGGTTTGAAGTCTTCCCCAACGAACGTCGACGCCCGCAAAAGTCAACTTTGGCACGTCGACGCGAAGCGGCAAAAGTGGCGAGCTGGCGCCAGGTCACGCCGGGGTGCGACAGGAAGTCTTCGCTTTGTCCCAAACAGAGCGCGTCAGCAAGAGAGAGGATCACGCCGCCTCCGGCCGAGGATTTGAAAGTGAGGCGCTGCTCGCCGCTGCCATTGAGAGCGAGCGAGCGAGCGGCCGGCCGGCCGGCCAGCCTGCAGGACAAGCAGTGAAACAACACATGTAGACAGACAAGGTGACAATGCTCACCAAGCATACTTATTGCCACCAGCCTGTAGTTCAGCCATCATAACTGAGTAAATCCTCCACCATTAAAAAGAAAACAAACAAACAAACAAACAAGGCTAAAAACACAATTGAGCCAATCAGAATGGCAGACTTGCGGTCGGTCTCTTTTAGGGCTTTGGTTTCTTCTGACTTTGTCTCTCAAAGCCGACTTCTTGTGTCTGTTCAACCAATGCTTCCCGAGACCTTTCTAAGGGTTGACTCTTTTCCAAAGAATCTGATTGAGAATCATTGAACCTTGTCCTGCTGCAGTATCAGCTCCATAATCAATTCAACTCAACTCAATGGAACTGAATCTCAATTGAATTGTAATCAAATCAAATGAAATCGCGCACTGACCTCCCCTCCATCCCAGGCAACTCCGCTCTGGGGAGTCCCGCGGCGGCGGCGGCGGCGGCGGCACCCCTCCTCTCCTCCAGCGTTTCCAAGCCGGGGCTGCGCTGACCGCCCTCTCTGTGTCGATGTCGGTGTCGGTGCCGGTTCCGGTGCCCGTCGGCGGCGTGCACGCCGAGCATCCACGTGGTCGTGCATACGCAGAGCAGGAGCACGCGCATGGCGGGGGAGAGACAATTCTGCTGCAAGTGGCAGATTTCAAACTCATTTCGTCGGCGTGTGAAATGGGCAAGGGGGGGGCACCGCACCCCAAGTTGTGTGCGTGCGTGCGAGCGGCGGACAATGGGGACACCAACGGCTCGGCCAATAGGCAGCCAGGAAAGCAGACCCTAGTCAATGGTCACGTGAGACCTCGGGGTCACATGAGCAACGGGTGGGGCCCGTGGGCACAAAGTCAAGCGAGGAGTCATCATTTGTTCCATTGGATTTATTCAAATCGAATGGCTAACAATGTTGCTACACCACACAGACATCAGTCTAAGACTACATTGAATTACGTAGGAATAGAAATCCGTTTAATCGAATACTTTGAGGATTGGAGTTGCTATGCCTCGATCTTCTGGAGACAACGATTGGCTGCGATGGCGCGTGACCACCACTAGAGGGAGGCATGGCGACTCTGTGGTGACGTCAATGGAAATCCCATAGCTCGACTCGATGTCGCAACCCGCAACAAGACAGGAACTAAGCCCGCAACAAGACAGGAACTAAGTTCCGCCAACACCCACGCCACGCCACGCAACAGCTCGAATCACTCGACTGTGTAAACGCCGTCCGTCAACTCTTTAGTGAGTTAGTTCTTAACGTCCAACAGCTTTCGGGCTGCGCATGCGTGTCCCATGTGTCAAGTGCTCGTCGACTGCGACCAGGCGCTCCCTTTTCGGGCCGAAAGTCTTGCTACCGTCCGGACTGTAAAGTGCTTGCAGACACGCGCGTCGAACTCGTGCTGATGTAAGTCTATGATTTGTTTGGTTCTTATCTTGCTCTTTTTCTCTTCGGACTCGGTCGGACGCATTGTCGCTCGCGCTTTGAATGTTCCTGACAACATGACACTCATTTGACTGCATGAAAAATGGAGCATTTGGAGGTGTCGTGTGTGACCAAAATAATATAGCATCAAATCAAATATGACACTTAGCATCCATTGACATGATTTGATTGGGCTTAGAGCTTGAGCGTTTGAAAACCTATCTTGTTGGTGCTAGGGGGAAGAGAATCGCGTGCATCTGGTCATTGGTCAACTTCCTCGCGCCTTTGCTGGTTGCCACGGTGATGGGGAATCTCCACACATCCACTGTCCCAGCAGGTAGATGATGGCAACTTGCCGTTGCTGCTCTTGCTTCAACTTGAAACAAAGACAGAAGCGCGCGCGCGCGCGCGCGCCTGGCTGCCTGGCTGCTTGCCTGGCTGCCTGCCTGCCTGCCTGCCTGCCTGCCTGCGTGGCTGGCCGCCCGCCCGCGTTAAGGCTGTTGGGCTTGAATATCATTTGTCATCGTATTTCCCAATGTTAGAAGCGAGGTGCCAGGACTTGGGTGAGTTGCGTGTCCTGGAAGGTGAGGCGTCGTGGGTGCGCTGTCCCTTCTGGGGCCTCGCCAATCGCTCGTCGTCGCACGCCCTGACGTGGTACCGCCTCCTCCCCGGACACCTTGAACGCCCAATCAAGCGCAGGTCAACTTCAAGTGGCACGCTGCTAAATGCTGTGTTAGATTGCTCCTCACATTCAGATGCTTCATTGTGTCGTTCCGCGGCAGTGCGCGTGTGAGCACCGAGCGCGACTGCTTGCGCTTTCAACCGGCCGTGGCTGAGGATTCGGGCCGCTACGCCTGCCGGCTACGGTCAGAAGCAGCGCCACACACACGCAAAGATAAACGTACCAAAAAAGACACACGCTGGGTTACACGTGCGCGATACGTGACCGTGACGGCCGCCTCCTCCAGGAACCGGTCGGCGTGCGTGAACGTGACGGTCGTCAGCCGGCCGCAGGAGGCGTCGGAGGATCCGAAATGCCATTGGCCGCTCGCCGCCGAGCCCGGTCAGGTCGTCGTCCCTTTGGAGGGCGACAGGGTTGTGGAGTGCCCCGACTGGCGAGAGGCCGCCGCCGTGGCCGACGACGCGCCCGCCGTCATCTGGTACCACGTGAGGACCGGTGGCTCGGCTCGGGCCCGTAATCCGTCTTTGTGTCGCACGCTCGCCTTCACGTGCAGCTCTTTGCGCACGTCAGGCTTGCGAGCAGCCCAACCGATGGACTAGCGACCGCGAGCAGGACGGCGCCCGTCTTCGGGTCCACTACATGGTGGACCACTACCAAGGCCTTTACGTGTGCCAGGTGCGCTACCGGCGAAGCGGCCGAGCGCTTCATTTCACACGCGGCCTCAACGTCACCGCTGTCTGTGAGGACACGCACACGTATGCACATGCACTCACACAAAGTGCGAGCAGCACTGCAACGCCGCTTTTGGTGTGTCCAGCAGCCTCTTCACTGCCCAAAGTGCCCAGCGTGCTCCAACCGACACGCGAGCATGTCTTCAGCGTCAAACGGGGTGAGCGAGCGAGCGAGCGAGCGAGCGCCTGTCGAGGATATTTTGGTGACGTGCCGTTTTGCGTGGCGCTCGCCGCCAGGCCGGGACGTACGTCTGCTATGCACGGGACACTTTCCCTACTTGGACCAGGACTTGGAGTGGGACATCTGGTGGAGCGTGGACGGGAACCGGCCGGAGGAGCTGGCAGAGCACCGATTCTCCGTAAGCAACAGGTACCAAAGCTGGAATGTTCCCCATTACGGTATGGTATCTATCCACCGATCACGTTTGCGTTTGTATCCAGGCGGTTGCACAGCCGATACGGCGATCGCACCGAGGAGAGCGTCCTGCTGATTCGCAACTTTGGCTCCGAGGACCTCGGCAAGACTTACAACTGCTCCGTGAGCAACCGGAAAGGATTCCAGACGCGCAGAGCGCAGCTTGAAGAGGAAGGTGAGCGCCATTTTCTTGTTTCCGTCTGCTTTTGCGGGCGGCAACTCAACAGACAAGTGGAAGCCACCCAAGGCGGCAAACACGCTTTTCTTACCGCTTCAGCGTCCCTGCCGTGGTCGGAGCTGGCTAGCGGTCTCGCCGTCACGCTGGTGCTGTCGCTGCTCGTCTCGGCGCTTTACCGGGTCTTCCGGCTGGAGCTGCTGCTGCTCTACAGGTCCCGCTTCGGTACCGACGAGCGCTACACGGGTGAGAGCAAAATCAAGTCAGGCGGCTCAAACCAATTTGTCGGTCAAAAAGAGTGCAAGCAAAGACGGACGGACGGACGGACGGACGGGCAGCCCCCTCACCTAACATTTAGCGGAGGTCATTCCGACAAAACGGGAACGCAGCCAAACATCATCTGCAAAGTATTTTAGGAGAGCCCTTCTTGTTTGAAGTGTCCATAACAGGCAGCGTTGCATCATTTCGGAACCAAATATCTGTAACGGTTGAGGGACTTGTATCCTCCTGTCGAGTGAGTTCCTGTCCACGCGTGCGTGTGCGTGCAGACAATAAGGAGTTCGACGTGTACATGTCGTACGCCAGGAAGAGCGAGGAAGAGCAATTTGTTCTGAGGACACTCCGCCGAGTCCTGGAGAACGATCTGGGATACACCGTGTGCATCTTTGACAGAGACAGCCTGCCAGGCGGGAGTGAGTTGACACTTGAACTCCCACACATGATTGAAAACAGCTTGTGTGTGACTCGATGCCGGCCAATCTCATTTGGATCCATCCCGTCTGTCTTCCTTTCCGAACGGGCGCTCAGCCATCACTGACGAGACGCTGAGCTTCGTGGCTCGCAGTCGCCGCCTGGTGGTGGTGTTGGGCCCCGGCTACGCTCGACAGGGCTCCCAGGCCCTGCTGGAGCTCAAGGCGGGAATGGACGGCCTGGCGGGCGGCCACCTGCGCCTGGTCCTGGTCCAGTACAAGCGCATGCGGCGGCAGGAGTGGGTGCGCGAGCTGAGGCGGGCGCGCGTGGCGCTGGCCACGGTGCGCTGGCGGGGCGAGCCCTCGCGGGAGCTGACGTCGCGCTTCTGGAAGAAGCTGAGGCTGGAGCTGCCCGTCAGGAGGCCGCCCGGCGCCCTTGGGGATGAGGAAGGAGGCCAGGGGGCGGGGCTAATGACCACCCCCAACCAGACTCCTCTCAACCCCGAGGCCTCGTGAGCTTGCCGCTTCTGCAGAAAGAGCATCCATTGCGCCTTTTCCTCCTTCAGCTGACTTGGGCAGAGGGGAGACCGAGCAAAGTGGTCGCCCAAAGCTCACAACTGCGCGCCGGCCGTTCTGGAAAATATGCCGTCTGACATTTCCTGAACAAACTGGGTGCTGCCCGATGCGCTTTGCTCTCATTTCATTGTTGCGCAACCTGATGCAGGCGAAGATTTAAGGAGCGCTAGAGATTGGCCGGCGGGCCGCCGATGGCTTCACCCCTCCCGACGGCGGAAGTGGGCCGGCCGCTGCCGCCGCGTGACGTCAGCCAAGGCGCGCCTCCGAGCACTGCCCCGACCGACCGACCGACCCGTCAACGAACCCTGATGACGTTTTAGCTCACATCAGCATTTGGGGCTCTGCCAGGCAGTCACCAGAACCAGAAGGAATCACTTTGAACGCTAAAGTCAACGTGCTCATTTCTCCCGTGACATTCATCTCACTTTGTGTGCCGACGATCCGCTTCCGTGTCTCTCTCTGCCACTGCTCTAAACTGTTTCTGTATGCACTCATTCACTCACTTGTGTTATCACCAATAAAAAGACTCCATCAATCAAGAATTGGCCATGGCTTTTATTGTGCAGTTGAGTAATCATTTGCAGTACGCAAGCTACCGTTTGCTGGATGCAAATGGACGTTTGAAGAGAAACGCGACACATTTCCACCAGTCGGCTGCGCTGCTGTACAGCGGGTCCTCGGCTTACGACGGTCAGGTCAAGAAAGCCACGCAACTGTCGACAGGCTGCAATGAAGCACATCAATAAATCTCGACTGTCTGTGCATGGGAAAAGTGATCATCATACAGTTTGCTTCATTGCTCATCTTTCACAGTGCCGTTTCTTCACAAAATGGATGCGCATGCAATTTGAAGTCTTGCCGCCGGCTACTTTGAATACATGACGTTCCACCACGCCGCCACACAAAGACGTCAGAACCGCACAAGTCTTACATCCATCCACATGACAATGCAGAGTTCAAAGCTTTTCCTTTTTTTTGCGGTGAGCGTAAAGTTTGACTGCGTCTCTGGGAAAGGGCGTCAGGACACAAGGGCGCCCCCCCCCAGGCGAGAGCGCGACACTCGGACGTGACAGCAGAGAACGTAGACGAGCGCCACTCGGAGGCTCCGATCCCTTAGCCCGTAGATGAGAGAACCCAGACAGCGGGGCAGTTGAAAGAAGCACACAAAGAGAAGGTTCCGGACCAGGACAAAGTCCAGCCGGCTCAAGGAGGCCGCCAGGTGCGCCATGATGATGCCGTAGAGCACCGACATTAGGCTGAGGACAAGCTGCAGCAGGTGCAGCAGCAGCGTGCGGCCAGCTTTGCGGAGAGAGTCTTTGTCGGTGGCCGCCGACCTGGCCGACAACGCCACGCCCACGAAGCTGAAAAGGATGCTGGAGCCGGCCCACGCAAACAGGAAGCAGGTGAAAACGTCGTAGTACACTTTGGACACGGGCGAGAGGAAGAAGACGCTGAAGGTGCACAGCTGCGTCATTTGCTCAAAGGGAGAGGTCTTCAGCAAAAGGCCCTGGACCACAACGTTGAGACAAGAGACGGTCCACACGGCCAGCACGGCCCGCGCCGTGTTCCCGGCCGTCGCCACCGAGACGTGGCGCAGCGGCCGGCACACGGCCACGTATCTCTCCAGCGACATCAGCGCCAGCACCAGAGGCGAGATCCTGCCCAGCAGACTGGCCAGCAGCACCAGCGCGCCGCAGGCCCAGTAGTGCAGCCTGACGCCGCAGTTGGAGAGCAGGTAGAGCAGCTGGCTGAGGCTCAGATACAGCGTGTCGGCCAGCAGCAGGTTGAAGAGCAGGACGTAGCGCGACGTCTCCCGAAAGAGGCTTTTGCTTTGCAGGGTGAACAGCGTCCAGCCGTTGACAAAGAGGAAGATGGCGCAGCAGCAGGTGGTCAGGACGCCGCCCGCCGCTCGCTGAGAGAGGCTGGCCCTGGCCGCCGCCGTCGCGTTGCCCGCTGACGCAACTTCCATCAAAGTGGAAGAGACCTTCCACAAGAAGAATCACAAAGAAGCCACGCTCCGGATGCAGAGTCGCGTCAGAGCAGAGTGCGCATCCGTCGGGCGCCGCCGCCGCGCTTTATACCAGCCAAGCCCCGCCCCTGGGACGCCGCAGACGGGCCTCGGTCCAAAAGAAGATGGTCGAGAAGGCAGCAGTTAAGAGTATTGCTCGCCTCGCCGGGCCGGGCCCAAGTCGCACCAAAGGACGTGGTCGGAAATGGCGGTGACCGGGCCGAAACGGGCCGTGGCCCTGATTTCAAACCGCACGCAACACGTCCAAGAATCCACAAACGGTGTGGACGTTTCACAATACGAAAAGGGGCCCATTTGATCTCATCCATTGGGACGATCTGGAGCGGTCCGGTCCGGTCACTCGCTCACTCGCTCGCTCGCCCCAGCAATCCCAGGCGGCACAAGCCTCCAATTGAGCTCAGTCAACGATTAGCAGCTAATGCTTCAGCGTCTCTATTGCATCATGCACGCTGATAACATGGAAAAGTCAACTTTGGGTTTGTTCTTGTTGTTGTTGTTTGGCCTTTTCTTGACAAAGCGCTGGTTTTCCCCGTGCGACCAAGGGCCTTGTTTTCCACAACTCTGAGCCAGTCCCCAAAAGGCTCATTGAGGCCTTTTAATAATTCAAAACGTTGACACCGCCACTGTTAACGAGTCCTGCGGGTGTTACGTGCGGGTGTGCGGGCGGGGGGGCGCTGGCTGGCTGGCTGGCTCGTCCGCGGGGACACCGCTTCACTTTGGCAAAGTTGGTTAGACGTAGGTGACATCCCACTTGACTTTAGTGACTCAAGCATCATTCAGATATTCCTCTCATATTTGATCCAAATAACAATCACTCAAGTATGAAAAAGGAAGCGGTTGGAATTCTAACAAGTGTGGACCGCTCCGGTTCAAAGTACCAAGAAAGTAAGATGATTCCGACTCTGTGCATTTTGACGCATTTCTATGTTATGGAATAAAAATGCAGCTTATTCACCATAGCGAGAAGCCGCTGGCGTCGCCAAGTGTTCTCAACATTTTGCCGTGCGTCATGTCCTCTTTCCACCTGTAAAAAACAACAACATAGTGTAAAGGTAAGCTCTGTCAGCTTTGGCTTTGATACACACTTGTGAGATACACACTTGTGAAACTACGTTCATAATTGTTGACGATTTATGGACACAAATGACATTGACGATTCCTGCCAATTGACACATGGCCATATTATTTGACCGACATCCAGCTTAAGCATGTTGAATATGTGCGTGTTGTCCTTTCTACTCTGAGTGTGACCAGTTTACAATCTATTGAGTCCACAATGAGCAATCTTATCTCAGTCTTTTAGGATCCGCAATTTGGTAGAAAGCTAAAGCAAGATACAGCATTCACTCTTGATTCCAAACAAACCTGATCCGTTTTGGGTTCCACTTGCCGCTCATGTTGCTTCAACCGCCAAGCCACTAGAGGGCAGCACAGTACCGCACATGAAAAGCCGCTCACCGGAGCGAACTACTTTTCAATCTTGTTTTCTCACAGTCCAACTATTTTCTTTTGCCTTACGTGTGCTGCCATAATACTTTCTTCATTGCAAATGATGATGATCATTCCTCTTTAACGAAAACGTTTCTCAACATCCCACATTTGTGAGGGGAAAAGAAAACAGGAAAATACGGCCTTTTTTGGGTCAAC
This sequence comes from Syngnathus acus, assembly GCF_901709675.1. Lineage (NCBI taxonomy): Eukaryota > Metazoa > Chordata > Actinopteri > Syngnathiformes > Syngnathidae > Syngnathus > Syngnathus acus. The sequence goes on along the minus strand of NC_051098.1, from coordinate 16,955,570 downwards.
AAAAGTTGACAAATTGGATACTTTGTGAAAAAAATGTAAAAGAAACCCCAACAACAACCTTCTGGCTACATTAAAAAAAAAAAAAAACTCGTAAATGGGGAAAACAGGGTAACAACCTGTGGCCAAGTGAGGCTAATGTACGTCAGTTGAGGGCTCGGCAATGTGTGAATCCCAGCAAACGTTGTGGAAAGCTTCCTCTTGGCTGCTCTGAGCCAGTGACTTCATCTGTCAACAATCTCCAAGTCAATGGTGACTTGGACGCTATCTCCTTGGAAAAATGTCCCAGCGAGCGTACCACATCATGACCGAGCGAGCGTTGTGTTAGGTTGCGTTTTACGGGGCACCATCAAACTTGGTGCCAAACCATTTGAGTCGGGTGGGTCACGCACTTTTCAGCAGCCAGACGCACAAATCCAAAACGAAAACACCGGCGGGCGGGCGGGCGGCCGAGGAGCATGGAGCCCATGTTAACCTTGTTGACTTGACTTGCTAGGCCCAGCCCCGCCCCACCCCACCCCTACCCACTTCACTACCGTGTGCGTGTTTGACTTTGTGTTAAAAGAGCCATTTTCATTGCTAGGCATGGGTGAGGACCAACAGCAGTTGTCGGCGCCGATGGCGGCCTTTACCGATACTTAAGGCAAACAAGGATTTGCAGATTTTTGTTATCCTCCCTCCTGGTCATTCTATGCTTATTTGTCATCTCCAAAAATGCTTGCTGCCAAGCAACTCCACGGAGGAGGAAGGAGTGAAGCCACGGCTGTGTGAAGCGCCAGGCGCCTCCTTCCGGCAGAGCGCCCCTGGCACAACAACGTCACAACGCATCAGTCGGCACGACCGTCGCCACTGGATTTTGCTGGCGTTGGCCATTCTTTCCGTCCAGCCGGGACGGGATCCGCCAGAACAACAACGCTGGCTTCAAGAATGGAGAGGAAGAGCGGGCCGACCCGAGGCGGGGGCAAAGTTTTGAAACGGGATCAAGAATGGTGGAGCGAGAATCAGCGCTGGAGTTATCAGGCATGTTTGGGAATTGGGACTGCAAACTTGTTTTTGTAGCAATATTTGCGCCTGGTGCCCGTCCGGCCATCAGACAGACAGACAGACAGACAGACAGACAGACAGACAGACATTTTTCCTGACTGCGTATGGAGATCCCAGAGAATGCGGGTGACGCCCAAATGGGATTGGCAGGCCTTTGGCTTTTGATGACTTGTGTTTGGTGCAAAAGTGGAAAAAACACATTTTGAGGCCCTCACAAAATCAAAAGCCACGCAGCAAATGTTGGCAGTTGTCCTTTTTTTGCATCTGTTTCTCATTGCGGAGCGGCCTGGGCCTCCGGCACGTGAGGCCATCCCCGACCGACCCGCCCGCCCACCGCAATGATTTTTTCCATCGTGCATGCAGCCGGGACGTTTTCCCCGCCCAACTTCAGGGGCAGCGCGTGGACACAAAGCGGCTCTTTTGTTTTGAGGAGGAGGAACGCGAGGCAGTGGACGGAGCCGCTCAACTGGAAAGTCTTGCCATTATTGAACGCATGGCTTTTTGGAATGAAATACGAGTCGCACAAGGTGATATTTGGTAGACGCGCGCGTCGCTAAGCTTTACCCGATCGGGCCTCGGAAGACGACGGCTGTTTTTTCAACGAGGCAAGGACGGCTTGCTCCAGGTTTATTTGGTGCGGCGTCGTGCTTTGTCATGCTTCCTTTCCAGGCCTCAAAGCCCGTGCTTCTTTTTCATTTTTTGTCTACGTTGCGTCACTGTGGCTTGAAGACACCAGTCAAGCCAGAGTCCAGCAGCCAGGTGAGGGAGGGAGGGACGGAGGGACACATCTTCATCAGGCTTCATCCCGTGGGCTGCGGAGACCCACCGAGGCGGTCTTCCTGCGAGTGGCAGTCAGTCGGGGGGATGGGGACGACATATGGCTCCCCCCCACCCCCCTGCAGAATGGAGTTCAAAGGTGAGCTGCGGTGAGAACCACAAATGAAGTTGCAAGTCGCTGGCGTGAGCGCGGCTCAAAGGTGGCCAACCGTGCGCACGTTTCTCTGACTGGGCCGGCCGACAAGCAAGATGCGCAATGTGGGCCGGAAAGGAGCTGCGACCTGCACAATGGTTGCAACAGCCACGGCCTTTGCGCTTTTCAATTTTGCGGTGTGGGAAATGACGCTCGCGAGGGGGAGCGCCGCTGATATTCGAGCCGCCGCAGATGTAGCCGGGGGGTGGGGTGTTGTGCTGTGCGTTTTGCTACACAACAAGCCACGTTTCCACCAAGCACGACAAGATTGAGGGCAGGACCTAATGGCTACTTGTCACAAAGGCAGCGCAAAACAATGAAAGCCGTGCCGATGAGGCCGCATTTTGTGGCACGCTTTGGAATTTCCAAGATTTTTCGAATCCATCAATCGGACAAAAGGTTGCCACTTTTTCCATCTTGCCTTTGCTTATTATGTATTGTTTTGTGAAAACAACAAGTAAATTGCAATTAAACAGAGTCACACAAGAGTGATTTACGTTGTACTCGCCAAAAGTTTTGATGCTGAGATAAAAAGAGCAGGAAAGACATCATACGTGATTTCTATTTTGCCATGCTCACGCTCTGTACTCTGTGTGGTCTTTTTTTTTTTAGTGGGCATGGGGGCGGCACAGGGCAGATTATGGGTTGCACAGTGGGCGCCCACACTAAGGCCTTACTTACTGAAGGGGAGGGGAGGGGAGTGCGTGCCTCAACGCTTTTGCATGGAATTCAGTCTGGTTCATTCTTAACACAAAACATTTTTTTGCATTTGACAAGTGTTTGCTTCAAAACATTCTTTTTTTTTTTTTTTTCATCTACACAAATAGCACTCTAGCCAAACCCCCTAAAGGAATGTCAAGTGCCCTCAGATGGCTTAAATGTACGTGTGTGTGTGTGCGTAAAAGCACACTGCAACAGCCTGTCTGAGTAATGGGATTACTTTTGATGTTAATCCTACAAGACCTTATGGAAGGAGGTCACTCACACTCACACACCATACGTGTGTGTCTGTATGTGTGTGTATATAAATGAAGTGGTAACGTGGTCTATTTGTCATTTTTGTCTTGTGACGAGAGCATTTTAGCTCAATGGAAAGCAAACTTTGGTTTGCCGACTGACTCACCCCATGATCCTTTCTTCTCTTCAGGCATCTTTTCGTCAGCAGCAGCAGCAGCAGCAGCAGCAGCAGCACGTTGCCAAAACCAGTTCACATGAACCAGGGAGTCAGGATTTGACAAGAACATGGCGTCAAAACACTCGTTGACAACATTAGGACGCAAGCTCGCGCACCTGTCCTGTGAGGTTGCGGATGCGCGACCTAGACATTCTGCAAGTGCGGCCGCCGTATTGGAAAGACATTTGAGCTGAGCTCTTTGATCAAATCACACGTCAAAGTGTTTGGACATGTTCGCACCTCGAAAAAGGGAAGTGAAGGCAAACACGTCGGTCAGCGCGCGCGCGCACTTCCGCCGGCCGGCCGGCCGGCCGCCATATTGGAGCGGTACAGACGTCACAGACAAAAGGTTGGCCATGGCTGCATTCCACCAGCGTCGCCGCAATATAGCGAGTTTTCTATGGTCCAAGTGTTTGTATCGTTATCCGAGCGTGACACTTGACGTTCTTCTTGTGAACATGACCTACTATACTGTTTTGAGTTATTGGACTTAAAAATGTCAATAAACCAAATGAATATAACTTCGATTTTCGAAATGTATGATGTATGTGGTGACAGATGGGCTGACCCAGCTCACCAAACTGCACCCAACTCAATGTGCAGGGGCAAAGTTGTTCAGCCACTGCAGGGTCTCTGGATTGAACTTTTTTTGTTTTGTTTTGAATTGAGCAATGAATCAATGAAATGAATATAAACACGCAAATCCACACCGATACCAGATTGGGACCACAGTTGAGAGAGAGCACGAGATCGGAGTTTTACTACCGTTCGAGGCGCACAGCTCAAGCCGCTATCCGTTCCATAGGCCAATTTCAAAAATGAAGAAAAGTGACCGCCAGCTTTAAAACACAGCATATGGTAGTTTTATTTTAGTTATGAAATTGACAAGCACTCATCAAAGGACATGTTAAAACATTCTATGCGCCGTCCGCATCGGCGCTGCTGCTGCTTTCAAATAAATACTTGGTTTTCCTTTTTCAAAATGGGGAAAATAAAAGAGACATAACACGTGAGGCTCAAACACGCGAGACGCACGGACAGACAAACTGACGGACTCTCCAAGTCGACCTGACTCTCAAACCGAAATAAGTATAAAAACAGCCAGAAAGTTGTTGTTTGTTTGTTTTCCCCTTGAAAATACAGAATCGTACAAAAAGTCACTGTCAAATATCAGCTGGCATTATGAGAGGAAATCGGTGTGTGTGTGTGTGTGTGTGTGTGTGCGCGCGCATCTACTAAGTCAAAGGACAGAATGTGCTTCCGTATTTGTACATGACGTATTCACGCGTTGCATTAAATGTAATGAATGTACATTTTTACAGTCCTCCGTCCAGGCGGTGGCGCTGTGAAGGAGACGATCTCGACGCGTGTCCGTCAACACGTCATCTCGTCGAACAGGCTCGGTTCGCAACGTTCACATTTTCCGTTTACAAAAAAACAACCCATGTTGATAATAATAAAAACTATTTTTAAAACTCTTCCAAAATAAGGGCAAAATAGTCATGAGAACAGGTAGAGTACAAAAGGTGGTCCGGCCGGGAGTTAGCACATGAAGCATGCACGTGTGTTACGTTTGCCCTCTCATGCAAGCTCGTAGCGGATCAAGAAAAAGGCCACATGGATTTTCCTTCACTTTGAAATGCCCACTCACTGGTCCCATTGGCCTCTTAAGGATGCACAAATTCACTTTCTCTGGTCCGTCCAAAGCGGCTAAGGTTGGTGTTTGCCCAAAACAAAACAAAACAAGCCTGGTCGGTCACGACAATGTAAACACGTCGAATTTGGTCGACACGAGATGAGGAAAACTCAAATCCGACGAGACCATTTCCCAATTTCCTCTTCAGTGGACTCCACCAATTCAGGCAGCAATCCAAGAAAAGATTTGATGACACACTTCCTGTGTGGCCAGTCATCCGTCGTCACCAAAACGTTCGAGCGGGCGGAGTGCTTCAAATCACATTTGGTTGATTTGAGCCTTTTTATAGACAGGCCTAGTAAATTGCACGTTACTCAGTCAAATAGGCTTCATGGGTTGAGTTTTCCTGAAAATTGCAGAGCTGCGTTATTCCCAGTCACTGGTTTGACAGCGTCTGGTTGCCGCCAGCCACGCTCCACCAAACGCATAGCATGACGAAGCCGCTCCATTCCTGCCCATATGGACGCCATCTTCCCAAATCTCCAGGACTTTGGAGGAGCTCGCCCCATCAAACGGCAGACTTCCAGCGTCTGCTCGGGTTTGGCTTCTCGACGTGCTTCGCAAGTTGCGTTTGGCCAAGCGGATGAGGCTTTGGGGGGGCAGAACGGTCCAAAGACTCACAAACTCCTTCAGGTAGCGGACGATCGCGTCAAGACCACAAGCTAACGTGCCGGAGCGACAAAGGTGGACTTGCTGCGGCGAGAAGACAAATCTGATGGAGTCACCGGCCGCAAACGGACCGGGGGGGGGGGCGCTCGTCTGAAGCGCCACACGAGGCGCTTCTCGCAAGGAAAATGCCATGCGCTGTCCGCTGATGGAGAAAGCCGAGGTTCCTCGGAAGGGAGCGCCTGTGTGCTGGCGGGGAAGCTTGTGTGAAGTTTGCATAGAGGGTGAAGGACGGAGCTGCACCTTGACGCCGCTCTGGCCGTCTACGTAAACACAAGATTCAAGAGTTTTGGCGTGAGCCAAGACGGTGCCTTCCTTCCCTCCATCCATCCAAAGTTCAATCTCCTTCACCCTGCCTCCATCCCCTCACGTACCCTTGGTGAGAGAGAGAGAGCGAGCGAGCGAGCGAGCGAGCGAGAGGGGTGAAAGAAAAAGGGTCAACTTCTAGGCACTCTTTGATTTCCAAGGCAATTTTCACACAGAGTGAGTTGGTCAGGTAGAAGGGTGGAGCGTGGAAAGGTGGTCGGTGCTCAAGCGGCGCTCAAGCCATGATCTTCTGGGGGATCTCGATGGAAGCCTTGACAAAGACGCAGTTGTCGCGGACGTAGTTCCTCTTCTTGATCTCCTCGTGCGAGATGAACTTGGGGTAGCCGAAGCCCAGGGTGCTCTCGTCCAGCGAGTTGCGAGCGCCGCTGGGCTTCTGGAAGTTCTTCCAGTTGGGGTCCGGGTTGAACGTCTCGGTGATGTGCTGCGGCTTGGAGAGCGAGGGGTCGCTCTGGTCCAGGATGGAGAAGGTGACCTTGTAGGCGAAGGGCCACTCCAGGAGGTTGTCGTACTCACCGGGCAGCACGCGGATGTAGACGGAGAGGTGCGAGCCCTCGCCGCTGCCGTTGCCGTTGAGGAAGGCCGACACCTGCAGCTTGTAGCCGTAGCGGTGCGTGTAGAAGGGCGGGCTGAAGAACTCGTGGTTGCTGCGCAGCTTGGCCTCCTGCAGCTTGCGCGAGTAGTCGCTCAGCTTCCAGATCAGGACGCCGTCGTGGCTCACCGACAGCTCCTCCATCTCGCGCCGCAGCTCCAGGATCTCCTGCCGCTGGCGCCCCACCAGGTTGCACATCATGGTCAGGTGCGACTTGGTGCTGTCCTCCAGGTGCCGCCCCACCGCCAGCTTGGGGCACTGCCGAAGCGCAGAGCGTCAGAGCCCGGCGCCAGAGCCCGGCGCCAGAGCCCGGCCCCAGAGCCCGGCCCCAGCGGCACTTACCCGATGTTTGCAGCCGGCGTCTTTGAAGGGGCAGAGCACCAGGGCGCTGCCGCAGTTGTCCTTCACGTGGTTGGCCAGGTCTTCGCGGGCAATGTTGGGTGTGCCGCACTGGTTGGGGCACTGGACGGGGAAGCGAGGGCAGTGGTACTGGTGGTTCTGCGGGAAAGGAGCCATTGAGTCGGCGGCGCTTTGACGTCGGCCGCCGCCGCCGCCTTGCCCGTTTCTCCACGCAAACCGACCTGGATGGTGTCAAAGACAAACTCCTTGCCGCAGTACTTGCACGGCTGCGTGCGCTTGGGACACTCGGCCGTGCCGTGCTGCGACAGTAGCCGGCGCATCATCCGTGCCCCGCATTTGTTCTCGCAGTAGACGCTCTCCTGAGGACACACGCCCTGGTGGTTCTGGAAAGAGCACAAAACAAGGAGCACCTCTGGAGAAGAGCAAAACAGGCAGGCAGGCAGGCAGGCAGGCAGGCAGCGGTCTTGTTTTCTTTACCTCGTAGGCCTCGCCGGTGAACTCGCTGCCGCAGAACTCGCACTTGACTTTGCGTTTGGGGCAGTCGTGCTGCAGGTGGTCGGGGAGGTCGCGGCGAGTCAGCTTGACCGAGCAGCGGTTGGGGCAGGGGATCACGTTGAAGGCGCAGGTGGAGAAGTGGCCCTGGGGGAGGAGGGGCGAGGAAAAGTCACCCGTGACGACCGATGGACGGCCCCAGCCGAGGGGAACCTTTTGCTGAGGTGTGCGCGCGCGCTCGCTCACCTGCAGCTGCTTCATCTGTCCGGTCCAGCGGCAGCCCTCTTCGCTGTGGATGCAGCGGATGGGCAGCGCCAAAATCTGCTGCTCCAACTCCGGGTCAGGGTAGATCTGCAAAACAAAAGGCCCTTGAGAAGACCAGACGGGCTCGAGCCACGAGCGGGGCTGCTGCTGCTGCTGCTGCTGGACTTTGGCCTACCTTGGCGTAGTCCAAAGGCAACTGGTCTTCGGGACACTTGAAGACTCCCTCACTGCAGACCAGACACAAAGAAGGCCCTTCAGAGACAACCTGCACCACTTCGCTTCACCTGCGTCTCAATCGAGCGCTCGCTCTTTGCTTCCTTCCTCTCGTGCGGCGTTGCCGCGTGACTGACCGTGCGGACTTTGGCCCGGAAGGGGAGGGGAAGGGTGGGGCCAGTCAATGCACGAGACCAGCCTCATTCTCCTCCCTGCGGCCAGCAATGAACAAGCCACAAAGGCCCGAGAAAGGGACTCAATTCACGCTATTTCACGATGCCCGGAGAGACACACCCGATCATCGGCCTCCAAAGTTTGCCTTCAGCTTTTGTCGGATTGCCAGCCAATTTCAACCTTGCGTATTCGACCTTAGTCTGAACAATGACGCTAAGATTAAAATGTCCAAAATGGCCGACTTCCCGGGTCGAGGGAGGCCGGCGGTGGCAGAGGACAAGTTTGCACGGATAGCCCCGAGTGCCCCGCGGGCGGAAGAGATGCCGAGCGACAGCTTCTGCACTCTGGAGCGCCGTGCGAGAGGCGCCGTGCGAGAGGCGCCGTGATGCCAGCGCAGGCAGGACGGACCGAGGCAGACTCGGACCACCGCGCCCCCACCCACCTCGCTCGGCCTTTCCGCGTGACGCACACAAACGCAGACAGGCGCAAAAGGCCTCGTCACGGGCTGTCAGCGCCATTCCTCGGGCGCCGGAGGGCGGGCGGGCGGGCAGGCGGGCGGGCGGTCGCGTTGCCGCGCTGCTCGTCTCTTTGTGACATTCGGGGGTTGGCTGGGGGGGGGCGGCCAGCCAGCCAGCCAGCCAGCGCACTTGCTCTCGACTCCATCACGGCGACACAGGGAGGGAAAGGATAACGCGGAAGGACAGACGGGGCTTTTTAATGAGGCGCTCAATGGATGGCGAGTGAACGAGTGCCGCGCCGCGCCGCACTGCGTGACCTACAAAAGCCGTTTAAGCGGCAAATGTCTTGAAATCCCAAACTTTTTGATGATTGAGGTCTTTCAAACGAAAAGTCATACAAACGTCTTCAAAACATTTTTTCATACTTTTTGTGGTGAGAATTCAGCTACCGATTTTTGTCACAAAGCGTGAGAACGGAGAGCGTAAGCAAACACCAAATGTGGACAAGCGAGGCGTCTGGTTCCCGCGCCACCCGAACGGATCGGGTGGCGTTTTCACCCGCGTAACCTGATCTGCTTCCTTGCCTTGCCTCGCCTCGCCTCGCCTCCAGGTGGACGGGCTCAAAACGCACCACTGTAGCGAGCGGATGCGCCCAACATGCGGCAAGGCGGCTTCGACAGCCCGCAACAGCCTCGCCGGTACGGCAGGAGCCAACCAACACGGCGGCAAACGCGGTGCCAGATACTCAGGCTGCGTCTCGACACGGATGACGTGAGCCTCGCGTGTTGGCTTTCTTGGCCAACTGGAGTTGCCATTTCCCCCCCCCCCCACCTTTCGATAAATGTGTCTACTTTTCATTTGGTTGCTTGGCCAGCAGAAGCAAAAACCAAAAAGGGAAAGAGGCACTACTACGACGGCACGCCTGTGTGGCTGGCCCGTTTCCCGCGGCGTGGGCCAATCTAGCAACAATGGGAAACAAAACCTCCAAAAGATTGTACTACGAAATGAGCCGCGCTGGCAACCGAAAAGAAGAGGAGGCGTGCTCCCCGACATGTGGACCGCTTCTCTTCTCTTGGTCTGCATCATCTTTTCTTTTCTTCCCTTTTTCCCAACAGCTCGGCATGTGTGAAATGTGGCTGTTTCATCACAGATGGCGCCACTAATTTTAGCCGGCCGGGGCCTCCCGGGGCAAACTGCAGGGATCGGCGGGTCGGGCCGCGATGGCGTCCGGGTGCCAAAGGATTTTTCTCCTTTTTCGCCCGCTCCTCCGCCAAGCAAGCGGAGACGAACAGCAAGCTTCCGTTTGACGCTCTTTCCTAGCTCGCCCGATCGTACCTTCCAAATGACGAGTGCAATCGTATTAGGGGGGGGGGGGCATTTTCTCAGCCTGCTCCACTTGCCGGACGCTGTCGTTTGCGACGCCGTCTCGCGTGACGAGGAGACCGACAATTGTTCTTCTAGTGTGCCGGCAACTTTGGGGTCTCCATGGCAACTGCTACGGGAGGAGAGAGGATCTTTTTCGGGAGCAGCTGGCAGACGGCCACGCAAAGGCGTCTTATCGGTGGGATTGGAGTCCAAATCCAGTGCCGAAAACAAGCGCCGCCTCACGCCGGCGGCCGCATCAATAGCCTTCCGGAAGGACGACTCAACAAAGTGGCCTTGGCAGATGCCACCGGAAGCAGCCGCAAAAGCGCCATTCATTCTGGAGCGCACCTGGCTGACACAGGGGCCCCTTTGACTGGGGACAGGTGCCCGCCGCCAGCTTCCGGAGCGCTCCGTTTGGCTCCCGCAAGATCCACTTTCACACACAAGTTGCACTTCCTGAAAAGAGCCAGCAGCTGGCTCCACACAGGACGTGACGTGACGTGACGCAAATGCTCATGAAAGCAAAAGCTACGGATGGACTGCAACAAAAAAGGAGCGCACCCTCATTCCTGTGAGAGTGCAAGCACGTGCACGTCTGCTTTCATTAGCGTGATCACTGACCCGATCGGACGCGACACCAACGCAAGGGGGGGGGGGGGGTTTGATACCCGTGCGGCCGGATTGACTTGGAGCAGAAGACGAGCCACGCGTCCGCTTGCGAGGCGCTCCGGCGCACCGCTGGAATGTTTTCCAGGTCTGGGGCCCCTGAGAAAGCAGGACAAGTTGAGGCACGTCTGTCCACGCTCCATGCAGGGGCCACCGCCTCCCTTCTCTCCTCACTTTCTTTTCTCTCCAGCCATCGGGCTCACGTTCACTTCATTTGATCCATTTCAGCGCGACGCTCGGCCTCGCCAGTTTGACGCCAGCTCCCGATAAAAAGCTGCGAGCCGCTGGCCGCATTGTCGCTTGGCACCGAGATGGCGCCATAGCACTGCGTTTGTTAGACAAAAGGGAGGGATGCCAAAAGAGAGTAGAATGCGCCCGCAGGAGAGAAATTCGCACGGCTGCGTCAGATGGACCAGCGCCTCAGACGCTAATGGCCCACACGGAAGGTGGGGTTAGGGTTGTGGGACCCCCCCAGCCATTACCCCCCAAACACACATTTCCTCGGCGCCTTCAAACGAAGCGATTTGGGCCATTTCCTGGGCTGGCTCGGATTACGTTGACAAACGTGAGCTCACAGCTTGATCCACTTACTTCCTCAGCTTTTTGTTTTTTTGCTCAGAAATGTGCTCGCATTGGCGCGGCGTGAAACACGGAACAGGCTTGCGAGTCGGGTTCGGTCGTTCAAACACAGCTTAGGATGTTCTGAAACGGAGCTTTCCAGCCTGGCTGAGGGATTCGAGATTCAAGATTGGCTTTGCGAAAAAAGCCCAAGGCCCCGTCCCACCCGGCGAGCAACAATTGCGAGGCGGCCAACGCGGCGTGCTCGTGGGCTCCATTTGCCGCTCACCGCAAACAAGAGCGTCTGTGTGGGCGGGCGAGAGGTCCGCCCCTCCGGAAGCCCACCTGCAGGGGGGACTGCTCAATGGCTCTCAATGTCCGCCATGGCCGCAAAAGCCCGCAGCTGCTGCGAGCGAGCGAGCAAGTGAGTGAACGTGCGTGTTGCCGCTCCCTCCCTCCCTCCCTCCCTCTCGTGCAAAAGTCAAAGCCAACTCGGCCACATGGCTGCAAAAGAAGAGCTGCAGTGTTTTGGGGGGGGGGGTTGTTTACCAAGGCGCAGGCTATGCTAACGTTCGCGTGACAGGACGAGTCAGCCAGGGTGGCGTCATTAGACGGAAGGCGGAAGCATGACGAATGCGGCAGTCATGCCGCGCGGCAGCATTCTTGCCTGCCGCAAAGAGGGCAAAGAGCGGACCGAGTCGAGCGACCCGGGCACGGCGCCAGCCGGCCACCCTGGCTGCCGAAGGAGGCGAGCAGCCCTCGCCTTGTCCATGAATTGGTCCTGGCTCAGGTTGGTTTGAGCAGCCTGTTGAAGCAACCATGTTTGGATCAACCCTTTTTCTACTTCATAGCCCGAGTTGGTGTTAGTCAATTCTAACATTGCGGCGGTGTCATTGTAGCGGCCGCTGCGCTAGCCTGTTTGGCCAGATTGACCCGGCACGCCGCGTCGGCCGGGCCGGGCCGGGCATTCAGCGCTAAATCCAATTTCCACCTGGGCCGACCCCTTGACCCGGTCGGCAGACATCGGTCGGCAGGTGGGCTTACTTTGGCGGCGGGAGAGCGCATCTTAGCTGGGCTCCCGGTTCCGCTTTCGGACAAGGCCGCGGGGCGCTTCCTGACAGCTCGTCATCACAAACCGGCCCTTGTCTTTTGGCTCGGGTTCAGCGTCATCGTCAGCCGTGTTCCTCTTTCCGTTTCCTCCCCTCGGGGTGTTTTCGGGCTTCAAGTTACAGTCAACGTGAGAGCACTTTTTTTCTCCCTTTTTTAAAAGGTGATGAAAACAACAGCGAACCAGTTTGGCTGAACTCAATCCGCCCCCCCCCCCTGTAAATGCAGCACGCAAAGAAAACCCGCAACATTCCTACGACGCATGCGATGACTTTTTCCAATGTATTTTTAGGGGTCGTCGCTGTCCGTAGAACAAACAGCGGTGAGCTTAAAAACAAGAAGAGCGTGCTCGCTAAATGAGAGGCTTGAATGGAGGGCGAGCGGACGAGAAGATTCCAGGGCAAGGAAAACACGTGTGTGAAAGCCACATATGTGGGATTGAGGGGTAAAAAAATCCACTCCAAGATTGATGCAAATGATCACTTGAGCAAAACTATCATTAGCCAAGTAGCATAACTGCCTACGTTTGCTTTCCTTCTTTTGGCAATTTCAATTCAAACAAATATGAATGTGGCCCATTTCAAGCCTTTTGTGAAGATTTGTCAGTATTTGTCAAAGGTCAAACAGGGGCCTCCACAGCCGGCACGTTCAATTGAATCGTTTTGCTGGATGTTAACGCAGGCCGTCGACGCATCTACAGATTGAAGGCTCGTCCGCAAATGTCATGGAAAGTCCAAGATGCTTTGTTTATGTAATAAGTGTGTGGTTTATGCACGCACTTGCCCAAATGAAAGCCCAAACACATATCCCAGACGTGTTGCGTTCACATTCAACGTCGTCGCGTTTGGTACTGTCATGGCAGCAAGTCCATCAACGCTGCAATTTGTTTGGTGAACTGGCTCCGTTTTCCATCCGGTAGAGTTGACAGACTTCTTTTGAGGTGCGCTTCAAAGCGTATCGTGCTCAAATATGAACAAAGACGTCTTTTGGTGAGCTGAGCAGCAGATTAGAAGGTGAAGCTCGGCGATGGCTTGTCCGACCTCCGAGGGAGTGAAAGAGCTCCCAACGGAGGGAGTCTCTGTGTCGAATTCCATCATAAACCAGAGTTCAATTCCAAAAAAGCAAAGGATGAAATGTGCTGAGCACCCCGATGACGTTTCGCGTGCATGGCGGCGTGGCACGAGCGATGGAAAAGCGGCCAATCTGTCGCGCTCGTCTCAACGGCACTGGTGTCATTGTACAATGTAAACAAACACAAGACCGTGGAAAGGTGAGCAGGACACGCCTACACGTCCCTCTCTCTATTTAGCTAAGATCAACAGAAACTGCAGTCTCCGGTATCAGTGGGCGGGCGGGCGGGCGGGCGCGCGCCCACATACGCGCACATAGACCGAAACACAGATTACCCGCCCGCCCGCCCGATCGATCGATCGAACGTACCTTAAGAATTCTTGCAGGCAGGTGTCACAGAAGCGGTGGCCGCAGGTCGACACCTGGACGGGCTCCCGCATGGCCTTGCTGCACAGCGGACACTGGAAGCGTCTCTTGGGCTTCTCCAGGAACTTGTAGTCGAAGCCGGGCATGTTGGCTCCTACCGCGGCGGCGGCGGCGGAGGCTTGGGCTACGGCTGGGCTGGGCTCGACTCGGGCGTTCTCTCTCGGCCTGGCCGCCGTACGTCCCTGTCCTTGCGGCGCCTTCCTTGTGCTTCACGCCGACGAAAGGCTCATATCACGTCGTCCGACCGCGGGATGTCGCTCTCCTCTCTTCGCTCCTCCGGCCGGCATACAAAAACGGAGGCCGAGCTTCAAACGAGGGGAGGAAGGTTGGCGCTGCTGCGGCGCTGGCTGCGGCCGGCGGACTTGCTGCTGACGGACTGAAGCCAGTGTGCAAGCCCTCCGACTGTTTGGGTGCACCGAGGCAGGCAGGCAGCCAGGCAGGCAGCCACGCAGGCCCGCCTCCTCCTTCCTGGAGCAGGAGGAGTCAAGAAAGCGCTCGCTCACACGACTCGATTGCTCTCACTCTGATCTCCTCTTGAATTGCGCTTTTGTCCACGTCGGCGCTTGCCCATCCGCCTGCCCGAGGCTCCCGTATTGCCCCAGCATCCGCGAGCCAGCCAATTAGATGCGCGTCGGACGCCGATTTGCACCTAATTAGGCCAGCAAATACAAAAGAGACTCACGCGTCGTCGAGCACAAGCGCTACAGTGCCACCTACAGGTGCACCTGCAAAACAAAGGAGAGACAAATGATGGAAAGGCGATTTGGTTGAGCGCATGAAGCGGCGGCACAAATGTTCATGCTCATTCGAAGGTTAAGTAGGCGCTTGGCGCTTCAACCATTTCCCCTTGGCAAGCAATGCACCGCGCGTATGCACACATCGACGGCGGAGAGGAGTTTTCACCTGCTGTATTGCTACAGCATTACATCATCATGACATCATCACCGGGAAAACAATGGAGGGAAACGTGCAGAATCATCTTTATTTCAAACACATGCAATCATGTTGCGTTCAAGACATAAAAGGCACTGGGCTCGTGTTATGAAAAGTACAATTCATGTCGCGAGCCTTTTTTCACTGTGTCCAATAGTCAACGTTGCTGCTGTACTGACGAGCTCAGAAGAGCTGAGACGCTCTTGGGAATCAGTTTGAGTACGATTAAATGAAAGCAAAGGCCCATCCATCAAAGACGAGACTGCGAGCTAACGTCAATTTCCGCCAGCACATCCGCGCCGTTCATCTGAGTGACAGAAACGTCAATGAATTTGCCAGTCATATGTGTGAATTTACACCACAAGAGTTTTTCAATCAATTTACTGGTTGAAATGCAGATGATGGCTGGCCTACTGGTGGAATATCTTCTTCACGATTTGTGGACTTTTACCTTGTTTGAATTTGAATAGCTTCCCCTCATTGGTTTTTAGTCATCTGGCAGGGTTTTTGTCCTTCCGCTAATCCAGTGGAGCACAATGTGAGCAGTGTGTCTGTCCGGTGGCTCGGTGCGGGTCACTTGACTGACATCTGACTTAAACACTCCACTGTTCTTTCTAGTGTGCATTGTAAACGTCTTCATTCACAGGAAGGCTTAAGTGTGGGGGCGGGGCGGGGCAGGGCAGGGCGGCCCTGGAACCGGTTTGCACTCTTACGGCCACAATGGCCGTACGGCGGCCGCAGGGCAGACGGCGGCCTGATTGATGGCGTCCCCTCACTGACGGGGCCAAATGCGGCACATGCTCCATTTTTTTAGCCGCCTGTGCCTGGAGCTATGACGGCAAGTCATCTTTCCCCAGTGAAACAAATGGATTCGGTTTCCCCATAGCCCCAAAGAAAGCAACAATTGCGGCAAGGTGTATTTCCCCAAACAGTGCAATTGATTTCATATTTGACTGGATGATAATGACATCACGAAAAGAATTCAAGCGCATGTGGGTCGGATGTTTTCTTTCTCACGGTCACATTGCTCCTCATGACGAAAAGAACGCTAAGCACGTCCTTGGCGACACGGCTGGTTGCTTGCGACCGTGCGCTATGTGCCTCCGTACGTGCTGTGAGCGTACTTTGTGCCCTTTTTCCTTCCTTGTAAACTTGATTTTCATCTGACATTTCAGCTGCTAAAACGTATTCATTGCAATGATCTTGTTCCTCCTCAGTTCTCTATAATAACGCGTCGTTCTGGAAGGAACATCTCGCACGTAATTACACGTAGCTATAGGTTTAAAAAGACGACGTGTGCGTGTGTTTTCAAGGCTTTTTTTTTTTCAACTTTGACTTCTTTGAAGACATGTCAGTACTTTAGGAGCCCGATACAAGAGCTCTTTTTGCCCCCCCCCCCATCCCTGTGACGACTGTGGGAGCTCTTTGGGGAATTTCCCTTTTCTGTTCCCAAAATCTCCCCAGGCACACGGCCAGATTTCGTTGGACTTCCTCAAAGAGCGGAAGGCGATCATCCGCTCTTTTGCGCCGGTTGGCCGAAGGTGTATTTTCTGCATATACCTCACGTTCCGATAGTTTTGGGTGAAAACAGAGAACGCCGGCTCGGTCCTTCAGGGAAGATTCCGAGGGGTTGGGGTCGGGTCGCTATCACCTCGAGGCGGCTTCGTCGAGCAAAGCTGAAACGAGCGAGGAACGAGAGAACCGTGAGAAACAACAAGTGTAACAAAGCGTCAATCCAAATGCCGTTGTGAAGTGTCCAAACACAGTCAGTGGTTTTTTTGATTGTCTCAGCGGCGGCAAGGATTAGCAACGACATGACTTATTAAATTGTCATGCAATGTAATCTTCTCTAAACCTGCATCTATTTTTAAACCGGACTGGCCGCTCCAATGGATTATTATACCGAGCGTCGTCGTGCCGCAGCTCTCTCGGGCAAACGCTTCAAATTGTGTCGCAATTTGACAAGCGGCACTTGAAGCGCGCCACATGGTGCTAAAAGTACCACTTGAAAATGGTGCGGCTTCTTGAGACTTTTGGGCGCAGCTGGCTTTAGGGATGCATTCAAGTGAGAAGAAGACTGAAATCCACGAGTTTGGTGTTTGACAGCCACTTGACGAGCGTATGGGTAAAAGCTGGGAGGACAAATGTGGCCAGTTGAAAAGAAAATGGCAGACTTTTTGTGTCTTGCTTTGCTGGGACGTTTGGGTGCTGCTCGCTGGCACCAAGTTGGCCATTTTAGGCTGAAACACTTTGACAAAGTCTGTTTGAAGTTACAAACGGCACTGGCGGAGGGATTAGTACATTGCCCCCCTCCCCCTGCCCGCCCGCTCGCCCGCAAAATGCCAGTGTGTTAAACATTACGTTTGACTGCCAGCAGGCTGTTGCCATGACAACAAGCCACCGAGGTGACGGTGAACGGTCGGCTCTGGTCCAGCTGCACCGCCTTGGGTGTTCCCGAGTCCTCCTCTTTCCTCCCCAGGCGCCCGCGGGCGCCCTTTCCCCACGTGTACACCTCGCCATCTGTCATGACAGGGAACATGAGAGGAATTGAGGTCAGCACACAACACGTACGTACAACTTCATTACTTGCTTGGCCTTATGTGGACCAACATTTAGTGACCCCCCCCAAAAAAAAATGATTCCAGTACACACACACACATACACCTTGACTTACAGTAGATCACTTGCTTAGTTTTGCAGGGATGAACTTTTTTGTTTCTCACAAAAAAAGAGAATTTTTTTTATGTACCTAACTCATGCACACATCCACACACATGCGCCCCCCCCCAGATCTGGCAAGGTGTCTCCTGCAGGGGCAACACAATGGCCCCGTCTGCCAACAAAGGCGTCCCTTGATGGGCCGAAGCTGCAGGAGGGCAGGTCGGCCGCTGCCGCCTTTCACACCGGGGGAGCCAATCACTGGCACAATGTGACATTTCACCAATCGTCGCCTCCAGCACCTTGTGCACACAACACAAGCAGCAAACGCGCTCGCGCATTTGCGACAAACCACTTTCACCGCACCCCCCCAATGCTTCTAGCCCCCTCTACTGGCAGAAGGTTGATACTGCAAGTGTCTATTCCGATTCCCCCACCAGGGGAGGGAGGGAGGAAGGAAGGAAGGAAGGAAGGAAGGAAGGAAGGAAGGAAGGAAGGAAGGAAGGAAGGGAGGGAGGGAGGGAGGGAGGGAGGGAGGGAGGGAGGGAGGGATGATGGATGGATGGATGGATGGATGGATGGATGGATGGATGGATGGATGGATGGATGGATGGATGGATGGATGGATGGATGGATGGATGGATGGATGGCCTTCCTGATGCAGCAGCAGCAGCAGCAGCAGCAGCAGCAGCAGAAAGACTCCCAAGGCGCACTCACTCACCAGACTTGATGGCCAGCGTGAAAGCGTCTCCGCAGGCCGCCACGGTGACTCCCCGCAGGCCGGGCACCAGGTAAGGCGCGCGGCCTGCCCGTCGCGACCCGCAGCCCATCTGTCCGTGTTGGTTGCTGCCAAAGGTGATGCACTGGCCGCTCTCTGCGGGGGGGTACAAATGAGGCTCAAACTTTAACAAGATGAAGAATGAAATTGCTTTTCTCTCTCTCTCGTTTCAGACATAAAATGTGCGGATTTGAATTTGCACGTCGACGGAGGCTGGATTCGACCTGTCACGGCGACAGAGTGGGCGGTGCCGATGTCAATGCAGACAATCTTCTCCTTGTCGAGCGGCGCCGATCGGACGGGCGCGAACGAGTGCACCTCCTCCACCTGGTCGGAGGGAGTCAGCTCCTCGCCGGACGTGATCTTGTCCAGACCCAGCTTATTGAACCTACGGACAAAATGCGGAGACACGGCGGGAAACAAGTACAGATTGTGAAATACAAAAGTAATTGCCCGACTTGCAGAGCTCGGTGACCACGCGCGACTAATGACCTGTTGCTTCCGCAAGCCACCATCCCGTCAGCCGCGCCAGGGCTGATGATCATGGAGCAGTCGACGGCGCACAGGACCCTCTGCGGCTCAAAGCGGGCGGGCAGACGCACCTGCTGGGGAGAGTTGTGGGTGTCCTGGGTGCCCAGGCCGAGGCGACCTGGCAAAGGACGGCGTCACAAACAGACAAAGGCACGAGGACTTCCCGGGAGGCGTCACTCCTCCCACGTTACCGTTGTCTCCTCTTCCCCAGGCAAATACTTCTCGTTCGTTGGTCACGGCCAGAACGTGGGACGCGCCGCACGACACCTGCACCAGCTCGTAGCCGAGCAGCGCCTCCACGATTTTGGGCTGAGCCGGAACGGAGCAGAGCAGAGCAGAGGGATTACTGCTTGGATTCTTTGAATTGGGATTGCAGTGACGCACGCCATGGTACCTGCGTGACGTCATTAAAGTTGCCGTGGCCCAGGCAGCCGTTGCTCCCGCTTCCAAAGGTCATGATGATGCCTCTGTCTGCAAAATGATGCGGATCTGAAACTTTTGGCACTCGTCTGCGAGCGACTCGCTCGCCACCGCTTTTGCCCAAAGTCAGCCGAGAGCGGCCCCGCGCCTCGCCTCGCTGCCCCGCCCCGCCCCCCCTGCCCCTTGTTGCCAGAATCGCTCACCTGTCATGCAGGCGGTGAAGAGATCTCCGCAGGAAACGGACTTGATGGTGACTCCCGACTGACCCTCCAGGAAGCGCGAGATGAACTGCGGCTGCATCTGCTCCACCGCGCCGGGCAGGCTGACCTCGGCGGAGCCCGCCGACGGCGCCTGTCCACATCCCAAAGCAAAGCAGTTGGCAAGTGGAATGACCAATGGCGTCGCTCGCTGAAAGAGCGAGCGCCTTTCTGCGAGCCGGCCCAAAGCGACTGATGTTCACGCACCTCCCAAGCGATGAGGCGGCCCGACTTGGTGACGGCCATCTTCTGCGTGCGTCCCAGCGACACCTGCAGCACCTCAGTGTTGAGCACGGGCAGACGCAGCGGGGCCGAGATGCCGCCGCCCCACGTGTACACCGATGACAGCGGGAGGGAATGCAGCTTGCCTGTGCCAGCTGTGGACGGGAACAAAGGCACTTTTTTTTTGGTGTCCACTGAGTATTTGTGCTTTGGCATGGCTTGCTCCCCCGTTTGCTGTTTTTGTGCTCAGGCCATAGCAACAAAAGAATCAAAGGAAAGAAAAACAGAAAGTAGTTTGCTACCTCTGGATCTGCCGGCCGGCACTCGCCCTCCGGCTCTGCCTTGTGGCCCGGTCTGCACAGTGGACAGTGGTTTCTCAATCCTGGACACAAGACATTTGAACTCATGGTGACACGGGTGGTAGGTTTTGGAATTACAAGGCAAAAAGCTTTTGAGCGCATATCTAGTCGTCGCAGAAATCTCGCGCTTCCTAGCCATTGTTTTTGCAATGATTGCAATATTCCAATACAAATGCAGTCTGTTTACATTTTGCAGGGTGAATTTTCCAACCTGCGCATCTTGACATTGCCGATGTCCGTACAAAGATTGAGCAGCGGGCGTATGCAGATGGGGAGCGCCATGATTTCGTTGAGTTGAGGCCGCTTGGAGGGATCCAGGTTGAGCATGTTGAGGACCAGCTGCCGCAGTTCCGGGCTATAGCGGTCCGAGATGGGGGCGAAGGTCCCGCTCATGATCTTCAGCACCAAGGCGGGCAGATTCTGAGAGAAAAAAAAAAAATTGGATTTTGCGGCGGCGGCGGCGGCCGCCTTCGGAGTTGCGGCTTTCTTTCTCACCGCCGCCTCAAAGGCTCTCTTGAGGCTGGCCAGCTCGTAGAGGACACAGCCCAGAGCCCAGATGTCGCTCTTCTGGTTGTACGGCTTGCCCTCGCAAAGCTCCGGAGAGATGTAGCACGGTGTTCCCACCACCTGCAGAGGCACGCACAAGATTGTTGTTTGTTTTTTCCTTGGAAAAACAACACATTTTTGTCATAAGATTGGATCCTCCCGGGCGACAGGTGTGCCGCCCAAGCGCTACACAACTCACTCACGGTGTACGCTTTGCTTTTGCTGACGAGGATTTTGGAGATGCCAAAATCGCCGATCTTGACGATCATCTGATGCTTGTCCAGCAGAATATTCTGCGTCTTGAGGTCCCTGTGCAGGATGAGCTTGTTGTGCACGTGGTAGAGGGCCAAGAGGATCTGCACAAAGAAGTGAAGGATGGTGTCCTCATCCAGCAGGGAGTTGCAGCGCTTCTGGATGTAGTCAGCCAAGGTGCCGCCTACATGGCAAGAAAGGTACATTTAAAGGTACATTGTGTTGAATTTAATACCATCCACCGACTCGGACAAAAAAATCATGTTGTTTCACGCGGAGTCGACGAGTCTTACCGGGTGCGTATTCCATGGCAATCATGAGCGCCTTGTCCTCCAGGAAGTTCTCGTAGTACTCGATGATGTTGGGGTGGTTGAGCAGCTTTAGTACCTGGCACTCATTCTGAGCGGCCAGGCGCTCGTCACGGGACATCTGCTCCACGGGGATCTCCTTCAGGATGACCAAACCTCCGTCGCTGCGCCGCCGACACAGGTGGACGATCCTGACAGACAGACAGACAGACAGACAGACAGACAGACAGACAGACAGACAGTTTGGCTGTGGATTAGCGAGGACTCAAAGCGTCTTGACCACATGTGGCCAAAGTGACACCTGGGTGCCATTTGTATTAGCTACTTTAGAATTGTACTATTTCCATCGTCTCTTTTAAGATGAGGAATTGTTGCCAAACTTGTACTAGCCTGAAAATTCCCCGGGGGGGGGGGGGGGGCGGGACTATTGGGGTAAAGAACGTAGAGGACGTGCTTCCCTTTCGATGACTTGCGTGCGTGTCTGCTAGTATAGTTAGAAACAAGCTAGTTTAGCCGAGCGCTCGCTCGACTCGCTCAAACGTGAGCCCACTTTCCTTCTGTGAAGAGGCTCAAAAGTGCAGCGGTGAATGGCTGCGTTAAACGTCGCTTCGTTTACCCGAAAGCTCCTCTTCCGACAACTTTGATTTTCTCGTATTTCTCCATCGCAGCAGCAGCTCGGAAGAAACAGTCCCGCCGTCTCCCTGGGCAACCCGAGTGTACGTCACGTCCGTTGTGCTTCCTCAGTTGTCCCATCACATCCGGTAGTTTGTTCTTTCGTCCAGCAGGGGTCGCGCTGTGCTGAGGAAAGATTGGATCGTCTGGGTGCCGCGGATTGGGTTTTGCTGCTTTTTCTCCGCTTTTCTATCGAAGACGTCTTCGCCACCGCTCCGAATAAACATCCACAATTGATCAATCCTGCATGACACGTTGTCCTTCCATTGAGTGACATTTGGAAGGGAGGAAAACGACGGATAAAAAGGAGAGCGACCAGACCACCGCTACCGCCACCATCTCGTCTTGCCAACGTAAGGGCTTCTTTTCTTTTTGGCCACTTTCAGCGTTCGCGGCCATTCAAGTATGCAACGACAAGTGCTTTTATCTATAGTGTGTGACAAAGATTTTGCAAAAGCACATTTGGGCTGGATGTTCCCTTCGAAGTGCAGTAGGAAACGCTTCGTGAATTCGTCTTCCACATTTGAGGAACGATAGGATTAAAAGTAAGATGAATGAAAGATAAACCGATTGTGAAGTTGTCTGGTCCCTTTTTTTTTGGCCGTAAGGACAAAATCAGCCTGCTTTTGCTCCGGGTTTTTTGCGTTGTTTGCCATTTCCAGTCCACGCCGTGAGTCACCTTTTCTCCCAGCATTCTTCAAAAGGAGCCTTCGCGGAGGACCACACACATCGCGGCAGGCAGAATTTTACAAAATCATTTTCACAATATTCGACATCATTCTGACAAGAGTATAATTAAGTCGTGTGCCGTACTACTAATAAATGGGGACTTTCCGGAGGCTACTAAGTTTTAAGAGGGGTTGGACGCATTGCTGTGACGTTTTGTTAGTGTCACCATGGCAACGGACGCCAACGCCACTTTTCACCTTGTCTGTTTCAAAGAACTGCCTAGCGAGCGGTCGGTCGGTCGGTCCATCTTCTGACTTTTGTTGTTGATGGGACCAAATCAAATGTTCTTTCGCTGCTTTGAGCATCTGTCAAATAAATCAACAGGCGTGATGTCGACGCGAGGTCCAAGCATGAGCGTCTTACCGCCCGTTCGCAAGGATCGCATCATTCCGCAGTTTCCTCAGGTAAAACACAACAAGTCCAACCATGTCAACATGGCTCAGATTGGGCCAGAAGGCTATTAACATCCCAATCCATCCATCCATCCATCCGTAGTGTTTCTGCGAAGATGCGGCGCTCCAGGCGGGGCGCGACTTTAACCCCAAAGTCAAGGCAGCGTGCCAGCAGCAGCGCACCGGCACGGTCGGGTACGTTGCGGGGCAAGAAAGACGACGCGAGTGGCGCCGAGGCCTGATGCCTCTCGTCTCGTCCTTTCCCGCAGGTTTAAAATTGCCAAGGTGATTGTGGTGGGCGACTTGGCGGTGGGCAAAACCTGCCTGATTAACAGGTAAGCCAGCTCTGAGCGCTCAACAAGTTCCTTTTGACGTGACGTGGGCGCTGTCCAACTCAGGTTTTGCAAGGACGCTTTTGACAAGAACTACAAGGCCACCATCGGCGTGGATTTTGAGATGGAGCGCTTCGAGGTGCTCGGCGTCCCTTTTAGCCTGCAGCTGTACGTTTCCAGCGTGGCATCTATGGCCGAGTCACCGGCGCGAGCGAGCGAGCGGGCCCGCTATGACTCAGCACTTTTCCTGGGCTCCTTTAAGGTGGGATACGGCCGGTCAGGAGAGGTTCAAGTGCATCGCCTCCACCTACTACAGGGCAGCGCAGGGTGAGCGAGCCATTCCGACAGAGCGGCTCCGTCAAAATGTCTCATGGCCGTCGCCTGGCTTTTTCTCGCAGTGGTGATTATCGTGTTTGACGTGACCGACATCGCGTCTTTGGATCACACCAGGTAACAAACAACGTGGCACCCCAAGCAGGTTTGGCTCGCTCGCTCGCTCGCTCGGCCGGCTTTGAGCCCGTTAGGACCGGGAGGCTCGGACGGATTCGCAAGTTAGCTGGAAGGCGTGTCGGTGAGCCGCCACCTCCGCCGCCTTTTATCCTGTCGTTCCAGGCAGTGGCTGGAAGACGCCCTGAGAGAGAACGACCCCACGGCAGTTCAACTCTTTCTGGTGGGCACCAAGAAAGACCTGAGCGTACGTGGCCTCCGCGGCCCATCCTACGTCATTTGCAAGGTGACGGATGACCTTGTCGTTTGTCTGGCAGTCTCCGGCTCAGTACTCGCAGATTGAGCGAGACGCCCTCCAGGTGGCGCGGGAGATGCGAGCCGAGTATTGGGCGCTGTCGTCGCTCACAGGTGAGCAGGTTGCCGGCCCGGGAGAACGTACCAGGCGCGGCGACCTCACGGCGTCGGCAAACAAAAAGAAGTCAAATGGACGGAGCCCCTCCATTAACTGGCCTTGTCCAAAGGGGAGAACGTGAAGGAGTTCTTCTTCCGGGTGGCGTCGCTAGCGTTTGAAAACAACGTCCTGGCCGAGCTGGAGAAGAGCGGGACCAGGCAAATAGGCAACATCGTCAGTGAGTAGAGTGTCCCGAGCCCAAAGGAAAGCGCTTCCAGCCCGTGACCGCCGTGCCGTCTGCTCCCCGTAGAAATCCAGAGCGCCGGCGGCCAGCCGTCCAAGAAGAGGAAGCAGCCGGCCTGCTGTCAGTGAAAAAGGGCCGCACGCCAGAGGGAGGAAACGGAAAGGCCTCGTGGGTGGCGTTTTCCTGGCCCCTTAACACCATGTTGCCTCCTGCGGCGGGCGGTGCAGTGCTAACAAACTCTGTCTGGACCCAAATGCATTCGCAGGCCGTCGAGTGTCACTCGACAGCCACACAGCGAGCGCTGGGTGCCCAAAGTGACGTGGCCGCCATCACAGCGTCCGCCGGTGCCGCCATCAAGTATTTCAACAGCAACCAGAGCGTTTGTCGTCACTGGTGCCGAGCAGTTCTGCATTCACGCAAACTGCCGCCACCATGCCAAAGAAATTCATACTTAGTTAACGGATTTGCTGCGGGCATTTTTGCTTTCCCATGCCTTCTTCAGATTTGCTGCCAGTGATAGCAAGAAGGCCTGTCTCGCTAAAAGGATGCAAACTTTGTGCGTCTTTTGTTGCCAATGAGTGTTAAAAAATGCGTGCAAAAGTCGCGTGCTGTTGGTTTCAAAAGTCAACTTTTTTTCTTTGACGGGAATGTTTCAAACCCGAGTCAAGTCCGTTCATTTCTCAAAGCTTTAGAAGGAGTCCAAATGTTGCCCATCAATTTGGCTCTGGAGTTCCTCAGGGATGCAGTGCGAGCATTTGTAATGGTCTCGAATCCACTTGCCTCCTTCCGAGTTCTCCACGGCCACGGCGGCCACGCCTCAAAACCACAAGACACAACGCATCAAAGTTGGGACACCAAATAATGAGTCGAAAAAATTGCCAAGTGGCGAGCCTTACCCACCACGGTGGCACCCAACCTCTCCAGCAGCTGGATGGCGGCCTTCATGGTTCCTCCGGTCTCGATCCACTGGTCCACCAACAACACCCTCACGCCTTCCACACGCGATCGCACGATTACCGAGAGGGAGCGAGCGAGCGACGGCCGGTCCCATGCGCAATCGCGACCCTCGTAATGCGCCGCGGGAGACATACCCGGTCTGATGACGTCGTCTCGTACCTCCATGGTCTTCTCCCTGCCCGTGTAGTCGCTGTAGGTCTGCCGTTGGCTGCTCACGCAAAGATGTCCCGCTTTGCGCACCGCCAGGAAGCCTTTGCCCAGCGTGCTGGCCACGGACGCCCCTAGCCACATGCACCGGGTCAAAGGTCACACGGTTTGAACATAAGTTTTAAACATGATCCCGTTAATACGTAAAAGGTAGACCCTTGTCATTTCATTCAGTATCACGTTACAATGTGATCAATTTAACCTGATCAAGTCCACGTTATGCGAGAAATTTCACATTTTGACAACAACCACAAATGTGTTGGGGGAGGAGATTCAAGTCAAATGGAGTTCATATGTTTGCGTGCATGCGTGCGTGGCCTTCTCGCACAGCTAATATTAGCAACTCGGGCGACGCTACTGACATCGGAGAAGGCCAGCGAGCAGAGGCCCTGCAAAAATATTGGGACAGCTGAGGCCAACAGAAGGGTTGCATACATTTTACTTAATAAAAAAAAATTACCAAAAATATTTGTCACAAATTTTCAAAAGTATCTGAATACAAGTGCTTTTGTTCTCTTTCCACTGGTTTATTTTGCTAAAAAAAAAAAACATTTTTTAAATATTAAATGTATTTTACTTGATTTCTGAGGTTTTTGGGAGTGTTGCGACATTATTGTTGGCAGAATGACAAAGATCCAAATTGTGATCATCCACCATGCCCTTTGCCCTCCCGGGTGCGGGTCAAACGCGCGAGCAATTGAGTGGCTCCCTCGTTCGTACCTAGGATGAATCCCATGGCGTCGATGCCGGCCACCAGGTCGATGGCGTCGTCGCGGAAGGGAGCGAGCAGGTCTTTGACGCAGTCCGCCAGAGCCTGCGTGGAGGAGGGCCAAGGATCGCTTTCGAGGGGTTCAAGCCGACGGAAGCCATGCAGTACCTGCGAGTTGCAGTAGAGTCTGGACGGGTCCAGCCAGGCGAAGGCCGGCCCTTTGCTGTTGGGCGCCATCAGGGCCAGATACCAGCCTTTAGCTTTGCTCGCACCGTCCGCCGGGGGTGGCGCCCACACGTCCATGCCGCTGCGCCGCGCCACGCCGCGTAACGCAACGCTGCGGCTGCTTGCCTCAAATGGCAAGCGAGGCACTGAGGCCAGGTGGGAGGGGCAGGTGGGAAGGGCGCTCGACCCCTCCCTCCCTCACTCTCCCCCTCCCTCCCTCCCTCCCTCCCTCAAAGCAAGCGAGACTCCACTCTTGCATGATTTGTTAACAAGCAAACACTGGGGGATCAAAATAATCATTCAAAATTCAACTTCACTTCCAGAAAATGTCTGCTTTTGCTCCTGAGGAGATGCGTTTCAGATGACCAATGAATGGAGGTGCGCATCCAAGTTCAGTACCCACTTTTGTCCTCTAGAGGGCAGTTCACCGCAGCTATATAACAAACGTACTCGTGTTCTTTTTTTCATCCAAAATGTTGACACTTTAGCAAATGAATGCAGGGCACAATCAAACTTTTTTAAGGTCAAGTTGTACAAGTGTACTAATTTGTAACGAAATTGGTTCGTTTCAAAGTATTCCTCGACAGGCTGAAGAGTAGCTACAGTCAGTCAGAAATGGTTGTAGTTTAAGCCCCTATTTAGAAATGATTTTCTCAGCTCCCCGTGCATTAGTCAAGTGGGGAGGGGAAAACAACGCTGGAGCTGTGCCTGCTCCACATTCCACGAAGAAAGAAAGAAAGACTTTTTTCTGGCCTCCTCCCCGCATTACGATGGCGCTCACGGAACATGCTTGTTTCCATGGCGAAGCGGCAACCTCCAAGCGTGTTCCCAAAGTAAATCTCAGCCACTGAGGGAGACAGAAGGGAAAAGGTGGCTTGGGTGGGCTCAAACGCAAAACAACAAATAGACACTTCACAAGAGCTCGTATCCCAAACAGATCGTCCCAGTATTCTGCACACATAGTATGTTGTTTGTGATATCTGCTGGAGCCAGCCAGCCATTGTCTGTCCATCTGGCTCCTTCTCCTTCCTGGGCATCTAATATTCGGTGCTATTGAACACCTAAAGCTCCTTGCGCCTTTGTGGTCATTTCAGCAATTGCACAGCATTCGTTTTTTTAATTGGCTTTAGTTGAAGCTAACTGGCACAGCATTTGATCTCAGCTTCAGCTTTTCAGTATTTGCACGCAATTCCGGCTCCAATCTCCTTTCGATGCCATTGTTTTTTGGTCTTTTCAGCGTGTCCCTCCTACTCGTTAGGAGTGGGAGGGAGGGTGCTAGGTTACTGGCGGTCATCCCCGTGACCCCCGCTCCCCTCCATGTTTGCATCCTGCCCCACATTGCGGCAAACCCCTCCTCGTGTTGGCGAGGAATTAAACATCACACCACCCAAGTGGGAGGGCATCCCGAAAGGCCCCGTAGAAGAGCTGCAGCGGCGCCCGCCCGCCCCAGCCTTCACTTGCAATCCCTTGCCATGTGGTGGGTGGTCCTGGTGGCTCTGTCTTACCTGGACAGGGAGCTGGCGCTCGGCTCCGGGGTGGGCCCGCCGTCCCGAGGGAGGCTGTCCGAGGAGTGCGGCGGCGGCCCGCGGGGCTCCCGGCCTTTTACGCCGCGCATGGACGACGAGCCCGAGAGGAGGGGCTCCGCGGTGACCAGGAGAGCCAAAAGAGGCTTCACGTATCCCGGGACCCTTTGGTGCGGCGCCGGAAACATGGCAGACCGTTACGACCAACTAGGTAGATCCAGTCGTTTTGGGGCACCGCCTTCATAGGTTGGAATTGCCACGTCTTAGTGAATGTCAGACTTTCCACAGAGTTGGCAGGTTGGATTGTGTCGGTCTTCATCAACAGAGGAGAAAAGAAAGATGCTTGCTTGCTTGTTTGTTCCTTAGGGGAATTTGAGGAGACGGACAGCTGCTGTCGCACACACGACCACTGCCCCCACGTCATCCACGCCTTCTCCTCCAAATACGGATACACCAACTTCAAGTGGCACTCCATCTGTCACTGCGACTGCGACCAGGCGTGAGTAGAAAACACCGACCAAATATGGGGGGGGGGAGAAAAAACAAACCAAAAAAAAGCCCCCCTCCATGGCCAGGTTGAAGGCTTGCCTGCACCGAGTCAACGACACGTCCTCCTGGGTGATGGGGCAGGCCTTCTTCAACGTCATCGCCGCGCCGTGCTTCCAGCTGCTCTACGAGGAGCGCTGCGCCGAGCGCCACTGGTACGGACCGTAAGTATCACACGTGCGCCCGCCGCCACGCGCCGCGCCCCCCCACATTCCGCTCTAATTTGCCCGCCCGCCGTCGAGGTGCAAACGCTACGAGAAGCTGCCCGTCGCCGTGGTCAAGGAGGCCGTCCCGTACGAATACGGCGCCGCCGACATCGGTTCTCCTGAGAGGAAGACTGACCACGAGAAGGAGGAGAGCGCCACGCCGGCCGCCCCGTCGGGCGCCGAGGCACCGTCGCTCCACGCCGTGGAGAACTTTACCGAGGCGCTCGCCACCATTGTTTCTTCCACATCTGCCGCGCAAACTTCACACAATAAGAGGAAGAAAAAGAAAGACAGAGGCCAGAAGACGAAAAAGGCAATGGGGCAGAGAAGCAAGCACAAAAAAGGAGCCACAGCGACAGTTCCTTTGACTAAGTCCATCAATGATGTCATAACGGGCGAAGCGGCGCCGGAGACCGCCCAGCTGCGGCCGACGGGGCGACCGAGCGCTCAGCCGCCCAAAAAACGGAGAGCGAGAACGGGCAGGGGAGGGCTCAAAGTCGCCCTGGCTTCCCCTGAGCAGGCGCCGCGACTCGCCGGCTACGACCTCACCGCTGGCCTCACGTCGCACCCCAAAGGTGAGGAGATCCCGCAACCTCCGGTCCACCTGAAGTCTCCTGCCAGGCCTGCGTCCAAAAAAAGGCTAACGAGGAAGGAGGAAGTCGTCGTGACTTGGCCAAAGGAGCCGGTCCAGCCTACGGTGGCCGACGGCCACAATCAGCATCAACGCCCCGGTGAGAAGATCTTTGCATCTTCGAGTAGCGCGATGGCAGCGTCGCAGCCTGGAGAACAGAACCCACCGGGAGCTCCCGACCACTGGCAAGACAGAAGAGACAATGAGGACGGCAAGAAAAGGAGGAAAGTACGGCCGGATTCAGGGGCCGGAAGCACCGGAGCCCAACGTGCGCAAAGTTCGGACGGCCCATCCGGAGCACGCGGCCAGCGCAACCAAAGCGCAAAAGCGGCTTCTCAAAGCGCAACGAGCCTCACGAGCGCCGAGCCGTCCCGTAGCTTTGCTCCGACGAGCCGGCTCGGGAGGAAGGCTACGCCCGGCGGCCCGGCGTTGCCCGCCGAGGAGAGCGTGGCAAAGCGGAGGGCCGGGGGGGCGTCCGGCGACCTTCGCAGCAGCGCCGTGCTGCGCTCCGTGGAGAGAGCCCGACGGCAGTTTGCCCGCAAGAAGAAAAGAAAAGCCGCTCGGACTGTCAGACCTCCGTGGTTTGCGAGACCTTGAATGTGACGTCGTCGTCTTTGGAAGCTTCAGCGTTTCCAAATCAATCAATCAATAAATAATCACACAAATGGATCCCATTTGACTGTCATGTGACTGATCACAGCTTGAATAAAACGTGAGGGAGTGAGTGAGTCTGCATGCCTCTGCTCTGCTCTGCTCTGCTCTTTTCTTTTTGCTTGGCTCTGTTGATCGACTGACCCCAAGGACAAATGTGGACAAATGTGGACATGCTTGTGGTCATCAAATTCTTGCGGTCAGGCATGCGCATGTGGGCTCTTTGTGGGCTCCTTTGTTGCGGACTCTGACCCGACCCGACCCGGCAATTCTGGCTGGCAAGGTCACATTCTCCCAAGAGATTTAGGGTATTACTTTCTCCTGCCAATCGGGTTAATCAGCTGACTCTCTCTCTCTCACATGCTTGCCCCAGACTTGCTTGCATCTTTTCAGCTCAAATGTCTGGAGATGCCTGCCTGCCTCGTGTCGCTCGCTCGCTCGCATCCCACACAAGGACAGAGTAGAAGACAATCAAGTCTTTCTTCGTCATTTTAGCCATTTTTGTTGGGCACTCACTCTCCAAGGCAAAAGGGGAGGAACTTTTGTCCGGCAAACTCCTCGCAAGCGTTGCAGCAACAGCAACAACAACACCACACACAAAAAGCAGCGCATGTGCAGAGCAAACAAAGCAAAAGCTGCTGTTGCTGCGATCGAAAAGGCAGACAATGCGTGCGTTTGTTTGTGCCTTAAGCTGGGAGGGAGGGAGGGAGGAGATCGTTCGCTTGCTTGCACGTTCTTCAGCTACACTTACAAACAAGGCAAACATTTGTCAAGACAAATGATGGAAGGAAAAGCACACGAACCAAGGGGCGAAATCATCGTCGTCGTAAGACTCCTCTCCTCCTCCGTCCGTCCTTCCTTCCTTCGTGCGTGCGTGCGTGTTGACCAACACAAAAGTTACCTTTGGACGGCAAACTTCGTTCCTACTAATAATCACCACGAGAGGGCGTAGCAACACCAGAAATGGTAAAAAAGAGAGCGGCTGCCTATGTGACGTGCTCGACTCAAATATATCATATACATGATATGATTTTATTCTTTAGGATTCTTTTTTATGATATCATTGAAAAAAATCATGAAAAATAAAAAAAATACTACATAGACGCAAGTCGAATCTTTCAACTTGAATGTCGGCGCTATCTTGCAAGACGTTTAGCCCAAACCTCGTGAGGGTCCTTGCCCGTAGTCAGCATTGCTTTCAATGACTTGCACTTCAAATGATGAGAGCAGTGCCAGTGAGCGTCCACCGAGCCCACAAACACATTCAAACACGTTTAATTTGCAATGTAACAACGAGAGTCAAACGCACACGCTCGTCACTTCATAAAAGACACGTTATTGTTACGGAGGGTAAAAAGGGCTGCTTTTTGGGGGGTTTGGTTCTTTTTTTCCTGTACAAACAAAATGCAACACCACCATATGCTTTGTTACTTTGAAGAGGCTGCACTGCACTGCAGAACAGCTCACAAGTGCTTACGTCCTCATTTGAGTCCACGTGCTTTGTTAAACGCTTTAGTATTTGGATTCTGCTTGATTTATGGCACCACTCGGATGTGTGAAATGCATTTAAGCGCTTGCGGGCGGACGTTTACCCGAGCGAGCCGTGTTTGAAAGGGAAACACAGGTCAGACATTCCTGTCTTTAAAAGCCGCTGGCAAAAGACAAACGGGCAGCCCGTTCTCACTATCTCTCAATTGGCGAGGAAGCTCTTGGAGGCACGCGTGCCGTTGCCGACCGGGTGACCGCTGGCGACGCCCTGCTGGAGGAAGTCGGAGCGGATCAGGCGCCAGAAGTAGACCAGCATCATGACGTTCATAATCATCAGAGTTGTGAGGAAGAAGGCGGAGTTGTCCAGCCTGGAGTAGTTGGAGCCGATGTACCAGGTGAGGTAGAACTGCGTGGCCAGGCGGGCCACCACAAAGGTCAACACGTTGAGCACCTTGTTGACGCTGTAGACGGGCGCCGAGGTGGCGCCCGCCAGCTTCAGGAGAAGCCGCAGGTGGAGCGTCACGCTGTTCGCCTCCACGAAGAGCGTCAGCACCGCGGCCGCCACGTACAGGTGCGTGTACAGCGTGTACAAGAAGCACCAGATCACCTGACGCGCACACACACAAACACACACACACGGCGGGCATCACCAGGGCAGCAAGCGCCACTTTGCGGTCAGCGCTCGTCTTGTGGCGGAGGAGGTCGGTGTTCGCTACGGCCGGCCAGCAAAAGGGATTTGCTGACACCGGCCTCTAGCAAACAGAACGGCACCGGCGGATTCCAATTGGACCAAAACAAGAAAAGGTTCTGAGCGCTCGGTGGGCAATTTCCATTCATTTTCCAGGGAAAGACGTATGAAGGAAATGAGCAGCCCACTGGCTGCTCGTATGTCCGTTTTTGGGGGGTTTCCTTCTCCTCGACTTCCTAAATGTGAATGAGTGAGTGAGTGCGTGCGTTTCCTTACAAGCGTGTGGTGGATGAGAAATTCCCAGCCTTCTCTGGCGTGTCCCGTCAGGATGATGTCGGCTGTGTCCTGAATGAAGTACCCTGGCAAGGGACCGCATTGAAAAATCAGCATCTTCACATTTGTTGAGGAGATTTGCATCGCATCAGCTGCCGCTTTTGCGGAGTCAAAAACGCTCTTGTTTCTCTTTCCACCGATCGTAAGATTGATGTATGGATGCCACACGTGCATGGCACTTTAGAAACCAGCGCGGATCTCCAGCCAATGCGAAGATCAGACGGTGGCCTGTTGTGCGCATGTCTCTGTATCCGAGCGCGCCCCGGCCACAGCAATTCCAGTCACTGAGGGCCCTTTTGTGCCTGGGAATGACTGGCACGCCGTGGCAGACACACACACACACACATACACACACAACACAAGCAAGTGTTGTCGAGGGACGTGCATCTTGGTGATGACGCACGAGAGAGACAGAAACGCACTGAGGCCACAAGCGGAGTCCTTCGGTCGCCACGGTGATTTGGGCGAGGGGGTGGGACCTTGGCAACAGGTGAGGGGGCGGGACCTTGGCTCGTGTTTGACGGCACCTGACAAAGTGAAGGCGACGCGCCCTGGCCTGAAATAACTGCACTTGTTGCATGTGTGTTTTGACTTTGGGATGCCATATTTTCACGCACTATTTGCACAAACCCCCAAATGTGCAAGGGGGGGGGCTATCCATCTATCCAGAGTTGACCCACCTGTAGAAATGCAGATCAGCAGGTAGGAAGGCGGCGTGTGGTACGCGTGGAGGTCGCGCAGCGTCTCGGGCCACAGCAACACACTGCCAGGAGGCAAAAAGACACACAAGCTCTTCCAGTGAGCACCAAAACGCAGCTTCATGCAAGATGTGAGTGACTCTGCAGTTTGGCCTTTGTTGGCAATGAGCCACAAGAGCGTCAATCCAGCGGAATGTGAACGCAAATGAGTCACCCAAAGTTTCGTTTGCGCGGGCGGCGGCGAGGGCAGGTTTTTCCGGTTCTTCCGTGACAAGTTGGACTCGTATACTTTGACTGCTCGCTTTTTGGGGGCTTGTACCCTTGTCCAAAACAACACCAAAAAGAATGTATCGACATGAAATGCACACACACAACCTTGTTCAACAGCCTCCTAAAAGAAGTCAAGTTTGGCTCATTGAAAGCAAGCCCATTCATTGAAATCAGATCTGAAAAACACAATGCCGGGCTTCCAAATACTCTCTTTGACTACGGTTTGTTCCCACTTGGATTTGAAAAGCGTTCTGGTTTTGATTTCTTGCAATGAAAGGAGGTGCCCGCCCGCGCGCTGCTATAAACGACGATTTCTCAGCCACGTTCTTTTGCTCGCCACGGTCAGAAAACGACAGATAGAATTGGCAGTGACGGCGACAATCTATCGTTCCGTCACGACTCCTGTCACCGATCCCCGTTGCTTCAATGTTGTCAATTCGTGGGCTGGCTGGCTGGCCGGCTGGCTGGCCGGCTCTCTCTAGATTGCGGGTCGGTCACTTGGGGTCAAACGGGAGACGCCGGCCCGGCGGGCATCGTCTCTGTAAGCCAGCCAGCCAGCCAGCCAGCCAGCCAGCCAGCCGGCTTCTACCTTGTTCTTGTTTACTTGAGTGCATGAAGGAAGCGGTCGCAGTTGACAAACACGCAGACGCAGACGAAATGACCTCCTACCTGGAGACAGCCCACGTCCCGGTGAGGATCGAGTGCACCATGGACACGGAGAGGTTTCTCCACTTCCACGTTCGGAACTCGTCGCGGAGCACCACCTTCGGGGGGGGAATCTTCTCCAAGAGCACGTAGACCACCCTGAAGAGGACGGCGAAGACCACCACCGAGGCTCCCGTGTGCCTCTTGAGCACCGCCACCAGGGCCTCCATCCTTGCTCACCTCCGCCGCGTTTTCGCGGTCTCTCGTCGGCCTGAAGTGGGTGGATGGGTGGGGTGGAGCTTGCTCGGCCGCGTCCGTCGCACACTTTCGAGCACTTTGCTTCCAGGCAAAGTGAAGAGAAAAAAAAGCGGAAGAACAAAGTCTGGAGGATTTGGGTGGGGCAGCAGTCGAAGGAAGGGCGGGAGCGAGCGAAAGCGCGAAGGAACGAAGGGGCTCCGCTCGCCTGTTGCGCCCCGGGAACTTGGGCAGCGGCTTGTCTTGTCGCGTGTGCGTGCGTGCGTGCGTGCGTGATTGCGCGAATGGGTGCCGCCTGGCCCGCTCCAGCTGCAGCGCAGCGCAACGCAGCTGCACCCATCGCCGACACAAACAAGGAGGGAGGGCTGGCATTGGGCCGAAACCGACGAGACGACTTTAGAACGTGCACAAGAGTTGAACTTGGGGACGCGCGAAGGAAGCCATGCACGCAACGGCCCTGGAAAGGAGAAGCATACGTATATCCTTCCTTCATTCGTTTGACAATTTGGGTGACAACTTGGGAAGGAAAGCCCCAAACAAATAGACAAGCGGAGTCGGTGTCAATCGTGTGAGACACGCTGCCTTCCTTTTTATCAGCAAGCACTGCGCCGATTGCAAGGTCGCCACAGTCTTATTCCAGAGCGAGCGAGCGAATGTCAATGTGTTCGGAACTTCCGGCGAGCGAATGTCAATGTGTTCGGAACTTCCGGCAAGACACTTCCGGTCAAAGCTCCCGTTGCTTCCAAACCGGTGCGTTTCGCTTCCCAGAGCGAGCGATGGGCGGATGGCGGATGTAATTATTTGAACGGTTTACTCCAGCCAGCGCCTGTTGATAGACGCGCCCTCCCTCCAGCCAGCCAGCCAGCCAGCCCGCCCGGCTCATTGCCGAAAGCAACCAATAGGAGAATAGTCAGACTTAGGACCGCCCCCTCATCCTCCTCATTGCCGGAATCAACCAATAGGAGAATAGTCAGACTTAGGACCGCCCCCTCATTTGAATAACATTTCCTTCTGCATTGCGGAACGAGAAGTGCCACAATCAAAGATAAAGAAAAGTGAAAATAAAAAGGAATATACAAATATAATGGGAAATTCAACAAGAAATATGGAAATAAAAACAGAAATAGTATTTAGAATGCAGTAAAAATAAAACAGATGTGACAATTAAAAATAGAGCAAAAGAAGAGTGAAAAATAAATGCAAACTTAAATATAGAAATACTTTTTTTTTTTCTTCAATGATATAAATGTTTTCATGTCTATTTTATTTTTCACTTTGATCTATTTTGGATTTGGGCAGTTTTGGGCCTCCATATGTGCAACCCCATTATCTCAGTGGCCCGTCCCAAAACTTTCTCTGGCGTGCCTACTGTATGGTCATGCGATGGAGCCGCTGTGAAGTGTACATCCATGTGCCCATTACATATACACAGGAACAAGAACAAGGTGAGGACCACTTTGGATATAATCCAATTGTGCAAAATAGACGGGCCATGATGCAAGCAAGGGCGGTGCTGAGCTAATCTGCAGAGTCATGCACTCGCTCGCTCCATCGCTCGCTCGCTTCCCTCCTGGTACATCCCAGCGTGGCTTTCCGTGAAAGAATAGCAATGGATTGGTTGCATGTCAAATACAAAGAGAACAAACGAGATGTTTTTTCAATCAGTCAAATAAGTATCACACAAAACGGACTTTTTGTCTGTTCCGTCATTATTTTTGCAAGAACGGTTCCAAAACAATACAGTCCCTATGTACGATTCCGATGCTTGTCTTGGGTAAGTAAGCGTATCTTGTCATCATTGAACAAATGTGGCATTGTGCTAGCTCCATGGCTTGGAGAAAACCAACAATAAAGCAAATGCACATTTACAAATACCAGATGTGCATAAAATGTATGGTCTTTATTTGTAAAAGCACAACATGTTTGGCAACATTTGAAAAAAGATTCAAATCCACAACCGTGGAGCAAAACGCATTTACCTGTCTTCATCAAGAGATGAAACAAATCCTGGACATTTTTCGTCCTTTTACTCAAACGTATCAAATCAATCAAATCTCCGCAGAGCCGTACATGATAATTGCATTGACGAGTACAAACCGAATTAGGACGCTTAGGATTCTAATCCCACGGCAGCGGCTGCAGAAAGTTGGACGGCACCAAACCTCGCCGTCCTTGCAGGTCGCCCTGAAAAGAAACTACGTCGGTGAGCGGGAAAGAAATCATCGAGTAGAAGAGCGAAAACGCCTCACGTAGTAGAAGCCGTCGGGATCCATGTCGCCCAGCACGTAGATGATATCGCCCGAACGGAAGCCCAGTTCGGCCTGCGGCAGAGACGGACGGACGGACGGACGGCCAATCAGAAAATCGCCATCCGAGCGCTCGTAGGCATCCGACGGCATTCTAGCGCCCCGAAATCGCCGCTAGCTTGCTCACGTGACCTTTGGCGCCAAAAGGATTTGAGCAACCCTTGAGCGAGCTCGGCCCTCAAATGATCCCCGTGTGGGGCTCCCTCCCTCCCTCCCGGCTACACCAGCAAAAGGCCCGTCGCCATTTCTTACTTCGCTGTCGGCGTTGGGCGAACTTTCCCACGGGTCGTAGTCGAAAAGGGCCACCATGCGACGTACCAGCGCATCTTCTGCCACAGCCGAAGCGTCCGTCAGGTCGGGACTCAAAGACATTCCTGTTTGGATCAAAAAATGGGGAATGGACAAACAAAAAGACAGAGTTGCGCGCGCGTGACCTTGCAAAACGACCTAACCAACAACCCTTTCAACAAATGATCGAAGAAATGAATTGACAGCGTAAGAAATGAGCAACACGAGACTGAGCTGAACCGGACTCATACGAGAGAGAGAAATGGTCACCTGTTTGGTCCACAGGCATGAAGCCCTGGCGCATGAGCAAATGTTTGAGGTAGCGGTCATCCACGGGGACTTCGGCCACCAGGTTGCCGGCGACGTAACCCCATAGGCCGCCCGATTCGCCGCGATAGAAGCCGTCCGAGTCCTTGTCTCCAAACACCTGACGCGCACAAGGAACATCTCAGCAACTCCACGCAAACGGGACTAGAAACTCCTCGCCATCACCTTGATGATCTGGCCAGGCACAAAGGGCAGCTCCTCGGCCGCCGTGTCCGGGTTGGGCGACATGGCGGCGGGGTTGTACGGGTAGAGCGCCACAAAGAGTCGGGGCTCGGCGGGCGGCGCCGACCTCTGGCTGGCCGTCTCCAGCTCCCACTGGCGGAGGTCCTCGGGGGTGGCCGCCCGCACCTCGTCGGGGTAGATGAGCACGTCCAGCTCCACTCCGTAGTCCATGGGGAGACGGTGCCGACCGCAGATGGGACACCTGCGCTAACTGGGCTAAGCGACGGGTGGCTACGCTAATCCTCTTTGCGCGCCCTCATCCGCAAGGTGCACACACGACAACGCTTCTCGCTCTGTCAACACAGCAAGAGGGAGGAGTGTGTCTTGAAAAGGGGACAAATTGCAGAAGAAGAAGCAGCAGCAGCAGCGCACGAGGCAGCAAGCGAGGTCCCCCGCTGACAAGTCAAGTCAAGTCAAGTCAAGTCAAGTCAAGTTGATTTGTCTAGCCCTAAATCACAAGCAGTCTCAAAGGGCTTCACATAGACAAAAATTGACAACTATTCTCAAAGCATCCCCTGATCTTAAGCTCCCAACATACAATTGCTAACCCTGTTGTCCTGCTGGTTTCTTCTTTGCAAGGACGAGGAACTGCATTCAGCAGATACAGCTCTTCAAAGCACGGAGCGACTTTGCGATGGCCAACGGTGGTATGGTGGTTCTCCCAGTTTGGCCGATGAGCCACACGCTGCTTCAGCCATTTATCCATGACGTGTGTTCTTGGTCAGACTTGGCTCCTCGCCCCGTCACGACTTGACCCACTTCACTTCCCCTTATGACCCGACACAAACTCAGCTTAAGGCCAAATAAGCCCTTGTGCGCGCGCGCGCGCGCGTGTGTGCCACTCTCTTATTAATATCAAATACGCACATGATATTTCTTGAAGCAATACTGCACACTACATCATTACAATGAGTTTTTTTGTGCATTCCTCAAGTTGACCACACGGTGGCAATGTCCAGCATGAACGTAGCGACCCACCCACTCACGTCCAGCCATCCATCTTTCATGACCCCAGTTGAGCCGCTCAACTACATTACCCACAATGCTTCGGGGCCAAGCGGCCGCTACCATGACATCATTGGCACGGCCACCCGGTCACTCACTCTTGTGCTGCGGGATGACGCAAGCGAGGGTGAGCGAGCGAACGAGCGAGCAGACAGCAGCTGCAGCATTCACTTGCCGTCGAATTTTCACCGCATTGCGAATTTAACTGTAGGGTTAGGCTAAAAAAAAAAAAAAAGAATATAAAACCTCGAGCTCTTTAAATCACAGCCCAGCAAAATCTCCAGGCAAGCGGCGCCGCGCTTTAACGGTCCCCTCCCTCTCCCCCAAAGAGCTGAGCTGAGCTGAGCAGTGCAGCGCGGTACCTCCTAAAAGTCCGACTCGTGGACTCATCAAGCCTGTCCTGTCCGTCAGTCCAAAGATGGTCGACCGCGAGCAGCTGGTGCAGAAAGCCAGGCTGGCCGAGCAGGCTGAGCGGTATGACGACATGGCGGCCGCCATGAAATCGGTGAGTGCCTTGAAATCAATCGTGCACCCGACCCGAATCGGTGACGCTCGTTGCCAAGGCGGTATGGTTGCCATCCTTTCCTATTGTCATGAACAGAGGACGGATGCAAAAGCCACTCTCTTTGTCGCGTCATATTGTGCAATTTTCCTTTTCTTTTGTAATATTGTCAGCATTTGGTGATGCACCGGCTCCGTTTGGGCGGTGCCTTTCCAAGCACGCCAGCATCACCTAGCGCACGGTCCTTTTCCCGAGCTTCTTTTCTTTTCTTTTCTTTCTTTTTGTCAAACCAATCGATTCAATGAAAATGATCATTCCACACCTCCAATGGGGTTCCGTTTAAAGTCACCCCCAAAAGAGTGCCTCCTCGATGCCGGGCGCGTGAGCTTGCTCCTGCAAGACCTGCCCCCCCCCCCCCTTTTCTCTTAAAATGAACATTTTCAGATCCAAAAGCTCTTCTGCAAGCATGAGCGAGGAGGAGGCTGCGGCTTTTTGGCTGCAGGCGCACGTAGGTGGCAGTGGAGAAGAAGAAGCCTTCTGGAATATTCTTTTGTCATATTGCACATATTGCAGTATGTCACCATAAGATGTGCCGTGTCACTTCAGCAAGCGTGACGACGACAGATTGCACTCACGGGCTCCGATTGACGAGGGTGTTGAAATGCATAACGGGACAAATGGAATATTCTCACCGGCCGATGAAAGGGAATTCCCGGCCGGGGTGGCGGACGGACGCTCAGTCGCACTTGACTCATCATTTCATTGGAATCAAATGAGCGTGCCACTGGAAGGAGCATTGCCAGTTACTTCCAGAACATTTAGAGTCCTAAAAATAGGACGAGAGTGTCTGAAGATAGCAAAGGGAGGGGTCGCTTCAAACAGGAAAGAACGTGAGACAAGTTTTAGGCAGGCAGTGACAAGACAGACGCACGCCACGCCACGCCACGCCACGGCACGGCACGGCACGCCACGCCACGGCACGGCGGCCGTTCCAGCCCACCCAATGGCTCCGTTCAAATGAAAGCCAGCGGCCAGGTGGGCCATCTGTGGCACTCTGGTGGCTTAACAAATGATGACGCTTTTCAAACAAAAAAGAAGCGCAAGAAGTCCATTTTAGAACGGCCAAAGGTCAGCGTGGGCGGGCAGGCGGGGTTTTCTTTTACAGCGAGCGCAGCTGCCCGCAGCGCTCAGTCGGCTTCCGGTCGGGAGGGGGCGAGCGAGCGGGCTAAAGCGGGCTGCCCTTTCCTCCTCAGGTCACGGAGCTGAACGAGGCGCTGTCCAACGAAGAGCGCAACCTGCTGTCGGTGGCCTACAAGAACGTGGTGGGCGCCCGGCGCTCGTCCTGGCGCGTCATCTCCAGCATCGAGCAGAAGACGTCGGCCGACGGCAACGAGAAGAAGATCGAGATGGTGCGCGTCTACCGCGAGAAGATCGAGAAGGAGTTGGAGGCCGTGTGCCAGGACGTGCTCCGCCTGCTGGACGACTTCCTGGTCAAGAACTGCGGCGACGCGCAGCACGAGAGCAAAGTCTTCTACCTGAAGATGAAGGGCGACTACTTCCGCTACCTGGCCGAAGTGGCGGCGGGCGACAAGCGCGCCGCCGTGGTGGAGTCGTCGGAGAAGGCCTACGACCAGGCGCACCAGATCAGCAAGGAGCACATGCAGCCCACGCACCCCATCCGCCTGGGCCTGGCCCTCAACTACTCCGTCTTCTACTACGAGATCCAGAACGCGCCCGAGCGGGCCTGCCAGCTGGCCAAGACGGCCTTCGACGACGCCATCGCCGAGCTGGACACCCTCAACGAGGACTCCTACAAAGACTCCACCCTCATCATGCAGCTGCTGCGCGACAACTTGACTCTGTGGACCAGCGACCAGCAGGACGACGAGGGCGGCGAGGGCAACAACTAAAGCGCCCGCCGAGGCCGAAGGCCACCGCCGTGACCCACCGCCATGGCGGCGGGCTGAAAGAGAGAGAGAGAGAGAGAGAGAGAGGCAGGCCGCTGGACTTTGGCGGCCGCTTTTTGCCCGCTCGCGCAGCCGCCGCCGCCGTCCTTTATTTTTGCGCCTTTCCAGAAAAGAACAACAGAGGACGAGGAGTTCCCGATTTGCAACACTTGCCAGTTTCAAAGCAAAAGTGACCTCACTTGCACTCTTGTGTGAAAAGAAATCATTACGCTGGTCCACTCCAGGAAATAATCCCACCCCAAACATGTGGGTGGGGAAAGCAAGTCGTTATTCCCTGTTACAAAACTCCAACCCTGGGAAAATCCACACGAATCAATCGATCCAAACTATTCTGCTATTTCATTTGTGGAGAGTATAAATCACACACCAGTCTGCCCAGATTTCATTCGTACTCGTCAATTTCAGGAAGAAATCAGAGCCCAAACCTAATCGTCACATTCAGTAAGTAGCCCCAGCCCGAAATAGTCAACAACCAAGCCGTCCGTGCATTGGCCCAAACTTGCAACAAAAAGTCATCATTGACTGAGTTTGTCATGCATTCTTTTTGCAGCAAATAAAAATCAAAAAAAAAATCAAAGAAATGTGATAGCAAAGCAGCTTTTTGGTTTGATTGGATGACCCGCACTCGCCTTCTGCTACGATACGATACTTCAGTGTACAACGATGAGCATAATAAGAATAATCCTATTCAATCTTGTGCATGCTGTTGATGTATTTCTATACGCTCGCTTGACTTGATTCACTTCCTGTTTACTGTGGACGTTAAGTATTTATATGAAAAATGCAGCCTCCTGTCAAACTTTTTTTTGTTTTTAAGTGATTATTTTCTATACTGGTGATTTAAAAAAAAAAAAAAAGAAAAAAAAAAGGAAGCGTTGTTTTCGAGATCAAAATAAAGGGGGAAAAAAAGGGATGCTAGAACTTCACGTGTGCTCTCACAATGGAGAGGGGGGAAAGAAAAAGATGACCACGGCAGCACTAATCTCCCGTCTTGGATTATTTCTGCGCCATGACAAAGACGTTTGGACCACATGGAATGGGATTTGTTTGCTCTTCTTTCTCTCTTTTCATCACGTGACAAAAAAGATCTTGAATGTGAGTCATGATGTAGCAGTTGCACAAAAATCTTAGCTAGGATGAAGAATAAAAAAAGGCTGATGACGACTGAGCAAAGCGCCGGCCGGCGTTTGTGTTCCGAGCCTCATTTGCATACGGCAAACACTTCAACTATGACGATGCGGCACCTGGAAAGACCTCGCTCGCTCGCTCGGACGTTCTGCATTATTGATATCGAGCGGTGGCGGCACAACACAGGAAAGCGTCCCGAGCGGGTGGCTGGCGTGGCGAGGGAGCTAGGGAGCGAGGATTTGCTCAGAGCTATCTCAGGCTGGAGCGGGCCTTGAGGCCGCGGTGGCAACGTTGGCAAGGGCGCATTGGTTCCGATGGTGATTTTATTCCGACCGACTCGGATCGGCCCGTGTGAAAACAACTTCTTTGGAAATCTCCCAAAAACCAAGGATTCACGGCTACAAAGGTGTCACGCGGCTTGATTTGGAAAAAGGAATAGGAAGGCCATGATTCTTGCAGGGCAGCAAAACACTTGAACGGATTTGCAACGACCTTGGAGGCGAAATGTTAACAGAGACAGCGAGAGAGAAACCTTTTGAATTTGTTGACGTCCAAAAAAGAAGGGCGCAGCTCAAACTCGATGAAAAGCGGATGACTGAGGTGCTTCTGCGAGAGCGAAAAAACGAGCCAGCCGCCGAGGTACTTTTCGTGCTGTTGCATGGCAACCGTTTCCACAGAAATCTTGCAGCAGCAGCAGAACACAATATGACTCAGGGCAAAGTTTGGGGCATGTTCAGAGCATTGATAGCGAACGGATGAAGAGAGATTCACTCACGCACACACCACAGGTGGCCCAAGTACTCGCACTCGTCATCTGTTCCGTAGTCCGATGATGCATGGTGCACATGAATTCTCTTGAGAAATGATGGCAACAGCGCCATCCTGTGTTCAAGACTAGAAACAGACGAGCTCCCATCTGTCGGACAGCTTTTATTCTCGTAGGAAAATGTAAACAAATATTTTTTGCCTCGCCAATGCGGTCGATTCTAATGCGCGGCCCGTGTCACTAAACTCCTGAGCTACGACCGTAACCATGGCAACACAGAAAAAGAAAAAGAAGCGAGACAAGAAGAATGGTCCGGAAGCCAGCTCAGGTTTGGTCGGCGTCCGCGGACTCCGTGAACGCTTCGTCTTCGTACAAGTCCTCCAACTCGCCGTCGCGGCTGCCTTCGCTGTTCCTGCCGGTA
This sequence comes from Syngnathus acus, assembly GCF_901709675.1. Taxonomy (NCBI): domain Eukaryota; kingdom Metazoa; phylum Chordata; class Actinopteri; order Syngnathiformes; family Syngnathidae; genus Syngnathus; species Syngnathus acus. The sequence goes on along the minus strand of NC_051098.1, from coordinate 16,912,518 downwards.
TTTTGGATTTGGCCACAAAAGATGAGAAGAAGTTGAGAATGACAATCAAAGGGCAAGGAGGGGGAAGAACTAACTGGTGAGGTTGCTAAAACGATGAAAATATGAAGTTGGGGGCGTGCAGACAAGGCAGCATGGTGACCCGAAGAAGCTGGGAACTACCTACAAAAAGCGGAACAAGTGCTGGGGACCAAAACTCGGACTGGCCGGGAAAAGGAAAATCGGGGATGAGGTTGAAAAGTTGCAGCGAGGGAAAAACGGGTCGAGGAAAATTGCGACTCAAGACAAAAGGCAGCAGAAGAAAAGGAGAGGGAGGCCATTAATTACCTCAAAGACGGATGGAGCAGAGCTGACGAGCCCAAAAGACCCCAAGAACCACTGCAAGAAACACACGGCCTTCACGCGACCCGCAAAGCTCGTCGGCTACCGACTCAGCAAGAGGAGGTCCGTTTTCCTCCCGACTCACGTGAGGAGCCCACCGGGAGCCGACATGGACCTCTCGGCCCGTCTGGCCTGACACTCAAAAGGGTTGCTGAAGGAGCGCTTGCGGAGCATGGACTTGACCAGGATCTGCCGAGTCGGATGACCTCAGTGATCAGAGAAAGGAATGGCAAAGAGACGAGCGGCGCGCCAGCATCTGAGAAGAGCAGATGCGGCCCAAACGCAAAACCCGATGGCCGGCCGAATCCGATCCGTTTGTTGGTTTTGGCCACGGGAGACGCCAGCGCGACTCACCACCGTGGAGAGGCTGGAAACCAGAGTGACGCTGTTCTCAACCTCTTCGGCGCTGACCTCCACCGCCGTGCAGTGATCCTCCTCCCGGGGGAGCGGGCGGGCGCCGCACTCCGTCACCCACGGGTGCAGCTGCGGACGGATGCGCACGCGTGAGTCGTCCGCCCTGGAGCCGAGCGGCGACCGGGACTCACTTTGATGTCGGGGAGCGTGATTCTGCTCTGCGGCTTCTTGTCCAACATGCTGCCAACCAGATGCTTGAGCTGCTCGCTTGTCTGAGGCCTGCGCAAAACGAAAAGCACAGTCAAGGCAACATTGACGCCGCTTGACATTGTTCAGATCCCAATTCTTGACTCACGTGGTTGGAAATTCCACAGCTTTGTTCTTGATCTTGTTGTACAGGGAGACCACGTATTCGTCATAGAAAGGACACTGGTGGGGCGGGGTGGGGCGGGGCGGGGCGGAGCGGAGCACACGCAACGTCGGTCACGCTGGCAGATGGATGCTGTTGGACATCTACGAACCGAGTCGCAGGCGTACCTTCCCGTAGACGAAGCAGAAGAGCGTCACCCCCATGGCCCACACGTCCAGCGCCTGCCAGCAACACGCGCGCAATGAACGGCGCCGTTGCGGCCAGCGTGCGCTTTTGAGGGCGGGCCCGACCTTGCCGCTGAACTCCGACCAGTGATCCTCCATGGTCTCGGGCGCCATGAAGGCCGGCGTGCCGGCCGTGCCGGACAGCATGGCGTCGGCCCCCTCAAACTCGTTGCTCACGCCAAAGTCGGCGATCTTGACGTGGCCGTCGTCGCCCAGCAGCAGGTTGGACGGTTTGATGTCCCGGTGGATGATTTTGTGGTAGTGCACTGGCCACGCACGCAAATTCAAACATTACAATGTGAATGAAGCAAAAAGCCGCATTTGATGTCTTTTTATGTGGCCGCTGAAGCCCAATTCAAATAAAAGACAGAAAGGAAATGTTGTCGGACGTACGATACTCGATGCCCAGCACCAGGTCTCGGAAGTAAAAGCGAGCTCGCTCCTCCGTCAGCGGCTCGTCCGTGGGCACCTCCATCACCGGCCTGCCCCCAAAACAAACAGAGCGTCAGCAGCCACATGGAAGCGGCGGGCCGGGGTGGGAACAGACGTACCCTTTGGTCATCAGCTCGAAAGCTCCCCAGGAAAAGAAGAAAGGACAAGTCGTGAGTGAGTGAGTGAGTGAGTGAGTGAGTGAGTGAGTGAGTGAGTGAGTGAGTGAGTGAGTGAGTGAGTGAGTGAGTGAGTGAGTGAGTGAGTGAGGCTCTAAAGCGCCGCCACACGTAGAAACGGGGCGGTACCCATGTGAAGGCCGTCTTCTTCGGGATCGTCCAGGACCTGCAAGAAGGAGCAGCGGTCAGAAAAGATCCTCCTCTGCGCTAGGTGCAATCATCATCCGCTATCAAGTTGTTTTTTTGCGTGGGACCAACCTCCACCAGCTTGACCACGTTATGGTGGTGCAGCTTCTTGAGGATGGCGATCTCCCGGTAGATCTTCTCCAGCGGCATGGAGGCTTTGGGGAAGGCCTCGCGCTGGGCCGGCGTGGCGCGACCTCAAGTGACCCCGACGCACGGCAAATGTCAGCACGCGCAACGCCGCTTACGACTCGCAACACCGAAACCTGCACTTAACGACTTGTTTTCAAAGTCACTACTCCACTAACGCCCTCAAAGAATGCATTCTACATTGATGACTCACGCAGAAAACCAAACTGCTTCATGAGCCTCTTCTTCGAAACAACCTTCATGGCCTGCAGAAGGACAAATAGGAAAGCTAGACGAGCAAAAAGCACACGTTTGTAGACAGAGAGAGGCCTCGGCTTACGTAATAGCGCTCCGAGTCTTGGTTGTAAGCCAGTTTGACGACGCCGTACGAACCCTGGAGTGAGTGTGCGACAAGCAGCGCGTCAATGGCAAGTGCTCCTGCTGGCTGGCTGGCTGACTCAGCAACAAACAAATGCCACTTCCCACCTTGCCAATCTCCTTCTTCAGCTTGTACTGGTTGAGCTGCACAAAGTCCTGGAAGGCAAAACAATGGACTTTGGAATTTCGAAAAACTGTCCACGGCAATCATTCGACTGCTATTTTTTTTACACTCCATATTCGTCGAACCGAAAATGTTTGTTGCCTTGAGAAGTGCACTGCCATCTCGTCCAAAAATATTTGAAGCTGACAAGGAAAATATTGGCTTCAGGATTTGGAATCATGCAAAGTGCAGGCCTTTGCTGAAATGCCTTTAAGCATCCTAATTCCATTCAAGTCACTTGACTTTTCATCTTTCTGATTGAATTGGAGTGCAGGTCAATGAAAAGGTCAACGAAAGCAACTGGAGCTACCTGCGCGTCCGTGATGGACACCCTCTTGGTCTCGACGGTGGGCTGCCTGACCACGCGCCCGCCGCGCTCCTGCAGCGACAACTTCCTGTCGGAGAGGCGGGCTCGGCGGGGGGCGTCGGGCGCCGCCTTGACGCTCATGGCCGCCAGCATGTCGGCCAGCTCGCCGCCGTGCTCGGCGTCCGGGTCGTCGCTGGGAGTCGTCGCGCTCATCATGGCCTCTGGACTGGACTGGGTTCGGACTGGACCGGGCGCTCACGTGGGTCGCATGCTACTCGGCTGACGGGAACAAGACTGCAAATTGCAAAGAAACAATAGGCAGAAGAAGGCTCCAAGCCCTGCTATGAAACCTTGACCCGGGGCCCAAAGCCAAGTCATAATTTGGAACCCTCTTTGAATTGACGACGTTTATTATCGGCTTGTTTCGAAACGCTTATGCAGACAAATGTCAATTAAACGTGTGCGCTTGTGGCTTGCTGCCGCTTCAAAAGACGAGCGAGCGAGCGAGCGAGCGCTGACCTTCGCAAAGCTTCTTATGCAACAGCAAGACGCAACGAGGAGGGTATGCCTCCCCCTCCTCGGTTCCCAGTTGCCTGACCAACGCAGCACGCAAGAGCTTTGTTAGCGCAGCAAACCCAAACCCCAAGACGAGCACACATCCGCAGGGCATTTGGACGTCATGGGTCGAGACTCACCGAGGAAGGCGAGGGCGGGTCCCTCACGAGAGCTTGACAACGCAGACGAGGTCTCGGTGCGACTTTGACTTTGCTAATGAGGCAAGGCGCGGCGCGGCGGCAGCGGCGGTCAACGCTCGTCTTAGGGGATTAGCCCGCGCCGCATTTAGCGCAGCTGAGCGCTGCTGGCTGCCACAACATGAGGACGCACGAACGCGGCTTCACGCAAATAACAACACGACAGGGATCCCGGCCGGCTCAGGCTACAATTCGAAATCGATGCACTTTTGCACAACGGGTGCGGCGCAGGTGCTCACAGCTGACACGGTCCCTTCAGCGGCTCAATTTCAGATGCAGTCAAGGCGTGCAAAGAGAACCGGCCTGAAAAACTTGTAGCGGGCCGCATTGTAGTCAGTTTCTTTCAGAGGGCCATTTTCCTGGCAACATTCTATCAACCCAACTACATGTAGGAATGCCTCGTCTTATATACAGCATAAGCGACAAAACATAGTGACACATCACTCCTTTTCAAATCAGACGGTTCAAATATTTTAAAAGGATGAAGACAATTTGAATAATGACATGAATATGATGCACAATTTGTCCTGGCGGAGTCCCAGCCCAAGGCTTTCCCTTGGCCGTTCCGTGCTCCAGCCGTACAGGAGCCGTGTTGTCGTTTCAAAATACAGGGCCACGGCCCACCAGACAGGTTAGAACGAAGCCTCCAGGGACTTGTGCAATTTCGCCGCACCTCTTTTAATTTGCTCGTAACTCATGAACATAACGATGTTCCACAAGCCCAAGCGGAGGAAGGAGGCCGTGAATCTGAAACAGAAAAAAAAGGGTCATTTTTGTCTATTCTGCCACACCTCACAAAATAAAAATATACATTTCTTTTCGATGAATAAGAAGACGCGATTGTTGGATCGAATTTTTTGTTGAAACATTGAAACGTCGCAGCGTGACAAGTCGAGACTCGGTCGGCGCCTATCCTTCGGTGGCTGTCCGCAGTGGTTTACAAAATTGCTTTTGCAAGCCCACCTATGGCAAATACAGGATCAATCGTGCCAATGGGTCAGCAGCGGCGCGAGGCTGGATCGCGCTTGACGGCTCGACAGTATGCGGCGGCCAGCGCATGACTACGTACCCTTTATAGAAGGCGGAGGCCCCCTCTCTGAGCAGCATGGTGAAGGCACAGTTGACGGCACCGCCGTACTGGCCCGGAAACGAGTTCATGTAGCGCGTTTTGATCACGTCCACCGGGGACGCCACCACCGTGGTGCAGAAGCCGGCGGCGAAGGCCGCCGTGAAGTGGCACGGCATGTTGTCTGGGGAGAGGTGGGGGGGTAGGGGGCAGATGGCGCGCACGAGGGTCTTGGGATGAGCTTGGGAGCGCAACTGTTTCTCTGGTGACCTTCTACTTGCCTGTCATCAGCTTGTACTGCAGGATGCGCTCCTTGATGATGTCATAGGTGACCATCTCGCAGCAATTCACAATGGCGTTGCGGGCGATGTTTGGCAGACAACCTGCGCACGATGAAAAGGATGTCTGACGTTCATGGCTGATTCTTTGTCTGGAAGCCCGCACGGGTGCGCTGTCGCGTCCCGAACCACCTTTACCTTTCCAGAGACCTCGGAGCCCCTCGTCCCTGGCGATGGTCCTGTAGGCGTCCAAGGTGCCGCCGTACCTGGTGGCCGAGCCGCCCTGGGGCAGGCGTACCTGCGCCTGGAAGCGGACTTTGACCACGTCGGTGGGCTGGGCCGCCGCCACCGCCATGGCGCCCGTGGTGGCGCCCGCCAGCAACCGGGCCGCGATGCTGGCGCCTGTGAAAGCGGCGGTCGGGAATGAGAGCAACTCAAAGGTTGCCCATTCATTCTGTGTACTTTCCCATTCTAGCTGCTTGTCCTGATTTGGGTCACAGGTGAGCCGGAACCTACCATTTGAATTTGACCTTGAAATGAACATACCCTCTGAGTGAGTATCTTGTTGCTTTCCCTGTTTTAAGGTGCGCTTCAAAACAATGTCAGCAATGTGCGAGCGGCTCTCTGGCCTTCCGTCCGGCGTCCTCGGGGGACGGGCTCCACTCCCTGCGGGCTCGCCAACCGTGGCTCTGCTGTGTGCCGCCGCGGTGCGTTGGGGCCCGCCGTTCGAGCGGGTGCAGTCGAGGTCGACCGGCCTCACCACCTGGTCCACTGCTGCTTCCGCACGAGGCTGGGATCCTTTGCCGCCGCCGCTACATCTGGACCGGCACTTCCCTGATGGCTCACCCATCTCCTCTTTTTGGACTACCAACCCTAAGCCGTCACCCCCACCTCCCGTACTGCCAACCTCAACAACCTCCGCTCCCGCCCCTCCATCCATCTCCTTCGCACTGCTGACCGATGTCCTGTTATTAACTATATCCTATTGTTCCCCTCCCCCACTCCCAGACGTCCCCACCCTTTTTATTCCCTGTAAAGCGTCTTTGGGTCATTGAAAAGCGCTATATAAATTGAATGAATTATTATTATTCACTCTATCAAACACTGTCAAAGTGTTTTTCAGTGCAGCCTTTTTTGTTTGAGTCTCTTACTCTCTGAGCCTCCGCTGTAGAAGCCCTTCATGGTGTCATAGAGGCCCACTCGCACCGAGGCGAAGCTCATCTGTCTGTGCAGGCCGGCCACCAGTCCGCTGTAGAGGCCCCGGGGCCCCTCGCTCCTCACGATGGTGAAGATGGTGCCCATCACGCCTCTGTACGTGGCCCTCTGGCCTCTCACCAAGGGCTCCGACTCGCCTTGAATCTAAAGACGGGGTCGAAATCTGACAACTGGATCTGCCACCACACGCACATCGATCGGCCCGGTTAACGCATGGGCACTTATGTGGAGCCGTCAAATTTCAAAGCCCAAAAACCAAAGCCCTCACAATGTCAAGTACCAGGCTCCCATTTATTTGCTTGCAAAATCACTTGACTCAGATGACGGCGGAGCGGGTTCGATTCTCACTCAATGCTGTCAATGCGAGTGTAGTTGCCATAGTCGTGCAAAAAGTGTTTTTCTTTTATTTGCTCTTGCTCGATTGACGCTGCTGTCTGTCTACTGACAGTTGCCTTACGTGGAAAAATAGAGCTTAGATCAATCAAATCCAATTCAGACAAACCTGGGACCAAATGTGCAGGTTTTGCCAAGAGGATTCAAACGTGCATTGCACAAGCCTCAGAAAAAAACGATTTGGCCTCGCAGACCAAAGCCCCAGAGGCCAACTGCAAAGGTGTTTTATGCAGCGCGGCGAGGCCAGGCGCAGCGAGGAGTGTGATGCCCATACGTTGCAGCTTCTACATAAACAGGTTAAAGAAATCAATGAACAATCTTAACAACCGCCTTCAACAAACAAGGGTCCAGTTGCCTTCATTCAACCTTTGAAAAGTGCAATTGTCTTCTGAAATTTCAAAGCGTGGACTTTAGGAAAGCTTCCCTAAATCTTTGCGACGACCAAACCTTTTGATGAGCCTTCAAGTGAATGTGCAAACAAACCCAAAGCGGTTAGGGCTCACCTGCAGTCTGACTTTGGCCGTGTCCAGCGGGAAGGTGACCAGGTCGGCCACGCAGCCGGCCAACCCGGCCGAAACGATCTTGATGGCCGCCGAGTCGGCCGAACCTCCCGCGGCGACCATGTTGGAAAAAGAAAAGGACCGGCTGAGGACCGATGTGTCGTTAAAGTCCCAATGATCGTCACACACACATCTGGGTGTGGTGAAATTTGTCCTCTGCATTTAACCCATCCCCGTGTGAAGCACAAAAGCAGGCGAGCCACGGCCAAACTAGTCGCAGACTAGCGTCTGCAGGGAGGTCCTTGGAGAGCCGGCCAGCCGGCCGGCCGGGTGCAGGTCTGGCGCCTTGTGCGGTTGCCAAAAGACAAAAGCGGCAGAGGCGGCGGGCCGCTCAGTCAATGGCGTGCGTGTGCGTGCGCGTGCGTGCTTGTGCGGCAGACACGCCTGCATGCATGTAGTGTGCAACTATTTGCCTTTGTTCCGCCTTGCCTTCCGAGCGTCACGAGTCCCTTGTAGTGACGACAGCAAATTTCTTAAATTCATATTTATTTCCAAAAATACAAAGTATGACACTTACTTTATAGCAGCCCGCCCAAGCTGCCATTTCTATACATAAAAACACACGCACACAATCTTGCGACACGTGCTAGTCGTCGTCATCGTCGTCGTCCAAGCGAGCGGCGCAGATTCGGGCAAACCGTTCCGTCTGCCTCTTCCTGGAAGTGGGCGACATGTCGGGACAGTGCCGAGGACCCCTGCGAGGAATTTGAGGCGGAGTCGGACCGCGCTCCTGTCGACGAGAAGCCGGGCGCAAGAAAAAGCAGCTTCAGCAACAATAACCATAAAACCATATTCCAATTGAAATGAAGGTGAAAAACAAAAGCACCTGAGCGTTGAATTAAGATGCACTACGGCACCCCGCTCAGAGGAAAAGAAGGAAAGACAGAGAGAGAGAGAGAAGGAAAGAAGAGAAAGCAAGAGAACACATTCTGGACCCGCCGGCGTAATGGCTTTCTGGCAGAGATGACTTTCACAACCGCTTTGACAACGCTGCAGACTCAAAACGCACGTGCTGATTATGATTTTATTCGACAGCTTGTATTAGGGAACGCAGCCACAAAGGCTGACAGACGGATGGATGCATGCTTCTTACCTAATGATTATTGATTCGCGGTGTGTGTGTGAGAGACAAAGATGCGTGATCTCCATCCCGCCTGCTGTTCAAGATCAAAGTGGCGCAAATCTATGGCCTTGCCTCGGCTTTCACGTTTGTGTCAAAAGCTTTCGGTGCCTGGCCCAAGAATGAACAATCAGTCGTACTCACTGTGTCGCCGGATGAATTGGAGAAGGAGGGCGCCAAGCGTACCACTCTCAGCGAGGCCTCCAGCTGCTGAGAGGGCAGGAAAAAGTTGGGAAGCGAGCTTTGGGCGCCAAGAGTCAAAGAAGAAACACCTGATGGCATCCCACTTGCCCCGAGAGCTTGTTTGCTGGAGGTAGAAATCTAGCAATGAAGGATACACTTGTTTGGGCGGTGCGCCCACCGCGTCGTCCTCGCTCGGAGAGATCGAGGCGTCCTCCGATGACTCGTCCATGCTGTCGGGGGGGCGGTCACGAGCGACGGCTTCTTGTCCCCCGCCGGATTTGGTCCGACTCTGGTCCGGGTGTGACGTGACGCTATTCTGCAAAGCGGTCTTATGGGTGGAAATGGGCAGCTCATTCAAACGCCTGGGCTCCACCACCACTTCCTCGTAATCCTCCTCCTCGTCGCTGCTGCTGCACCGTGATGGACATTCCCCATCGCCGTCGGTGGTTTCCGCTTCCTCGCTCTCCGTTTCCTCAGACTGAGATGCCGGAAACGACGGCAGGCGGGAGGAAGCGGCGCGTGGGCTGGAGCTCGCGTCTGCGTGCTGCTCTTTGGCTGACCTACTATGGAGGACGGAGCAAATGGCTTCTTGGCTTTGACCTTCAATTGAAAAGCACACACGTGATTTGAGTTTGGAAAGAAATTCAACGACGCAGATCCGCCGGCTCACCATCGCGTCGGGACGTGACGAGAAGCCGCGGCGCGTCACCCTCGTCGGACTCCCGCTCGTCTGGCTCCGAGGCCGTCGGGAAGGCGGGCGGCGCAATCTTGCTGCTGAAATATCTCTGGACGTTGTCTTGCTCGCTCATAATCTTCCTGCGTGTTGAGATGCTTGGTTTAACTTCACCGCTTTGGGAGGGGAAAAAAACGGGTGAGGAGCCGGGCCACGCGATATATCCTTTGTGCGACGGCAATGTGTGGGGAACTTTAAAAATGAGCGGCAGCGGGACCTGCTTGGGCGAAGGGAGATATATGCAGAAGATATACCAGGGAGGGCGCAATATTTTGTTTCCCCTCCACGGAGGGGGAAGCGTTGGCTTGCCGGGCTACCTGATTGTGGAGAAGAGCAGAGAGCTGGAGCGGGTGAGCTCATCGCCGCTGCCCGAGTGAAGGCCGGCCTGCTCTTGAAGGCTCCGATGATGAAGACGCACCTTTTGCATGTGCTCGTGGTGGCGCTCGCTCTCACTGGGCGCCGAGCTGGAGCTGGTGGAGGGATGGCAAAAAGTGCACATTTTGTCTTGAGTGTGTGCCATCATTGATGAAATCATAAAGCGCTGCGACGTAAACGATCAAAAGGCGGCGACGCCTACCTTTGGGGAAAGACGGCGTCCACGTGCTCGGGTGAGGAGATGTGCTGCTCGGGGTATCGACTGATGTGGGAAGGGAAGCTGCTGTAGGTGGCGCTGGTCCGGTAAGTGCGAGGCACCGACTGCGACGAAGGCTGCGAGCGCAACACACGGGACTCAAACCGCGGAACTTCTGTTCATCGAGGCATTTGTTTCCAAATGCCCGACTGAAGCAAGTGCGCCTTCTCTTGACAAATATACATAGCTCTACACTTTCTATCAGTTGAGAAATGCAGCGAGGTGTTCCTCCAAAGACAGGACAATTGTCTCGCGTACCTCGGCGTCCGCTTTCCTCTGCCCTCGGAGGTCCTGCACCCATTCCAGCGGCCGGACGCTCACTTTGAGCTGGCCGCGGCAATGGCCGCTGAAGTCGGTGACGTTGTACCAGCCGCACAGCGAGCGCAGGCCGCACAGCAACGGGGTCAGGTCGACAGAGGCGAAACCGATGGCCCGCTCCGCTTCGGCGCCGCCTTTGTGCCACACTTTGAACACCAAGCTCTGTTGAGGGTCGAGGAGGAGCCGCTTGGACAGCCTGATGAATTCAAAGCAAAGGCATCGTCAAGCGGCCCGCTGCGGAGATTTGCGCCATCCTTTCCGGGGAAACGGCACCCACCGGCAGTCGTGTTGGTGGTCCCACACGGGCCGGTCGGTTTGGGCCGCCACGGCCGTGGATACGGGTGCCGCCGAGTCGGCGACGACGTACGAGACGTAGCAGCGTAGCGTCCCTTCGCCGCTCTCGCCTAGCAGAAAAGCAGGGAGAGGCAAGTTCTTACTCACGTGTTGAGCGCGTTGCGTTGAAATGGTGATGACACGGCACTCAGCCAGCGCGAGTCTATTCATAGTTTTGTAGTTCAAAAGGGGCGTTGCCTAGTGAGCGACCTCAGGAATAGGGTGAGCGCAGTGAGCGAGTATTGCAGCTGAAATTTCAAATGAAGTTTTGAACTCAAACTTGGATCAGGTTGAGGGTTTACCCTGCCAAGCGCGATTTGACATGCTCACCATTTAGACTGAGGTTCTTGGCCCCGTGCACGGCAAGCGTGACCGGGAACGACAAGTCGTCACTCATCACTTGGGCCGCGCGCGACGAGGCGTCATCTTGGGTGGTTTGGCTTTGCGTCGGTTGAGGCGGCGGCGGCAGTGCCGTTGGCGGTGCCGTTGGCGGTGCCGTTGGCGGCGGCGGTGCCGTTGGCGGCACCGTTGGCGACACCGTTGGCGACACCGTTGGCGGCGGCGGCGCTGCCGGCTCCTCGACTAAGGTTTCTTCCTGGCTGTCGGAGTCCGCCGGGGGGTCTTCCGCCGTCGGAAAGTGACCGTCGGCGGTCAGGCTGATGTGCACCCGCAGCGCGGCGCCCTGCAGGTCTGCCGCCGAGCGCCTGAACAGCGGATACACGCCTACCGAGCAGAAACGAATGTCAGACAATTGTTCTTGTTATCATTCTTGCACGCTGCACTTTGTAAAGATGTTTGTGACAGTGCCGCATCAATCAAATGGCTGCCTATTTCATACCACTGAGAGTCAACTTGTGCCCGTGAGCCTTGGCGAGCGAGGACAGATCGACAAAGGCGGAGCCCAGCAGGCGGTCCGTGTCTCGGGGCCTCTGGCCTTTGTCCTTCTGGAAAGCCACCCACACCTGGACCTCCAGCCTCTCCTCTCGAAGGTACCACAAGAGCGGCTGCGAGCTCATCAGCTCCAGCGTGCGACTCCCCTGGAAGGTCACGGTGGCCCGGTCGCCCTCGGTCGCCTCGCCGGCGCACGGGTGCTTCATGTGCGAGCAGAAGGCCTCGTGCTCGTAGAACTTGTAACGGAGGTAACAGTAGGTGGAGCGCTGCAGGGAGTCGTGGCCCGGCAGGAGCAGGCAGCGGAGCGGTACCCAGGCTCTGGGTACGGACAAGGTCAGGGATAACTTCCTGGCGCTCAGCTCCCAGGCGCCCAGCTCGTCAGAGTCCACCTGAGCCCGGGTGGGATCCCAGCCCAAATCCCGAGCCACGCGAATGAGCCGCTCCCGCTCCGAGTGGTGGGCGAAGCCGATGGAGATCTCCAAGCCGCCGACCGACGCGTGCTGACTTTGAGGAGATTCCCGGGCAGCGGAGATGCCGAACCAGCCGGAAATACCTGGACGTGGACGCAACCGCCATGAAATGAGTCTCCGATTTTTGGAGGAATGCTGTACATGTGAGTACAAATCATTTTTGCTGGTGAGCATCAAGGAATGATTCGCAACTGGAAGGTCGGGACCCAAAAGCGGCTCTTTGACCCGTTCTGGATGGGTCACAGAAAGCACGACGGCACGCCAAGACTTGATTTGTGATGAATGTTATTTCGACCCTTCACTCAGTCAATTAATCAATGGAACTCAATTGTGGCGTCTTTCCCATCGAGCGCAGAGCAGCACACCTGTGGTTTTCCGCAGGAGGTCCACCAGCTGGATTTTCACTGTGCCCAACATCACATCTGGAGGCCTGCAAGTCGCACCTGCGCACAAAAAGAGGCTATGGCAACATTCACGCTGCAGCTCCATTTGCGGCCATCATTGGCCAGTGTTCATACTTGTCAAGCAGGAGCAGGGCTGAAACTTGCAAATGAATATATCTTTTGGGTTTGGTGGCGTGCCCTAAGGTCTTTGCCATGTAAAGTCCACACCTCGGCTCACAATAGGTTGGGCAACACCACATTACAGATTGAACCAACCTCGGCGGCTGTCTTTATTCCAGACGGCGAAGACGGCCCAAGCTTCGGCCAGCTGCTCGGCCAGGCTGCAGGTTTCACCGCCGCTCTTGGGGACCAGCACGTGGCAGCGCACCTCGGCCAGGTGCTCAAACTCGGGGTAGAAGGTCCTGGCGGCCACGCGGGTGCACGTGGGCTCGTGGTCGGGCAAGAAGGACAAGCGGACGCTCACGTAGGAGTTGACGCCCACGCTGGCAAAGTAGTCGTACCTTTCGTCGTGCTGGGCTACGGCTCTGCGCAGACCGAGAGAGCCGGCCGGGCGAACCGGATAGGGCGTGCGTGAGCGGCCGGCCAACGGAGCTGCGGGAAAATGGGCCGGCCGGCGTACCTGGCCGCTGCCTGCAAACCGCACGCTCTGTGCACTCGAAGCACGAGGGTCACAGGACAGGAGGCGGCTCCTCTGGCGGCGGGCGCGTCCGCTCTCGCAGGCCGGTAGTTGTAGCGAACGCACACGTCCAGGAGGCCTGACAAAACAAACACACGCGAAGGATAGATACAAAGTTGGACTGGGAATGGCCAAACACGCAACTGGGAGCCAGCAATAGCACAATGGGTGAGCCACAAATTGACAAATGAAGTTGTGACGTCATGAACTCTGGCAAAAGCAACAGCTGCTATGCTTGGGATTTGTTCATGGAAAGATGAGGCTCTGTTTTTGCTCTAGTTTGAGATCACAAGTTGAAAGTGCAGACCAGAGGGTACAGGCTGATGTGCCGCCAAGTCGTCCGCTGTGGGGAGCAGGGCTATGGAGAACATCCGGGCCTCGGCGGAAGGTTGCTGTCCCTGCATGGTGACCATGGCGCACAGCTTGGACAAGGGCAAAATCCCTTTGGCCACCAGCTGCTCTCGCACATTGGGATAATAGTATCTGCGGGAACGGAAGGGAATCAAAGGCTGTCGCCGTTCCCTCCGAGCGTTGCTGAGCGACGGCTACAAACCTGCACCGCACTTCAAAATGGACACCCCCGCCGCCGCTCAGACCCTGGCTGGAAAGAGAGCTGAGCAGGAGCTTCTGAACGGGAACGCCTTCAGGAGCCAAGAGGGCGTGCGTCTCCGTGTGGCCCAACACTGGGTCGGGCACGCACAAGGTGGTGGTGGTGCGAAAAGGCTTCAGGTCCGTGTCTGTCAACGTGAAATGTGTGGACGTGAGTAAAAAGCAGTGCGCCAACGTTGTATGTCGCAAAGTTGCTTACTGTACTCGTGGAGCGCGGCGTCTACATCGGCGCCTTCCTGGCAGGGGAAGGCGTACTGGACGTAACAGTCGGCCTCCCCCCACACCGTCGACTGCAGGGCAGTCAGGCCCGTCACCTTTTCCACTCTGATCGTGAACACGTGCTCGGTCATCGCTCGTGCCCGTGAGGCGAGAGAGGCAGCGCTCGAGTCCCCCGCCCGGAAGTAGCCTGCCGCCTGCGTGTGGTGGACAAACACGAGCAAAATACGGATAAGCATTCATTACGCGGGATGAAAAGCACCAAAGCGGTAGAAACCTTAGCGGGCAGGCCGGGCTGGTGCTCGAGCAGGCCAAGGGGTCTGAGGGGCGGGCGGCCCGGCGTCTCGCCCTCTTCGTCTCTGGCGCGCTGCAGGGCGAGCACCTGCTCGCAGAGGCCCATGGCCAGCGTGACCCGGAGGCTGCCTCGGCAGCCACCCGAGAACACGTCCACCACCGGCATGTAGCAGTCCACCCCTAAAACGGGGTACTGCGCCTGCAGAAGAAGCTGGGCGATCTTTGGATCCCTGCGCGGGAAAAACACAAGTGGAGAGACCGAGCATGTCGCCAAATGAACGTTCAAAGAAATTCACAGAAGCCAGCTCTCGGAGCAAAAAGCACCGGCCGAGAGCAGAGAGATGCCGAACGTGCCTGAAGGACATGTAGAACTGGTGTAGAGGCAGCTTCACGAGACCGAGGAGTCCCTCGTGGCCGGAGCCGCCCGTCTTCTGCCAAACTTCGATCACCATCACGTTGTTCCTCATCCGCTCCAGTAAGTGCGCCGTCAAAGCCACGGGAGTTACCTTCAGGCAGCAAAGGGCAAATGTTGACTTGCGGACGTGGCATGGTGTTTATTTTTGGGACATTCATTTTCATGCTTTCCATCACATCCCACCTACCTGGACAAAGTTAAAAGAAGGGTTGGCGCGTCCCCAGCTGACCACAGACCTGGCCACCTCGTCACACCAGAACATCTTGCAGTTCAAATACACGTTGACGGCCTGCGCCGGCCCACCGGTGAAGTTCTTGCCGTCCGGCACCATCAGCAGCGTGTGCAGCAGGACCTCGGGCGCTTCCTCCGCGCAGCGCGCGCGGGGAAGGGTGACCGCCGAGCGTCGACCGGGAGGAACGTTCGGGGCCGAGTCTTCCGAAGAGCGAGCGGCCGGCTCCTCCGAGCAAAACTCGAGGCATTGCGAGGACTCCCGAGGTGGACTCTGTGTGGAGCGAGTGGACGAATCCTCTCTTTTCTCACACATTTCAGAGTCTCTGTTGCTGGTCGAAAGTTCGAGCAGCACCTGGGGAAAAGGCCCCGTTCCCGCTCAACAATTCTTTCTTCACAAACACGAGTTGTGAAGAAGAATATTGGACTTTCTTGACGAAAAATAGATTGCATAAGATGACGACTTTGTTTGTTGAAAAATGCTAAGTGACTCAGAATGTGACTTTATTCTTTCAAGCCAATGACTACCGGGGTAAGAGTGTCAAGTTTCCAGCCTCTTTTCCTTTACCTTGAGAAGACAGAGTTGTCGCAGAGCGCCGTCCACGGTGCGCACCGGCAGCGCCAGCGACTGGCTGAGCCGTTGGCTCTGCAGCAGACATCGCAGCGGATGAGAGGCCTCTCCCATGACGACGGCCTGCGGCGACAACAGCCGCTCGGGTCAAAACTACTCATCCAATCATGCCTTGCTATTCGGAGCATTTCATTTGCAAGAATAGGAAGCGTTTTCAACATATCCTAAATGTGTAGGGTTTTTCCCCTTCCGATGTGTTTCATTTCACATCATACACATCGTACTTTATTTTATTGTATATGATCAAAATGGGGAATTCGTTTTATCGTCATCGTGCACTCACTTTCTTTTGGTCATTTTTTCGGACGTAAATTCGAAAAAGGAGCTCGGTTGACCACCAGACTTCCACCGTGGTTTTGCTGAAGCGGACGGGAAACACAGAGAGCTGATTGAAGCTCACCACTTTGAAACGCACAAAGAGAATCATGTCAGATGTCCAGCCAGCGCCAAAAGCAACAAACAAAAAGTACACGAGCGAGCGAGCGAGCGAGCATGCTGTGGGCTGCACCTCCTTCTGTGACGTTACTGGAAGCGGCTCTGGTCACCTCCACCCCTGGCACCGCGCTTCGGCCGTGTCGACCCGAGGAGGAAGTCTTGGGGAAGCTATACTCCACAAAGTAGGTGCTGCCAAAAAGAGGGTTGGCATCATTCTTGAGCGCGACCTACGCTTGAACAAGAATCAAGTAAAGCGCATCACGGTGCAGACGTCACCCCACCCACCACTTCTTTCGACGTAACAGCAAAGGAGATTTGCTCGGGGGCTTCTCGGTCGGGGGGCTGGCGCAGCACGCCGGCACGCTCAGCGAGCAGACGGTCACTTTGACCAGTCGCATGAAACTCAGAAAGGTCAGCCGCTCCTGACTCAGAGGAGTGCCGATATCCGTCGAGGCACCTCGAAGCTCCGCGGCGACGCTGGACAAAGGTTCCAACAAGACACATTTTTGTTTGCCTCAGACACATCCGCTGCCTCAGACACATCCGACCCGCGCGGGCTGGCAGCCAGGAAGGAGGAGCCTTACTCGTCGCCCGTCGTGGACGCAGGCGGCCTCAACTGTTTGGCTGTCGCCGACAGACTCTCGGTCTGCCCTTGGCCGTCGGCAGCTGCCTCGTCTGCTCTCAAATCTGACATCTGCATCACAAGAAAGCCTCTTTTCAAGACTAAACTGGGCCGTCCGTCCGTCCGTCATTTTGACACACTTGTCGACTACCGACGGGGGTTTTGTAGAAGAGATTTTCCAGCAAGCTGTGATCGTACTGCGGGTCGCCAAGCTCGCTGTCTCCGCTCGCGCTGCTGTGAATGGACAGAGTGTCGGGGAAGGAGCCCTCGCCCTGCCACGGAGGCGGAGTCTTCGACCTGAGCAGAGGACAGGGAGCAACGTGACACCTTTATTAAAGATTAAAGATTAAAGTCCCAATGATCGTCACACACACACCTGGGTGTGGTGAAATTTGTCCTCTGCATTTAACCCATCCCCGTGTGATTTTAATCCATCCCCTGGGGGAGAGGGGAGCAGTGAGCAGCAGCGGTGCCGCGCTCGGGAATCAGTTGGTGATCTAACCCCCCAATTCCAACCCTTAATGCTGAGTGCCAAGCAGGGAGGCAATGGGTCCCATTTTTATAGTCTTTGGTATGACCCGGCCGAGGTTTGAACCCACAACCTTCCAGTCTCAGGGCGGACACTCTACCACTAGGCCACTGAGCTGGCATCATGTTCCACTTGAGCTATTTCAGTGGAGGATCTACAAGTTCCTTTGACTTGGTAAATTGCCGCTTTATTACTTCCCGTTAACTTTGCAAGGCCAGCCTGAGCCCATTCAAAGCACCCGTACAGTAAAGGCACGCACCTGCCGAGGAGGAGATCCACAGCTCTGAGGTCCAGGTCAGGCGAAGAAGCGAGGCGGCGGCGGCGGTCTCCGACCTCGTCGTCGGCCTGGGCGTGCGGGATCTTTTCAAGGACCACTTCGGAGGGGCTGAAAACATTCGAAGAGCCATGAAGGGTCTACTCGTAGCAGGCAACGCAAAGGGTGCTGCGGCCCACAGGTAACTCCAGCACGTCTACGATGATGCTTGCTCATTTAATATAAGTGCGATCCTCCGGCAAAGAGTCATTCCATAATGCCACTCACATGGAAGGCGCTCTGGCGTTGTCCCTCTGCAGAGGCAGTTGGAGGTCTTTGAGAACCGGGGCAGCGTCCATGTCGCTTTTCAACGCTGACACAAGCATAGCGTCCCGAAGTTTGCTGCCACGCTCCAAAATGACTGAGGCCAAGACAAGACAACGGGGTAGGTTAGTTGGACCGCTAGCAAATAAGACCACTCAAGCCGCACTGAAAGCAAAACACGGATGCTGCACTTTTTCAAGAAAATGGGCTTCTCTTCTGGGAAAGCTGAAAATGCAATCGCATTATCAGAAGCGTGGCCACAATGCTCCTCGTCGAACTTGTTGAAAATGTCACAGACGAGTCAATCTCGTCTTTTTTGCGACCCACCTGACAGGATGTCATTTCTCGGCCGAGCGTCCTCTTTTTGACCGTTTGCTTGCAACTTGAAGTTCTCCACGGTCTCATCTCGATGCGTCTGCGGGCCATCTTTCCCTCTGAAAACAGAAATTGCAGAAGCGTCTTTGTTTTTTCCAGGTGCCGACGTGAAAACGCTCCTTGACAAACCTGAACGCGTTTCCACCGCTGCTCACGTATGATTTGTCGGTGGCGGGAGGCGGAGCCTTGTCAAGGGTGGCCACGTGAGGAACGTTGCTGCTTAAATCGGTGCCGGATTTGCGCTTGCGGCACGCTCCGGCCACAGGCTCCAATTGGAGCGAAACCTGCAGGCGCAGGGAGGCGGCATTGAGCTTTGCCCAAATCCTCAACGGAGACCGCCAGCGACGTGGCCGCCGAGGCTTTACGGCACCTTCGCAAGGCTTTTATTCATCAAACTCAAATCGACACATAAGTGAATTACTGCTGTCGAACCTCTTGTCTCGTTATTTGCAAATTAAGACAAGACAGAATTAAGTCGGAAATACCCCGGTGGACATTTCCTCCAACTTTGTTGGTTTGTTATACACCAATCAAGTGGTCATGGTCCCACCTCACACTGGCCGAGCTTCTTGGAGGCGGGTGACACCAGGGCGTAAAATCCGGTGATGGGCTGCGACTGGGAGAGGCGAGAGATGTCCGGCACTCGAGCGTGTGCGACGGGAAGACAATCTTGCTCGCTCAACACTTCCAGCACCAAGTTGCCCATATCTGTCGCAAGCCACAAGTCAGGTCATGGATCGCTTCCAAATCTCTTGACGCAAGCACTTCCTGCCTGCCACCGTTTACCTGCCAGGTAGGAGGTGAGCTGCTTGGTGCCGCAGCGCACGGGGAAGCGCGCCGTGGTTTTGACGCTCCCGTGCGAGGGAGACGCGTCATCCCGGGGGATGAAGAGCGTGCCGTCCGACGACTCCCCCCACCAGCGCAGACGCACCCGCGTCACCGGCGGGGGCCTGGCCACGCTCCAGCGCAGACGGCTCACGGTCACGCGCAGGAAGCCGCGCAGCTCTCCTTCCACGAGGGGGGGCAGGCTGGTGGAGGCCGGCACATCGCACAGGGCTGCAAAAGACACGGCCGTTCACGGTCAGATACGACGAGAACGGTGGATGTGTTTAGTTCAGTGTGCCCGGCGGTAGCCTTTTCCGCCACACTGGTCGCCGAGAGCCGCTGTCCTGCCTGCTTTAGGGGTTTCCCACCTCATTCAAATGATCAGCTTCTCAGCGGTTGCTGGACGAGAAACATTTCGAATAGAGGCAGAAGAGCAGCTCTCCTGGCGTAGTGTGAGAGCGAAGGGTGCTACGACTTGAGACCCTGTGCCACATCATTGATTCTCCGTGTAACATTTTCTTTCTCCCATCTTCCAAGTGATGGGAGCATTTGTTAGTGCGGTTTTGTGTGTCAATCATGACTTGGTGGAGACGTCATTTCTGCTTTAATAAGGCCCTCTGTAAGTTGAAACCTGGTGGTGGAAAACTTAACAGGATAAAACCAAAAAGACAGGAGGAGGAGGAGGACATGATGAGTATCATCCTAAAACAGAAGCCTAAACTGTTGCCTTTGGAGTATTGTTATCATTCCGACAACAACGACGAAAAGCCAAATTTGAAAACGTATTATTGATTTCAAAAAAATATGACATAGTGGCCACCAGCCGGGCCGACAGCCTCTTGCCAATTTAGCAAGCTAGCCGGCCGGCTAACAACAAGTTTTACCTTTCGGCTTCGTGAGCCCGGCGGCTTTGACCGAGCCCTGTTTTCGGCTTTTCATGACGCCAATCCGGGAATATGACGTGCGAACGTGGTCGACGAGTCGATACCGACGTCCGTAAGCATATTTAAGCCGTTGAAAGTGATGAAACACTCTCCAAGAGCGCACGCAGACAAACGGTCCCGCGCTCAACCGTTGACTGTGTTGCGCTCGACTCGAGTCACGCCCCCGTTGCCACTCGCCAGGGCATGACGGGAAATGTAGTTTACTACGGGTAGTGGCACGCAGACATTTTGTATCGCGTTTCATGTTGAAGTTGTTGACGCTATGTTTTTTTGCCTGCATATCCAAGTTATGTTGTTGCCTTTCCACAAGAAAATTCAACAAGATCATTTGAATGAAACGGAATTATTATTATTAGTAGTAGTAGTAGTGGTAGTGGTAGTGGTAGTGGTAGTGGTAGTAGTAGTAGTAGTAGATAGATAGATAGATAGATAGATAGATAGATAGATAGATAGATAGATAGGTAGGTAGGTAGGTAGGTAGGTAGGTAGGCAGGCAGGCAGGCAGGCAGGCAGGCAGGCAGGCAGGCAGACAGACAGACAGACAGACAGACAGACAGATAGACAGATAGATAGATAGATAGATAGATAGATAGATAGATAGATAGATAGATAGATAGATAGATAGATAGATAGATAGATAGATAGATAGATAGATAGATAGATAGATAGATAGATAGATAGATAGAACGACAAGTTTCGATTTTTCCTTGAACTTGATGGCAGTTATGATTTGCAGTTGTTTGTCTCTCTCCTAAGGTCTCCCGATGAGGTTTGGCTTCAGTTAGTAATTATCGGACAAGCTGATCATTAACGTCACAGCATTGAGTAACATCCAGTTCTCCCGTTGTTTACCGAACACGTTGACTCTGGTGGCGCTGGGTGGGGGATGGTCTCTGGGGTGGGTGGGGGGCAATCATCGCTGGCCTCTTTTATTTACGCAAGTTCTGCGTCACGGCAGGACTCCGCGTCCAAAACAAACTCACAGAGCAAACACAGAGCGGATGGCCCAGTCTTTTACCAATCGGCCAACACACTGGATTTTTGGCCGGACAGCGAAATGCAGCCTAGCAAACCGTCTCCTGTGTTTGATTTGCAGATGGAAGCACGTCCTTTTACAACGAGGGCACAGACACGCACCTTTGAACGATTGTGCACGCTGAAATCATTTCTGACGTCCGCTTGCTAGGTTTAACGTGACTTCAATCAACGCGACGACACAGCAAGGCTTGTGCTCTGGTGAAAAGTGGCCTTCTTGGCATCCACTCCCAGCACCACTTGTTGTGGCCTGGTGTTCCATTGCATGGTACAAAACACTCCTCAGAAATAGAAAGTCTTGTCCATTTTTGTCATAGTTACAGCTGTTGTCAAATGCGCAGGATGAAACAAGGCGGCGCACTGTAGTTGTTCCCGCTTCTGCTACCAACGATGAAGGCTGCAATCATTTCTGCCAAGGAAACCAAGAGCCATTGTTTTTGTTGTTTTGCGCCGGGGCCCGCCCGGTCAATCATCAGATCCCATTTGTGACGCCAAGTGCAGCGTGTAGTTTTCAAGGCCTTCTGACTTTGCAAAACAGTACGTATTGCACCCACGTATATGCAAAACACCATCATGAGGATAGCAAATGTTCAAATGGTTGGAATACTATGTGCGGACGAACCGCATGCTGCTTCACCACGTCCAAAGATCAACTAGACGATTATGTGATGGCACGCAGCATCAGACTCTGCAAGATGCACGTACCTAGCCTTGGTGGCCTGTTTTTCTGGGGGGGGGGAGGGAGGGAGGGAGGGAGGGAGGGAGGGCGAGATAAGGCGAAACGAGCGCATCAGCGGGCAGAGTCAACAGATCAATGACTTTTATTACGCAATGTGACGCAGCCCCACCGCTGCATAAATAGCGGCGGCAGCAAACTGCGGCTCGGAAAGCGACAGAAAAAGAGAGCAAAATGCAAGCCGTGTGTTCACGTTCGACACGTTCCGTCCGGACCGGCGGACGACTTTTGGCCTCGCGACGAGACCTTCGCAGCAGGAGAGAGGCAGCAAGCGCACGATTGCTCAGGTACCTTTTTGCTCGATCATCTTTTCAAATGGGAATTCAAAGTGACAATTGAAAAAAAAGAACATTTAAAAAAAAAATAGGTTTAATACGTTCCATATTTCGTTTTTAAAAGATCGGGTGGTGTGTGGGGCTCAAAACACTAGGCCCAATATTAAAAAAAAACAGATGAATTCTACTTACATTACTTTCATCTAATACTCGGTTATGTGTGCCATTCAACTTGAGGAAGGAAACATGTCTTCTTTCTTCAGCTGTTCCCTTTTTTGCCTTCAAAACAAAAGAAAGTGAGTCAATCCCTCCCTTTTTGTCGTGCAGCACGGCGGGCGTCGTCTTGAGCAGCAGAGAGTCGTCAGCAAAGCCCAGTTTGCTGGCCCAGCAAGTGTGCGCAAGCACAAGCGCGGCGGCGCTTTCGAGCAGGAGCCACCTCGACGCCGCTTCGTCCTTGCAGGTGCGTCTTACTCGGTCGGCCCTCTCTTAGAACGGTAGTGAAGACGTCTCCATCGTGAGCACGCAGCACACAAAAGGGAGTGCGGAACTCACCTTGCTCGCTTCCAAATATGAACGCAATTAGGCATTTTGGAAAAAGATTTGATGAAGGGGCTAACAATGCACTGGTCCCGGCCGGCAGCAAGCGGAGCAGCTGACGCACGCCGCCCTGATCGGAAGGGCGACGTCGCTGGTCGCCGACGGCACCGGCACGCTCCTGTCGCAGAGCACCTTCGCGCTGGTCGACGCCCTCCACGGCTACGCTGAGGTGAGCGAGCGAGCGAGCGCGCGCGCGCGTGACACAAGCCATTCGGACCCTTTCCGAATAACTTGTCGTTTGAGGACGATAAAGCCAAATGTCTTCCTTTGTAATGCCAACATCATGAGAGGCGTCACACTTTTGTGACAGACACTATTCTGCTGTCAAGTTTCACGGGGTTTTTGTTTTTCAGGCCGTGCACACGCGCATCGCCCTGCAAAGACGTTTCCTGATCTCGCTCGGGAAAGTCAGCCCGGCCGACGAGGACGCGCTTCAGCGGGCCATCTCTCAACAGAAGGCGCAGGTCACTTGAACTCTCCATCGCCCATTTTGAGCGCGCAGGATCTCGCTGATTGCTCAAGTTACAATGAAGCACGTGGCAAACGCGTTGGATCGGACCGCCAAATTGTCTCCGCACGCTGCGTTATAAGAGGCGGGCACGGGCGACACACGGCCCTGCGCCTTGTCTGACCTTTGAATGGCGTCTGTGACAGGTCAGCCAGCATCTGGACCAATGCAAACGCTTCGAGAGCACCTGGATCAAGGCCGTCGACTTGTGCCAAATGACGGCGGAGGCAGCGAGCGCGTCCGGTGAGTGACGGCGAGGCGGGCGGCGCGGCGCGCACGAGACGCCGTCGGTGTGCCGACCGAGCCTGACGCCGGTTGTCACCTGTCGTCCTCAGGGTCGGAGCAGGCCTCCGTCATCTTGACGGCCAACGTGCAGCTGGCGCGCTCGCACACCCAGCGAGCCCGCGAGGCGGCGGCGGCGGCGGACAAGAAGCTGGCCGAGACCAAAGTGGACGAGATCCAGAGGATGGCCGAGTACGCCTCCTCCCTGGAGGATGCTGACGAGCTGGAGATACACGAGGCCTACCTGAGAGAAGACTGAAGGGGACATTGTCAATCATTTGTAACATTCTGAGGGAACTTGAGGAGTTTTGTTTAGACGCCACCTAGCGGCATCCCGGCATGTCAAGAAACAAGTGTGCTCAATCAAGCAGATGAGACAAAAATGGTGCTTTGGCACCACCGCTTTGGTGTCATAGGAGCTCCGTTGAAGTGACTTACGGCACTTTGACAAACAAATTACTTTTTGTGTCCACGGAAGTCATTCCTGGTTATGAAAGCTTATTTATTTGATTGATCGATTGCTTGCTTGCTTGATTGATTGATTGATTGATTGATTGATTGATTGATTGATTGATTGATCGATCGATCGATTGGGAGCAAATTGACGGTCCAGGTCGTGAAACTTCCTCTTTGTGCTCATTTCTTGACATAACATTGTGATATTATTTGAGGGGGCAGTGGAGCGCATTTGCTTTGAGTCCAGTTTGTCTTGCTTTTATTTATAATGGCAACTCTCACTTTTATTGTATGATTACAGTCAAGTGATGGCTCACCTTGTGTTGCAAGCGCACATTTGTCAAAGTTTGATGTCTTTATCATAATGATAAGTGCTTTGACCAGCTCAGTGGCCTAGTGGTAGAGTGTCCTCCCTGAGACTGGAAGGTTGTGGGTTCAAACCCCGGCCGGCCGGGTCATACCAAAGACTATAAAAATGGGAGCCATTGCCTCCCTGCTTGGCACTCAGCATTAAGGGTTGGAATTGGGGGGTTAGATCACCAACTGATTCCCGAGCCCGGCGGCACCGCTGCTGCTCACTGCTCCCCTCTCCCCCAGGGGATGGATTAAAATCACACGGGGATGGGTTCAATGCAGAGGACAAATTTCACCACACCCAGGTGTGTGTGTGACGATCATTGGGACTTTAATCTTTAATCTTTTATTTGATCGATTGCATTGTGTTGTTAACACTCATCTGGAAATGAGAAATAAAATGTGTTTTCAACACATGGCCTTTTCATTTGAATTGCACAAAAGGCATCGACCAACAGAGACCATTTGAAAAGAATGCCGAAGAAGAAGAACAAGATGGTGCTGATTCTGATTTTATTCTGTAACTACACACAAGACATGAGGCAACATTGAGAGCATGGACACACAATCAGAATAGTGCAGGCATGAAACCAGACGGGCTCAGACAAGTCTATTCAAATGTTGCACTTTGGATTTGATGAGCAGCTTTTCGTCTTTTCTGAAGATACGAACAAAAGGTGACTTGCGTACGATCGTTCCCTTTTACGTCTTGGAAAGCCATGAACAGCGGCGCCTGCGGCAACAACTTACAAGCCGCCTTTCCTGCCTCGCACGCCTGCAGAGCACGTACGACTTGAGCACCTTAAAGAACATCTCATCCCTGAGGCCGTAGACCAAAGGGCTCAGGCAGCGCGGGGCGAGAATCAACACCACGTAGTTGAAGGTGCGGATGTATCGGAACAAGGCGTCATTCTGGCCCTCGATGGCCTTCTCCGCCATGGGGATCAGCAGGTACAAAAGGCACAGGAACAGCTGAAAGGCGTGAAGGCTCACCGTGCCCAGACCTTTCCGGGACGCCGCCCGGTCCCCGGCCGACGCCGCGTAGGCCGCCTTCATGATGCGCACGTAGCAGAAGACGATGACGCCGGCCATGGCCATGAAGTACAGGAAAAACATGGCCGACCTCAGATAGTTGTGCCACGGGTACGCTTCTAGCGTTTGAATGGTGCACCTGAGCTCCTCCGTAAAGTCGCTGCGGATCACCGACGGGAGGATGGCCGCGAAGAACACCGCGCAAGGTACGGAGCTCACGGCGCCGATGAGCGCCACGGCGCCCAGGACTCGCCGGCCGGAGCACAGGTCGGCGTGCCGCAGGGGCACGCACACGGCCACGTAGCGCTCCAGGGTCATGGCGGTCAAGGTGCACGCCGTGGCCATGTTGGAGATGGCCAGGAAGAAGTAGATGAGCATGCACAGCCACAGATCGGTGGCCACGCCAAAGAAGTAGAAGAGGAGCAGCAGGTTGCTCACCAGCAGGAACCAGCAGTCGTTGAGCAGCATGTTGCCGAACAGGATGTAGCGCGTGGACGACGTGAACTGCTCCTTGGAGAACAAAGCCACCAGCTGGAAGACGTTGACGGCGAGGAAGACGGCGATCAGAACTTGGACAAAGTTTACGATGGTGTTGAAGTCAGACCTGGCTTGAAGGTCACCGCTCCCCACCAGCGAGCTGCTGTTGCCGGCCATTCGACAAAGCAGAAACAATTTGGGAACGGACGGGCAAAGTCGCCGGCAAAGTGGCCAGCCGAGTCGCCAGCAACGTCGCCAGCGGTGCTGCGTGCTTTGCAGGGAGGGCAGCCCAATTTGTAGCCCCTTGTCCCATCCGTCATCACCAATAAATGCACGCCGCCGCGGCAACCATGGTGACCCGGGGGCGTAGCCATTCCCTCAGTCTGTGTGTGTGTGAGTGTGTGTGTGTGTGTGTGTGTGTGTGTGTGTGTGTGTGTGTGTGTGTGTGAGCGCGCGCGTGTTACTGCCCCTTCCCATAGTGACCGACAAACTTTTGATCTTCAGTTGAGGAAAGACATGATGATGGTAAGGCAAATGGAGAAATGTGGAAGACAAACCACCAACACATAAACAAGACCAAGATATAATATGGAGCCCCACTGCACGGGTCCAAAGAAAGAAGACATTTTTTCCGATGACTACCCAAGCTGTAACCGCGTATACCGTTCAGCCCCAAAAGCCAGCTTCACTGAGCATCGTGAAACTCGGTCGACATGCCAATCGAGACAAAAAGTCTCTTCGATAAAATTGCTGTCATTTTGGTCGACGCAACCGGATTCCCGTTTGACTTTTGGAGTGGATTCTTCTTGGATGCCAGTCCAAAGAGGCCAACAATGTTTGGGACCCCCACTTGGTTGGATGGCATTTAGTTAGCAGGTCCATCTGTTTGTTTGAAGAATTTGCCCACGTGGCGTCTCCTGGGGCAGCACTTCAACAAGCAGGACAGGACGACGCTCTTAAGTCATTTTGTCCATGTCACTCATCTCCCAAGATCAAACAGTCCCTGTGACACTCATTAAATGGAAAGACATTCATTCATTATTCAAAGTGTTTGGGAAAAACGTTGTTGTGCAACATGTTGGCCATCACGGGATGCAATTATGCAGCTACACTAAAACGGTTGTTGTTTTCAAGTGTCATCATGTGTTTTTGTATCCAAGGACGCCGTCCGGCGACATTGTCCTGGGTGTTGATGATCAAGTCCAATGAAACTAATTAGCAGCAGCATTTATTATTCATAAGTTGTTGTTTGCCCACGACATAGTCATGATGTCATACGACCTTTTTTTTTTATTCTCTTTTCCAAATGAACTTAAGGCCAGGTAGCCCTTGGTTTTGTCACGGGTTACATTTTAATTCACTTTTCAGTCAGCCACTCGGAAAACAAAAACGCCTTTTCCAAACTTGATGCGAAAGTAAACACGTCCGTTTTGGGGCCGGTCGGCCGGCCGTCCGGCCGGCCTGCCATCTGATGCCAGGAGAGTGGAGCTTCAAGCCGGAAGTGACGAAGCCGGATAGAGACGTTGACTGAGGCCGGACCAACATGGCCGCGCTCGGGCGGGGAGCAGCCTTCTTCCGTTTGCTCCGGTACGTCCTGTTTCCTAGGAATTTCATTCAACATTTCGCCCGAATGTACGAAGGACACCACTCGTAGATATAACGCCATGTTTGTACAAAGAAGAGAGATTTTGATGAGCTTCGACCGGAAAGGAAACCTCAAGACGTTGGAATGCACCTGCGATGACGCAATAGAATAGGTGCTAGCTCCATAAACGGCAACATAATGAAACATCGAAATGCGAGTTGTCAACGAGCCGTTTTTGAAAACCTTGACTGTGTTGATTGAGCCGAAATGGAGCTCATGGAAATATTGGCACGTGTAACGTACGTATGGCGAAGGTAAAGAGGGAAAGACCCAATGATTGTCACACACACACACACATCTGGGTGTGGTGAAATTTGTCTCTGCATTTAAGCCATCCCCGAAGGGAGCCGCTGCGCCCGGGAATCATTTGGTGATCTAATGTCCAACCCTTAATGCTGAGTGCCAAGCAGGGACCCATTTTTATAGTCGGCCGGGGTTTGAACCCACAACCTTCCAGTCTCAGGGTGGACACTCTACCACTAGTCCACTGAGCTGGAGCAACAAATGAATACTGTCACATGAAGTCCCACCTTAAACTTAGGAGCAACGCAATTATTACAATCAGAATTCATTGAACCTGCTCATTTTGCCACCTGTGTATGCTGAATTGTTTTTTTCGTATAGTGTACAATTCTCCAGAGAAGCCCCGAGTGCTTGCTTCAAGCTGTTGCCATCAATAAAGACAGGCAAAGAATTTCAGAAAGGTCAACTCACTTCAACGCAAGGCAAAACAAAACAAAATGATCATTGATGCAGTGCTCGTCATAAGTACCCTTTCAGCAACCCATGTCAACAGACGATATAACAATGCTAACATGCGTATGTTCTTTATGCTCTGTGGGAAAGGACTAAGACTGCTGCAGCTGATCTTATTTGTTAATTCTATTGTGGCTGTTTGCAGGAGCAATGCTCAGGTGCTGCGGAGGCACGGCAAAACAGCGGTTGGCACCTTGGCAAGCTGGAGGAGCGCGGCGATGGCGGCGGCAGGTGGTGGGCTGTGCGCCGTCCCCTTCACTCAAGTAAGCGCGACGGCTGCGCTTTGACCACGTCGCCACTTGCCGTTTCCTGGCCGTCCGGCATCGGGGCGGGCGGGCGCTCGATTTCTGGGAAACTCACTTTCTAGGGAGGTTTTCCATTGTTGCTTTCCGACAATCGAATGGAAACCTATCTCCGCCAGCCAACTGTTCCCTGTCAAGAGCCAACTTTCACGTTGATTCCTTCTCGTCGACTCCCATCAAATTGCGTGGAATGTTTCAAACTTGATTTGTTTCTGGTGTCGCGGCAGATTCCCAACCTCTCCCACGAGTCTCTGATCAGACGAGCGGCCTCGCTGGTGACGGACAGTTCCAGCACGTTCCTCTCGCAGAGCACTTTGGCCCTCATAGATGCCATCGCTGAGTATTCAAAGGTGACTTTGAAGTGACCCGCAAGACTTTGGTCCGCACCGAGTCTCAACGGTGGCCTTTTTCTTTTCTGTGCAGGCGGTGCACACGCTGGTAGCGCTCCAAAAACGCTACTTGGCCTCACTGGGGAGTCTGAGCCAAACGGAGGAAGAAGACATCTGGCAGGTGATGATTGGCCAGCGAGCCAAGGTGAGTCACGGCCGCCGGTACGGCGCCACAGCGCTAGTTGTCACGTATTTCCGTCCGTCCGTCCGTCCGTGCGTGACAGGTCAGCGACAGACAAGAGGAGTGCAAGCGTTTCGAGGCGGTGTGGAGCGGCGCCCTCCGCTTGTGTGAAACGGCAGCTGAGGCGGCGTACACTTCAGGTGGGCAAATGCACGGAGGAGATGTCACACGTGAAAGTTTCCTGCAAAAAAGCAGACGTCACACGTCAAAGTTTCCTGCGAAAAAGCAGACGCTTGCCTCGCTGACAACCTGCTGAAAAAGGCTTTGGAATTCACAACGGCGTGAATTCGCTTCTTTACAGGGCCGTAACACCAAGCTGCCACCAGGTGGCGCCAAAGGATTAGGAAAAACTCCACTCAGTTCAATCCCGTCAGCCTTGTCGCTGACATGTCCCGAGATAGTACTTTTCCTTAACTTGAACGGCAATTTGCTCTCATTTATT
The DNA here is from genome assembly GCF_901709675.1 of Syngnathus acus. Classification (NCBI taxonomy): domain Eukaryota; kingdom Metazoa; phylum Chordata; class Actinopteri; order Syngnathiformes; family Syngnathidae; genus Syngnathus; species Syngnathus acus. The sequence continues at coordinate 16,883,234 of NC_051098.1, read as the reverse complement.
CGCCGCATATTCATATTTTATTTGGGTGGGAAATAAAAACGGGATCAAAGAGGAAATAAAGTGCAACTATCCAGTGGACTTAGATCATTCACTCAGTACATACCCGTCCGTCCAAGTTCCAAACGAGTCCTGGCTCAAGACTGGGCACGCTGGCGCACTCTTCCCAGATGCACTTTTGTCACTTTGCCGAGCGTTGGTTCGCAGGGGCCGAGCACGCGTCCATCACCGTGCGGACCAACGTGGAGCTGGCTCGCTCCCAGGCCGAGGAGGCGCGCAAATTCTCCCGGGATGCCGACAAGAAGCTGGTGGAAGCCAAAGCCCTTGAAATCCAGGCCGACGCTCGGCGCTCAGCCGTCTCGGAGAACGGCGAGGACGACGTGCCCGAAGCGTACCTCCGGGAGGACTGAGATGAGTTTGGCTTCGCCAAATGGGAACGAAAGAGCTTCCGCTCGGGTCCGCCGACCCTTGCCTCTGCAACAGTCTCTGCACTGTTTGTTGTACTATTATTGCAGGTTTGTCACTTTGCTGTGCGACGTGATGTGTTCCCTTCTTTTTGGAGAACTTTTAATAAAAGCATCACCAAATGTGAGCGTGCTCTGACTGGCAAAATCTCAAAGAGCATTTGGTGGCGAGAAGCTGGACAAAGCAGAGAAAGCTAGCGCCTTCCCAAATGAGCGCTTCTGCACGACAGCCTTTGTCGTCGTTTCTTTCAAGTCGGGAGCTCGCCGAAAATTCCCAAATGCTTCCTGAGGAAGTGTGAAAAAGCACATCCGTCGTGTCGTGTCCGTCTCCCGTACGCAAGCTTGACATTTGGCCTGGGTCAGTGAAGCCACTGTTGTGCTCGGGACCGCTTCCGAAAACCCTTGTCAATTTTGCTTTGTGTGTGTGTGTTTGGGGGTTTCATTTTACGCGTGCTTTTGCCAGTCACTCAGCAGCGTATTTGCTGGTAAATTAAGCGTGCTGACGCTCATTTCAGCTGTCCGTCGCTGTCGGAGAAACTGAGGGAGGCCAGGGAAGAAGGCTGGCTCGCATAACCCGCAGGAACATTTCAGATCACACAAAATGTTGATTTGAATCAAATGTTTCCCAGGAGAATCAGCACATGACAAACGAAAAGGCTTTTGTCTTTTTCGCTTGTGGGATTTCTCCTGGTTGTTTGCTCCCAGAATGAACTTGCATCCACTTCCACAGAAATGAAGGCATTTTGTTTTTTCTTGCCAGTTACATGCTTCCTCCCCCCCAAAATATCCCTGTCGTCAAAACTTGGCCACTATTTGTCAAACAGCAATTAAATCAGCTAGTTGTTGTTTAAGTTGCAAGACGGGCTGAAAAAATTCCCAAGTTGTCAACAATTCTTTGTTGGCAGGGTCAAAGGTTATTGCCACACATCATAAAAACGCGCAAACAAAGAACCATGGGCCGAATTGTTCAGCTGCCCACAAAGCTGGAGTCACAAAAGATTGGCTGATATCATGCATGTTTGAGCTGCCAAGTTTTTGTTTTGTTGAAAAACACAAAACAGCCGCGGAAAAACGTACCAGACACGCCTGGAAGAAATGCTTGACGTCTGACTGCAAATGTCACTTTGGTTTGAGTTGACTTTTGGCACCGCCAAGGCCGGCCGGCTCTCGGAATGCCTTCACACTTGCTGAGCCAGCGTCACAGAAACATGACATTTGGTAGGCACATCTGTCATGAGTACAGTGCCCTGGGAAAAGAAAAAGGAAAAAAACACCTCTACTCAAGAAGCCATTCCGCCCCCCCAAAACATGTTTTGAAACAGTAACGACTTCAAATTCAACTTTGGACCTTCCGCAGTGCCTTTGTTTATCTTAAGTGAATGAATGGATGGATGTCTCCTTCAAAGTGCTGACGGTGCAGTCTTGTCAGCCCGTGCCAAAGTGAATGATCATACTTTGTCCTTCAGGAAGCAATCTCCTGGACTTGATATTCACTTTCACTTGCTTGTTTAGCAACTCTTTTTCCCCCTTGCATGTTTCCTGACACCACTTAAAGGACTTAACTTTGTCATTTGCCCAGAATAAAAGGCAACCATACCATTTTTATTTTGAAAATGTCTTCACCAATATTAGTTGAATCTTTTTGTACCTTTATTGTAGTTAGTTTTTTTATTATTACTGTTGACTTGAGAATGTAATATTTGTGTATTTTTCATCCCATAGCTTTGATGCAGTGGAAGTACAAAAACGTGGCATTTCTCACGCTCTAACGGTTTTTTGGTGTGTGTGTTTTTTTTTTTGTTGTTTTTTGTTACTTGTAGTGGTACATTCCACTTTAGTTTCCAGGCGAAACGTTTTCCGTCCGAGTGGTACAGCCCACTTCTCCCGCGGAGGGTCGGAGGGAGACAGGCAAGCAAGCAAGTCAGGCAGGCGAGCGGGCTAGCGGGCTGATTTTCATCCCCATTTAGGACGCGCGATGTCGAGCACACTCCGGCGCAGTCCAGCCCACGGAGCCATGGAGCCGCTCTACCGACTTTTAGCAACGCTCCTCGTCGTATACGGACCCGCCGGTGAGTCGCTGAGTTTCTTTATGGACTTGCACGAAGTTTGCTCTGTTTTCGTGCTCTCCTCCTTCCCCACATCTGCTGCGAGTGGCCGGCGAGTCGTGGCTGCCTGCCCGCCCGCCCGCTCGCTCGCTCGCTCGCCTGCCTGCTACTAGCTTGGTGGGCTTTGCAGCCCGCACTCAAAAGTCATCGAAACGAGGCAAAATGGCGATCAAAGACAAGCCGAACGATGAGTGGTGTGGGGCTGCTGACTTTGACGCGAAGAAGGTCGTAGCGGGCTTGTGTGGGCGCGCGAGAGGGGGCATGCAACGCAGTTTGCCCCGTTGCGGGCTGCCAAGTCTGGCTGGCACACAGCGAGCGAAAAGGGGAGATGAAGGGCAGTCATCTCCTCAGTCTTCCACCCAACTTGCATGTGCTCTGTCATGTTTTGTATTCCTCATAAGTGTTTGCCTTTTCACCTCAAATCTAGTATTTTAGTTTTCCCTCTTGTCATTTTGGGGGGGGGGGGGGGGGATGGGCTACAACTCTGTACCGAAATTTTGTTCCATTTTCCTCATATTTGAGGTTTTACCATTTTTTGGGTAAGAAAAATAGGTCAAAATGTCATTTCGACCCCGGTTGACTCGAAGCACCTGTGCCTAAAGCCAAAGTGTGGAGGAATTTCAACTTTCTGGACCACGATTTGACACCTCCATAAGTTGAGGTATTTTGTTGCAGCATAGTTGCATGAGTGAACTTTTTTGAAAGACACAAACAAACAAACAAATTCAACAGTCAAAACAAGATTACCACGACCTGGATGATGAAGAGGGTTTGTCAACGGTTACAGACAAAAATACCATTTTTGTAAGAACATTGTTTTTATCTGATCCGGTGACATGAGTCAAGAGGCAATCGGACTCGGCGCTTTTGGGCATGCTAACTTGCGTTTGCCTAGCGCTAACGATGAAACTCTTCAAAGCATCGTCGCAGTCTGCCGAATGAGCTGAATGGAGCGTACGTGACGCAATACGGGAGAAGTCAAAAGTTCATCTTTAATGTCGGTCTGCCAACAAGCGAATAAACAACAAAGACGAGAAGACGCAACATAGGACAAACGTATCAACTGGCCCAACTGCGTGCCTGCTCGCTGAGAGGCCCGGTCTACAAAATGATGTTATTTGAACATTTTCTACTCACTACACTTTTGAACATCAGTATTTGTCATCTTGTAGTCATTTTTTGGTCTAAAAAGTTCAAAAGAGTCCTAATCTTTTCCCCCACAATTTTGGTGTTTTCCAGAACGAGTTTAGAACTTCTCACCTATTTTGTTTTGTTCCTTACTCGTTTCACTTTGCCCTTCAAGACAAGTTCCAAAGTCATAATGAGGCATGAAGGTGGCGATCGAAGACGAGCCGATGGGAGGACAGTGTGTGAGGTGGATTGTGGAGATTGATGGCCTGGGCCGGGCTTGAGTGTGTTGTGTGTTGTTTGTTTTGTGTGCACAAGGAGGAGGCAGTTTGGATTTTTGGGGGGGAAGGCAGAAGGGTCACTCCAGGGGAGGCACTGCAGCGTCTCTGGGAGGATTGACCTGCAAGTTGGGCTGAATTCCAGCTGGAGAACAAACACCCCCCTCCTATACATTCCCTGTTGTCCTCTCCAAACTGCTGTAGTGCAGCCTTTTTTTTGCATGCATGCATGTGTCCTGGACCCACAACTAAAGGAAACCATGTCATCTGGAGATCTGAGGTGAAAGAAACAAGATGAAGATGAAGGCGGTAGTTTTGCTAGCGCAGCGCTGTTGGCACTTTACGCTTTCATTTTAAACACTTGTTTTGGTCGTCTTATTTTGCATTACTTTTGTAGTTTGCCACAATGCCACCTTTTTTTTTTGGAGTCTTGTTAAGTCTATTTGTAATATTTGAATGTCGGCCGCCATCATTTTCTTGTCTTTTGTTTCGTGGCGGCGGCGGCCGGCCTCCACCGGTCTCGCTCCTGATTAACAAGCGCGGAAGCGTTCTACATTTGCATCAATTAGCGGTGCCGCTGCGCTCGCCTCTTTGGAAAATCTATTTCTATCTTGAGCCTGTAATTTGGGTGGCTCCATTACTGCCACATTTTATTTATTTCCATGTGAATCACACCGCCCGCCCGGAGGGGGCCACCAAAACCACCGCCAAAGTGAGGTCTTCAATTAAAGCCACCTCGCAGCCTTTTGCTCCACCTCGCCCCAATCCAGTCGACACCCCATCTCGAAAATGACCGCGGTGGGCGACTTGGAAGCTAATCAGCAAAGTTGACGAAGTTTCTTTACGAAGAAGCGGCCTTTTTTCTGATGACAGGCCCGTCGTGTGATGGCGATGACATTTGTGGCCGAGAATCCCAAAGCTAATGGACGGACGGGAAAGGCGCGTTAGATGGCCAGGACATTCCACACATTTTATGTCCCCGCCAATGCGAAATTGCAGCGTGACAGTAAACGTGCTTGACGTGTCGCTCACAGCTCGGGACTGCTTTTACAAGTCCCGAGAAAAAACGAGCGCAAAGCAAACAGCGTGACGTTTGGACGGAGCGGATGAAAGGGTCACCTCCCTCCCTCCCTCCAGGCATGCCCTTGCAGCTGACGCCGCGTCGCCGTTACGTCTGCGGCTGCGACGTTCACCGCCGCCGCCATTTGCCAAAGCCATCGGCAGATGAGCGCCGCGCTTTACTGTGGCGGTTGCGAGCGGCCTTCTGTCGACTCCGCCCCTTTCATTTATTTCTTTTCTCTGACAGATGTGACCGTTAAGGCTCATAAGGGAAAGGTTCTCCCCGGCGGTCCATTCATGACCTTATCTTTGTGTGGGTGCGGCCGGAGGCAATAAATGAAGAGGCGCTATAATAATGTTGGTGATTTAGCGCTCGCGTTGCTCGTAGAAAACAAAAGTACTTGCGGAGATCCTGACTCCGCGGGTCACACAATGATAGATGATGTCACAGCTCTCATTGGCCCATCGTCATTAAATCAAGCGTCAACTTGCCAACTCACCTGGTCTAACCTCAGCCGGCGTGTTTGAAAATGTCTCGCCTGCAAGTTCTTCATCCTACTGGGAAGGGCAGAAAGTCAAAAGTTGAGTTGACGCAACGGAAAAGGCGGCATGGCATCATCAGCAGCAGCAGCAGCAGCATCTTGTGTTGTGTCTAAACCTGGTCAGCTGCTGCCACAAAAAGTCAACGCCTGTGTCAAAGGAGTCTGTGTCCATTTTTGCCTCCGGGCGGGCCAAACGTTGACTGACCAAACTTGACCTTTTCCTTCTGTCCCTCTCGTGTATCCAACAAAGACAGCCTGCCACTTTTCCTCTTTGACGTTTCTGCTGCCTGAATGGCTGCACACAAAAACTGAAGGAAAGTACGGCCGCACCGGTAGCCTTGTTTCTGCTGCACTGGGATTTCGTCCGTGTCACTTGATGGTGACTGGCTCAGCTCAGGTCAGCTCAGGTGAACAGCTGCCTAAACAGGCTGCCACCAAAATGGAACAGTCACTGTCTGTAACTTGCATTTTTCGATTTGGCTGTTGTGTATAGACGCAATGTGATGACCAAATGGAGATGGGCTGGTGCAAAACTTGTGCGTAGACCGCTCCCTCCCTCCCTCCCTCCCTTTTTCCCAGCCGGCCAACTAAATGAAGTCAAGCGAAGAGGCCGGATGACGTCTGCGTGCGAGGCAATCGGGCCATCTTGGGACGGCGCTGTGAAATGTAACATGGGGCCATTTGTCTTCCCAACAAACCATTGGACAAAGTCGCCTCAACCTTCCACTCAACAGCAAAGTTGTGCTGTCAAAATGGCCAAGGGCTCCCTCCGCATTGTGCTTGCTCTTTATCACAGGAACAGGTTGAGCCGTTGGCCCTTCCTGACAAAAAAGTGCCAAACGTTGTACGCTGCCCACTGTTGCTTTGCTGCTGCTGCTGCTGCTGCTGCTGCTGCTGCTGCTGCTGCTGCTGCTGCTGCTGCTGCTTGCCGTTGTTTGTTTGTTTGTTTGTTTGTTTTTGAGGTGTCCGTGGCCTACCACGGCAACATACTTGAAGGTGTACGTTTCAAAAATGGACGTGGTGGAAAGTGACATGTACCTTATGAATGAATGAATGAATCGGGGCCTAGCGTCTTTCCTCGACAGAAATCCGAGCCCCCTGCCAAATGGTTTTTCCATGGTCTCCTTTTCCCTCCCCCGTTGCAAACTGTTTGCGGCGGCGGCGGCGGCGGCGTCTTTCTAACGTTTGACAAAGAAAAAGGATGCCGGTTAACTGAGACTTTTCACGACGCGCTGCTTGGCGGATTGCGGATTGTCAGCGTCATTCATCTTTGGCAGAGCCGGGTGGGAAAAATGAAGGAAGAGGAGGAGAAGAAGAAGAGAGAAAAAAAGCAGTGAACTCTCCCTCTTCGCGGGCAGGCTCATGCGGCTCCTGCGGCCTCTCCTCGCTGGGCGCCTTTGCTGGTTTCCGCTTTTCACATGACCTTCAATACATTTTTAGGGGGAAATGTGAGCAAGGAAACCTGCAAACGGTCCAAGAGAGAGCAATGCACTTTTTTTTGGGCTCGTTACCGTCCTGCAGAAAGTAACCGGTCGAGTCACTTGTGTTTCCCAAGCAACGTCGCCCGCCCGTACGGCGATCCGTCTCAAATCGTCAAGAACAAAGCTCAAATGGTCATTGTTGGAAATGTCAAGCATCGAAATTTGGAACAATTAGAAAGACGCAATGCCGATCGGCTCAACCCTGCCCTTGGAACTTTGGGGAAAGGCCGAGCGGAGCGGAGCGTCGCCTCTGGTCCGGCGTGTCGTTATCATAAAGCGTATTTGTGCAGGGCGACAAGAACCTTGGTGGAACGGACCCCTTTCCTTCCTCGCATTGTGCCCAAGTGATGCCAGACAAGTGGGGGGTGGCAAGCAGCCCTCTCCTTTTACAAAATGGAGCCTCGCCGGGGTTCCAGACCGCTGAACCAATGGTTCTTGTGTGAGTGCGCCTCATTGGAAGCAGTTGACCCGCGCGTGGGTCCACGTTCCCAATCGCAGCAGCCCGGCAATGGTAGCCCGCCCCGCCCCTTCCCTTCCTGACTCGTTGTTGTGCCTCTGCGGCGAGGCCCCCTTTTCAAAGTGAAGGGAAGCAGGAAGAGGCTGCGGCCGTGCTGGGCTGGGCTGGGCCGGCTGGCCGGCCGGCCGGGCTGGGCTGGGCTGGGCTGGGTCGTGTTGGCTTTCTTGGGCTGCTGTGGCTAGCGGCGGCAGCAGCAGCAGCAGCTTAGCTCCCTGGAGGGAGGATTGCTGATGACTTTGGACACAAGCCACTGTTGTATGCGGCGCGGGAAGCTGAAAGGAAGCCCGGCTTTCGCACTCTTTGGCTTGTTGAACAGAGTCGGTCGGGATTGTTGTTGTTTTTAGTTTTGGGGGGCAAATGGCAATGACATTTCATTCTAATCCTCATGAGTGGACACGATGGCCCAGCCCCGCTTTGATTGTTGTCATGCTTGGACTGGACATGAAGGGCTGTCCTGTCCTGTTCATGTTTCTGCTTTTCCTCCTGCCTCCAGCCTACATTCTTGATTGGTGAGGTTTTGAAATCATTCCCTCATGACCGCCTCCACACGATATTCCATTGCAGCAACAAGGACGTCTTTCGGCCGACCTAGCGGCGCGGCTCTCCGCCTCGAGGAGCCGGCCCAACGTTTGCGCTGCTTTGGCGGGCCGGGCCGCCAGGAGAACGGTTTTGATTTAGCCTTTAGCGGCAGCTTGTCACAATTAGTGATGTCATGAGGCAAAGAAACAAATATTCAAGCACATCTGACCTCGCAGCCCACCATAAAAGCTGTTTGGACTCTGATGTCACACGTGCGTCGTCGTCAATAGTGATGGCAAAGTCGTGCTGCAACGCTCCTCGTTGATCCCGCCCGCGCCATCCATTTGTCAAGCTGCGTTTTGGCCAAGCAGTCGCTTGCCGGCACCGGCCCTCCCAACTTTCCTCCCGGCTGTCTGTCGGCATCCCACGTTGAGGCCATCTGTCCGCCCGCCCGCCCTCCCCCCAAAGGTGGAGGCCCCCGCCCTGTGTTTATGACGCTCGGGCTAAAGCAAACGGCAGAGCAGACTGCGCGCACGCCGGCTCCGGTTTCTCGGTGTCGGAAAGCCGACGCCCACGCCAAGTGCCGCAGTTAGTCAGTCAGTCAGTCGGTCACATGTGGCGCGGGCAGCTATCGGCCGTGTCATCGGCAAATGTGTAGGTCAGTCAGTCAGTCAGTCAGTCAGTCAGTCAAAAGTCCAGCGGTGTCATATTTTTTGGTGATGTCACAAAACTCAAGGAAGGCTGGACTTGGCAACGTGATGTCGACACCTACGTTAGCTTTTGGAGCTAGCTGCTCTAAAAATAGCAAAAGTAAGCTTCTCGGGCAGGGAGCCCCTCTTTCAAATCAAGGCGGGCGGGCGGGCGGGGCGGGGCGGGAGTCGTGAGGTCAAAAATCCCCCACTTGCATGTGGGCGGCTCCCACATCAAATGTTTTGAGTGGAAAAAAGAAATCAGGAAAGCCCGTGTGAGAGCACAGCTGGCAAGTTTACATCACAATTGAACATACACAGAGGCAAGATGTCCGCCTTACACACGGCCCTTGTTTTGCTCCTGCGTATGTGTGTGTGAGATGAGGCAAATTACAGAGGACGCCACAGAGCGCAGGAGAGCCTGAGCCTCGCTCGCTCAAGAGCATTGCTGCGGCTAACCGCTCGCTTCGGTGCCAAGGACCCAAAATACCAGCCGGTGGGCCGCTTTTATAGCTTGCACATCCGACATTCCCAAATAGAACCAACTCGGTCGGCCGTTGTAAACATGTCAACAAAGCTAAAACGGAGCCCGGTGTCGTTAAACATGTCAACAAAGCGGAAATGGAGCCCGGTGTTGTAAAAAAAAAAAAAAAAGCCCAGCGCATTAGCATGAACGAATGAAGAACGGGGGCAGGCGTCCGCTTTCTGGGGTCGGCTGATGATAAGAGCCTTTGTCACCGGATGGGTTGAAAACTTGACGTCTCCCCGCAGGCGTCGGCGGCGACCTGGTGCTGGCCCCCGAGAAAGTGGACGCCGTGCTGGGCAAGAGGATCACGCTGGGCTGCCACATCAAGTTGGTGCCCAACATCACGCTCATCCAGAGCTCGTGGGAGCGCCAGATCGCTTCGGGCAGGGAGGTCCTGGCCGTGTACCACGTGGACCACGGCACGTACGTCCACCCCGAGTTTGCCGCCCGCGTGGCCTTTGTTTCCACCACCAACCGAGCGGTCAACATCTCCCTGAGCGGCGTGACTCTGGAAGATGGGGGCGCGTACACCTGCAAGGTGTCCACTTTCCCGCTGGGGAACGGCCAGGCGACCACCCAGCTCAACGTCTTAGGTGAGTGGCCGGCCTGCAAAATGGAACACAATGTGGACACACAAGCGCAGGCGGCTGGCTAATCATTCAATTGTCGGACGGAAAATGGCCTCGCTTGTTTTCCGTGCGTGCGTGCGTGCGTGCGTGCGCTTCCTTCCGACCTGGGCAGAAAAGGTCAACGTCAGAACGATGAACAATTTCCCAAGAGCGTCTTGAATTTAAGAGTGTGTCAAAAGTGCACGCCAATGCTCCACTTGGCACAGGAGCGGAGCTGAGCGGAGCTGAGCAGAGCTGAGCGCTCAAGCCGCCCGGACGACACGTGGCTTCCATCAGACAGCCGTATGACGCTCACCGTCGTCAAAATGCGTACGGAGGAGAGGCACCGTGCAATGTGCGAAAAATGGATGTTGCAGTTCTAGTGGAGCAACTACAAGAATCTGCGATGAGATGCAGACACGACCGCCCCCTCCCCCCTTGCAATGTGTGGCCAGCAATGCAGCTTTTTTTTTTTTTATGCCTCGTCAGAAAAGTGAGAATTCAGCAGCGCATGGAGATTTGCTGACTCATGGAAAAGGCGGCGCGTAACTGCTCGACTGCACGCCGGCCAGTCGGACGGCTTTTATGGCGAAACGTGCGAGAGCATCCGCAAATGAATTCAGACGAAAAGAACTCACCTACTCGCTGTTGTCGAGCCAAAACACATCCACATTTATGAGAATACAGAACCAAAGCAAAACAAGTTCCGAACCAGGAGCGCTTCACACTCATCCGAAAAGATCTTTGATTTGCTCCCATTCGCAATTGCAAATTGATTGTCGAGAGCGCCACAAGAGCAACATTTGCAAGACAGCACGTATTTTGCCCACAGATTGCAGATCCCACTCCAGTAACTCAATCACGATTACGTTGGTGCTTTTTATGCACTGTTCCTTTGAATGAAAAAAATTGCAGCTTTTTATTCATTTTTTTCCAATCTGATTTATCAAAGAAACCATAGGTTAATCAGTGATCAAATTTGCGGTCGGTGCGACGGCTCTTGATGTTGGGCACCAGCATGGAGCACCTCCCGTTTTTGGCCCCAGTCCATTTGTGAGCACGGGAGGGAGGGAGGGGGCAGAGAGAAGTTGACGACTGCGGCACGAGTGGTCCCTCCCTCCCTCCCTCCCTCCATCCCCCGCTGCCGCCCCGTTAGCTATTTTTAGAGAACGGGGTGCCGGGAGTTATTTTTGGAATTTGTAGCAGCAGCTCCTGCTGGGGACGAAGGGAGCAGATGTCCCGAAGGTGGTGGCCTTTTCTCGCGGAGGAGGTGCTTGCGCCCCCAAAGCACACACACACACACACACACACACACACTTACTTTGCCTTTGTGCAGCTGCTGGTGCTCTTTAAAAAGCCGTCCGGGTCCACACATGGAGCCAATGGGGTCATTTTGTCTGGATTTGTCCTCCTTGCCCGGTCTTAAGTCTTCCCTGGAGGTCCTTCGGTCGGCCGCCAGATATTCTGTCAATGACGCATTGGTCAATCATTTCCTGGATGACACTCGCATGGGCTGTTTGTATTGGCGTGGCTTCAGACGGTCTCGCTGTACTTTTGCGTGCCAGTCCAACAAATGTAATGTGAGCCAAATGCTACACTTGATATTAGCCTCATCCTAGTTTGCATGTCTCACGTTGTCACGATGTGTCCATGTGGTCCAGTGGAGCCCAAGGCGTACGTGTCGGCCGGGCCCGACACCCTGCTGGAAGGCGAGGCCGAGTCGCTGGTGGCCACCTGCGTGGCCGAGCGCGGCCTTCCCGCCGCCGAGGTCTCCTGGGAGACGGAGCTGAGCGGGCGCGTGGAGACGCGCCGGCGCGACGAGGCCGACGGCACGGCCAGCGTGCACCTGCGCTACTTGTGGACGCCCGGGAGCGCCGCCCAGGGCAAGAACCTCACCTGCGTGGTGCGCCACCCCACACTGGAGACGGACTTTCGCATCGTCTACGTGCTCAATGTTCACTGTGAGTGCCCGAGTGGCGTGGTTTGAGCCCAGCGCAGCGTGCGTGCATGCGTGCGTCCGGCCAGCGGGATTACCGGACGGACGGACGGGGGAACCGATACGGTCGCTTCCCGACCAGCTCAATAAATGTGCAAAAGAAGCACCGGCTGACTCGGCGTCCTCTTTTTCTTGACTCGCTGGTTTGTTCCCCGGAGAAATCAAAATGGGCAAAATTGGATCTCCGACTCTGTTTGCTGTGTTTTATTACAGCCGCACGTAACCCTAACGCCCCCCCCCCCCCCCCCCCCCCCCGCTCATGAGTTTATTAGTTGTGCAACCTTTTGCTGCAATTCTTCTCCAAGTTGCTCATATCTTTGTTTCTGGCTGTGCCAAAGCTTTCTTTTGCTTCTTGTCACATAATATCATGCCCGCTGTTTTGTTTCGTTTTTTCTTTTTTTTCTCCCCCCCTTCTACAAATGCTTGTTGAGCGTGGACATTGTGCCAAATATGCTTTGGTCAGCAAAAGCCAGCCGTCACTGAAGCTCGCCTTTGTTGTGCTTTGTTTTTCCCGCAGTTGCGCCGACGGTCCGCATGGAGGGCGACGAGCAAAACTGGTACGCCGGACAAGCCAACGTCACGTTGAGCTGCAACGCTCGGGCCAACCCGCCCGTCCGGGAGTATCGCTGGGCCAGGTGGGTTCGCACTGTTTGGGCAACTAAACAAAAAAGTTGAATGTGTGACTCGCCGACCCGGAAAATACGAACTATGCCTGTGCTGACTCTGCAGTTATTTTGCTTTGACGCCGCTCGTGAAGACTTTGCGTGAAGAGTCTGTGCATGCGGCGAGCAAGTCAGGCTGGCTAAGTCAGGCTGGCTAAGTCAGACTCACTGAGTCAGGCTGGCTAAGTCAGACTCACTAAGTCAGACTCACTAAGTCAGACTCACTCGCGTCCTCCCGTGATGTGAGAAGGAGGCTCACGGCCAAGTCCGCACGACTGTCCAGACGATAGCGCTCTTCTTCCAAGCGTTTTCCCAGACCCTTTTCTTTTTTTTATCTGCAAATCAACGCTTTCTTGACCTTTTGGTAATGACGTCGTCAACAAATCCTTCGTTGCGGTGCCTTTTGACCAAAGCGGCTCGGCTTTTTTGCGGATGCCAAGCAGATGACTGTTTTTGATCACTCTTGAAGCTGTAACCTCCAAACGTCTCAAGTTGTCTTCCCCTCTCCTCCAGGTTGGACGGCCCCATGCCGGAGCGCGTCGCCGTCACGTCCAACAGGCTGGCCTTCACACGGCCGCTGACGCTGAACGACTCGGGCGTGTACCGCTGCCAAGCCACCAATGACATCGGCGCGGGCAGCCGGGACGTGTCCCTCTGGGTCCAAGGTAACCAATGTCCCGCTTCTTGAATAAAAGGCCGTCGATAAAGCCTGAGACGCATCCACATCTGCGCATCAGGGCCGGCCGGGGCGTGGATCCTGAGAACGCTCCTTTTTGTTTTCATTCCTGCGTGGCTCCTTTGTAATCCCTCTCCAAACAAAGCAAGCGCTGCCCCCCCCCCCCCAACCTTCCCTCCCTCCGATGACTCGGCTTGGCCGCGCCCCAAAAGAGCTGTCACGCTTCATCTGTTTGCAGGCCTGAGCCAGAGTCCGAGGCAAAGCGTCCAGGAAAGGCTCTGCGGGCCAATTATCTTGCCTCTCGCTTCAAATCTTAAGACTCGGGGCAGGCAGGCAACCTCTGGCCTCCCCCCCCCAACAGTGAAGTTCTGCCCTCCCCTTCCTTTCCCTGCAAGCGAGCGAGCACATGCTCTTAAACTTTCAATTTGGGTCATTTTGACAGCAAGACAATGTCATTTTTTCACCTACTTTAACATGAGCCAAAACAAAATGCTCAACTGGATTTGGACCTTTTTGTTTTTTTCCGCAGAACCCCCTTCCACCACAGCGGCGACCGCCACCACCAGCCCACCCGGCGGCGGCGCCGCGGCCGGCACGGCGCGCTCCCCGTTGACCTCGCCCACGCTGGCCCCCGTGCAGGACAACGAGACGCTGGGCCTGGTGGCGGGCGGCGTGGCGGGCGGCGCGCTGGTCCTGATCCTGGCTGTGCTGGCCGTCTGCTTCTCGTTGCTGCGCAAGCGGCGCACCTTCCGGGGCGACTACTACACCAAGCAGTACCTGGGCCCGTCGGACGTGCAGAAGGAGACGCAGGTGGACGTCCTGCAGCCGCACGAGCTCCACGAGGTTTACGGAGACAAAGGCAGCCAGGAGTTCAAGTCCAAACTGTGCGGCGACGTCATCTGCGACGGCTGGGCCGAGCCGGACCGCGCCTACCGCCCCGACGGCTACCAGCAGACGCAGCACCCGCACGGGCTCAGCAACGGCTCGCCGTACCTCCCGGGCGGCGACGGCGACTACGTGGCGCACCAGGACGGATCGGTCATCTCGCGGCGGGAGTGGTACGTCTGAGCTCAAGCCCTTCGCCTTGACGCATTGACCTCTTGGAAGCTCTCGCCGTTGAGTGACAAAAGGCGCGAGGCTTTCCGACACACTACTGAGATGCCGACTGGCTGGCTGGCTGGCTGGCTGGCTGGCTGGCTGGCGCAGATGTCAAAGACACACGCACACACACCTGCTGGAGCGCCTCCGTTTACCAAAGCTTGCTTCACATTTTCCTCTCGCAAAGGCCAAAGCAAATGTGATGGATGTAACCTGCAAGCAAGCGAGCTGAGTGACAAACTTTGCGTGTCCAGGAAACGCTCGGAAAAAGCTCCACCAGAAATATCGGGCCAATCTGTGCTCCCAGTGACATCAGGATGCCCCCCCCCCCCCCCTCACCAGGAAAATCGGAAAAAAAATAGTTTGGCTGGAGGAGGAGGACGTCTTTGCGGAGACATTGTTAGCCGCTGACATCAGCTGAGAAAAAGTGCAAGAAAGTGGAGAGGGGAAGACGCGTTCCCCAGAAAGAGGAGGAGACTCCGGGCCTGTGTCGCAACGGCGCTTCGGCAAAGCGCTGACATCATCGCTAACTTGCACTTTTTTCCTCTCTGCCCTCCAAGAGGAAGCGTGGAAGCCTGGCGGGCGAGAGCCTCGCCGTCCGCTTTGGCCAAAGCAAATCCAGCCGTGCCTTGCCGGACAGAGTCCAGATGCCTTGGGATGATTGATGGCTTCTTTCCAAAAAGAAAAGACGTGTCACACATGTCACCTTCAAAAAGGGGCTAGCTAACAAGTCGCATGGAAGTTTGAAGCAAAAGCTCCAAAATGTGATCTCCACAATTATTTGGGGGGGGGGGGGATGCGTTGCCATGTGTCTCCACCTCTTTGGGGTTTTTGTGCTGCCGCTTGTGGGCGCATCCCGTCCCCGCCCTCGCTGAGAATAAACCTCTTTAATGTCTCTGGCGAAGCCTGCAGGGGGGCGCGGTGGGGCGCAAGTCCAATCTCCCTGGCGAAATTGCGCCTTCTCGACACATCTGCTGCAAAACAAATCCACCTTTTGCGTTTAGGAGGCACTCTGGAAAGAAAGAAGTTGGCCTTTTGAAAAAGACTTTTTGTTGTGCACACCAAAAAGTCTTTTTGCAAGTACTCATCAAGGGTCTTATTCAACAAAAAGGTCCAAAGTACTGTTTCAGTTGATCACAAACGTGTTTTTCTTCCCCATGTTGTCAGATCCTTTTTTTTTTTTTTTCCCCCCATGATGAATGCAAAACTTTTCAGGAAGGAACGTTTGTATGTGGAGCACTTTGCTTGCGTGCACGCGTGAGGGAGGGATGTATGTGCAACGTCTTCAAGCGTCTTCTTCACCTCATCAACCATTTTGTCGGTTAGCGTTAGCTTCGGCCGTTTGGGTGCCTTACTTTGTCTCTGAGATTTCAAGACGCGACAAAAACTCGTTTGTCTTGCGCCTTTTCAATCGGACGCGTCGAACTCGTTACGTTAGCGAGCCAAAATTGGGAAATATTGTCTTGTACATAGAGTGTCATTTTTTGAATTGTTGAAAAATGTTTCTTTTTTTTCCACGTGTAATATTGACGCGTTTTGTAGCGACTTCTGGCGCTGTCCCGGGAAGCGCCGATGAATGAATGAACAAGGTTTTGTTTTTGTTTGCAATAAAAGTTTGTGACTTTAGCGCACGTCACCGCGTGTTTGCTCGTTGCTCACTCGAGGCTTTCAAGAGTTGCGACTGGAGTGCTCCGTTTATCCTCTGGAGTGAGTCGCCGGCCGTTGTTGACTCGGTTGAGCGCGCGTCACTCATCTTCTTGCTGCGTCCATTGTGGTGCGGATTGAACAGGCTTTGCCACCATTAGCGCTCCACTCAAACACTTGAGGGCTTAGGCCACGTGGATTTCTTGACAAAAGACACTTCAAGACGCCCTTTCACTCATCCTCAAGATGCATTGGAGAAGGAAAGAAAACACCAAGGTAGCCAGCCTGTGGGCTTTTTCTTTTCAATGGCGTCTCTAACCTGTTTTTGCCTGAGCCCCCTTCACCTGTCACCTGTGACGATGCTGGCTAAATGAAGCGTTTGACTTGGTCATCTTGGTCATGGTGGCTGATGCTTTTTTTTTCGGTCCTGCCTGGATGACGGCAGAGCACGGCCACCTACACGCCGCCCCCGCTTTTATTACTCACAAATGGGATTTTTTTTTCCATGTGAAAAATAGATTGAAAAAACTCGTGAGCCATTTTCCAACTATTTCGGGGGCTTTTTTTCACCTCAATGTTGTGTGAAACTTTCCAGAAATGTTCTCAAGAACAATCTAGGAAATGGACTTCTTTGAGTTTTCCCTTTTAGTTGTATCAAGATTGAAATGTCTTGACCCCGACGCAACCTTTTCCCCAGGTGTGCACCTGGATGCCAAGTGACCACCCAGCGCTAGGTGTCCGCAAACATGGCAAGCTTTTAAGAGAAAGGATGCAAGGCGGTGGTCCCTAATCCGGCCGGGCCCTCCCTAAATGGCCGCCTTTAACCGCCCTCGTTCGCCCTGCCTGCTATCAAAGGCGTACGTGTTGTTTAGTGAAGTGACTCCTCTGCCTCCCCCCCCCCCCAGATTAGAAGGGGAAAGCTGATACTTGATCCCCAGTGGCATGCGGGTCCGATAACACCCTACTGAGACGTCACTTTGCTAACCCGCGGTTAATCCATCGGCGCTAACGCTTGGCGCGTCCAAGCGTCGTCCCAATCCGTCAGCAAAGGTTTGGTGATGGCAACTGCCGACTTTCTTCAAGGGCTTTCGGCCATCTCGTTCTCTTTGGGTGCCTTTCTGACAATCCTCACGATTGTGGTTGGTCTGCCTGCACAACTCAAACGAATCGATTCCCCCTCTTTGAGCGCAATTTCGATCCCATCAGCGGCTCAAAGTGCGCCTTCCTTCCTTCCTTCCTTCCTTCCTTCCTTCCTTCCTTCCTTCCTTCCTTCCTTCCTTCCTTCCTTCCTTCCTTGCTTCCTTCCTTCCTACATTAAAGCCCCTCTGTTTCCTTCCTTCCTTCCTTCCTTCCTACATTAAAGCCCCTCTGTTTCCTTCCTTCCTTCCTTCCTTCCTTCCTTCCTTCCTTCCTTCCTTCCTTCCTTCCTTCCTTCCTTCCTTTTGTCGTTGACCCAATGGCTCCGTGTTGACACGAGGCTGCTTTTGACCTTGTTAAAGGCAGCAGCAGCAGCCGCCGCCGTCGTCCGTGCCAGGCCGCAACACGGACAAAAGGACGAGAGGAGCGTTGCGGCCGGCAGCGGGTCACCGGACGGGACGGGAGGGGGAGGCCCGGCGGGGAGCTCGACGGGCCGCCTTTAAAGTCGAGCAGCGTGAAGTCTTAATTAGTGAGGCTCCAAGCTGGCGTCACGCTGCCATGGGCAAGAATTGGCCAAGGAAGAGAAGGACGGCGAGCTGAAGACAAAACAAAGCCGGTTGTTGACGCTTGATTAACTGTCAGATGAAAGGCCTCATCCTGTTGTGCGCTCGGCAAATTGCACCTTTTTGTCCCACCTGATCATCCCTCCTGCCGCTTTACACTTTGACGCACGCTCAGGTTGATTGGTGCTAATGATCGCACTGACATGCCAACGGATCCAAAACGGGGTCGTCAGGATCTTGACAAAATGGCCTCAAACGCAAAGTTGAATCCAGGACCCAGCGTCCACGGTGAGCGTGGGCCTTGTTTTTTGCTGGAGTCCCCAAAAAGCGGTCGGTCGGTCGGTCGGTCCATGTGCGTCTGCTCTCCTTTTCAATCCAAAACACGATTGTCTGAAGGAAAGAAATGACAAACGTCTCTCGCTTGTTGTTTTCGTCTTAATTCCAGCTCGCTTCTTCGACGTGGAGCCCGGCTGACAGCGTGGAGATTTACTCGCCCGTTTGAATTCCTGCCTTTATTTTTCCGACTGCATCTGGACCAAGGGCCCTTTCCAAAACACGGAGTGACGCTTTTGAGCTTTGAGACGAAAAGAGAGGGAGATTTATTCACTGAAGCTAATCTACAGGTTAGCTTGGCACAACTGGACTTCCGAACTGGATGCTTCTCTGCGCGTGTGTGATGTCACTGATTTATCTATCCTCCTAACGTGTCGGACTGGTTCCATTTTCAGGGCTCCAAATGTCAATTCTCCTGTTTCCAAAGCTTAGGCTAAGCTACTTTCTAGTCTTTTGATTGGTTCCGAGCGGGGTCCCCTCGTGCGACCGCCACCGCTTGCCAATGACGTAGATGCAAAACTGCACTACTTGATCATTAGGCCTCTCTGCACAAAGGTTCAAAACGTACAATAGTTGTGTGTTATTGTTGGGAGCAGAAATAAGCGGCTCCCTCACACGCGCACGCGCGCGCGCGCAGCCGCGTAATCACTTAGCGCAAGTCTGCCAAATGCAGAGTCAGCGCAAGTAACGCAAAGGTGACGCTGGCTGCTGTTTGCTATCGGCAGGCAGGAAAGCAAGGAGCTGCGTGCGTGCGTGCGTGCGCGTCTTGGGATAACACCTGCTCCACTTGGAACGTCACTCCTCGTGATAGGCGGAACCAGATTCAAGCGTGATTCCGAGTCGAGGAAATCGCAAGTCTCGTCCGTAGTTGGCAGTCACGCTTTGTCTTGTCAGCTTTGTTTTTCGCATTTGCGTTCAAAGTATGTATGGAGCAGCGACGGAACCGTGGTCGGCTCCAACATCTTGCTCGTTTTCCTGTCTGCTGGAAAACATGGGGCACCAGATCAGAGCAGAGCCTCATTGGTATTGCGATCGAGATCATCGAGTCCAATCAACTTTTGCACGAAGTTGAGTCGCATCAGCGCTGCATTGCGTGCCGTTTGACACCCGCTGCAGCGGTGCCGATGAGCTCGAGCGAGTGCCCCCCCCGGCCCTCATCTGATCTTTCTTTCAAAAGACTGACGGACGATCCAGCGCGAGCAAGGGAACGCCGCCGGCCGCGTGCAATCGCCGCCACGTCCATAAAGTGGCATCGATTTGCGGGCGGGCGTGCGGGCGCTGGAGCCGTTTGTCCTGCTGCTCGGGACTTTGCAATTTGTGTTGCGTCAGCTGCACGCCGAGATCCACGCGCGCATCGTCATTAAGTTCCTTAATTAGGAGTTGCCTGCCAACGAAGGAAGTCTTCGACTCGCTTAACACCTCATGCTGCGCTCCAGTGCCCCGTGGGCACATTCTTAAACGCATCTATTTGGCTGCCTCTGTTTATTTAGTCAATATATAGTTTTCTTGTCATTTAGGTCTAGTATTATTTCCTCCTATTGATCCGAATCCTGACAAATGTCCATTCATGGTAGAGTGATTCATTTGCGTTAGCTGCTAACTCGACTCGCTCCGTTTGTTGCCTAACTCAAAGTATGGAAGTGAATCTTTGACATGAAAATGTTCATTTACGTCCGACGAGTCGACTATCCCAAGTGGATGAAGAGATTCAGCTCAGCCAGTCCGCTTATGGCGAGTAAACAAATGAAGCAAGTCGCGTTCAGTTGCATCAACGCACGAAGCACTCAGCTATGCGCGCGCGCGCGCGCGTGGCATAATGAGTCGCCACTAAATGCTTCTTGACGGCCTGCCTCATCATCTGCGAGTCATTTCAAGTCCACTAAGGAGTCATTAGGCGCACGAGAGTGGATGAGTTGAGCTCTTTAAAAGCTTTGCGGCCATGCAGAGCCATGCAAGGCGCATTTGCACCCGGGTGGCTGCTAAAGACGCGCACAATGACACTGCGCGAATCGTCCATCGAGCCTCACATGGGTTTTATTTGATGACTTTTCAGCGCCTTCCTGGCCATTGTCCAAAATGAGCCTTTGTTTACTCTTTGAAATGAGGTCCGTTCTATGTTTGTTTTGAAGCCATGACACGGTTGAATTCTGAAAGCTTTTGAGCGCCGATGTCGTTGCGGCGCATCCCGCCCGCCCGACCGGGTCGTAACGTGACCTGGATGGACATCTGTGAAAAGGAGCGCAAACTCCCCGTCTGGGAAAGACATTCCCGCCGGCCCAGAGCAGCGAAGCACTTTGGACGTTTTCCGGACTCTTCATCCAAGCTTCCGAAGCATTCGACAGGGAAGCGCTTGGGCTGCTTTAATTAGCGTGTAAAAGTGACGATCCACACTCACGTTCCGTTGTGTGCCTGTGTGTGTGTGTGCGTGTGTCCAAAAATGGAATGTTCCATTTCTTTCCTGAACTGTGTTTCACCTTCCTTCAACATTGTCTCCAGCGCTAAGCAGCTAACTTGTTTAGCAGAGGCAAGGTGGCATGTGTAAAGCTAAAGCTGCAGGAGTTTGAAGACAAAGCGCTGACTCCACAATTCTTCCCAGTGCCGTTTCCTCATCCGTCCACGGCCCGTCACTGACCGAGCTTCTTCAAAAGCTTCTAGGAACCACAAGTGAGTGGCCGTTCATTTCGCCAAAGCTGGACTCGGCCGGCCTCCCTGCTGCGGTGGAAAATGGACACGAGGTGACGAGCTTGTCGTAAAGTAGAAAAATCCTTTGTTTTCTTGATTAAAATGGAGCTGTCTGCAGAACCTCTTTACATTTGGACCTCACTCCATCTAGGAGTTGGAATGAAAGTAACTTTGGGCCAAGTTGACATTTCTCACGTCCCCAAGTCGTCAAGAGGTCTTCCGTGGCTTTTGGGTACCCGAAGGGCTCGAGTGGATTGCCATATCGAAACGCCGCTTTGCTGCAAAAGTAGCCGCTAAACGAGTGTGCACCTGTATCAATAAAGCAGCCTGGAAATGGATTTATTTCTTCCATCCAGTGTCCGTATTTCACCACACAACATATTGACTTTGGACGTGGGCGCGCTTGGAAAAAAATTGCGGCGCTCTTGTTTTACGGGCCCTGGTAGACTTGGACGGATCTTTTGGCCGTGCGCTGGAGGGGCCGCTTTCTTTGTCAGCGCGCCACGTGACTCCAAAGCGGCCTTTACGAGCCTCCCAAGTGAAACGATGACACGGATGCGCCGCTAGCTTGCTTGCTTGCTTGCTTGCTTGCTTGCTTGCTGTGTTCTTTTCCTGCGCAAAGTGTCGAAGCAGACATGCGTAGCGAGCAGGAACACGGTGCCGGCCGGCCGGGTGGGCTAAGACATTTCTTTGGCTGTGTGACCAGACGGAGGTCGACGGCCATGTTTGGGCCCCACTTGACCTTTGCGCTGCGGCTGCTGCGGCAGCTGCGGCAACTGCGGCTGCTGCTTGATTTGTGAACGCATTTTGACGTGCAGGAAAAAGCCAAGCCAGTCGTGAAGGGTGTTTGGTTGACTTTGGTTTAGAATGCGATTTGTTTTGGTCCCGTTTTCCTTTTCTGACGTGCCGTCCGCTCGTTAGGCTTTCATTTGCAGCTGTTGTCGTCAAGGCCGTCAAGCGATGGCCGTGGTCCAGCTGCACGTGTCTCCACACGGTCACACGCTGCGCTGCCTTTTGCAAACGCGTCCTTTTTGGCTTAGGGTGCTTTGTTGAAACGATGTCACCTGGGGAAAATGCTCATTGGTCCCTCATGTGCCAACAACTCGGCTGAAGACTTTCAAACAGGAGCAACCTCAGAGGCAATTGGAAACATTGCACATCAACACCAAGTAAGTTTCATGCTTTGATTCAAATAAGCTGTACGCCAGCTGCTTCCAACTAGTTATTTCAAGGACTTTTTCTCACTTTGACTCGTGTCATATTATTCTGAAGAGAACTCTTCTTTTGGGCCAATTCTTAGCCCAGGATAGGTTAAGTCTCGGGGTCAAACCCGGCTCCGGCCGGCTTAGGCATTGGTGTTTCCGCTGGGGTTCGGCCAGAGTTAGTTTGGCTAAAAAACAAACAAAAAGAGGATGACATGCTTGGATGCCATTCCTGTGCAGAAATTCAATCTGCCTTTGGCCTCGGAATAGAAACAAGTCCATCTTTTGTTCATTTTCCTGTTGGAAAGAAAACTTGTGAGTCATTTGATGTGGGATGTGCGCTTTGCACAACTTTCCACACGGGCCGGCGCCGCCGCCGCATGGCTCACTCGCTCGCTCTGCAGTGTTGATGAGCGAGCGGCAGCACATTGTGGGCCTCGCACCGGCCGGGGCCCGCCCGCTTTTGCTTTGGGGCGAGCCGTCGTGGAGGAGACGCACCAGACTGGTATAACTGAGAGTTACAGTTGGTCATTTAGTCGACAAAAAAAAAAAAATCACTTTTGAGGGCTTTCCCATTCTGAATAATAATGGAGTAACTATGGCCTAAAAGTCAAAAGGTCGGCCATTCTGGTTGGAAAGCAGATCACGCCTACCTTGCCAGGACGTTGTTTTGTGCTCACATGCAACTTATTTGTGAATCTTGAGGCTGTCGTGGCCTAGATTTGTTTGGAAAATCAATGGAGATTAATAGCCCGCCCATGAGCGACGTGTGCGTGTCGGCAAGTCGTCCAAGCAGTGCAGAAGTTGGACGCCAAAATAAAGAGCAGAAGTTGGACGGTTCGGAGCTAGCGCAGAAGGAGTCAATTGACGAACGGCAACCAAGAGAAAGCAAATCATTTGAAAGATGCAAAAGTCTTGCCATCCACCCAAAAATGAAGCTACTCAAAGAAATGAGGCCATAAACACCCGTTTGGTTACATTCCATCATGTTCATGTCGGCTTGTTGGGGCGCTATTTTCTTTTTTCCCCAGCACGGCGGTGTTAGTACGCCCCCTTGTGGCTAATGCTGACAAGTGCAGCAAACGCACTGGTTAGCCAGGCAGGCAGTTTCTATTCCACTTGTCCTTATTATCCGAAAAGAAACTTTTATGCATGATTATTCTTGTAACATTACTTTCAGGACTACTGTAAGAAAACCTTTCTTCCGAGGCTTCATTCTCATAGTGTCATAAAATGTTGACTCGAATTATACCCCTCCATTTCACATCATTTTCGAGAGTTGAAGGAATTGCATACAAAAACAATGATTAAAAACAACACAGAAAACGTGTTTATATTTGAACAACTGTACACACACGTCCACGCTAAAACCTTTGTCAAAGGAAATCCTCATTTTGAGCAAATGCGTTGTTAAACGTGACTCTAGAACAAATCATCTCTTCTTGTACAAGCAGGCCTTCAGCTGCAAGCCGAAATTCTTGACGTTTGGCGGCGCGGCGCCCGTCTTGATGAGGTCGAACGTGTAGAAATGAGTGTTCTCTGTATCCTGCAAAGAGAGAGAACGCAAACACAAGATTACAAATGCTTCCTCCTTAAAAAAGGGCCATTTATTGCAAGCAAACTGAAAATATCAGTGAACACCCCCCCCCCCCAACCTTTCACCTTAGACTCCAACTTGAATCCCAGCCTAGTCAGCGCCATGAGGAAGTTCCTCACGTTGTCGAACCTGCTCGCCACCTCAGCGATTTTCAGCTTGCCCCTACAAAAGGGACAGACTGCTCTGAGATAGGAGTGAGCACCATCAAGACGCCGTCACCCGCATCAAGGGGCTCAATCTTTGTTTTCTGCGGCAAATTTCTCGACCGACGACTTCTTGAATGAATGAATTTACCCTCTTTTCAAGACCCGGTTGGCCTCGGCAAGGAAAGCGGCCAGGTTGGTTCCCATCAGCGACAGGCAGAAGACGGCGATGTCCACCGACCTGTCCTGCAGTGGCACCTGCCGACAGAGAGGCCGTCGGGGGGTGAGCCGTTTTGCAAAGACACACACGCGCGCCCGGGCGGGTGGGCGGGCTCACTCACGTGGGCCATGTCGCAGACTGTCACCAGGTCGCAGAGGGCCACCAAGTCAAAGCTGTGCACTTTGTTCTTGACGCTGAGCGCGATCTTACAGTCGCCGCAGCCAAAGTCGGCCACCACCAGCGCCGGAGGCCTGAAAGCGCAACAAAGTGTTGCGTGGGACGCCCGCCGCTAAACACTTTGGGTTGAAATGCCACTGCGGCAGCGGCGTCTTACCTGCGCTGAATGTAGTCGATGATGGCGTCCACGGGGTTGGCGGGCCAGCGCCGCACCTGCTCCGCGAAGCCCCGGTGGTAGATCCCGAAGGCCGGCGGGTCCTGCTGGAACATGCGCTTGGCCTCGCCGCTGCTGCTGCAGTACAGTAACTGGTTGATGTGGCGAAAGCGGGCCGCCTCCAGGCGCTGCTCCATGCGCCGGCGCAACCTGCTGGAGCGGTCCTCCGGCGCATCCTTGGCCTCCTGCCAAACGGGCTCCTTCTCGGGCTCCTCCTCGGGCTCCTCCTCGGGCTCCTCCTCGGGCTCCTCCTCCTTGTCCGGCTCCTCGGCCGCCCCGAGAAGCTTGCGCAGGTGCTGGCGTTTCAGCCTCTCGGCTTTGAGCAGCTCGGCTTTTTGCCGCCCTGTCCGGGAATCCCGTGCGGACCCATTGACGGGGGTGTCCCTTTGCCGCTTGGCGCTTTGAACGGCTTCCGTCTCGGCGGCGTGGTCCGTCTTTTTCCTTTTCTGCGGCAGCGCTGTCTTGTCTGGCGCTTGCACTCTTTCGCCCCCATGGACAGGCGCGCGCCTCGTCGCCGGACGTTTGTCCTCATCCCTCTCGGCGGTGTGGTCCGTCTTTTTCCTTTTCTGCGGCAGCGCTGTCTTGTCTGACGCTTGCACTCTTTCGCCCCCATGGACAGGCGCGCGCCTCGTCGCCGGACGTTTGTCCTCGCCCTTCTCGGCGGCGGCGCCCTCGTCCGTCTCGTTCCTTTTCTGCGGCAGCGTTTTCTTGTCCGGCGCTTGCACTGGTTTGCCCCCAGTGACAGGCGCGCACCTCGTCGCCGGAGGTTTGCCCTCGTCCTTCTCCCCTTCCTTTTGAGCTTTGATCTGCTGGTATTTATTTTTACATTTCCTCTTGTTCTTCATTTTGTTTTTCCACTGCTGCCTGTTGAATTTCAGGGCATCGCTGGCCGACTTCTGCACCGCTTCTTTGTCCTCCGTCTCACCTGCCGGTGCCCAAAGACATCTTTGCGTTATTTCTATTGAAGCCAATTGCTCTGCTTTAAGGCATTGGAAAAGACTTATTTGAATAACAGGGGTGTGTTTTTAAAAGAATCACATCATGGCAACACTCACCTATTTTCTTTTCCACTTTGTTCTTCTTGGTTACACTTTTGTCTTCCTTAACCTCAATGTTGTTCTCCTGCTCTTCTGTTGTCGTACTGGATTGTTTCGTCCTCTTCCTCCTCTTTTTCTTCTTCTTCTTCTTGGTGTGCGGCGCAGCGGCTTCGAGGTCGCTGTCGCTGTCAGGCTGACGCTCGTCGTCCTTCCAGTCTGGTATGGATTCCAACCTCTGCAGCGTTCGCAGGAGGCTCTTCTTTCCCACATGTTTGGACTAAGCAGAATGGAACATATTATGGATGTGGCAACTGTAAGCCCTATTTCCTCTTCGGGTTAACAAAACTAGATGGTGCCACAAGGGGCTTAGATGTCATTTTGTTGTGCAGACTGCACTGCACACCACGCCGTACCTTTACATTGGGGCTCTTGCTGTCTGGCTTATTTTTCACAACACTTTGACTGAGGACGTCGGCGGCGTCATTCCAGTCTTCGTCCTCATTAAACATAGTCCCCCCCCCAAGCTCTGTATATTGCCGAAACATTGATTTTTAAAGTAAGACTGCAACCAAAATCAGCTCCGATTTTACTTACCGGTCTGCGACGTGTCTAATCGAGTCGACAGTTGATGAAAACGGAGAAGTTATCACTAAATTTAGTTAACTATATTCTGTTGCGTATGTTAAACTAGAAGTATATCAATCATAAGATGCTTGCTTTTTGGACCACGTTTGTCGCTCTCGTAGGATGCGCGTGGACGACGCGTAAAAGTTTACGGCGCGCTTCGATGACGTTGTGAACACGGACGCGTCTCTGCTCCAAACTTTTTTTTATTTTTATTTCAAATGTACAAAAGCATTGGCATTGTACGTTTGCCACCTAAAAATACTTTGCTTAAAAAAACGCCACTGTATTTCATGATATTTTTTTTCATCGAGCAAATAAGTTTTTTTTTTTTTAAATCTTGTATTTATTTATTTATTTATTTATTTAAAAAGAATTACTACAAGAACCGTCCCTCCTTGACTTCTCCTGTCCGGACACACTCTACATACATTTTAATTCAATTTAGATACAGATATAACTATACAGTGGAGATTGGTATTTGATGGCATCGTGAATGACGTAATTCGTGACGTTTCCACTTTTCCCACCCGGCCTCAAGATGGCGGAAAAGTATTGCATTTCGTTTCGGTCATTTTAATTTTATAAACACTTCATTTAAAAGAATATCAAATTCATCAATTTAATGACTACACAAGTAAAGACAGAAATGATTCATCACCGAGGAGACAGGTAAATGGATTTAGTAACGCTAAAAGAAAGTACATCGATGTAATTTGGTCAGAGCGGTAGTGTTAGCTACGTCTGGTCGTTTTCTAAATGAAAAACAGCTATTTACGTGTGAGATGTCATTCTTAGTTGATTGGATCATTATTGTTTGACAAAATACGTTTGAAACCAACACTGTAGATAACAGTTTTAAAAATGGTAGGCACAGCGCGATGTCTAGAGCCCGGATAGCTCAGTCGGTAGAGCATCAGACTTTTAATCTGAGGGTCCAGGGTTCAAGTCCCTGTTCGGGCGGGCTTTCTTTTCTTGTCGTAAATTGTTTGGACGGACCCTCATGACTACAAATTACGATGTCCAGCAACGTCGTGACGACGTCAGGTGGTTGGGTAGCTCCAGAGGTAGCAAATGTACGTCAGGTAGTTACATACTGTACTGTCACTTCACTTCACTGTATCTTTCATTGGCTAGGATACCTGTAGGAGTTCACCTTTTAATCTCCAACATGTTTTCAAATGTTTTTTCCAGAGAAGTCAGGAGGAAAGAAGAGTTCTGTGAAAGCCAAACCAGAGCTGTGTGTTCAGCACTCACAAGTAATTAGAGCACTTTTTAATCGTTGGCTGTAATTCCTGTTTAGTCAGCGATTTGGAAAGAATAGATGGGCTAAGTGAAACAAGGCGAAACTCATTACCCCAACACTTGCTGCTTCATGTGTCGTGAATGACACTTGGCGACCAGATGCAAACTCCACTTCCATTTTCATTTAAGCATGAAAATGAAGGAGGCACTTTCATGGCCTGTTCATCCTTCAAGTAATAATAAGCGTCACTGTCATTGCTGCTGCTGCTGCCCCGAAATCAGAAATCTTTTCTCAACACAAAAGCTTCAGAGACAAACTTTTCCGATCGTTACCCATTTTTAACGAGGCAAACGAGACAGATGGCTGACGCAAAATCACAGGGCAATGTACAATGTGTTAAGATGCAAGTATAGTAAGTCCAAGCTGGAGCAAATGATCCAAGAAATCTGGAGTCAGCCCTTAATGTGTACTTGCAATAACACAAGATATAAATCCACCTGGTGGTGAGAGCGTGGGGGCTAGTTTGTCGCTGTAATGAGGGCCCCGACACTCTTGGAATTGTTGTCTTTATTACTTTCACAACTAAATTCTTGGAAGAAAAACACCTGGTTTTCCAGTCCTGATGACTATTTTTATGGGTGCCCACGACATGAGTCAATCCCCTGGAATGTTAGAAAAAAAACCATGGGCTGTCCAGACTGGAGAAAGCGAACATCTCCATATATAAGTCCGGCCGGAAGCAGCCCGACCCATTAAGCAGCACAGAGCAACGAGCGTCTCACTCACGTGCCTCCACGCAGGCTTTCATCATAGCTTTAATGGCTCCTCGACACCAGCCGTATAAATAATGCAAATATGTTTGTGCAGCCTGGTGTCAAAGGAGCACAAAGACTAGCTGGGGGTAATCATTACCTCGTCGGCCTGGCCTGGCCTGGCCTGGCCTGGCCTGGGGGAGGAGGAACATAATTCGAGGGAATCCGCTGATGGCTGTGATGGGCTCCTCAGATGTGCAATACGTTGATAGATGATGCGAGACATCATCATCACCAAAACTTCAAAGGCCTCTTTTAATATTGTCCAATTCGCACCGAGCAGCCTACGTGATGTGACAATATTCCCCGGTCAACTTCCCTCGACACATTCCGTCCGGGCATAAAATGGCAGCAGCTTTTACAGGTGCTGTAAAACGGGCGATTGGCGAGCGGGCGGTCCAGGCGCAGGTGTCGGCACTCGCTCGCTCGCTCGCTCGCTGTTTTGGAGCCGAGCAGATGTGGTGTGTCGCTTTACGTGCTTTCCATTTTCCATCCAAATGTATGTCTGACTTTTAAGAGTGGCCTGCCCTTTCCTTCCTCCACTGAGCATCTTGGAGGAGCAGCTGTGCACGCCTGTACCCGGCCGGCGTTTTGGACTTCTCTTAAGTGCCTGCTCTCTGCATACGTACACAAAATGTATAACACTCCAACAATAGTCTTTGTTTTTTCCTAGCCCCGCCCACTGCATGAGAAATCTTCTTGGAGGATGTGAAAAGCGTGCTGCTATCACTTTTGATACTTGAGTTCTTTTGACAAAAACATGCCTGAGAACGTGTCCTATTGGTCCTTCTTTCAGGCACCCGTAAAGTGTGGAAGCGGTGCTGACGAGGCATCCGTCCCATCCGCCGTGACCGTGGGTCAACCGGCCGGCGGTGAATAACCGAGGCGAGCCACGTTTGCAAGCGGCGAAGGAACAAGGTGCCGACGGCATGATTTGTATCGGGGTGGCTCATTGTGAGGAAACTCGCATGCTAAGCAGATGTAAATGAGCTCGCTGACTTTGCAGCGGGAGCTCTCGAGTGTGGACACGTGTCTAAAAATAGTCGGTAAGCATCGCTCGGTCCGGCCGGCTGCATCCCACCCGCCGATCAAAAGGCAAATAAATGGGAGTGAAGGTCGCGGGATGGAGCACGTCGATAAAAGTTATTCTGAGCGCGTCCGCCTGTCCTTAGCCTCCTTATCGATTGGAAAGGGGAGGGGGAGGACTGGGGGAAAAGGATCAGGAGGTCATGGGAAAAAAGCTTTTTAGGAATGCGAGCTGCAATAAACCACGCAAGGCAACGTTTTCCATCAACATTTATTTACAAAAACAGAATCATTTGAGGCGTGAATACAAAACGAAACGTGCCATGATGATAAAAGTACGTGATCATACACAACATAGAAGATATGCGGCCTTCTTTTTTTGGGGGTTATTGCATTTCGGGGCTTTAAGGCAACGATGAGACAGGTGAGGAAGAACACTTCACGTTACATTGAAGTGGGAAATCATATTGCTACGCAAGTCTTCATCACAGGACACAAAAACATCAACAGGTTGAAGAGAAAGACAAGTGGTTCCATAAATCAAGCATCACAAACAGCTGCGTGCGTGCGCGTGTGTGTAGCTAGCACACCAAATGCGTGAAATTTCCCGATGAACCTCAAATGCGCTCTGACCTTTGACCTTCTTGAAATGTTTGAACGCCCAGCTGACAAGGATTGGTACAGGTGTTCCCACGAGTCCTTTGACTCCAGCTGCCTTTTTCCAAAGATGTTCTCCGCATGGATAACATTGATAAGAGTGTGATGGCAATTAGCAAAATCCTTGAAAAAATGCAGCAACACCAGAAAGTGCCTCCGTTTGCAGGTCACAACAGAGACCCAATGGAAGACTCATGGAAAAGTGGACGTCCTTGGACAGTGTTCCATCCTGACCGACCCGGTAGGTAAGAATTGAGCTTTTCACAACCTTGGCGTACTGAAACATTGAACAATGTCCACTCACTCAAACCAGGTGACCCGCAAACGATTACAGTTCACGTTGGGTCCGTCCTGAAATGTAGGTACAGTCAACCACCTTGACTCAAATCATCAACATTTTGCGAGCAAATCAGTGCACACCCAAAAAAGCTCCTCATTCCTACTCGTGCCACAAGAGGGCGCCAAAACACTTTTTACCTATTAGACAAGACAAGAGCCTGACCAAATGAAGTCCTTCCTTTCCTCAGGACCAACACCAAAGTAATATTTTCAAATTTGATATGGCTGTGGTCTGAACAAAAAAAGCAGATAACACAGGATTAAAAAAAAAAAAATCTACAAATAGAGGATTTGCCAATATGCGTTGGTTCACTGTACGCCTTCCTTCTGTTTTTGTTTTTTTGAGCAGTGTTGTTTGTGTGTGTGTGTGTGTGTGTGTGCTGCATTATGAAAGAGTCCCTGCAGTTTTTCCCTCGCCGTACACCGTCGTCAGAGCACCTCCGACCTTCAGTACGGGTACTGCTTCTGCTTCTTGCCGGCAAAACACGACAACCAGGCGCACAGTAGCATGGCGCCCGCCGCCCCGGCCCCCGTGCAGTAATAGGCCCAGCCGATCTGGCAGGAGCCTGCAAAGAAACATAGAAATGAACGTAGGCGCTAACGAGCAGGTGGTGTTAAAAAAAACACCCAATTGTTGAGGTCATTTGCAGCCTTGGAGATGCTCTCAACGCTTTTGGCGCCAAACATGCTTGTGAGAGCGTGCTAACAAGCTTGTCACGTATGAGAAGGCAACCGTACGTGAAAGTTTTTTTTAAATCATGCTCATTTGATAGTGATGGTTGCGTCCGCTTCTTTGGGAAAATCTCTCACTTTCTTTTTTTTGCTGCCATATTGGATTCAATTCAAATACTGAAGTATATATATATTTTTTTTTAGCGATTGCATCATCTCACCGAGCTGAAACTGGTCTGAGCTGTTGCTGCACGTCTGTTGCACTTCCTCGCTGTCCCATCCGAGCGGGTAGAGCGCACAGCCGGATCCGATGAGCAGGCCTGCGAGATGAGAGGAGGCCACAGGTTAGTGATGATGACCGGGAAAGAAAAAGGAAAAAAATACTGTCCCCCGCTATGATCCCATTTTAACAAGTTAATCAGCTCTCAAACTCGTTTTAAAACGTAACCCTTGAAAATAGATGATTAAAACAAAATACACAGGAAGTGCACATGGACTGTGTTCCCCCGCCCGCCTCAAGTCTAAATTCAGAGTTGCTTTGAATGTAGTAGTACATTTTGCCACAGCATGTAGATAAGAAGAAGAAGAAGAGGCAGAGAAGGTCCCCTAATGAGCTCTTGTGTGTGTTTTTAATGACAAACACTGATGCTACTTTTCCAGACATGTGAGCATTAGGCTAGTGGACTTTCCTTTGACCTAATGATGGCTGGCTGTTTTGAATATCCAATGTGTAATCTTCTTTTGTCTTGGAGGTGAAATCATGACTCGCCTAAAACACGTTTGCCGGGGATTATTATAATCACACGTTGAGGTGCGTCGCAAAGTCCTCGCTAGCGGATGTTTCTTCATATATTCATAAGTTTGCCCGTAATGAGCGAGCGAGGTGCGGCGGAGCCTCAGGAGGGCTCCTCCTGGGAGGCGTACCCGAGCCCGCCTTCTTCATGTCTCGCTTTTGTGTTTGACTTCAAATGCTCCACAACGTACACAACCTTGTGAGACAGCGCTCGGATTCACGCTACTTTGGTTAGCATTCTTCTCAACTCTTGTTTACGGCCGTACAGAGGCTGAAAAATGCTCGACCGGCTTCAAATAAATGTTTTGACACTTTTAAAGATGAGACAAATATAACACTTGAAGTGTGTTTTAACAAGTTGCACCAAATATGCCAAATAAGAAAAAAAAATACATGGAGTTTACTGTACAAGCAATTCAAGTGAATCATCCGTAATGAAACATGGATACAAAATACTATCTATATATATATATATATATATATATATATATAAATATAAAAAAAACGCTTATGTAATTCCAGCTCAGGATCAGAGAGGCTCAAAGGATTTTTCCCCCCCATCCGTGACAACTTAACCGCTTCTCCTTCCCAAATTTCAACTTTGAGCCACGCATCATAGAAAAAGTGACACACCGAGGGATTGGATGTAAATCCTTGTGCGAGCAGCCAACACGAGCACGCGCACGCGCTGAGGTGTTGTGGTGTTACATAACATTGTCAAACGTTGTTTTGATTCAAATTTGCCACCGTTAAGAGTGAAAGTAGGCGCATAATGTATTCGCCATTAATATTTAACAATATCCCGGATTCCCTTTCAAGTGCAACACTGAGACACGGCGGCGGCAGCCGCGTGTCATCCAACAGAATCTTCTCCCTTCTCACCACAAGACAGTGGAGCGTCGGTGTATTCTAAGAAGAATCTTTCTTGCTTCCAAAGAGTCCAGATTGGCTTTGATTTGAGCGCGTAAAACAATAGAAAGGGTGCCACCCTTGTGTGCTTTCAACATGAAGAAAATCTAAAAAAAAGGCGGTGAGCTTCGACCGTCACGCACGCGGGCCAAACGTGACGCCCTCCGCTTTCCGAGAAGGTCAAGTGCTGCGGCTTTCTTTGTTTACGGCTTCATTTTCTGTCAAACTTTGCGTCTTCTGCGTCAGAGTCCCGCTCGCCGTCGCCACGGCCCGCATTCGCTCGTGGTCCAAGAAGACCGACGAGTTCCCGTGAGATTGAGTTTGGATTGATCTCCATTATCAGAGCGACTATCTCCGGCCTTAATGGCTTCTCTGAAAGCCCGCCGCGCCGCGCCGCGCCGTGTGCCGAGCCGCGTGCCGTGCCGACTTCCATAAATGGAGTGGATCCCCTCGCGCGCGCTCATCTTTCTTCATTTGCCTGGCATTTCATCAGCATCCACTCACTTTTTAGAGTTCATTGTCTCCTCCAGGCTTCTCATCCTTTTATTTGGTTACCTGATGAAAAAGCCCTTTAACAGCCTGCTGGCTGGCTGGCTTTTTTTTTTTTTTGTGTCGAGGTGCTCAGTCAAGAAGCAGGAGATAATCCCTTTCAAGGTCACCAAGCGAACAAACAGGAAAAAAACCCCGATAGCCACTCAGATGGACCCAAATAACTATTGATCAGTCGTCATAAACCAACTCGCGTAACCGATCAATGAAATCACAAACTAACTAAGCAACTCACCTAAGACCTGACAAATGAATTCATTCATTCGATAAAGCTAACAAAGTAGCTATTGATCTAGCTCAACAAGTCGCATTGGGCAAGCGTCCCTTCCAAAGTCGATCCGGCTCCGGTTGTGTAACCGTCGAGCCCAGACACGTTTTCAAACGGCGCTTTGATTCTTGCGGGCATTTGGCTCACGCTCGGATCAGCCCACGCGTTCGCTGAGGCTCGCGACGCCCTTTTCTTTTCCAGGAGCTAAAGAGGCGTGAGCGTCAGATGGACCATAGGAGGATTTACGAGTACGTTGCGAGGCGTCTTCAGGTCATCATATCATCTCTGACTAAAGTGGAATGCAACAAAAGATGGGGACATTTGAGTGGCTCGGCATCCCAGGCATGTTCGATTGATCCGTTTTCAGTGTCGACAAGCGTTACAAGCGTTCCGTCAAGAGCCGATTGCATCTCATCGGAGCGCTCGTTTGTCCGGGCCTCTAATGAATGCGTATGCCACTTTGTCGAAAAAAGCAAACATTTTCTTCTTCATTAGGCCGCCGTTAAACAGAGAGCCAAGTTTGTTTTGTGCCAGCAGCACTGAAAGTGATGCGTTGAAAGAAAGGTTCTCCGCGGAAACATCATAGCAGTGGCGGAGCTACATGCCGGCCAAGTGATCGGAAATCATCTCTCTATTGAAACAGATGTCGTCACGCTTTGTTTGCGCCGATCGCATGGCCGTTGTACTGCTGCCTCCTTTGGCCACTTGGGGGCAGTATAAGACTTGACGTGCATTGCTGTACTCTGAGCTCATCGCAGCTCCTTACAGAGGATAAAGAATACGTGATGACTGTGTTGCGGTTATGCTTCGATTCAACTATCACTTGCTTAATTGGTTAGAAAAGCTCCTCCTGTCATGTGATAGCATTAGCGTTAAAGGCCGTTTGTTTTGAAGGCCCCGTTGCGCTGGTTTTTCCACTGACCTCGGTCGGTCGTGTCTCCTGAGAGTTCACGGTTGCAAATTGGATGCTGTCCACATTCCGTTCCCAAAGACGTGCAGTTAAGTAAGCAGAACTAGAGAAGTTCCTTTGCGAGCTGTCGACTCGAATGATGCACGCTTACCCTTTGCTCGTCACTCACGTGCGAAGCCGCCGCCGGCGGAATCGGAAACATGAACAAGGAGCAAAAGAGCTGCACGGAGCCATGCTTACCTGCCTTTCATGACATCGACCGTACCCAAAAAGAGTGAAACGATTCACGCAGATGTATTCACTGCCCCATGTTTGTCTGTAAAAGACTTCTTGGCAAGCGCTTCCTCAATCTCCGCTCTACTTTGGAGTCAAAATTGACAACGGCTAAGTAGGCGCAAAGCGAGACTCCCGAGGGAGATAAAAAAGTGAAAGCCACAACCACTAATAGCGCCCCAAATGTGGTGAATATTTCAAAGTCCTGTTTGCAGACATCAAAACGCATTGGTGACAGCGCTGCCCGCAAATTTTCCTTTCAAAAGACAATGCCACGGCGGGCGCTTGGGGGCGGGGGGGATCCTTCTAGCAGCAAGCCAGTGTACAAAGTAGCGTGCGTTTGTTTTGTAGCCGCTTGACTTCCAAGTGGTGCGTTCACTTCACAGGCGCACTAGCTAATATTTTTTTCCCCCTCGGGGTTGTGAGGAGTGCAGGTTTGAAAAGACAACGCAATATTCCCTCAACACCCAAGTGCAACACACACGGCGAGGGAGGAGCGCTCTAAAAAGCCGCTTGCTTGTTTTTACCTATGTTTGAAGCCAGTAAAGGATAAATGACACAACGTTTCAAGCAAGTTGAGTCAAGTTTTTGCTCGGCTTAGGCAAGTCACATCAATTTGTACAAAAGTTTTTCCTCTGTAGCTAGCCTTGCTATGTTTGCTTTCTTTTCATCGCCCTAGTTAGATTTCATTTTTGACCTCTGAGCTAGCCTGCTAAATTAGCCATCGCCTCTTATTCAGTGTGCTAAGGCTATTATGTCTTTTTTCAGATAAGGCTACATGTGGTTTTGGAGTCATGTGGCGCTATTACCACCTTGGAGTGCAGCCCAAAACAAAACAAAAAAAATATACGTAATGTGTAAGGTAATCCAAGAGTAACACAATAGGGGAGCACAAAAGGAGAACCTGGGCATGACCCAACGTGTGCGAGTGTGCTTGACATCTCGCAATGTATCAAGTGGCTGCTCCCTAATCATATCTGCTTGATCCTGTGTAGCCGTGGATGAAAAGCGCTTTTTGCTTGGATACGTCGCAAGATTGAAAGCAAACGCCAGTCAAGAAAGGGCGGCGCATTGAAATTCACACTGCAATTGCGCCTTTTGTCATTGGCGCTGAAAGATAAGAAAAAGGAAAAAAAAGGGCAACAAATGCCATTGTGTCATTTTTCGAGGTGTTAATTGAGTGAGTTGACTTTCGAAGGAGAGGCATTATTTGGAGCTGTCAAGTGCCACAGTTTGAATACAGAAAACAAATGCATGAAATCCTCCCAATCAAAATCTGGCTTCATTCATTTTCACCAATGCTTGTACTCATTAGGATCACACGGGTTTCTTTAAATGAGACAGAAAGGTGACTGGCACACGACAGAACAGCTTTCTCACCAATCATGTCCATCCAACAATTGTTTCTGGGAATCTGTTGCCATTGTCGCAAATGCTCCCTGGTTCGCAATGGATCCAGATGAACACCTGAAAGTGGCCCTCGCTCCCTCGGGCGATATGATCGCGATTACAGGCCGCGTGATACGATAATAAGTTGTTGTGATAGACATGTTGGTGAAAGCGCTACAAGCCTGGAGGCAGAGCAGCAAAAATCCAAAAGCAGCTGGAAGAGAGTGATGAATGTAAAAGTAGTTAAACAGGCAACGCCGGCCCGGATTGTTTGAGATGAATCTCTGCTCGTTCTATTATCCCCCCCGAACCTCGGGGAAAATTCAGTCGAGCAGCTGCCAAAATGAATTTTTCATAAAAGAGCCGTTTTGGGCCAATGATACTTGAGAGAGTACAGATGGAACACGGCCGCCGCCCACATACTACATATGGCTTCCATTAAAGCCATGAATGAATTTGACTTTCAGGAAAAAAGGCATATCGACCATATCAGAGAAGAAATCACCTTTGATCATTTTAGAAAGTGAGCATATCAAATCAACTGCCATCTGTTCGCAGCTAAGCCTCGCCGATTTGGTCTGAGAAGATATCTTCTTGTTGTCAAGGAAGTATCTTAAAGTGAATTGAGACATGCCCAAGTTCATTTAGACTTGTGTTGATTGACAAACAAACTGTGGGCACATCATATCGCAAAGAAGGTTCCTCTTTGACATGCCCCACCAACCACCAGAGGGCAGTGTATTACGAGAAGTTTGGGCAAATAAACTGTTGTTTCACAAAGTTAGCAGTTTGAGTAATGACCAAAAGAATGCGAATAATAAGTTCACTTGAATACGGCTGCATTTTCCTAATCTCTTTTTCTACCGTCGCTGACTCGGACATAAATTCAGCGTGCCGGATGCAATTTTGATGATTCACGAGCCTTCCCCATAAACCTTCCGCTTTATTACGCCGCATCCGAAAAAAGAAGCGGGCAGAACTGTACGTTACAAATAAAGTCAATTTGCGCAGGATTAGTATGTATTACCTGTCCGACTCAACCGGCACGGCGGCGAGTCATTTGCGGCGCACTTCCACTTTTAAATTTGCAGACGGAGCAGACTCGTGTCAGGATTAGAAGAATCAACAATCTAACTCAATTACGCAAAATCCCTCCCTCCCTCCCTCCCGTTTTATGAATCCTGTACAAAAAGTCGCTTCATGACAATTCATCAGTATTCATGAACGTGAAGGCGTCTGCGGCTCCAATTGAGAGATAAAACACGGTTACGCCGCAATGGCAATAAATTAGGAAATGTGTTGCTGTGAAAAATGGCAAAATTAACTTTGAGCTGCTGATGTGCTAGAAAGCACCACTTTGCAAACAAAGGCTGCCTTTTCGACACCGTGGGTCCAAGTGGCCACTTCTCCTTTGTCATCCCATGTTGGTCAATTTCCAAGACGGGACTTTTGCTCATTTGTATTGCAGATTTTTTTCTACGTAATAGATCATTTTTCCAGATGTATGAAGCAATGAGCATGAGAAAAAGTCTCATGTTAATGATGCCAATGCTAATCCTCTGGCTGTGGGCTGCGCGAAGGCCGCCGCCGGCCCGGCATTCCGCTACACTCTGATTGATTGAGCCGTAAAGAACGTGTCCGTGGACCCGACAGGACTCGGAGAAAAAAATCAAGAGCCCGTTGAGCCGAGATGAATGTCACGGCGCACGACCTCGGGCTAGCGGTGCTGAAAGATTTACACGATGTGAGCAGGATAAACGGCACGGACGGCGGAGATAGACGCACTCCCAGGTCCAAAACCTTTGCGAAAGGCGTGACAATTACAGTCATGAAACGGAAACGGATCATTCCTTCATCCGTCCTTGAGATTGACCTGTGAGAGGCAGCCAAACAAAGAAAGAGAAATAGGAGCAGAACAAGAAAAAAGATTTGCCCTCACACATTTTTTTAAAATCAGTTAAGATCTGATTCCTTGACGTGAGGTGACATCTAAATCTAAAAAAAGCATATGCCTGCCTATGTTCTCCATTCCACATTCCTCGTTGGTGTCGTGCCCCCTGCCCGGACTAAAGCTGCCTCATTAGTATTCTGGGAATTTATTAAGGAACAATAGCGGCTGTCTGGGAACACGGGAGCTCTTGATGGAGAGGTTGAGCCTTAGTGGGTCAAGGCCCCGCCTCCCTGGTCCATCAACCTAAAGCTGAAGGTCACCGCATCCTCGGCGGGGGTAGCTCGATTGTAAGACGGACGGACGGACGGCTTTGTGCCAGCCGCCGCCGCCGCCGCTTGACTTTCAGCCACAATTCACTGAGCAAACAGGAGCTTTTCCCTCCTCCTGGTGCGCTATAAAAAGATATAAATGGGATCAGACTTTGCCTGAAGACCCTCCACCGTAAAAATGAGATGAATGAACGGGGGGAGGGGACCGGCTGGAAAAGCGCTAAACGCTCCCTACGCGAGCGAGGGAAGTGAGATTCGGTGCACCGAGCGACCGAGCGGCCGACCGAGCGGCCATGCATCACGCCACTTCAGCCAGATTAATAGAAACAAGAAAAGAAAGTCCAGCCTGAACGATTCCAAGCAGTAAGTCGCAAGGGGAGGGAAAATATTGCATTGCGGCGTGTACAAATCCGACTTGCTTGGAATTCCTGCCGTGGCTGGGGCTTCCTGCTGTGATGAAAACTAACCAAGCCGTGATGATTAAACACTGGACATTTCGCGACAAATGAGACAATTCCATTTGTGGAGAAATTGCAAGTGAGTGCTTGGAAGTTGCAAAAATGGTGACATTTTCAATTGTAATGATGAAGATTTTTAAAAAGGGAAGACAATTTGTCGCAAAATTCGTCTTTGCGGGCGGGGCACATCAAATGATGTGGCGGGCCCTATCTGGCCCCCGGGCCTCAAGTTTGACACCTATGCTTTATCCTCTGTAAAAAGCATGTACCGATTAACTGCAGCTTACTTAGGCCCATTTCTTTGTACTCTACATCCATTTTCCATCTCTTCATATCTTATTTTGGATCCGTTTCTTCGTAACGCCCACTTGTGACCCGAGTGACGTCACGAGCGCATCCTCCATTTTACGCATCCTCTTCACGGCTGAGCAGAGATACAGCCTGCGCCGCTTGTGCAATAAAACTAATTACCAATAAAGAAATATGACAATAAAGGAACGGCGGCGCTCTCACGAGCCGCAGCCCAGACACAAACGTTTCCGAGAAGCCGTCTCCGCTATCACACGCCACCCACCGTACGTGAGATTTACCTTCAAATAAGAATCAATCTTGGCATTTCCATGGCCGTGTTCGATTGACTTTGAGTTGAATTCCTTAAAAGTGGCCATTTCCAATGTCAATGAGCGTACTTCCCAGTTGGCCCACCCAAGGAACTCTTCAGCTGAATCTGCAATTCCCCAACCAACAGCGCGAAAGCGATATCTCGGCGACAATAGGCCGTATTCATGCAGCGGGTCAAAAGGAGGTTGTTCCCCGCCCGGCGATGCGTATCTCTTTCATATCCACGTCGTCACAGCCGCCGTTTCCAGCTCGTATTTGTTGACGCAGGTAGATGTGTCACACGCTGGGGAATGCGTGAGCGAGATAAGGCGGAGAGGTTTACGACAACGGCGCTGCCTGGCTGGCTGGCTGGCTGGCTGGGATTAGGCCTTACCCGCAGGGCTGCAGATGGCACACAAATCCTCAGCGTGCTGCTGGCGGAAAGGTCACAAAATACAGCAGAGACAGACACCTATTCCCCAGCCCATCATTGCTCCCCCCCTTCCCTCGTAGGCTGTCATCAATCCTCCGAGCGCAAGCATTCTTTTCAGCGCCGTGACAGGGAACAGAGTCGAAATGTGGCTAAATGTCAAATGGGAGCTGACTTTTTTGATGTCGCTCAAAGACTTTGTGGCAACTCGACAGGAGCCTGCGAGTAAATACAGTACACTTCTTTCGTGACTTTTATTTCTGCTGCCATTTTGCACTGAGCGGATGGCAAAACGTCACTCTCGGGAAATGAAAGCTTCGTGAGCACACTAAGATGCATGCAGATGTTTTTTTGTCACTCTCACAATAGAGAATACTCAAATGTTCAAGCGTCGATAAAATGAACGTCTGCTAGAATAGAATGCAAAACACCATCGATGGGCTAACGGAGATTAGCGCGCACGCTACGGTGGCAAAGGGAATACAAATAGTTCATTCTGGTTCAAGTGACACAAATAGGTCATTCTTCCCGAGCGCTTCTTCACCCCCCTGAACATTATGTAATGTCGCGGCTGTGTGTGTTGGTGGTGGCTGTCTTGTTTCCCTGCCTTCCTTTCCTGCCACCATACGGCGGGCGGGCGGGCGGGCGGGCGGGTGCTCGCCCTCCTCCCCCCAGCCATCCAGCCCCATATGGCCAGGCCAAGTCGCAAGGGCACACTCAGCACTACCGTGTTCTCCCGCCCAACACGTTAGCCGTCCAAAAGCAACGGTGGAAAGCCTGGAGAGGCTCCGAGGAGGAGGAAGTCAAATATCAACCTCGTTGCGGATTGCTATTGGCTCATTTCAGCACTTTGCTACTGGCAGCTATCGGGCATATTTGCATTTGCCAATGAGAGTCATACATTGGTGTCAAGGAAGTGACGTGACGTCGTCTGGCTTGTTAATGGAGAGTCTTTGGTGCTTTGTGTCCACTTTTTGCTCGGTACAGGAGGGACGAATGAAATGATATTCTATGCTGCCATTTTCTTCGCTATCTTTGGCCCAGTACCAAACGGGGACTGTGGACTGTTGCTTGGGGATCCCTGCGCCGTCGTCTTCTCGCAATCCATTATCAAACGGAATTTCAAATTCTCCCGGAAGTTGCGAAGAAAGAGAAAGACGTCCGCAGGGAACCAGGCCGACAGCTGAAAAAGCAATCTCGGAGCAACCCGGGAGCCATTTCGTTGACGGCAAGACTTGGGAAGAAAACAAACAAAGAAAGGAAGAAAAAAAAAAGCCTGCTGCTCGCCTCATTTCCCGTCAGGTTGGCTGAATAGTTCAGGTGACAGTTAGCCGTGACCACCGTTAACGGGCGTTCACATAAAAGACAACAAGGCGAGACGGCGAGTCAAGTGCGCCCGCCGCCGCCACGCTTTTACGGGCGGGCCTGAGTGATGTTGTTGACCATGCGCAAAAGTCTACCAAAGGTGCTCTTCACCGTGGCAACCAAAACACATTGGCTCCGACAGCCCAGCCTGGGGGCTGACGTGCATTGCAAGTGCTTGCTCAAACACACACACGCACACTGCTCACCTTGGTGAATGTTTTTCCCTTTCCAAAGAGCTTTTTTTCCCCCACAATGAAATCTTGAGGCTAGCAAGTATTGTTAGCGTTTGCTCTTCAGAAATCTGACAGTAACTGACGTGTCCCTCACTTCAAAAAAGAAAAAGTGGGTAATTGCCTATATTCATCATTTAAAGCAGAGATTGGCATCCACAACGACAACTTCAATAACCACCAAAAAAAGCCAGTAAGGCATTTTAGCACCTAAAGTAAGGAAGGATAAGACTGACTCTCATTTCTGCAATGGAAGCCAACATTTTTCCTTCATGTTACAAACATATTTTGAACTTTGGAGGAAAACAGATGCTTGCTTGCTTGCCGTTCAAATGAAATGATGTCTTTGAGTCCTTCATTGATTGAAACGGAAGCCAACTTTAAATTATTCACCAAAAATACCATCTGCTTGTGCCGTCATCATTTTTGCGCATGTCCACAGTGTCAAAATAAGCCGTCTGTTTGCCAATTGGAAATGTCATTTTTGCCGGCTTGCGTGGGCACATTTGGGCTGCGGACGTCTCCTTCACTTTCACACGCCATAATCTGGCCTCTGGGAAATGCAAGCCAGGTTGCTTTGGAATATCCTTCACGGAGCAAGTGAGCATGAAATGTTTGCTTTCCTTCAGAAATGTTTCTTTTCCTGGATCGATCCATTGTTTGCCTAACGGGGAAGTCAAATAGCTGGCTAAATCACGGCGCCAGATTTGAATTGATTCATTTTATTTTCATTCATATCAGTTCATATATTTAACTCAGTTGAATTCGACGACTCCTGAAAAGTTGGCCGTGTTGGGCTTTGTGGTCAAATTTGGGGATTTGACAGCTCCGCTCCAACACGCCACGGGGGCCAGCCGGCAGTGAGTGACAGCTGCCACTCAAGCTCAGCCGATGCGCACCATTCATCCTCCGACTGATTGGGCGGGAAGGAACACGCGTGTACTTGGCGCGGTCGGTACACGCGGTGATTGATAGCGGAGGCCCGGCCCGGGCCGGCCCAGACGCGTGTGACTGATTACAACTTGTAATGTGTCGCTGATAAAACAGCAGACGGTGATGAATTGAAGGAAGGGCCGATTGGCCGGCCGGCGCCCCCCGAGGGAGCCCTGAGACTTCCATTACACATCTGATTAGTGTCTGCCGCTTTGCCACCACTTAATTGATCCTCTGAGGGAAGCCCGTCTTGAAGGCTTCACGCTCAATGTCCGAGTGGGAATGCAAAGAATGGAGACGTGACACTCCCACGTTGACCGCGTGCAGCCGTCCGTCCGCTTGTTTTTGTAGTTCTCGCCAGATCAACCTGATTTAGGAATCTTGGGCTGCATTTATCTGTGTTTGCGCGCGTGTTATCTCCGCCGGGCTCGCTTTTAAGTCGACGGCAAATTCGATAGCCAAGCGTGTCTATCGCCTCAGTTTATGATGCGGCGCTGGAGGCCAGCCTTCCTTCCCACTTTCTTTCCACAGAGAAGGCCCCTCACTTACTCCCCCACCACTACCCCTTTTTCCTGTTGCTACCACCCCCCCCCCCAACCCATCAACACTGGTGGCAGCAGAGTTTCCAAGTCTGGCGGTTGCTTGCTGGTGGTTTTGGGGTGACAAGCTGAAAAAACATCTTTAACTTTCACCAGGCTAGAAAGAATGTCCACACACACACAGACAGACAGACAGACAGACAGACAGACAGACAGACAGACAGTTCTCGTGACAATGTGCAGCCGTGGATGGTGATAATAGTCAAAGGCATTTTTGTGATGATGACTTCATGATCCCGTTTATACACCAAAGCATTGCAAGCGAAACTTTCGGAACATCAGTAACAGCCGCTAATGGCAGGCCAAGTGGTCTTCCGCCTCTCTTGGCCAATACTGATATGAAATCCAATGCTATTAGCCCCATGCTAATAAATGATGATGCAGAGTGAGAGCAGCTAGGTCTTTCTACCTGAAATGAATGTTGCATCTGCTCCTCTTCTTCTTTGCTAAAGCTGTGTTTGACTTCCTTTGTGAGGGAGCAACAAACAAAAGGGCGGCACGGTCGCAGGCGACACGTCCTCCGCTTTGCCACAAGCGTAAGACTTTCCACGTGGACTCGCCAGAACAAACGGCTCCACTTTCTTGTCCGTCCGTCTTAACAACGGGGCCGCAAATGTCCGCTTGGTGGGCTGTGGTACCGTCACTTGCGGTTCAAATGTGTGTTGAGAGTGACTTTGGTGTCATCGAAATAGAGATGATGTCATTTATTTATATCATTTAGTCATGTGAGCTGATTTCGACTATTTCTTGATACATACAAAGATCTCTCAAATGTTGAGGGGGTTGAATTTTAGGGTGCCCCCTCAAAAATGGGCTAGGCATGCCTATGCATGTAGTGTTTTTTTTCTTTGCGTCTCAGGCCCTTCCTTCGATTTTGTCCTTTGCTCTAAAAAAATGGATTCATAGTCCCGATGGGCGGGCAGCAATTAAGGAAAGCTGCGTCAACAAATCATCCATCGTCTTCATCTATGGCATAATTATCTCGCTGTTAGACCTTGAGC
This sequence comes from Syngnathus acus, assembly GCF_901709675.1. Lineage (NCBI taxonomy): Eukaryota > Metazoa > Chordata > Actinopteri > Syngnathiformes > Syngnathidae > Syngnathus > Syngnathus acus. The sequence continues at coordinate 16,839,637 of NC_051098.1, read as the reverse complement.
TGCGAAGGTAACACCTAGCCAAGGGCGCCCTCGGCGCGGCCCGCTGAGTCTCGCGCCGGCCCGGCTCGGACGGCCGTCTCGGGCCGAGCGGTGGGGGAATCGGGCCGCTGGCACGTTATTACTAATGTAGACTTCAATGGCCATGAATTTTACTGCATTTGAATATTCTGGTTTCCTTATTTAGCTCCAGTATGTTACAGAGTGATTTCTTTTTTTTAAATGCTAAAATTGAATACAAACAAAACATAACCATCATGTAGAAACTTTAAATATAGAGTGAGAGTTTTATTAAAATATGTACTGAACATGGCTACAGCTAATTTATAAAACATAATTCTGCACAAATTCTGAATACATACTTCATGATCTCATCAATGAATAACTTCCAAATTGAGCATCATCTTGAACTTGAGCGCTAGTACTGGATTGCCTTCCATGGCCTTACGGTGAGCAGTAGAAATAAACCACATCTTGAAAATCCTGTTATAGGATCACATGATTGCCCCTCACTGTTGAAGTAATGAACAAAAAACAAAAAAACTGAATCCAGCAGCAGCAGCAGCAGCAGCAGCAGCACCACCTCCTCCTCAATGGACCTCCATTGTGCTATAGCATGTCAACTGTGATCCACATCTAATCCACCAAGCCAATAGTGAGGTCCCCGCAGGGAGCCGGGGGCCCCCAGACCCGACACCGCCGCCTCGTCCGTCTTCAAGACAGGTCCGCGGGTGGGCGGGCGGTTAAGCGGGTGGGCGGGTGGGGTCTTTGCTAGGCAGCACAGCGGGCCATATGGTCACCAGGTGGGCCCCGGGTGGGCTGCTGAGTGACCATAACTTCAACATGTTGTGAGTACCTTGATTTACGACTCTTCAAGTAACAAGCCACCATTTTGTGGACTTTGTTTTGCATGTGAATACTGACATGGTTGAAATCGAAATAGTTCATTTCAGAATACGACCAAAGAATTTTCAAGCGGATTTCAGAATAAGAATTCAACCAAATTTCAAAATTCCAGCATCCAATCCAAACTTGCAGTATACTACCAGTGAATCGGATATTTGTAAATCTATTCAAAAAATGTGTCCACGTGCTTGTCAGCTGTTGCTTGGAACCCCTCAGGAAGCGAAGGCTCACTGAACTCCAGACACAGCAGAGGATGTTTACTGGGGGGGGGTTAGCAAACCTTCCTTCCCCAGGCGGGTGGGCGACAGCTGTCAGCGCTTGTACCCGCACTATCCTGCGGCTACGCTCAGCTGACGGCAACTTTGGGGCGCCTGCTGGGATTTCTGACGGGAGTATTTGGGGTGGCAATAACAGTCGGTCACTTGCAAAAGAGTCACAGGACCTCCCCTCGGGGCATTTTGACGACAGACGCGTTTTGAAAAGTGGCCACTCAATCCGACGAGCTGGTTAGCCAACACCTCCAAAAGGCCGCTCGCTATCTTCAGAACGTTCTTCCAAGGCCAAGTTAGAATCCGACAATGCCCGTTGAAACATTCACAAAGTTGTTTCGACGAAATAAAGAAATAAAACGAGTCTCTCGGAAAGGCGGCGTAGCCCGTGGCTCCGAGCTGAGCCTTTTCACTTTTAATTGCGGCGGCGGCGGCCAACTGCAGGCAGCTGGAGACCAGTCCGGCCTACTGATTATGTTTGTGATATACCAACACGGCGGTATGGCAGATGGCAAAAGCAACGCTCCCCAGGTAGCAAAGTGGATTGGACATTTTTCTTTGCCGGCCGGTTTAACGGCGGCCAGGTGAAGCAGCGCGCTTGGAACGGAATGTGGTTGCATGAGAGCGTGATTGTGGCCTACAGCAGCTCCTTCCAAATGGCCGTCCAGCGACCAAACGGCGTTAGTCGCTTGCATCGGTGTGACACGCGTACCCCAGCGAGTGATTGTTTCGCTTTCACCAGTGCGTGATTGTTATGCCGCACGCAGCCTTGACATGCCATCCATAGCTGACAAGTGGAGCCGAATTCTTGTCACTGTGCAAATTGTTGCCTGTGAAACAAAGCCGGCTCTCGTTAGCCGCAGAGTCTCGCGGGATTCAGCTCGAGCCGCCTCCTTCATTTATTTCTTTTTGCAGAATTTTGCAAAGTAATAGCGTCAAATAAAAATAGTCTGAAAGGGTTGCCGATTTCAAAAGCCCCAACCAGCATGGATTCATCTGCCCATCTTTTTTGGTTTTTAGTCGTCCTCACACTAACAACATACTTAAGCAAACAGATCTTCCGGTTCTATATTGCAATAAATGATTTTGGGCTCACGGCTTTGATTTGTTTTTAGAATTGCTTCCTTCGCGGGGCTCGAGGCAATCGATAGGTTGCGGGTGCGATTAAAACGCTGGCTGCGGTAGTAAAAGGAAAAAACAAAAAGCTTTTCTTCCTTCCAATGAATGGATTTCGTTTCGGGTGAAAAACACAAAGCAGACAGATGGACGCTGCAGAAGCTTTGCAATTCCACCTCTTCAGATCGGTGCGTGTTAGTTGCCATTAGCCCGTCTCGTCGGCAAAAGATAAAGAACTCCCATTTCATCCGTTTGCACAAACAGGCCCGGATCTCCCGCCAGAACATGTCATCTGATCTCAACGTGACAAAATCCAGCACCGCTTTGGCTTCGCCAACTCCGATTGCCATGTGATGAAAAATGGCGCCGCAAATGTCACGGTGTCTTGCAATAATCTTACTGCGTGCGTGCAGCTAGTTGTTCATGTCACGTGCTCGTTGGCGAGCTCCAGATGTTTGGGAAACATTTTCAAGGGGGCCATCCATCACTTACGCATACCTTGATGCTGGGGGAAAAAAAGAAAAGGCTTGACTAAACAAGATGAGGGCTATTTCCCGTGCTTTCTGCTTCTTGCATCAACATCTGTGGCTTCCAAACATCTGAAGCACAACAAGTCCATATTTGGGCTTGCTGAGCGCCGGCATGGTGTCGAAGGTCTCGTGTGCTGTTTATAGTCACGCTTGGTGCTTTCCAACCACAGCCTCCTTTGGATTTCCGGAGACGCCTATCAGCACAGCCTATTGTTGCCGTGCAGCAGACGTGCAGCTCTCGCTGGCTCATCTCGGACTTTTTTTTCTAGGAGGCGGCGTGTCGCTAGGAAGCCAAAGCACAAGGCGGCGATTGTTTGGAGAATCACGCGTGACAACATGACTCGCGTCTCGACTCGGACTCTGGATTGAAAGAATCCGTCCATCCGTTGAGTCGGCCACCCCGTTTGTAAACGCTCCACTCGAGTAGGGACGTTTCAGCACAGCGCTGACCACTGCAGGACCCCGGCCGGCCGGGGAAGGGCTTTTTTTTGTTGAGCCGCCCTCCTTCTGGGTCGTGTGACTGACGCAGAACAACACACACATCCTATGATGGGAATGAAGGGCCCACCCAGCTGCGAGGGAAAAGCAAAGCCCGCATAAATAAGCTCAAGTGGCTCAGCTTGAGAAATATTGCCGTGCGGCACAATGACAAGGATTGTCGCTAATGACATGATCCACGTCGGCGCCGACGTGTCTTTGATGCGGCTTCAAAGAAAAAGAATTGTCAGAGATGCTCGCTCGCTCGCTCGTGTCACTCCTCGGCATGAAGCTTCTGAGCTAAATATAGACTTCAGGATGTTGTTCAAGACAACAAAAAGCAGACGAGCATGTTGGTCCATGAAATATAAATCCGTGCTGGAGAAAAGGAAGTGCGGGGGCAGGGCCCCTGTCAAATAGCTCTACTCCAAATTCCTGGCATTCCTCAGGGCACACTGCGAGGCAGCGGCCTCTCAGCAGCAGCAGCAGCAGCAGCAGCAGCAGCAGCAATGCCGGCCAGCCGGCAGACTCCAAATTCCTCTTGGGCGCGCCACCGACAGGAACATGAGAAAATCCAATGGTAGCCAGCCAGCCCGGAGAGTGAACCTCGGTCGGGGTCGATAGTTTAGACTTTGCAAAATTTGTCACGCCAAGAAAGAAATGAAAGCATCCTCCTTCGTGTGTGTCAACGGAGTGACGCACAGGAGCACAACCTCAGCTAGCGTTATTTTCCCACTTAGCGCATCGAATGGAAGCTCGGCCATTCCGTTTAACCGTAATTGACCGTGGGAAAAGCGGTCCGACGTCAATTAATCCCAGCGTGTTTGAGGTCACCGTATTTGCAAAAGCCGCTCAGCCCGCTCAGCCCGTCTTCCATTTTGCCAGCCTGCTATTTGACCCGAGCAAAAAAACAGCAGCGACCCTCGCATTCCACCCCTGGCCGGGGTCTAATTAACTGTAGCGGCGGCGGCGGCGGCGCCCCCGAGACTGTAACACGACGAATGAATACTGAGTATGTGGACCTAATGTGGGCCATCCATACTTCCTGGTGTATTGAGGCTTTCCTGATTGAAGCGTTTCATCTCCTTTGCTTGGAATGAGACACGACACATGGCCCAAGAGCCATTCTTTTACCTGCCTCATTGTGGAACCTACTGCAACGGGAAACTTCCCTTACGCTAACGGTGGGGCCTAATATTTGCACTTTAAAGGCCTCATCCTTAGGAGAGGAAACAAGTGGAGAGAGGAAATGTTCCAAAAAGGCTCCAGTTTGAAGTCCACTGGACTAGCTCGCTGGCTCTTTCCCTCTCCACTCATGGCTTTTTTTGTTCTTCCATCTCACGCCTGCACGGCCGATGAGGCCGAGCGCCCCGTCGTCATCATGGCGTGGCGTGGCATGGCATGGCATCAGCCGTGCGGGGGAATACAAATGATACAAGTGTTTGTCGACATAAGAGCAGCACCTAGCTCACTCACCGAGTATTTGGCGCTCTCTCGCATCTGGCCCATCACCCAACTCTTGAATTGATTATATTTGACAATATTTTCACGTGCTGTTCTGTTCAGCTGCGGCTATTCAACACTTGCCTTGTGGACTTTAGAAGATACCATCCGGTTCGTCTGAGTGCATCTTAGGTAGGGTTGTGCTAAAACAATTCTCAATACCTAAATAAGTACCAAAAATGAATCAAATGGATTCCGAATCGATCTTCTAAATTTGATCCTCCCTGACGCAAGGGGGCGCTGATGCTTTTTTTCCTTGGAGTATATGGTTGCGTTCAACCGAAACTAAGGAGCCTTAAGGCCGTACTGTGGATGATTGTGCCATCAGGCATCATGTGACATTTTATCCTTTCGTATCCTGAGCTGTGTACGGATTGTATGGCCGGGTTCACAAAGATACCCAGCCCTGATCTGAGCTACATCCTGAAACTTTTCACAAGTCGTGTCAGATGCGAGCTTCAAAGGCATACCAAAGGCGTAACCTTCTTCCTAAAATGCCCCTTTTTTTTTTTTTAAACCACAGTCAAGCTTGTCTGGCTTAGCAACAGTAACTAAGAGGAGCGTGGGAGGGTCTTCGCAAAAGGTCAGCAGAGTGACAACAATGAGCTCTTTATCGGAAAGGACTCGACGTACGTATGCGAGCTCGGGGGCGTCGAGTGCGAGCCAACTGGCGGCGCTCGCACGGAAACAAAAGATGATGCCGGCTGTGCGGCTGTGCTGCTATGCCTTGAAAAACGGGACAACACGCCAGCCGGTCGGCCGGTCGGTCGGTCGGTCGGTGTGCCAAAGAGCCCTTGGCAACGCCAGTATGGAAGGCACAATCCGTAGCGTGCTGACATGTCTTTTAAGTGGATCAACACGTGAGTGACCCTGGGCGGACGCACGCTTTTGGCCCACGGCGCCGGCCGGCCGGCCGGCCGGGAATGTTTCTGCCGAGGCAGATGAAGTGAAAAGCTTGTGAGCCAGCCAGCCAGCCAGCGTCTTGCCGCCTAACACGGCTGTCAGCATGTTGTTGATGTGGAAAATGCGCAATGTTGAGCTCAATGTCATGGCAGTGAGGACCAATAAGATTCCCCTCCACCCTCTTGAAATATAAAATTGTCACCAAATGTGGCGCTCGTATTTCATTGGCAAGGCGTCACAACCCAGAGGTCACGTGTAATTTAGTACACATTCAATGTCTGGAATCTATAATAAATCCTCTCGGCCCGTCCGGCGGGGCCTCTCAATTTCCCCCTGAGAGTCCAAATTAGAGTTCTAACCCGGAATTTACGACGACGCACACCTAAATATGCGGCTCCAAACTCCTTTGCTTTTGTTTGTTTTTTGAAACAAGGCTGTGGGAAGCGAATGTCACACAACTTCCTGTCTGCATCCTATCCTAGCCTGTCATTAGGTCTTCAAGGACGATGCGGCTGCGCCTGTTGCACGCCGCCTTGACACAACACAACACTTTTTTTAGTCCTAAAATTCATCGGTGAGAGCTAAAAAGACTTTGTGACGGCACTCGTGCAGATTTTCAGCTCACTGTACTTGAGTATACGCCTCCCCAACCAAAAATGGGTGGATGTTTTCAAGGAAACTGGCGAAGCGCCGTCTGTTGCCTAAAGCCTTAATTCAAGCAATCCCCTGAGATGTAAGGCTTAGCTTATTTCGTATTTGTCTGACGAGGCCATAGTGTCAATCATTAGATGCAGTCCACTGATGACGGGAATTCCTTTTCATGAATCGACGGGCACGTTCATCATTATGATATCATTTATTGATTGGGTCGCGCGTGGCTCGAGTTTGACCCTTCGCAATCTTTGTCATTATACTTTGCGGCAGACTCAGCAGCGCCTCCGCTGGTCGCGTTTAGCTACTGCGACACGTTTGCCAACCGTAGCTCTCTAATACTTCCTGACAGTCCACTCAAGTTCAGTCATTAGAAGCAAAGGGAGAGTAGAAAGCCCAAAATGACACCATTAAAGAAGCCATAGGGAGTGTCGACCAAACCCAATAAAAAGATGAGAGCAGGCTCTGCAGGGAGAACTGCCAGCGGGTCCAAATCCCTAACAACCTAATCCAAGTCAGGAATCTTTTTTTAATTCCGTTATTGGAGTTTTGATGGTTGAGGCGGACGACTCTCCGGAGGACATTTTGGCGTCAACATTGGCGACAGTGGCTGCCATTGTATTCATGAGAGTGGATGCAAAAATCCCAAATGATTGTTTCTTTGACGCCACCCACGCAAACTGTCCCAGCGCCGTTCTCATGGCACGGAGCGTTCCACTGGCCGCTTTCCCGCGCCCGCTCGCCCCCGTCTGCAATGCCGGCCGGCACAATGCCGGCCTTCCCGATTGTGTCGCTTCCAATTAGCCCTTGTGAGACTTTTCGAAGATCTGAGCGACGCTTCAAACACACCACAACAACCACTTGGCCGCCGAGCATGAGGCGTTGAGGAAAAAAAAAATGGAGCAGTGTCCTGCTTTTTTTTTTTTTAATCTGCTAACTAAAAATAGCAAATTGTGAGCTTGAAATGAGATTCTCTCACATGAAAGGCAGATTTCATTTTGTCTCCTCATCCCCCGCAAAGCCATTCTAATGAGCAAACACAACTACTCAAATTGAAAAAGAAAATGCTTGAAAAAGGTATGCTATAGAAAGCAAAGTCCAGTTCTCGCGTAAATGTCCTTTGTTTTCATCTTTGTCCATTTCAAATACATTGATTTTGACAATTGTATTTTTTTCACTGGCAAGCGCGTCTCTTCTAAAATGGGGCCACGGTGGTCCTTATCCACCTCCCCATCCGCACGCTCCGTCAAATCCGTCGGCAACCTGCCCGGCGGCTGTCACTTTTCCAAGCCGAGCGGCGTGACGGCCATTGCAAATAGCAGCGCGGCCGGCCGCGGAATGCGAGCGGGCGACGCTGGCCCGCTTAATGAGAGGGCTGCCACGTCCCAAAGGAGGCCGCAAAGCCTGGGCCCGAGACCGGCCCTCACGAGCCACCGACAGACGTCAACAAAAGCGCACGCACGCACGCACCAGCGATGGGAGGGAGGGCGTTGATCAAATTGAAACCAAACCAAAGGAAAAGAAGAAAAGGCTTTCATGGCTGGCCTGCAAAGACACAGCGTGGGCTTCCTTCCTTCCTTTCTCCAGACGCCAGTCATGTGACGCTTCTGGACACCACTTGAAGTCAAAACAACATTGTCGAACATTGGCCAGCATGTCTGCAGCACGCGTACGCCAGCGACAAACACAGCATTCGCACAATGTAAAGCGTCACACCGATCAGTCGACATCGGGATCCGCTGGGACGGGTCGGCAACTTTGGCGCTTACCTCCCACAAACTGAATGCCCCCGGCCACGCGACCGATGGTACGCGAGATGAGCTCGGAGATGCAGCAGCCCATGAGCGCCGTCAGCGCCACCAACAGGAGGAGGCCGCAGCCGACGCCCGTCACCACCGTGCAGATGCGCCACTCCAGGCTGGGGATGCCGTGGAAGGAGGCGTAGCGGCCGCACTGCTCCAGCATGACGGTGGCCTGACGCTCCTCGTCGCGCACCGGGTACGAGCAGCGCCGGAAGGTCCCGAAAGACACGGCTTTGTCCATCTGCGTGCCCAGAAGCCAGTAGGGCATGAAGAAGCCCACGCAGGAGGCGGCGGCGCACAGCAGGGACAGCAACGCCCACACCACGCCGGCGCACGTCAGACTGGACGCCATGACGCCGGGCGACTGGCGGTGGGAAGCGACTTGTGCGATGGAGCCGTTGAGAGAAGGAAGCGCGAGGCGAGGCGTGGCGAGGCGAGGAAGGCGAGGCGAGGCGTCTTCACCTCCTCATCGGCTGCCGGACCCTGTCGGCGACGAGGGAAAAGAAGTTTTATATGCAGCTACCGGGTCCTTCAGTTCGCAGACGGATTCTATAATTCATAGAGAACGCAACCACAATCACTGGACAGTCTACTTCCTTGAAACTGCTGGCTCAAAAAATGATTCACCATGATTGAAGTGGGCTGTGACCACTCCCACAGCGGCGCAGCCCTCTGTCTCTCAGATACCATCTGAACAACGTCATTTCTACCTTACCTCGGCGTAGTGACATCATTCACGAAACTAGAGGCCGACGTGTTAATCATTACATAGAATTGTAAACTTTTTTCCCCCATTATTCTCCTCGGATAATGAGTTGTAACGCTCCAATTATTGCGTGTGCGCAAGAAAGCTCGGAAAGCTTGAATCGTATGGCGTCAAAACACGACTGGAACTATTGTCGCCAATGTGATCTTTTTTACACGGCCAAACAATCAAATGTGTTGTTTGCTGACTTGTAAGTGGCATAAAAATACCACTCGCTCGCTCGCTCGCATAGCTCCAATGTATGAAGCGGGCGGATGTTTGCTTGGCGCTGCCGCCGTACACATGCATCCCCTGCAGGGAAGTGCGCTGACTTATCGCAGTGCTCACACCGTCGGAATGTTAATAATAAAGAATATGAAATGCCTACCGGGAGAGAAGAAAAGAGAAGAGAAGGGAAGAGGAGAGGAGAAGGGCTTACATGTTGCGAGAGCTCCGGAATAAAGTGCGCCTCTCGCCAGCGGCTTCTTCTCCAACTGCGGTCCTTGGAAACTTTTCCACAATCGGTGAAAAAAGAAAAGAAAAGAAAAGAAGAAATTCCTTCAGATGGACGCGAGGAATTTCACAGGCCACCTCGTCCTCATTGATACGTTTCCCGATGAGCGAGCGGGTGATCGATTTACGCACGGCTGCGTGTTCGCGTGGAGAAAGACACCGGCCCGAGTGACAAATGCGCGGAGCGAGAGAGCTGGCGAGCGAGCGGGCGAGCGAGCGAGCGTGCGATCGTACGCGCCTCTCCCGAGGTGACTATCAATCACGCCAATCCCCACCCACGGGCTGGACCCGCCGCTTCTAGCGGTCCCTGAACGCGCCGCGATGTGTTCAATGTTGCCTTGTAAAATCCAGATTCATGACCACAGTGAAGTGAGATTTGATTCGAAAAGAAAGCTGATAATTCTTACTTTACTTTGGCGTTTTTATCATCATCATTATTATTATATTATTAACATTGGCACTCATTTCTCCAAATAACACCAAAAGAATTGAATAAATATTGTTGCAACAAGAATGCAGTGCAGCACAGCACAGCGCAGCATTGTATTCTTAATACTTCAATCTTCTTTGTATCAAGCACAGTGGATTACCACACTGTTATGTCACAATATTATATAACATTAATAATCATTCAGTCCGGTTATTTGGGTAGAATGAAAATACCAACAAATTTCGTATTCAGATTGGCTCAGCATCTGATCAATTGCTAATTACAAAATAGCAATTAGTTCAGGAACGCTAATCTGTTTGGGATTTAACTGGATTCGTTGAATGTCTTATTGCAATATTAAAAATGTCATTATGTAAGATATTTTTGTTGTTTGGTGTATTGCATGTTTCAAATTAGATTGATTGGAATTTATTTTCAACACTATTATAGTACAAAGCGAACTGTCATCGTATTTGAACGGGGCCACAAAGTAAGTATCGTAATTGATCGTAAAGCGGAACCTCTTCTCACTGTTGTCTTTGTTTCTACTAACCAACCGGACGTTGATTCTGCACGGACCACAACAAAACCAGCTGACGTGGAGAAGAACGACGCCTGCTCATGTACAATGGCAGACGCTAAGGTTGAATCGGCAGCCGACAGCTCCTCTGCTGCTTTGTTACAGAATCCAAACGCGACGTCTCAGCCCAACAACCCGCTATCGAGGAAGCTGAACAAAATACTGGAGACGCGACTTGACAATGACAAGGTAACGCGCGGACTGCAACTGAGTTTCGGGACGCTTACTTAGCCAGCTAGCTGTGGCTAATTCGGCAAGATAGCCAAAACGCCGTTCAAATGCCGTGTTACGCGCAATGGGGGCAGAAAGTTGCAGTTTCATGGTTGCAAAAGCAATTGTAGTTGATTGTTAGCATCTTCAGTTACATCGTGAATTCATTTCTAGGCTGCATTGAAAGCCCAGACATGACCTTTCCATCTCTTTGGTAGAGGCTCATCTCTGTCTTTGAAAAATCCAGACTATCATATTGCGTTTGGTGTCGCCATTGCAGGAGATGCTGGAAGCTCTGACGGCCCTGTCGGCGTTCTTCACTGAGAACAGCCTGCGCACGCGGAGGAACCTGCGAGGTGACATCGAGCGAAGGAGCCTGGCCATCAATGAGGACTTTGCGCGGCTATTTCAACAAGTAAAAGAGGTAAAAGATGCTTTCAATGTGTCCCAAGCGTTGGAAGCGGTACAGTTTCTCCTTCCGTCTTTCCACAGGAGCTCGAGAGTGTTCACGAGGACGTTCAGGCCATGAGCACCTGCTGCGCGGAGATGACCAGCCGGTTAAAGGTGCGGGATAATGCATCATCTTGGCATGTTGCTCAATTTGTTTGACATCATGTACGTTTATGATTCTCTTATTTTCAAAAGGCCGCCAAGGAGCAAACCCAGGACTTGACTGTGAAAACCAATAAGCTTCAAGGAGAAAAGTAAGCATACATACATTATCCATCCATCCATCCATCCATCCATCCATCCATTTTTATAGCACTTGTCCTCGTTTTTTTAAGTATTAGCCTAGCAAGTCACAAAATATGGCAACTGAAGTTGAGTCATATGACTCAAGTCCCCCCACCTCTCCTGAAATGTTTCTCATCCCAAGGCACGTGATAGAAAAGAAAAAATGCTTCCCCATGCTGTGAAAACAAAATAGCTGGTAGTCTTTCTTGCAAGTGAAATCATTTCAAAAAGTGCAAACTCAAAAATCGGTATTTGTGATGAGTTCGAGTCATGAATGAATCATTTGCCGCATGAATATATCCGCTTGTATTTGCATAAGGAGGGCTGGTCACTACCCCCCCCCCCCCCCCCTCCAGTGCTTGACGTTGAGATGCACATCAAAGCGGTCCCCGCTCCCGAATCTCATTCAAGATGCATTGTTGTTATGCAACAAACAATTTTTCATACTTGCTGACAACGCAGAGTGGAATTTATTTGTTCGCGTGCCAGGCTTGCGACTAGCATACATCCACATATAACTGACAGCCGTTCTAAATGCAATGGAAAAAAAACAAAGTATCGACGCAAAAAAAAACCCCTCCACTACCCAGCCCCCACTGCACTTAATATCCAAATGATTCCCCAAAATATTTCGTTAGTTAATCGAATTTTTCACAAGAGCGTTCAGCGTTAGCTCGCCTCGCCCGCTGCTGGCTGCAAGCCGGAGCCCAGCCTCATTTGCATGCGTGGCTGCGACCTCCGTGCTCAGCGACCTTGACGGGAACGCGCCCGTGTATTTGGCAAGAAAAGGTAGTGGTGACAGCAGCTGTGATGTACCACCACCACCGGCGCCGCCGCGGCAGCAGCAGCAGCAGCAATTCCCACAATGCCTGCTTGAGTCGAGCGAAAAAAAGGACCGACGTGTCAGTCAAAGGGACAGCGAGGGGGATGAAAGCTCACTTAAGCACAAGACGCTTTTGCTAGCTTAAATTACACCACATAGGAAATATTATTTGGAAAAGTTCTCCCCGACTGCCGCCTCACAGCAAAACGGAGCAAATGTGCAATCAGCACGTGTTCAGTAGCAAATGATTTGATTTGTACTTAATATTTTCATTCATAAAGCGGCACAAAGCTCCAAGTGACAACTCGGTCGGCTTCGACCTTGTCGCAAGTGCTTTTTCTTGTCGCGTACGCGACCGGCGCCGTGCTCTCCCATTTTCCTCTGCATAATAGCCAGATTTGCCACACAATCTCCCAATCTGAGCCGGGCCGGCCGGCCGGGGACAGCGAGCGAGTCCCGCTGTGCGGATGCCGGCTCGGCGTGTTTACTCAGCAGGCCCGTCGCCACCCTCCCCCTTCGCCCTGCGTTGCTCGTGATCTTATCAGCCGGTGGCAGCGTGTCATTTGTCAGCTCTAATGAAACGGAAAGGAGCGGCAGATTGCACGAGCAAAGGTGGCAGGCGGCTGGTCGAAGGGGGGGGTATGGGGTGAGCCATGTTTGCCCGCCGGCATTCTTTTGTCATCCTTCCACTGCGCAGTGTGCGCCTTGTCGAATGACGCTGTCGGCGCCCAAGAAACTTTGCACCTGGCCGGCGCAGCGGCTCTTTGACATCGCACGTCGTCGTGCCCGACGTGTCCCTACACCGAGCCGGAGGCGTTGCACTTCAAAAGACAAACCAATGAGTCACGTTTTCTCCATTAGCCCAACGCACTTTTAAAAGAGGCTTGTTAGAGTCAAATGTTAAAAAAAAGTGTTTTTAATTGCTTCTATTAATCATTGAAACTCCAAATACACCACCAACAATAGAAGATGTACTTCTTAGCTGCAGAAAAAGGCATTGTCATTTCCTGGGGATGATGCCGCAAGGTGGTGGCAAAGTACTCGACAGGGCTTTGGACTGAAAAAACAATACCCCCCTCTTTTTTTTATTCAATGACTAATGGATGATAAGTGCAAATGATGAATCGGCCAATAGCCCCGCCTCCCTTGATAAGTCCAAGCCAATGTTGCCAGTGTGACCTCCACAGTGCAAATTCTCCCGAGAACAGGCCGGCCGGACGACAGCGTAAACAAAAGCCATCACGCTTGAGCTGACTGTTAATCGTCGCCTGGCTGCTCCCTGATGGGACCTCGCTCGCTCGCACCCCGCCACCGCCGGCCGGCCGGCTGCCACTCTCGCAAACTATCGGGACAGGCGGCCATTAAAATCCTGGCCAAGATGGAAGAAAATCTGCATTTTTTCCTCTATTTTGCAACTAAAATGGCTTCAAGTTTTTTTTTTTTTTTGTTCTTTGTTAGAGATTCACATTCACCTCAGCAGCTAGTCTGTTTAGAAACCCCCCCCCAAAAAAACCAGACTCGTCGTGCTCTCAGTCTCACTATTAGCTGGTCTCTTAGCGAAATGAAGTCTTCACCGGTAACGTGAGTGTTTCAGCATGACGTAGCCATTAACGGGATTGTATCGTACGGCCTCAGTCATTGTCGACACTGGAGAGATCAAATCAATCAGTTGGTTCGGCGGGCGGGGGGAGCTCAGCAAAGCGGACCAAACGCAGCAAAATGTTGAACGTTGCTTCTTATAAATCCAATCTGATCATTCATTTACATTTGATGGACGGAAAAAGAAAATCCTAATCAAACGGAAGTCGCTCGCTCTGGTCCTGTTTTTGCAAAATGTGCGCATGGCTAAGTTTGATTAATGAACAAGTTGGCACCGCATATTGTATTCATAGCTCATGGAAAGTAGAATAGTAGAATATGATCAAATCGCCCCCACTTTTTTTGTCAACCTCTACTACTGTTTGCAGCGCGCATGTTGAATTCAAAGAGGTCACTGACTCCTTGTCAACATTTGGTTTCATTGGTTGTAATGAGAAACTTGTTAAACCCGTCCGTCATTGTGACCCATGAAGAAAAATGATGACTGCGGCAAGCTAGTTTCCCTACATCAGACCCTCGGAACGCTTCAGCAGTCGGATAAAAAAAGAAAAAATGGTATGTCGTGCGCCCAACCGTTTGTACCCGACCGACTTATGCACCCGTATATTGTGCTCGCACACATTTATTTATCGATCCTATGTGGGGCTCAGAGGTATTTAAAAGTTCTCAAGTTCAACCCCTGGCCCCCTTTCATTCCATTTCCATGATTTCTTATTTGAACACTTTATTGGAAATCAAGAAATGGAAGGTCAGACAGCAGGCTCACGGAATGAATTTGAAGTCAGCAGCCACCCAGTGATTTAGTGATCCAACCCGGTTGGAAGTGGACAGAGGGAGGCAGGGAGGGAGGGAGGGATTGTTGTCCCGACCCAAGTTGCCAGTGTGATGGGGCTTGTTACCATGGAAACTATCAGCTCATACAGACAGCAATGATAGCAATGTTGCTGCTGTCCAAACACAGCCTCCCTCATTCACCCTCCGTTGCGTATGGGTCCTTTCTTTTTTTCTCCTGGTGTGAGACCGCCACCTGCTGGATGGCTGCACGCATTGAATCGCCCCATTTTTCGCCCTGGTGGTGTTGGTTGGATGAAAGCTTTTCATTTTGCTGTGACTTGTCGTTTAGCCATCGTCTTGAGGTGAGGGCCCAGGTGGCTCAGGCCTTCCTCGCCAAGTTCCAGCTGTCCAGTGAGGAGATGAGCACCCTGCGACGGGCCAGAGATGCGCCCGTTACGGAGGTACGTTCATTTCTAGACGTGGGATTGATCAAATGGCAGCTTTTTCCCACCCTTGCAAAGACAGCTCAGGCCTGACGATGGGGTGTTTCGGAAACCTGAGTGGGCTGTGTTTATTAATATGCAATTTTGCAAATCCACACGGGCCGAGACACTGACACCTTGAATTTTTTTTTTTCGCATTTGGAAAAAAATATTCAAATCGGGAAACGCTCTTATGGACATGTTTGAGGTTTTTTTCCTTTTATGTTTGAGTTTTTTCTTTTTTCCTTCTTCTTTTGTAGGACTTCTTCAAAGCTCTGAGTCGAGTGAAGCAAATCCACGAAGACGTTAAAATACTGTTGCGGAC
The DNA here is from genome assembly GCF_901709675.1 of Syngnathus acus. Classification (NCBI taxonomy): domain Eukaryota; kingdom Metazoa; phylum Chordata; class Actinopteri; order Syngnathiformes; family Syngnathidae; genus Syngnathus; species Syngnathus acus. The sequence goes on along the minus strand of NC_051098.1, from coordinate 16,824,267 downwards.
CAACCAGCAGACTGCGGGGTATGTATTTTTTACCCCCCAGCACTGCTGCTCTCCTGCGGTGTGAATGTAACCCAAATGCGGTGTAGGCTGGAGATCATGGAGCAGATGGCCGTGTTGCAGGAGGAGGCGTACGAGCAACTCTACCGCTGGGCTCAAAGTAAGTCCGGCACGCTGACACACACACACACACACACACAGCCAATGAATACTTAATAGCCCGCAGCTATTCCAACAGTGGCGCAATCAGCTACAGGCTGCATCATCCACTTCCGGTAGATGCTTCCATTGTGCCAACAGGTGGCAAATGTCACAAACTCAGTGTCATCACCAGATGATGATGCTATTGTGCTTGATAAAAACATACAGTAGCAGTTTTTAAACGGCCACTTGAAGGAGCTATAAGACTGATGCTGTTCATCCAAACATCTGGCCTCATCACTCCGGCACGAATACGCCTTTGACTGCTTTCCATATTTTGTCCCCAGACGAGTGCAGAGGATTAAGCCAGGAGACGTGCGATATCAGCCCCATCTTGACGCAAGCCATGGAGGCTCTCCAGGATCGGCCCGTCCTTTACAAGTAACCCGCGCACAGCAGCACCGCATTGAGTTTGTCCGGCCGGCCGGCCGGCCGCTGCGTCTAAAAGCAGCACTAGGGGGGAGTGCTGCGCCTCATGTCAACTGCCTTTTCCATCCACTTGTGGTTCTTTTACCCACTTGGTGGAATTCATAGGACTTTTTAATGGGAGCTGCTGCAAAAGCGGTTTTACACTCATTTAACAACACCTTTAGGAATGCCGTCTTCTTTTGGGGGGCGTGCAGTCCTAATCCCAATCCCTCTGCCGAATACGCAGGACACGCATGCGGGTTCTCGGTTCAAAATGATTTTCATGGCCAAGGCTTAATTGCTTGTTATTTGCAGGGCAGTGACGTCCTTTCTACTTGCTGCAATACTGCTTGCTGTCTTTCCACAAGGTTGCTGGTGTCCATTAGTGTCTTCTTACTCTCCTCAAGATGACAGTGAGCCAAATTTCACATGTTCATCCTAGAGTTTTTTTGTTCCCAATGGCCAACATTCCCTTTGGACATTGGCCCCCCCCGCCTTCCTCCAGTCAAGGTCACGCTCCGGCCGGGTTTTTCCTGGAATCTTGACTCTGCGCGCGCTATCTGCTGTTTAGTCTCACAAAGCCTTCACCTTCCTTGTGGAAACGCTGCAGGCCGGGCGCCCGATTTGTTTCACAAAGGACCTCCACGGCACCAAAACACGGCCGCCGAGTTCCCACACGGCCTCTGCGTCTCTTTTGCCCGCCCGCAGGTACGCCCTGGATGAGTTTGGGACGGCACGCAGGAACGCGGTGGTACGCGGCTTCATTGACGCCTTGACGCGCGGGGGCCCGGGCGGAACTCCCCGTCCCATTGAAATGCACTCACACGACCCCATGAGGTAACATCGCAAAGACGACGCCAACATCCGTGTAGCTTGTCCATTTTCTTTCTTTCTTTTTCACTCCGCCAAAAGATGGCGGCAATGAACGCATCAGGCCACATCTTGTGTTTTTTTTTTTTACTTGAATATCTTTGTCAGTTCATTGCCCAAATTTCTAAGCAGCAGTCTCAAGCGTGTGACGGCTGAGAAGAGGCAGATGTTGGTCGAATTAAAACTTGTAGCTGACTTGGCCAAAGCAGAACAAGCGTAAAAAAATCGACTCTTACTCGAATAACGGCGGCCAAGGGCGTTCAAATGATTTTGCAGCTGCGGGCCTCTGTCCTTGTAAAGATGTAGAAGCCAAAATGGAAAATGACTGCTTTTGCACCACGTACATTTTCAATTGGAAAATAGAGCGGTGGAAAAGCGGCTAAGCTAGCAATCCAACGCCGACCGCCATTTTGTAAACAGCGCATGCACGTCCGTCCGCTCACCACAATGGATAATTATCCAATTTGATCACGTTAAATTCAGTCAAGACAGAATGTTGAAACGGACACGCAGCATTTAGTTCTGCTTTATTGTCTGATCGGGAAGGCGTCTTTGGCCTCGAGAGTAGCCGTCAAATTTATAAGATGACCCTTTGGCTTGTTAGGCCGCCGCCAACGACTCTTACCGAGCGGATATTTGACGAGCGCGTGTCCTGATTAGCCGAGTCCTCCCGGGAGATTTTCTCAGAATGGTCCGCAGAATAGCCTTTACTTAGTCGTTAGTCGGAGGCATCAGCGATTCTGAGAACATTGAGTTGTTTCTCAGCCCCCCCTCCTCTTACACACACACACACACACACCGGTTGTACCTAAACCTTGTTGTCTTTGCAAGTATTACATAGAGCGCCAAAGGAGCGAGCGCCGTTGTCTCTGGAGGGGAAATGAAACATGATGGCCCATGATTGCGTGTTCCCTCCCGCCGGGTTAAAATTAGCCCGCCGGGAGAGAGGGCTCCAATTCACCTCGTCCGTTCCGGCAGGTACATCGGCGACATGCTGGCCTGGCTGCACCAGGCCAGCGCCTCGGAGAGGGAGCACCTCGAAGCGCTGCTCAAGCAAGTCACCCTGCAGGGTATGTATAGCAAGTGCACCTTTTGTCCTCAGCTAAATAAAGGTGGGCATTTGAATTTCTTTTTTTCCTTGTGTCCGTCCAGGCGTGGAGGACAACACGCAGGAGGTGATTGGCCACATCACAGAAGGAGTGTGTCGTCCTCTGAAAGTGAGCGGCGGTTCAACAAATAGCTCTCCTCGCTGCTCTTTTGGCTCTGACGTCTCGCAAACCACTCCCCAGGTGCGCATAGAGCAGGTGATCGTGGCCGAGCCAGGCGCCGTGCTGCTCTACAAGCTGTCCAACCTGCTCAAGTTCTACCACCACACCATTAGCGCCATCGTGGGGACCAGTGCGGCCTCCTTGCTCATGACCGTGGAGGAGATGCACATGCTCAGCAAAAAGATGTTCTTCAACAGCCTCAGCCTTCATGCCAGCAGACTCATGGACAAGGTACGCCGCCGGTACGACCAGACGCAGAGGCAAATTTGGTGGCTAAAGAAAATTGCCGTGTAAAATGCATACGCCAGACTCGAGTCATTGTTCCCACAATGCGTACGTAAGCTTCATTGAAGGCGATGATTATGAAAACATCAAGCTGCTGCTGCTGCCGCCACCTTTGTTCATTTTCATCCATTGGCCGGCCCCACAATCTATCTATATCTGGAGCTGTGGAAAACATTTCTCCCCCCGCCGCATTCATCCAAGTGGCCCTTACCGACTATCCGAAGAAAAATCACCGGTTCACTTCTTCTTTTGCTTAAATTGCCGTCCAAATGTACGGCAGCACGTAGCGGTCGGTGGGCTCCAGCTGGCTCCCGATCGATATCCGCCGGGCCCGCCGCTAATCCGATTGAAGGCCTCCCCGGGCTTCAGTGTCGATTGCAGCTAATGCCGGGAACGCGCTCTTCTGGTAATGAGCACCATTAGGTGCACAAGAGATTGCCCGGATCCTTTTTTCCTTGTCTACCAGAAGATTTAATCACCGTCCTTTTCATTAGAAGCGCAACTGACTCACAGATTACCTGTGGAGGACATACTGAGATGGTGATGACACAAGGATTGGGACACGCATTTGCAGCTTCGTTAAAATGGCGGCGAGAATCATGTTGTGTGGGCGGGATTATGTTTACAAAGGCGTTTTCGTGTCATTCTGAAATTTCAGCCAATAAGAAAATTAGGGCTGTTTTTTTTTTTTGTAGGTGGAGCTCCCGCCTCCTGACCTGGGCCCCACCGCTTCCCTCACCCAGACGTTGGCCCTCCTCAGGGAGGTTCTGGCCTCTCACGACTCCTCCGTGGTCCCCGTGGGTGCCCGCCAGGCCGACTTTGCCCAGGTAATCGATTGAGTCTTTTCGGCCCGTCTTGTTGTGTCCTTTGAACAAGGTTCCCCTTTTGTCAGGTGCTCTCGTGCATTCTGGATCCCCTCCTGCAGCTGTGCACGGTGTCTGCCAGTAACCTGGGCACGACCGACATGGCCACCTACATGGTTAACTCGCTGTATGTGATGAAGACCACGCTGGCGCTCTTTGAGTTCACAGATAAGAGGCTGGAGATGCTGGAGTTCCAGGTAGGCACCAGCCCATTCCAGGTTTCAATCACCTTCAATAAAGTGTTCATCGCTGTTCCTTCCATTTTCTTTCGAGGACTCCAAAGTAAACAACGTCCAGCCGCCCCTTTCAAATGTTTTTTCTTCCTTCCTTCCGTTTTTATTTTCCTCCTCCTTGTCTGAGGGGAGGGGTGAGCAGTTACACGCACGGCGCCAATGCTAGTATACTTGCTGTGTTGATACATTGTCTTAAAACAAAACCAAAAAAAGCTGCGAGTTACCACCAAGGACAATTTGTGGTGGACGTCCAAGCGATTGAAAAAAATACAACATCCATGAACATTTCTTACCATGCTCTCGGAAGCGCGCAAATGAAGTTTGTCGTCTGTCTATCACTCGTCTAATTTGAACACGTCCTTTGTGTGTCGTGCAACTGTGCTGCGGTGGAGACGCTCCATTAGGCTCGAGTACCGTTTGCTCACAATGGCAGCCCCCCCCCCCCTGCTTGAAGCACTCACCGGCTCCGCTCCACTCTGCCGCTTATTCTGTTTGGGCAGATCGAGGCTCACCTTGACACGCTGATCAACGAGCAGGCCTCCTACGTGCTGACCAGGACGGGCCTTAGCTACATCTACAACTGTGTGCAACAGCACAACGCCGAGCAGGTCTCACCAAACATATTTTCATTTGTTAGCTTAGGCTGCTCGGATTTATGATGACACCTCATAGAAACGTTTTTTTTTTTTTTCTGACTGAACGGGTCTTCAAGCAGTTCCATGCCAAGTGTCGTTGTTTACGCCGTCGCCACGGTTACCATACCGCCCGAGTCGTATCGTATGCTTTTATTTCTTACGCTATGAACTGAGTGGCTGAGTGACAGCCACGACGGTAGCCATAGCTGCGATGCGTGTCGTGACGGCGCGGGCTGGTGGGCGGGCGAGCGAGCGAGCGAGCGGGTCACGCCGGAACAGAAGCGCCTCGCCTCGCCTTGCCGCGCCCCGGCCAAGCGTCATCGTCTTCCCGGGTGGCCTTGCCCGAAATAGTTGCGCGTGTGTTTGAGGAGAGCAAGTTTGTGTGTGTGTCTGCACGGCACGGCACGGCACGGCGACTATTCTTGGCTTTCAAGGTTGTCTTTTGCTATCTGCAAAATGTTTCCGCCCTGTCATTTTCTCTCGTACGGGACGAGAAGGCGGATGGCTGTCGCTTATATTGTTCCTCCCGAGGCAGTCGACTTGCTACAGCGTTTGTTTATCATCACTTTTTTTTGATCCTATGAATTTTCTATTTAATTGATTATCTTTCATTTGACCTTTTATTCAAATGATTTGAAGAATATGTCAAATGTTGGCCTGGAGTGAGAAAAAAGGCTTGTCTGTACGTTGTCGTGCTTCATTCAAGGTTGCTACGTCAACAAAATGGCTGTCTGACAAGCGTGATTTGACTGTCAGCGGTCGGTCCAGCCAAGAGGCCTAAATCTTTTGTGCTGGCCTTGACATTTGAGCAAATGAAATGTTCTTGTGGTTGTCAGGGTCCTATGTCCCTCCTGCCCGGCATGGACGTCTCCTCGGTGAAAGCGGCTATGGTGAGTACATTTGGTGCGGCCAAAGGACAGACTCGAACCTTTTTGGCTTTGTTTTGACAAGCATTGGCGCCAATGATGCTAATTGTCGTCGCTGATGACGCTAATGTTTGCGGGCCGACAGGTCCAGTTCGACCGCTACCTGTCGTCTCCCGACAGCCTGCTGATGCCTCAGCTCAACTTCCTGCTGAGCGCCGCCATCAAGTGAGTGTGATAGGACCCTCACATGGCACGCTCCCAACAAAACACTCCACTCAACGCTGCCGCGGTGGCGACTTTTCATTTGTTTGGTGTTTGCCCGTCTGACGCGGAGGGAGGGAGGGAGGGAGCGAGCGAGCGAGCGCAGCGCACACGTGAGCTTTTAGCCACCGGCGTGCTGTGAGTCGCGTTTACTGGGAAGTGCGGCCGGCCGGCTTGAGGTGCACTCTGTACCTTAGGTTAATGTTCTCTATTAATGGACGCCGCGGGTCTAATGGGCAGGACGCCATTAATTAGCTTCCGGTCCATTTCGGCGATTCTCTGAAATCGTCTCGATGGCGCGCGCGCGCGTCCGAGCTGACGAGCAAAAAAAAAGAAAAAAAAGCACAAAGACCGTAAATGCTCTTTTTGTTGTTTTGTGCTTTTTCTTCTCTTGATGTCTTACATATTGAGGTTGCAAATGGCTGGAGAATTTCTCAATGGGAATTTCAAATGGTGGATTTTGGAAAGACCGACCCCTGTCCGTCCGGCTGGCCCACAAATTGTTTTGTACATGAAGTCTCTTGATTGACAAATGTCGATGACATCACATCTTGTCGCAGGGACCAGATCTTCTCGCAGTCCACCGAGCTGGTGTGCCGGGCCTACGGGGACGTGCACGCGGCGCTCGGCAGCCCGGCCAACGCCTACAAGGACCCCGAGCACCTCCTTCCCAGATCCCCCCAGCAGGTCCGGGCCCTGCTCTCGTGAGAGACGTCCGTCTGCTCCCGTTGCAGGTTATTTCCAGAGCGTGGTCATGCGTAATCATAACACAGACGTGCACACGTGTGGCCGGCCCGCGTTAGGCGGGGTCCTGTGGCCTGTGAGTCAGCTCCCACGTCTTGTCTGTGGAAGCTCACCAATATTGTTATTGCGTTAATATAAGAACTCTTTTTATATGATATTAAGCAGATGTTTATGCCCAATGAAAAACTTTTTGGGGTCATTCTTCAACATATTTCCCCCTATCTTTCCTTCTTTTCTTTCCCTAAAACTTTATTGAGCCGAGACATAGATTGTACGTGATGCACAACGGCAAACTCACCTCTATGCGACCAAAGTTAACTCGTACTCATCTCGTGACGTCAGAATAAATGAAAATATCAATGCAGGTTTCTTGTGCGGACGTCATTATGGCTGACTGGTATATTTGTAGAACTGATTCAAAAATTCGGCTTGAAAAATGGAACCGTACCTAATGAGTTGTCCGCTATAGCGGGTGCTCCAAATATCACAACGTTTGTGTGGCATTTTGCAGCTCGGCGAGGAGTTTGCACCGCCGTGCTGACACGGCTGCGTCTGATAGCGTATCGGTGACACGCACGCACGCGCCCAGAGTGAGTTCGGAGTGTGCGTGCAACGTTGTGTCATGACATCAGGCCTGATGGCAGCCAGCCCTGCTGGGGTCACTCCAGTTCATTGGATGCTGCCTTCTGGTCCCGGACACTTACGCTAAGACGTGGAATCTCCTCCCCGTCCTTTTAAATAGACACGCTCGCTCGCTCTTTTTCTCGGGCCCTGTTCTTATCTTGGATGATGTCCTCTAATAGAGGAAAAGCCACCCACCATATGGAGACCGTAGAAAATATTTTTCATTTCTTGACTGCAGAAGAAGTCACAAGGGACGCGGACACAGTCACGTAACGAGACAGACACTGGGTAAACGTGACAAAACTATTCTAATCAAAAGCAAAATCATATTGCATTTTTCTTTTCAATTGACTTCAATGTAAATTTCCACCATACTTGTATTTAATATTGCTTCATGTAGCACACCTGACTGGGTTCCTTTGTGGTTTTGTTGGCTAAAGTTGGACTTTGTGCCATGAATGAAAATGTTTGTCACGCCCCTTCTAATACAGTATGATTCATATTTACATAACCATCTCCATTATGAATACCCCCCATCCGCCTGCCCACCCCCCTTTGCTTTTGCATGGTAATTATTTGTCCAAGTTGCTTTTGTTATTGAGCAAAGGTTAGCCCCCCCCCCCCCTCTCAGCGGAGGTCGTTATGTAACAAGCTCCTATTAGGACGAGGGACACTGGCAAGTTGGGACTTCAAACACAAATGACACAATTGAGCCGCTTTCTTTCTTGGGATTGTTGTTGTTTTTTTGATGTGTGTCGTGATTTGGCCGCATGCATCGGCCGGCCGGCCGGCCGGCCGCCTATTAATGCGCGTCCATCTGCACCCCCTGGCCAGACCAGATGCACGTCCAGGTGGCCCCATAAACAACGCTTGCCGTCGCCGTTTGCCTAGCGATGATTGACTGGCCGACCTGTCAAAGATGGAGCACCGAGCTCTCCTCCCTCAGAAACAAATCTTTTTTAGATGTGGATTTTTACTCTTTGTGGGTTGGCCCCATCCCCCCTGCTAGATTTTGATCAATTCTATAAATTCTATCATATTTTGGCAAACAAAATTAGAAATGGTTAAAAAAAACAACAACCTAGAGTGTTAGAATTTTGGATATAAAGTCAGACGGCAGGAATATGGCGTACTTCTTTCCTAACGACGCCGCTTTTGGAAACATGAGTTGTCAGGCTGGCCGTGTTTTGCGTAGCATTGTGTCGGCTTCTCCTCCCGGAAGAAACTTGTTGGGAACGCTTTGTGCCAGACCCCCCCCCCCCCCCCCCCCCCCCCCCCCGGACGCTAATTGTCGTTGTTTAGCCGGCCGTGACATGTGCACGCCTTTCTTTGGACAAACGGACATATTTTTGTGGAGTTTGGACCCCAGTCAGGAACGAGAACATGAGCGCTAACAAGCGCCTGAGTCATGCCGCACCCTGTCAATCATTAGTCATTATGCGTCGTGCACCCGGACTTGGGAAAATGAACGCCTCCCTCAAATAAGTCTGATGGAAGAACAGTAACGCTAGTTGTTTGTAGAAACTGTGACGTTGAAGAGTTTGCTAACCAAAACAGCAGCACCTCATGTCCAATTGGACTCCCAAGTCATTCTTAAGGCATCATTGAGGTGATATGCTGACTTGAGTGTTTGTGTTTTTTGGGTCGCACATCTGGCGGCACCTCTTTCTCTGTGCTCCTCAAGTGTCTTTCAAAAGAAACACACACGTTTGAGAACAAAATGATTGCTTCATCCGTGCAGCTGCACTGCACTGCAGTGCGTGTGTTTGTGTGTACGTGTGCTTTTGTGTCATGTGGAGTTGTGTGCTGTGTGTGTGAGGGAAGTGTGTCTGTGTACGCCAGTGTGTGTGCATGCGCCTGGAGGGCTACACGTCTATGTCTGAATTTGTGTGTGTGTGTCCATGTGCAAGTGAATTTGTGTTTGTGCTAGTGTGCGCCCGTGTAAGAGTACGTGTTTGTGTGTCCGTATGCGAGTGTGTGGGTGTGGGTGTGTGTGAGCGTGTTTTGTACGGTTGTGATGTGAAGACGAGTGCGCAGGTTACTGAGTAACCCGCAGCAGCAGTCGTGGTCCTCGCCTTTGCCCTAATAGCCCTTCACCTCACGCACCACGTGAAGCATGCCTGCATGCTGACTTCACTCACTCACTCACTCACGCACGCACACACGCGCACACACACACACACACACACACACACAATCACGTTGCGCTCGCATTATGTGCGGAATTTCCCCAGCTCGCGATGTGGCAGGTGTAATAAAGCTTTGAATTGTTCCATCATTTTGCATGACTCAAGCCTTGAGTCACCTTTTGATGTATTTAACGCCGCGGGCGGGCGGGACACTTTCCCGCTGGATTTTGCGCCACTTTTATGATTTCATCTTGAGAAAATGTCACAAGTGCTGAGTCACGGTAGCCTTTTGCGTAGCGCTCGTGCAAATCCAAATTTCCAACATATGGTATCTGTTTTGTGGGGCCGTATGTGCTTCCTTCCTGTAAACCTGGGTCAAGTGGAGGCCAAGTCGACTGGTTTGGCAACGGCCAATTGTAATCATCATCATTTGGAGACTCTCCGAGAAATGAGCCCATCACATCTTTTGTCCGGGCGAGCCATTAACTACGCTTGCACAACGTGCACGTTCCAGATGGGGCTGGCTGTGAAATGATATCATGCAGATTTGAAGATTTGGTACGATAGGATGTGTAATAAGAATGACCGTTTACTTGTTTTTAAACCTCTTTGTTTTGGCCGTGATTCAAATGACGCATTTGACGAATGAGTTTTGTCGTCGACTGCTGAAGTAAGTCTCAAAGCAGCCAAATAGCTAAGCGCGCCTGCGCCTGCGCCTGCCACTCAATGTTAAGCCCGCCTCATTATCTCTCTGCATGAATGAAATTGTTTTGCGTCTATCAATTCACAGGAGGCCCGCCCTAGAGACCTTGCTCCGTTTCCAAACGAGCTTAAGGTGCTTTACGGTGAGCTGAGTTGTTTGCGTCGCGCTGAGTCAGCCCGTAGCCACTCCCGCACCCGTACTGTCGTCGTCGACGCAAATGGAAAGCGTGAGTCACCGACTCGCGTGTACGCTTCTCATTAGCGTCACTCGTGTGATGAGTGTTTTTTTTTTTTTTTATGGGCGTGGCTAAACGAGTGCTGGCCAACGTCAAGGCAGAACCGGAGATGCCAGATCAGACGCCAAACTCTGGGCCCCATCGTTAATTGTCATGAAGGGGGATACGGCCGGCCGCCATCTGTCCACGGGGTCCCTCGTCTCCCCTTCCCGATCTTGTATAAATATCAAAAAGTAGAAAGGAGGACATTACACCATGGACTTCCTGCAAACCTGGTCCAAACAGGTGCAACAGTGCGCCACTTGATGACGTGTCCATCGCCATTTCCCTTGTCAAGTTTGAGTGGGACTGTTTACAAGTCAAAGTAGGTCACTGGTGCTGTGATTCATGCCAAAGTCCTTCGCTTCTCTTCTTGTCGTAGTTGCGCAACACTCGTGTCATGTGGCGACGCCCACGGGAGATTAACATTTCTTTCGTTCCATTTCAAGGCGCCGCGCACGTGTGTCACATGAGTGGTGTCACGCTCAAGTTGATTTGGACTGCTCTCTCTCTCTCTCTCAGGTGTGACCCCAAAAAACAAGTGAGCAAATAATTAAGCGAGCGACTAATTTGGAGCCAGGCACGTGATTGGCCGCTCACTCCTTTCTTTGTATGTGCGTGCGCGTGGGTGAATGGAGTTCAACATAACGTCCAAATGGGCTCGTGAGTCACTGTGGCTGCACTGCGAGCTTGTGCTGTTGACTGAGAAAATGATTCAGGGGGGCCACCCGAGCAGCTGTCCCAACAGGGGGCTCCTGAGAGCCGCCGCACAACTTGTGCCGTCCGTGGTCTCACTCGGCGACTGGCACGGCCCCACAGACGTTTCCTGCTATTCATGCGAGCAAAAGGTCACGACTTTCTCCGCAGCGTCGGACGTGCGCCGTTGCACCCCCACCCCCCCCCCCCGCCCGCGTTGACTAAGAAGCAGGAAGCCCACTTTGACCCACCGAGTAGGAAGTCAGATAAAATCCTGAAAGGCTTTCATAAAAACTTGATTTGTTTTTAACACGGTGTGATTGATGACCGTGTGCGTGTGTGTACTTTCCACTGTCGCCATTTTTTTCGGCATGTCCGCCAAAGTCGTTGAGTACATTGATACAATTGAAATAGCATGAACATATCAAATGACCGAGAAATGAAGACACGCGTTACTAACCCGAACGTACAAGCTAACAAATTGACATCCCAACTGTCCCGTCGACAACTAATAGTTGAATGGCGAATAAAAGTCAATCGTTAATGTCCAGGATGCACTTGCTATGAGATGGCTACCAAATGCCTATTTGTCTGACATGGTGAGGCAAGTGGCCGATTGTTGCTTTGAAGCGTCTTGAGTGATGGTTGCCGTGGAAACAAGAGTCCGACTTGTGGGCGACGACCGACCGTGAGTCAGCGAAGCAGACGACTCGAGAGTGCATCTGCTGGCACCATTTACATTTTTTTCCCTTCTTCATCTTGATTGCTTGGACTCCAAATGATGACTCGCCCAAAATGCACAAAAAGAAGCAACTTTGGCCATGTCATCTTTCCATGAAGAATGTTGGCATGGCTAACTGTGAAGAACGTTGCCTTCCTCCCCTCCTGGTGATGAGCTGTGGGAGTCGCAGCCGTGTTTTCGGCCTTCCACCTGCTCCCACCCCTGGGAGCCCGTCGGTGCTGCAGAGCCCCAGCCTTGTCCGGACTTGTCGGAGCGCGGCGGGCGGTCCCACCGTTACAGGTCAGGCCTGTTTTCTTGTGCCTGCCGTCTCATCTCGCATGGGATGCCGCCGATATTAAGTGTAACAACACCTGAGACACCGCCCACGTGTGTGTGTGTTCACGTACAGTAATTGCGTATAAGATGGCGCAAAATGTGTTTGGCACAATTTTTGTTTTTGCCAAGTTTCCATCGTTTTGTTTTGATGAACAGTCTGCTGCTCGGCGTGGCTTTGTTTTTGTCTTCGTGACTAACGCTTGTTGGCTTTTGCCTTTGACCTGGTCCAGTCTTGCAGTGAGGCTCAAGAAGCATAGTCGTCAAGTTCCAACGGAGTCGTGGTCATCGGCAGGCAAAGCGGGTCCACGTCTGAGCCTTGCGAAGAAACATAGAGCTGCTAGCCTAGTGTGGGAGTCGGGCTTTGACGGGGGGGGGGATCTGGTGTCCCGAGCGAACGGGTGGAAAGCAAGACATCTCGCCACCTTGAAGCTGCTGAAGCTGGTTCCAAACACGGGTCGCGGGTGGCCGGCCGCAGAGCCCGCGGCGGGCCCGCAGCAGGTTGCCCGGCAGGCTGTGTTGTGTCAGGCAGGCCGGAGCTGGAGGAGCTCCCGGAGGGTGGGAAAGGGGAGGCCCAGGTGGTCACCGCTGACTCCTCAGCGCCGACACAGAGGCTCGTTAGGTTCTCGCACGAACCGACGCAAGCGGCCGCAACTGCAAACTGTTTTGGTCAAACTGTTGCCAAAGAGTTGAAGTTGTGGCCGCTTTTTTTCCCCTCAGCGTTTGGACACTTCAATGGGTGGTTTTCCCGAGCGAGCCTGGCCCGTTAGCTGCTTCGTTGCGTAAGCTATTTAGGGATACGTTGCTCTTATTGTAACCGGCTGCCAAACCGAGTCGTCATTGTCACTTTTGTCTTTGCTAATACTTGCCATTTGTAACTTTTCTCTTCCCGTTTCCCAATGGATCCAAATGACCCTCTTAACCCATTTTTTTTTTCTTTTTAATTAAAACCCATCTCCCCTCCCTCCCCCTATCTCTTTTTGTTTTTCAACCGAAGCCATATTGCTAACTTTAGCGCTAATTATTATTATTAGCGCTAATTTGGATTTGCGTATTTCTTTCATAATGCATGAAGAAAGAAAAGGCATTTTAGCAAGCATGTGAGTGAGTGAGCGAGCGAGCGAGTGTGTCCTTTTGGACTGGCTTTTTCTCTTCCTGTGGGACTGACTCTAAGTGCTAATTACCTTTGGCGCACTAATGAGAAGCAGCTACTCCAGGTCACAATATACCGTACGACTTATTAATTGCAAGCATGAAGTTGTCAGAAGCCCATACAAATTCTCTCTATTGAATTTTAAGCCCCCCAAAAAAAGAAATTCGGAGTTTGTCGCCACGGAGACGATAATGCGGGCCTTCTCCCTCCCGGCCGAGTCAGCGGAGACGTGTCGGCGCGTCCCGCCGGACCCGATCTAGCCGCGCCGTCCTTTCCATCATCCCCGCCATGATGAGATAATCATTGCTGGCAGAGAGCTTAATGTGGCCCAATTAGTTGACTGATGACACGTGGTAACCCGCTTACGGCCGTGCGACAGACACCGTGCCTCGGAGCCTCCGTGTGCGCCACGGCTTGCCTGCGTGGCTGCCTGCCTGCCTGCCTGCGTGGCTGCCTGCGTGGCTGCCTACGTGGCTGCCTGCCTGCGTGGCTGCCTGCCTGCGTGGCTGCCTGCCTGCCTGCCCGCCTGCCTAACCGCCCGCCCGCCCGCCCGCCCGCCTGCCTGCCTGCCTGCCTGAAGGCTTACATTGTCACTTTGAGCTTCTTTTCCAGTTCCATGCAGTTGTTTGCCTTGTTTAAAAATGCCCAAACGGTCCTTCAGAATCGCCTGGCTTGATACAAAGCATTTGAATCCTTACAAGTGCACCGTTATCCGGATCATGGCTTCTTTGCAATATAGAGAATGGTCGAAATCATTCTGAAATTGATTGAATACTTATGACGGATACATGATCTAAAATGATGAAAAAAACAACACATTTGAAATTCCTGTTACCAGACCCAGTCAGAATAGCACAGATTCCACCTTTGCCCTCAGCGCAGGCCTTTCCAACGTTTCCCAGAAAGCGCCGGCGTGTCGTTGTCTGCACTCTTGCTCATCAACTGACAAACGGCCCTAAAAGCAGCACCGGTCGCTCGCTGAAGCTAATACGAAAAAGCAGTCAGTAAATAAATAAGCGCGTAATACGCCGAGTGGGGCGGCGGTGCGTCTCGGCTCGGCCGCGTTTCTCAGAAGACGGCGGCGGGCCGGCCGGCCGGCCCGCCGGCCTAATGAGAGGAGCCGAGGTGCATGCCTGTGCACATGGCAGCGCAAATTAAAACGTCTCCCGCGGGCCGCCTCTCTAATTCGCTGGCACCGTGCCCCCGGCCTGTCCCCGAATTACCAGCGTGCCCCCTTCCCGCCTCCAGCCGGCCGCGGCCGGCGAGCCCCTCTTGTTCCTCTCTGAATCTATAACAGAACACATGAGAAATTCAATTCCAACGTGTTTTTGAGGCCGGCTCGGTGTTTCTGTCCATGCCGGTCCAAATTTAGAATCTGATCTGATTCTAGGAACACAAGTTTAGGGGCGATGGGCTAAATTCCAACGTTGGGTGCTAGCACAAAATATTTGTCTTCAAAACTTGATTGTTGTGCTTGTACTTTGTGCTCTTTCCATTTTGAATGGGAAGTCCTCATAAAGTGTACCTAATAAAGTGACCCCGGAGCATTTGTCACTTTCATTCCCGCTCACGTCCGTCAATCTCTACTGTAATTGCGCGGGTATTAGCGGGCAACTCACGAGGTGGTTGCCATGGCGACACCACTTAGTTTTCACATTCTTTCAACATTGACCAAAATAGCCTCCTGCTTTCAAATCTCATTGCCATTACGTTTGCTAGCGTGAAGCGACACACCCACTGGTGTAATAATAAATAACCATGAAAGAATTGCCAGAAGAAAAAAAGACGTATTCAAACGTGTCATCCTTTGAGGCGGGCGGGCGGGCGGGTTGGGTGAGCAAGACAATAAAAATGAGGACAAAAAGCCGCACGTGAATGGAATGAATTAAAAAGTGGCTCTGCTCGCTCGCAGTCTAGACTTGAAGTGAGTCAAAAGCGTCCCCGCCTGAGTCCAACATTCCCACTCACCCCACATGAATGTGTTCGATATTAGCGCGCAAGGACGGGAACAAAGTCGTCGTAAATAATCTTCTCCAATCATGAGAGTGAAAAACAGCATTTGCAGACCCTTTTCAAAGCAGATTCAATTGCATACCTTGTTCATGTCCAAAGTGATTCTCTTTTTTTTTTGCAAAGAATTTGGCCAATTGGCGACACAGCTCCTCTTTTAGGTTCTCAGTACAGCAGCAGTCATAGGAGTCAAGTCCCCATAACTTTCATCCTCATCCCGCCATGGCTACATCACTGGGTGACATCACGGTGCCTGCCTTGATTTTGTGCCAGGGAAATCCCAGAGCCTGACAAACAAAGCCGACCGAGCGAGGCGTATGTTTTGGAGTCAAAGCGAGCGACGGCCTTGCTTATGAACGGGAACGCGTCCAGCCAGCCAGCCAGCACGTGCCCCTGTACTGCCGCCGCCGCCGCTGATGTTGTTGTTGTTGGAGGTGTTGTTTTCAAATGTCTCTGCCGAGCGTACTGGAAGCAGGTGACTCAAGCTAGGCTCAGGTAACCCATATGTTCCCCACATACTAAAAAAAAAAGGTAAACAAGCGTGTCATGACATCTAATAGAGCTTTTGAATAAGAGCATGAATGGAAGGAGGGGGGAGACTTTGTACCTTTTGCCCCGGCCGGCCATTGATGTGCAACACGCGTGACTTGTTGCAACACAAGCCACTGATGAATACGCATTTGTGCGGGTGTGTTTGCTTGCGTGTGTGTGTGTGTGTGTGGAGCTAAATAATCCCACAAAAACATGTGTCACAAGGTGTCCCTAAAGTTGAGAGCAGGAAGGGGATGTTTGGCGGATGTGCTCCAATTCCATTGCTAAGCACTTATTTACAATATTACGTCTACATGTCGATTCCTAACACAATTTCTTGATTTCTTTGGTCCAAATTTTGTGAAATTGTAACTCGCAGTTCATTTCTGGTGCAACAGCTAAAGTTGTACGTCAAGAACCAAACTATCATCAAGTATTCTTTTCTCATGAGATCCCTTTTGAGATTTGTGGCGTGAGGTGGCCTTGGCCTCACGTTGACGCCGTGTTGGCATTCCTTCTGCTTCTTTGTTGCCTGGCTCACGGCCGTGTTTACATCCTGTGCGCCTTTCACCCCATTTGTCCTCCGATGTGACGGGCGCTCGCCGCCCCGCCCAACGCGTACACACTCCTCTCCTCTCCTCTCCTCTCCTCTCCTCTCCTCTCCTCTCCTATCTCGCCGGAGGAAATAGCAGAAGTGGCGTGCCAGTCGCAGCTCACCGCAAAGCCTCACCGTGGCCGCTTTGGGTATAAATCACGGACGGGATAGGAGCGAGGGCGAGCCGGCTGCCGTAAATAGAAGGGCCGTGCGTGTCGTAACAGCTCGGAGCCATAGAAAAAAGGGGCCTGCGGCTTGTGTGTTTTCATTTACATTTTTTCGCCGGGCTGCAAAAAGGCCTGGCATTGTTTGCAGTCATGAGACCAGGGCAGGTTGTCGAGTTCGCCGTTCCGAGGTCAACGTTGTGTAATACAAATGTGTCATTTGTACTCGGATTGTTTTATTTTGTGGCAAATAGAGTTTGGATGATTTTCATGTTGTCATCTAATCATTCCAGACACTCACTTTTCAATGGTATTTGTGATTTGTAATTGAAGTCCCCTGGAAGGGACCACACACACACACACATACACACACACACACACACACATTAGTCACTTGAAGACCCTGCCTGGCTTCTGGGTGGGGAGGGGGGGGGGCACACTGGAGTCACATGTATGTGCTTGAGGGTGAAACAATATCTATTCAGTGCAGATGGGCTGTGTTTTTTTTTTTTATGTATGTCAGCAGGTCACGTCAGGACGCAAATCAAACGGCCGCCCTGCCTGCTCCGGCCTGCTCCGGCCCGATCGTCTCCTCCCAAGTGACATAACAGCGGTGGAAGTCCATCTGTTTCTCCTTAGCTTGCTCTCTCGCTCGCGCCCTCCTCAGCTCAGTTCGGTTGGGCTCGGCACGCCGCTCTTGGAACAGAGGTGGCAAAAGTACGCTCTCTCTGTACTTGAGCAGAAGTACAGATATTTGAGCAGAAAAAAAGACTCTGGGAAAGGCAGAGAAGTACAGTTGTAACTTGATGAGGAGTTTTATTATCATTGTAAGAAGTCCATTTTCCTAACAATTTAATTCCATGATTCGTTTAAAGCCGCCAATAAACAATCACAATAATATGTGAACAAAAAATGAGCTCTGTATGCAGTACAAACACAAGACAGTAAATGAGAATGTACTGAAAAAGCCTCATGGCGTGCTTCAGGGTTCCGTATTCAGACCACCGATGTTGACGATTCATGCGAATATTCTCTGATCATTTGCATGTTGCCGTGTTCCTTTTTTGAGGGTGATGATGTCATAAGCTATTGTTCTCCTGACTCAGCTTCCAAAACACTCCAGTTGCTGCCATCAGCCTTTGACACAGTTCATTTTTCTTTGATGGGCTCAAGTTAGCGCAAGACCGTGTTATGTTCAAATGGCAAGCAGCTTCCATGATTGTCAACTCTTCATGTTCTTTTTAAGCACATGAAAAATATTTGATTATCAATGAACGGATGAACCATAAGTTGTATGCAATACTTTTGTCCCCATAGCCTACACTGTGAACTTGCTTTTTCTATGGCTGCGCAAACATTGTGAATAGTTACCAATACAAATGATCATCATTATTAATAAGCTAATCTCCATAGCAAATGAGAGCTAAACCAACAAGAATGAACAATATCAACAATACAAGTGAGGCTGGTAAACAATACTGACAGGAACTGTGTCTTTGGGGCTCAAAGTCTCTCTGAGACTTATTTGTGTCAGACTTGAACCACCCTGGAGACACAACACACGCGCGCACACATCGCACACGCACGCGCGCGCACGCACAGAGGTGTGTCATGTAGCATTCAATACACATCTTGTTTGTCTATTGTTGTTGACATCATGACACATTCTTGGATCAGCATTTAGAGCTAGTAAATGTATTTAATTAAGCTCAAAAAACAATAGTGATCATACGAAAACCTGCTCCTTGATGTAAGAGCCAAGCCTGCATTTGTGATTGATTGATTGATTGATTGATTGATTGATTGATTGATTGATTGATTGACTTGTGTGTCATTGTCCGTGAATTTTACCGAGCGGCTTCACTTTTATTCGTTTTAATAGGGAAAGATTTGTTTTAGTGCAGTGTTTCCCAACCTTTTTTCATTCACGGCACACCTTTTCATTGGAAAAAATCTCGAGGCACACCACCAACAAAAATCTGTTAAGTGTTACACCAGCTTCTATATTAAAATCAGTTATATTACAACAAAAGACGTAACGTTCTATTCCTAGATATGTATGGAGAGTCGAATAATTGAATACAAATAAATCCTAAATATTCTTTAAATCGTATTTCTTTTTTAAATGAAAGTGACAGTTTTGGGAAAAAAGGTTTTAGACAGTGTAAGGAATAAGCTATTGAAAGTGATTGTGATCAAAATTCGAAAGAATCAATATGGCTTTGTTTACTGTTTTAGACTAGCTCTATCAAATATTGCGACATTAAGAACAAAGTCACTTTTAAAGACAGCGGCTGAGTGCCTATCACTGTCGAGGTGTCTCGACTTGACTGTGTATTTTACGTTGGTGAAAAATGAACAATCCAGGTTCTCCCGTTGAACTACATGCTCTTTTAATATTATTATTATTATTTTCAAATAAACATTTATGTTAAAACTTGTCTGGTGTTTTATTCCTTGTTTTTATTTTTTTGGGCATGAAAACAAAAATCTGACATTTGGTTAACTGCTTTATATGACTATGTGTAGGTAAACCTCATGGACATTCAATAGGTACACTACACGAGGTAAAAAAAAAAAAAAAAAAAAAGAATAAATAAATAAAGGGATAATTGCACAATAAAAGCACATTTAGGTGTATTCCCACACCTGGGATCGAACCAAGTTCTTACCGAGTAAGAGCCCGTGTCACTCACAAGTCGGCTGTTTCGACCTGGCACGACAGGGTCCTCTGCACTGTTTTGTACTAGTGATGTGCATTCCAGTTCTTCAGTGAACTGAATCTTTAGAATCGGTTCACTAACCCTAACCTCCTGATTGGCTGTTTGATCTGTGACGTCACTCGGACACTCCATTAGGTACACCGCCATTTTCAAGTGTACCTAATAACAGGCCACTTTATTAGGGAAATATCATGGTCAAAGGTCACAGGTGTCAAGCTCCAGTCCTCGGGGCCGCGTTCCAACATATTTTCCAAGTGACCCTCGTTAAGCGCACCTGCGTGAAAAGTTTTAGCTCCTTTCACGTTCAGCAGGAGCTAAAACTTTTCACGCAGGTGCACTTAACGAGGGAATCACACGGACACTCCATTAGGTACACCGCCATTTTCAAGTGTACCTAATAACAGGCCACTTTATTAGGGAAATATCATGGTCAAAGGTCACAGGTGTCAAGCTCTACTCCTCGGGGCCGCATTCCAACATGTTTTCCAAGATAATAAAGTGGCCTGTTATTAGGTACACTTGGAAATGGCGGTGTACCTAATGGAGTGTCCGTGTGATTCCCTCGTTAAGCGCACCTGCGTGAAAAGTTTTTGGTCACTTTCACGTTCTGCAGGAGCTAAAACTTTTCACGCAGGTGCGCTTAACGAGGGAATCACACGGACACTCCATTAGGTACACCGCCATTTTCAAGTGTACCTAAGAACAGGCCACTTTATTATTATTATTATCTTGGAAAATATGTTGGAATGCGGCCCCAAGGACTAGACCTGACACCTGTGACCTTTGCCCATGATATTTCCCTAATAAAGTGGCCACTTTATTATCTTGGAAAACATGTTGGAATGCGGCCCCGAGGACTAGAGCTTGACACACCTGTGACCTTTGACCATGATAGTCCCCTAATAAAGTGGCCTGTTATTAGGCACACTTGAAAATGGCGGTGTACCTAATGGAGTGTCCGTGTGATTCCCTCGTTAAGCGCACCTGCGTGAAAAGTTTTAGCTCCTGCAGAACGTGAAAGTGACCAAAAACTTTTCACGCAGGTGCGCTTAACGAGGGAATCACACGGACACTCCATTAGGTACACCGCCATTTTCAAGTGTACCTAATAACAGGCCACTTTATTATTATTATTATCTTGGAAAACATGTTGGAATGCGGCCCCAAGGACTAGACTTGACACCTGTGACCTTTGACCATGATATTTCCCTAATAAAGTGGCCACTTTATTATCTTGGAAAACATGTTGGAATGCGGCCCCGAGGACTAGAGCTTGACACCTGTGACCTTTGACCATGATATTTCCCTAATAAAGTGGCCTGTTATTAGGTACACCTGAAAATGGCGGTGTACCTAATGGAGTGTCCGTGTGATTCCCTCGTTAAGCGCACCTGCGTGAAAAGTTTTAGCTCCTGCCGAACGTGAAAGTGACCAAAAACTTTTCCCGCAGGTGCGCTTAACGAGGGAATCACACGGACACTCCATTAGTTACACCGCCATTTCCAAGTGTACCTAATAACAGGCCACGTTATTATCTTGGAAAACATGTTGCAATGCGGCCCCAAGGACTAGAGCTTGACACCTGTGACCTTTGACCATGATATTTCCCTAATAAAGTGGCCTGTTATTAGGTACACTTGAAAATGGCGGTGTACCTAATGGAGTGTCCGAGTGACGTCACAGATCAAACAGCCAATCAGGAGGTTAGGGTTAGTGAACCGATTCTAAAGATTCAGTTCACTTGAGAACTGGAATGCACATCACTAGTACAAAACAGTACAGACGACCCATGACTGCCGGGTCGAAATAGCCGACT
The DNA here is from genome assembly GCF_901709675.1 of Syngnathus acus. Classification (NCBI taxonomy): domain Eukaryota; kingdom Metazoa; phylum Chordata; class Actinopteri; order Syngnathiformes; family Syngnathidae; genus Syngnathus; species Syngnathus acus. The sequence goes on along the minus strand of NC_051098.1, from coordinate 16,803,164 downwards.
TGTGAGTGACACGGGCTCTTACTCGGTAAGAACTTGGTTCGATCCCAGGTGTGAGAATACACCCGAATGTGCTTTTATTGTGCAATTAACCCTTTATTTATTTCTTCTTTTTTATTTTATTTTACCTCGTGTAGTGTACCTATTGAAGTATCCATGAGGTTTACCTACACATATTGTCATATAAAGCAGTTAACCAAACGTCAGATCTGTTTTCATGCCCAAAAAAATAAAAACAAGGAATAAAACACCAGACAAGTTTTAACATACAAATGTTTATTTGAAAATAATAATAATAATAATATTAAAAGTAAATTTCAAACCAGCAATCTAATGTGAAATTGCAGTAGATATATTGGATAACAATATTTATATAGCGTATATATGCATACACGTTATTTAAAAACTACTACAAGCGTTATAAAATCAAGATGACCCAAAGAGAAGCATCATCTCCCCGTTGTTGCATAACGGCGCATCCCTTCATGCAATAAAGTTAGCCGTTAGCTTGGAGAAAACGTGCCTAAAAGAAGTGGTGTTGCAGTGAGTGGTTCTTTCTTTCTTTCCTTGGCAAATCGTCAATCGACATTCTGGCTTCCATAGTTCACGCCAGGAGGGAGCCGCAACACCTTCACTGACTGATCCGTTGATGCACGCACGGGATGGACGGAGGGAAGGAAGGAAGGAAGGAAGGCGGTCAACTGCATTGACCCGTTTGCGAACGGGAAAGCCATGATTCGTTCCCTCACTGATCCGTTCTCGCGCTGAACTGGAAATGTAAATCACTCACTCACTGACTCGTTCACTCAGATCCGTTCAGTTAGTGAACGGGAAATGCAATTCACGGCTGTTCGTGAACGGGAAGTGACGTCATTTTCTTCTTCGTTTTGATTTACGGCGAGGTGGCACCAGCTTCAATGCGCATGACCGGCACCTACTGGTTGAAGTCATATGAACTGAAAAAAGAACGAATCACTTTAGGAAGTGATTCGTTCACTCTCGTTCACTGAAAACAGAATCGTTCTTTTGAACGACTCGTTCACTCACGAGCCAACACTAACAGCAACACACACACATAAAGTGAGTATGTGCCGATGCCACAACATGAAATGTCAAGATTCTCCGATTTGCCACGCATGCACGATTAGCAAGTGGCTGAGCAGGCCTTGCGCTAACTGACCTGTGGTTTGGCGATCCTGTTTACGATGCGCTCGGTATTTAATGTTGGACAATTTCCCACGGCACAGCTGAACATCTCTCACGGCGGCACACCACACTGGTTGGGAAACACTGTTTTAGTGGATCAAATTGAACTGTTAACATAATGCTGCATTGCATGTAGACCGACTATGAATAGGTCAACTTTCTCATCCTTTTGACTCTTGTTCTTTCTTCACCTTTGACGTCACCAACTACTGGCCTGACATGCACATTGCAACAAGTTTGGCATTTTGAATGAATAACTCAAAGCTTGCGGTACAAATATTGAGTCAAGGGAATGAAAAAGAAAAACATCTTTCATGTGCTTCGAGTGCCCTCTTTGAGTCACAAAGACATTGGAAGAGTCTCACACGCGACCTCAATGACACGGCGCGTTCTCACGCTGTGTCCTGACTCGGCCTCGTTCGCAGTCGCTGAACATAAGGATCGCATATGGCTCTGCTCTGGCGGGCGTCCACACCCACATTCCTCCCTCCCGTGTGACGAGCCTCTCACCCCCGCACGCCTGCCCGCCTGTCTGTCTGTCTGTCTGCCCGCCCGCCTGCCTGCCTGCGTGGCTGCCTGCCTGCCTGCATGGCTGCCTGCCTGCATGGCTGCCTGCCTGCATGGCTGCCTGCCTGCATGGCTGCCTGCCTGCATGGCTGCCTGCCTGCCTGCCTGCGTGGCTGCCTGCGAGGAGAAATCAGACGCCACAAGTGGGAAGTTCAACTTCCACACGGCTCCTGTGACGGCAAAAATCCCAGCCAGTCGCTTTGACCTGGAAATGTCGGCGGACCCGTCAAAGTCTGACCTCAAAGTTGACACTAAAACGAATACATTTTGTTTTGACTTGCTGGATTGGAATTTGTTTTACAATAAAAATGTATTTATTTGCAGCAATGTTTTGAGTCTTGATGAGCTGAGCGGCTTCACCTGGTCGAAAAAACTTCATTTGAACATTCATCACGTCTTCTCAAATGATCCAAACAAATGCAGAGCTTCAACACATAAGTACATTTATTCAAGATTGAATACATTGATATTGAACAAGTAACATACTGTAGTTGATTGCAAACAACACAGCACACGTACGTCTGTGGTATATAAGTTAAATGTAACAGAAGTTGGACTTGAAAATATCTTGGGAGCTCTTATCATTTTGCACTCTTGATAAAAATGTATTTAAAAGTGCACTTGTTTGTTTTTGATGCATACAATTACAAAAAAACAACAAGCCAGACAGACAGACCGGTTTGTTTGTTTGCATTGTAAAGTCTCAATATAGAAATGTAAATATAACAATTAGCTTTGCGTGTTGTGAAAAGACCAGCTAAATACAAGAACAACATTGTCAGTTTACAAAAGTTTAGCACGGAAATCACTGCATCTCTAAGTAAACTTCATTCCCCCCCCCCCGACGATTGACGAGAACGACACAAACGACGACACAGCGCTATGTATATTACAATAAAATATCTGTCATAAAAAGACAGAACCAAATATAACAATAGCCACATCAAATTAAGGAATACAATGCATAGATTGAATCATTTTAAATGTCAAAATATCATTTACAGCTTTTGTTTGTCTAATTTTCGTTTGAAACCCATTATTTCAATAACAATTCATTTTCACTTGAGTGACCGGCACAAATATATACATGATATATGTCTCTATATATCCAGATGTGATAATCGACATTTTTTAAAAAAGAATATGAACATGTCACTAAAAGGCAAATTTGGCCATGTTTGAAAGGCGACATGTGGCAACAAAGCCAAACAGCAGCTTTGTTAAAGGTGGCTTTTCAATACTAATCAAGAAACAACAAAAAACAAGCCCATTTGAAATGTTCAGTATCTTTAAACCGCTGCCACAAAACCAAACAGCGGGACGGCTTCATCTGTCGTCAAGGCCACCTCCAATTTGTGACGAGGTGGAAAAGCCGCCACGACTCGGCAGAAAGGCCGCCACGACTCGGCAGAAAAGCTGCCACCACTCACGCTTGTCTGTCCGGAGGCAACCGGCAAAGAGAGGATCTGATCTGACCGTCTCTTCTGGACTTGAGCAGTGTGTGTGTGTGTGTGTGTGTGTATATATATATATATACTGTACATACATATGTATATGTGTGTGTGCGTGTATGTATGTTTTATATATATATATATATATATATAAAATTTTATATATATATAGAAATATGTATATAGGCCTCTGTGGTATTAAGGATCTGAGTGCAAGTCTTGCACTAGAATAAATCTATATTAAACACAATAATTTATGTCACTCATATATATATATATATATATATCTATATATATATATATATATATATAAAACAATTGAGTAAATATGTAATGTTAATATACAATCTTAAGCTATGTACAGGCAGAAGCGTCCGATGAAGAGATGGCGAGGGCTCAACAACTACAAAAATGATTTTGTAATTTAAAAAAGAAAAGAATCCAGTTTTCTCTTGGAGCCAGATTGGATTTTTGCTTGCTGTGTAAACGCGGCGTAGTCTTTGGAGCTGGGCGGGGGCGGCCGATCGGGCTCCTCGACTCGTTTGATGTCCGCCTGCTCCGATTGGAATGATCAAATGACGAGCTGACCGTTTCAATCAGGCGTGTTGGAGACATCCAGGATATTGGTCTCGGAGGAGCGCAATTGCCCAGCCAGGCCACCGCCCCCGCTTTGGACACGCACACAAACAAACAAACAAACAAACGTTGTGTACATTCATTCAAGAGAAGGACACGAAGAAATCTTTGGCCTTTGAGCGGCTGGCTTCTTTATGCTGATGACGTTCTGCTGGTCAGTCGCATGCATTCACAGTGCTGGAAAGGTGGAATGGAAGGCACCCAAAAGTGGTTCAAGACCAAGGGACAGCTTTTGGAACAAAGGGCCGAGAAAGTTGAACCGAGAAGGGAAGTCTACCGCCAAGTCCAGTTGCCTTTGATTCAACCTTTGCAGAAAATTCAACAGACGCTGTGTGTCGAGAAACGCTCCTTAGTTAAGGCAAATTTGGCACTCAATCAATCATCCTGCCACTTCAAGTCATCCATTCAACAGGAATGTTAAAGGTCAAGACATTTTCCAGCAAAAGTCAGTCAGATTGATTGTACTTTTTTCTTTCCTTCCTAGCCAGACACCCAGCTGTGAGTGGTGGTCTTGACCCCGTGGGGGAAGCCTTGCTGGGTCGCCATGGGCTCAAAGTTGAAGTCCAGCGAGTCGCCGTCCATCAGAGTTTCATGGAGGACGGTCTCCATGTCAAATTCAAACTTCTCGATGGACATGTCGTCCAGGTCGCTGGGCAGCTTCTCCGGGTGAGGGGGCGGCGCCAGGCCCAGCCGTCCGTATCCGTTGGTGTTCAGGGGGCAGAAGCCGCCGGGCGCCATGCCGCCGCCGCCGCCCAGGTGGCCCGGGAGGCCGTACGCCATCTGCATCTGGTTCTTGGCTGAAGGCAGAGGGGCCGAGCCGCCGCCGCCGTGGTTGAGGGACATGAGCAGGCGGCCGTTCATGGCGTGCGGGTGGGCGTGGGGCAGGCCGTGAGGGTGAGCCCTCGCCATCAGTTTGGCCACGTGCTGGCCGCTGTACGGCGGCAGCATGCAGCCGCTCGACTGAGACACCGCCGCGTCCACTGACGGCAAGAGGTCTCCGTGCTGGTCTGCGTCTGACGTGAGCAGCTCCTTGAGGAGCCCGGGCAGCTGTACCGAGCCGTGGCCGTAGGCGGGCCCGAAGGCGGGCTTGCCGTCGGCCAGGCTCTGCATGGGCGACATAGCGTTGATGGGCGCCGGAGCGTACGCGCACTTGCGGTACTCCTGCTGAGGCTGCGACGGCATGCTGGGCGAGCTGTAAGGAGGGTAGCCCGGGCTGGGCTGCATCATGGGCGAGGACTGAGAGGACCCGGGGGTGCCCGCCCCTCCGCCCACCTGAGAGTTGTTGGGCGAGAGCAAGTTGAGATTGTCCAAGAGGTTCTCCATGACGTTCTCCGAGCCGTGTCCCAAAGAGCCCGTCATCTCGCTGAGGCTGGGCAGCGTGGCGGTCATCTTGGGCCCCCCCGGGGCGCCCGGGTAGCCCATGTGCGCCGCCTCCGCCTCGCCCAGGTCGTCCTCGGGCATGAAGGGCGAGAGGCGCCCGCTGACCGTGCTGGCGTTGGAGCTGGTGCGAGGCCGGAAGCTGCTCCAGGCGTCAAAGTCGTCGTTGCTGTGCGAGTTGGGGCTGCCGGGCCACTTGCTGTAGGAGCCCGGGCTGTCGGCGCCGCCGCCGCCGCCGACGTCCGGCCCGCCCTGAAGAGACAGCTGTGGGGGGGGGGTAACAATTGGGCTCAACAATTGCAACAATCCAACTCGGCATCGTCATTCATATCCATCATTTGCGGAAGCCGGACTGCGGCTCGCACCAATTTTCAGTGAGAACTAAAAAAAAACACAAGACATGCAATTCTCCAGATGAATCGATTTCAAAAAAGCACATTTTTGTGGCATAGCCCAATTTTACCCGGAGGAGTTTTTTTTCTTTTTCCCTCTTGGCAAAAGAAAGACATCATGGAATTGGTCATGCAAGGCTAAAAATCAAATCTATTCATATCAAAAGGCGGCTATTTGTGTTACAAGCAGTGATAAAAAAAAGTTCATTATTCGTTGCACGCCATTTGTAATCAATCTGAAAAGCACCTTTTTCTTGGTGGCGCGTCCTCGGCTTTTGGTGAATTTGCTGTTGTTGTCCATGGAGGCGGCCCGTCGTCGTGGCGATTTGCCGCTCTTCCCGCCCTCGGGGTTCAGCATCCACCACGAGCTCTTGCCCGTGCCCTCATTCTGGACGCGGACGAAGCGGCTGTGCAGCGACAGGTTGTGCCTGATGGAGTTCTGCAAGGAGGCAAGGGGAGGGAGGGGGCGAACACAAGAGAGTGAGAGCTTTGCCCTTTCAAACAAATGCACATTTGACTTGACGTTAGAGTGCAAATCCATTTTCCAGCTGCTGCTGCTGCAAAACAGGTGCAACTTGACAGACGTCGCCAGGAGAAAGAAGAAAATGACATTTTAATGTCACTCGGGAATACGAGCACATCGTTGTTGTGCTAACGTGGGATATCAACCGATGGGCCAGGTCAACGGATTCGCAATGATAACCCAGAGATTGTCCTTCACAAGCTTCTTCATTTGCAACAAGAACCTGCATCATTTGGATGTCTCCTTGCAAATGTCAAGTCATTCCCATTTTCAATCATGATGACGGGACAGAGCGGGCCAAACTTTGCCCACCCTTGCTCGATACGTTGACGCGCTAATCTCTTAACATGAACAAAACACTGATAACGCACATTCCACTTGTGTCTCCTCTGCACCGGAGGAAACAAAATCCTGCCTGCCCCCCCCGCCCCCTCCCGCTCTCTTCCTAGCTTAATACTGCAGCCCGTCGTTGCTGGGTGACAAGTATTTTTGTGCCAGGAGTAAGTGGGGCGTAACTAAAGCACCGCAAACAAATGAACAAGAATATTGGCCAAAGGTCTGCTGGGAGAGAAGCAGCAGCAGCTTGCCTGGCTGCCTGCCTGCCTGCCTGGCTGCCTGCGTGGCTGCCTGCCTGCCTGCCTGCCTGCCTGCCTGCCTGCCTGCCTGGCTGCCTGCGTGGCTGCCTGCCTGCCTGCCTGCCTGCCTGCCTGCCTGCCTGCCTGCCTGCCTGCCTGCCTGCCTGCTGGGATTTGGAGGTTTTAAAGCAGCAAAAAGGAACCAACGAGGCACGGCGGCTAATAGTTTTGTCCACACTGGCACATATCCTGAAATATGTTCCTACTCGCGTGCATCACATCTGCTTCGCCCATAGCATGCTATGAAAAGTGCCATTTGATTCAGGAATTGACCTATTTGTGCCTTTTCTCTATATGATGCCATAAGATGGCGCCAAAGCCCTGAAACTAATCATTGGCGTCAAGGAAGTATTGTTCAAGTACGTGGGCAGAAGCTTCCTGGGTTGCGAGTGGAGAGTCTTTGTACATGTGCACTTCTAGCACGCACTCCCCCCCCCAAACATTAAATATAAATATTGTAATTGAGTTGATCATTATTATTATTATTATTTTATTTTTATTATCTTATTCTATTATTTTTGCCAGGGGTCAAATGAACAGTTTTTGTTGTCGTCTTATTGCACGTGCAGCTGTTATGAAATCTAAATAAATGTGCATTGTATTGTTTCACTTTGGGGTTGCATTTTATGAGCGCGCCAAAGCCGAGCGGCTCGTGACCTGCCCTGTTTCCGACTCACCTTGCAGCCAGCGCACGAGGAATCTCGACATTCCAGCTAATCACCGTGTGCAAAGTTCAATCGTAATCACAGCCAACGTGTTACTATCTCTTAGGAAACAGTAGAGACAGGATTCCCAGCCGGCAGGCAGGCAGGCAGGCAGGCCGGCCAACCAGCCAGTCATCACATTCAACATTCCTCAGCGTGCATGCTTACAAAAGCCAAGGTTCCACAACGCACATTGTGCAAAAGAACATTCGGCTGCACTTTCATTCGACACAAAATCCAAAATGAAAAATAAAATACGCTCTCGCTTGTGCGAGTCGGAGCAAACAACGCCGGCGAGCGACAGAGCTGCTGGCAAAACACCAGGAAGTGAGCACATGAAAGAGCAGCGGGACAGGAAGCGGGCTCGACTTCCTGCCGAGCCCAGCCCGGCCCGGCCCGGCCCACCTCGGCGAGGAAAAGGCCAAAGGAATGCGCGAGTGAGCCCAGCGCACGCACCTCCGACTTTAACCTGGGACCGGAGCGTGACTCAAGCTAGAGGTGGCGGCGGCCGTTGTCGTCAATGTGCACGATTTAGGCGGGCGGGAGGGAGAAAGAGCGGCAGTGTGTGGCAAAGTGGCAAGAAGCAGTCAAGAGCGTTTTGTGCCAGTTGCGCTCAAAGAGCGCACTGTTCATTCAGCCCTTCCCACGTTGCCTTGTCTCCTGCATAGTCCCTTTTTTGAAATGTTTTTTTTCTGTCTGCGCAACTGGAAAAGCTTACAGGACAATCCGTTAAGACGTCAAAAATGGTGCTGACCGACCTAAAGGTACAACAAGACGCTTTTGCCTCGGTGTCCAATCAACACGACGACTGCGATGAGCATATTTTCTCGTGGTAATATGAAGGACTGGGACAGAAGCACTTTGCTTGTTCAATAAGGTGAAAGCGCGCTCCAGGATGTCAATGCACCAAATTGGGCGGAAACGCTCGCACCTCAAATGTCAGCGCGCTGGCTGAAAGGAAATCCCCCGCGAGGGCGTGACGCCTCCTGCGACACGCAGCGCCGAATCACCAGAAAGCCACAAGCCCAAGCTCGGCTGCAAAAAAAGCTCCAGCAGCCCACGTGCGGCGGCGGCGCTTTGCAGCCAAAGTGGGCGACAGGTGCAAACACGCCGGGCCGGCCGACATATGGACATGTGGAAAGAAAGGTGCTTTTTTTTCCTCTTCGTGTTCTGGATGCTGTCAAATGGAAGCAGCTGAGGCCCAGTCGTGCTGAGGCGGAGCAGTGCGGTCACCGCTGAAAAGGGAGCAAGACGCTCGCACCGCTAATGCTAAAGGTGCTTAAGGCGCACTCGGGTTGACAGGACAAAGAGATATTGAAAAGTCAAATCTCTATCCTGGATGCTAACTTGCAAATCAGACACATGGCCTAGTCGAGCTCGCAATGTCCCGCGGTGGCGCTAGCTAGCCCGGCAAATTCTGTCGCAAGCACAAAATCAAATCAAATCAAATCTGATCAACACACCTTGTTCACATTAGCACATCCAATCCAGACAGAGTGCAGCGACTTCATGTGTTTGCACTTTGATACGTTATCAGCGCCAATAAGAAGCGACTGGCCGCAATGGCTGCTTGGCCTATTAACGCAAGTCAATAGGCCATAAAAGGCAGCGGGGAAATTCTCAAAAAAAAAAGCACAAGGGAAATAACAAGCCTGCAACTTTTTTTCCATCTTAATTTGCTTCATTTAATCTGTGCAGGGGGTATAAAAAAAAAAAAGGCCTCGGGTTTGACTGCACACAAGCGCGTCACTGTGAAAGGGCTTATAAATAGACAGTCGCTCTTTTTAAAAATAGGACCGGCTGTACAAAAAAAGAAACACCCGAGGATAGAGCGGCAAGCTGGAACCGGGTTGTCTGTACGCCACAATGCCCCCCCCCAACCGCGCGCCATCTCACCATACCGCAGGGATGGCTCACACACACAGCTGATGGTGGAAAAGAAAAAGAAAAAGAAAAGCTCTCTTTTTGTGCCATAATGCAATTTGGAGGCCTGGACACTGAGCGCTTCAGTGTGGATGGAGGTCCTTAAATCCACTTTGGGCCAAGTGGCTGACTGTGACGTTTGGAGAGAAGAAAAAAAAAAGTCAGCAGGAGCAGCAAAAGTGTCTGCTAACGTATTTACAGACAACCCCTTGACCCGGACCTCCGTGTCGCGGAAGCGGAGTTGTCGGACGCTGAGAGAGAGACCGGCGAGGAACGAACACCTCGGCATCTTTCATCGGCGTACCGCGGCGCCGAGCGATTAGCGGGCTTCCTGCCGCACAGGAAGAGCTGGCGGCTCCTGATACCGATCCCGCTCAGACGTGGGCTTGGATGCAAAAGTGGAGTGGCGGATTGAAAACAGGGTTCTGCACTTGGCGGGCCAAACAAGAGGAAAAGAAGGAAAGAGCAAACAAATGGAGGCTACGGGATTCGTCTTTGTACCGTATTCAATGGAATCCCACGCAACGCAATCGGCAATCGGCTCCTCGTTACAGTCAATCAAGTTGGGCAGAAAGTTGGGAAAGACTTCAGAGTTGAACATTTGAAAGTTTTCTAAAGGTCAACTTCAGTTTGGGTGCTGCACATTTTGGGTTCACGGTGAAAACCTTTTAGTTTCCCATAAAAGCGGCGCGAGAATGACTCATCTCTGGCCATTTCGCCAAATGGAGAGCGCAGCTGTGTGATTGAGAGCCCATTACGTCTGTCCGAGGGCCCCGAAGAGCTTTTTGCTCGCCGCTTAATTCACTCCGCGAGGCGTTTGCCCAGACTGCCGCCACATTTGAGCCGGCAAATTCCAACGACACGTTAGCTAGCTGCTGAAGACACAAAAGTTAGACCAAAGATACTCTTTTTCTGAAAGTGATTGTTTTTTTACAGGATGAAACCTTTTTTGGGTGTAATACGTCTTATGACCAGTCGTGGTCAGAGCGGAACCCCAACAATGCCGCAAATTCTTCCATTTCCTCTTCTTCTTCGATTTGAACCGATTGAAACTGAAAATGACCTCACGCTCTGACGTGGCAAGCAATCAGGGCTCCTCTGGCATGTTCTTTGCCAGCAAAATGCCAAACTTCTATTTTCAGTGTGATTTCCTGAGTCAGAGCCCAACGACGTGCAGCTCATGTGCACGCAGACAGGGAGCGCGTTGTGCTGGCTAAGCTGGCCGTGCGAAAAGATGTGCATGTGCCGCTATATGCCACACAATTGCCAGTCTGTCGACGCACAGAGCGCCGTCTGTGGGGCCGGCTTATTTTGCGCCTCCGACTGCTCGGCCGGGCCGGGCCGGGCCGAGCCGAGCGGACTGGGTCGTTGCCCTCGCCTGGCCCCGGATAAAGATGCAGTGTGCGGACCACTGCAGGATGCCTGTGTGGAATGGACACGGTTCCATTTCCACCCTCCTAAGGTGAGGGAGGGAGGGAGGGAGGGAGGGAGGGAGGATAGCCCCTGACTGCTCCAATCGACTTAAATAACGATCCAATTAAGCAGTTCAATGTAAACTTGGTCTGAAGAAAGTTTATTGGCTTATGTCTGTCCTGATATTCCCTAGAACTTTTTCCCACCTGTCATCTGTGGGGAAAATTTCGATTTCATCATCATTTTTTGAAGAACTTTTGGGGGCTTGTAAAATATCCTTATGAGAATGGATATCATTGTTGAGCATGGCCCCTTTAATGAGCAACAGCAGTGTTGTTTGTCTTTCGCTCGGTTCGGTGCCAGCTAGCGAGGCCACTGAAGTTTTGGGGCGGGGAAAGAAAATCAAAAGCCAAAATGGCCACCCACAATATCTGAGCTGTTTTCTATTAAAAGCGGCGCGGCACCAAAACGGAGATGGCCGTGTGCGTGCGTGCGTGCGTGCGTGGCCCGTCTCACAGGTATTCAACTGAAGCTTCAGAGGGGCTGCGCGAGACAAAATGGGAAGCACTTAGCCGTTTGCCGCTTCAAAAATGAACAAGCGCGCCAACAAGATCGAATGAAGCCGTGACTGCCCCCCCCTCGACTTTGTTTTATTATAAATAGCAGAGCTCATTATGAGATGGAAATGATGGTGACACATCAGAAAATAAACAGAGCTGGCGTGGCGCGGCGTGGCGTGCATGGGAGGACTTTGTTCAAACAAATACCAAAATAAAAAGAACACTTCCGAGTCACACCATTTTTGTTCTTTTTTTTCCAGCAGGGTTGCGAGGTTGTGTCCCAAAGGCAGCACTTGTGGACCCTTGACACTTTTAGAGCTTGGGAAGATACCTGTTGCTTTTTGCCGGCGGAAAATGTTCCCCTGAAGGCCAATCGCGAATCCTAGGAGATACAATCGTGTTGACTCCAACTTTGATCTTAACACCCTAATTGGGCTTTGCTGTAAAACGATTCAATATTTGACATTGAAGATTTAAATAGCACACAGACTTGTTTTTGCTAGCAATGAAGGGAAAAGCGAGCAAAAGAGAACATCAATGAAGAAAATGACAGTATCAAATTTGACCCGTGACCCCATTCGCACCTGAAGGTCACATTTGCACAAAACGCACCGAGCCTTGAGGTCTTAATGACTCCCAGCGGAACACTGCTTTCATGGGACAATCGCAAAGAGGAAGAATGCCCCAAAAAAAAAAATGAAGGGAAGAGGAAGAAGAATCGGGTGTCACATGTCGCTTCCGGAGTTGTGCTGACATCACGACAGCCACGTGGAGCGCCGACACTGGGCGCACGCACGCACGCACACATGAGCTTCCTGTCAGTTACGGGATACGCGAGGTGCACTGTCGCAGGGAAAAGGTTTGCCGTGAGGGATGTCTGGCTCCAAAAGTCCACATTTAAGCAAAATGGGAAATCAAGAGTGACGTGACTTCTGCCTATTTGTGAAAATGCGCCTTGGTGACTCGCCTTTTTCATCTTTTGGGAATTCCCTGGCCGTGCCATTTTACAAAGCGCAGATAATGATTTACCGCAACAAATGGGACTGTCGCGAGCTGAATGGTCCTCTTGGCAGAAGCTCTGCTCTGCTCTGCTCTGCTCTCCGGTGACGACACGACACGACCCGCACCTCCCATCAATGGCGGTCGGTGACTGCATGGCTGCGCGTGTGTGTGCCTGTGTGTGTGTGTTTGCTAAACGCTGGCCCAGTCTGACAGGCTCCATGCATAATAGCTTCAGGGCGGGAATTGAACAACAATGTGGCTCTAGCTAATGCCTGTGGTTTGGAGGCCCTCGGCGGTCCCGTTCAAGTCTTACTCTTTTCGTGTGTGTCAAAACGCACGAGAGGGCCGTCGCTATCTCGCGTGCGAGCAAACGAGAAGCACGCAAGTGGAGGTCACGCCGCTACCAAAACACGGTGACTCATCCCCGAGACGAGCGCCGGCGCTCCCAAACAGCGTTTGGATGCGGACGGCGAGCTCACCTCTGGCCGGTGGAGAAGCGCTAGGCCTGTGAGCGAGCACTGGACGCAAAAGCAAAGGCCGCTCGGCCAATTGAAAGCTGGGAAGTTTCTTGGATCCTTTCCACGCCAATGAAAGCATCACGCACGCACGCAGCGCAGCGCTAGAGGCTAACATTTGTAAACACTTTTAACAAGCGCTGGACTCCACTTGAGACCGTAAAAGTCTTTTTTAAAAGGGAACACAAATCCCGTCGCTTGCCATGGCATGCTTCATTCGGAGTTGGTTTTAAGATGAAGAAAATACCTTGACTTAATTCCCTTTTGCTACTTGATGTCTCCTCTGTCTACTTGTCATCTCCAATCAGACAATCGTAACATAAGGTCAGCTGGATAAACACGAAACGACGGCGCGTTTGATTCTACGCTAGCAGGGACGAAAAGCACTTTTCAAATGGGCTTGGCTCCCTTTAAGCCCGTTTCCTGCCTCCTCGGCTGCCAATCCCAATTTTGCTTCCTGGTGGCGGGACGCGAGGGAACTCCGGTGAGGGGGGGGGGGGTTGCGAAATGGCCGGCAGGATTCATTTTCGTTTGTGCTCGTTGCTCGGCGCCAAAAGACCGGACGGGCGCGGTGACATCACGGCAAACACGACGACGGTGTTTGGAAGTCGTCTGTGTGGCGCGTTTCGCATGCATCGGGCGAAAAATCAACTCATCTTGACAGACAGAGACTTTCTGCTCCGACCAGCGCCCAATCATTGAATTCTATTTGAATTTTGTAAACAGCTAGCGTCCACTATTATATGTGCTGCCCCAATGTACAGATGATATTGTATTTCGATGGATTCCAATTGCAAAGTACAATCAAAGTCCAGATTAAAAATGGAGGTGGAAGATATTTGGTGTGATCAGGCACAGCTGCTGAAGAGAAGAGAAGAGAAGAGAAGAGAAGAGAAGAGAAGAGAAGAGAAGAGAAGAGAAGAGAAGAGAAGAGGAGGCGGGAGAAAAGCAAAAGCAACAATATCAAGCCGCAATGGAGTTTCAAAAAAAAAAAAAAAAAACTCGGAAAGAACGATGTGTTGGAATGTTCTCTGTGTCGGGCCGGGTGGCTGGCTGGCTGGCTGGCTGGCCTGTCTGTCTGTCTGTCTTGGCGGCGTCTGCCAGCAGCAGGGCTTTAATTATGAGGCCCAGGCAGGTTATGCACTCACTCACTCACTCACTCACTCACTCACTCACTCACTCACTCACTCACTCACTCACTCACTCACTCACTCACTCACTCACTCACTCACTCACTCACTCACTCACTCACTCACTCACTCACTCACTCACTCACTCACTCACTCACTCACTCACTCACTCACACACACATGGCACCTCCAAGCAACCAACACAGTGCCTCCTCACAGTTCCGCTGACTAACCAGTGGCACCAGACTTTGGCCTGCGGCTGGCTCCTTGATTCCAGTAAACGTCCTCTTATGCAACTCGGAACAAGTGGCAAACACTCTACTGCTCCCCTTTTCTCCTTCCACTCTACACACGAGGGGGCTGGGGGGGGGGGGGCTGCTATTGGGAAGGAACGGACCAGGCAGGAAATGGGCTGAGCTCCTCGCCTGAGAAACACAGCTGCCCCTTCTGTCCTGGGGCCATGCCAAGCTCGGACTCCTCCGCCGCTCACAGGGGTGACGTCAGTCGGTACGTGTGTGTGTGTGTGTGTGTGTGTGTGTGAAACAGGAGCGCTGCTGTTCTGTCCAATCCCTGAATCGTCCCACTAATACACATTCAGACTATGAGCTTGTTTGGGAACGGCGATGAGCAAATCAGCTTTGGAGAGCGCTGGAGACTAGAATGCCTTCATTCTTAGCTACAAGCTGACATTGCTGCCAATGGCTGGGACACAAACCTGCTTTGGCTTCACCTGCTTTTTTCTTGAAACTTTTCGAGGCTGCCGACGTCATGCTTTCTGTTCCTATTTACACCAAAGTTGAGCTGATGTTTGATTTTCGCATTTGGTTCCCTTCCCGACCGTGAAATGAAATTCAGCAGCGGTGACAAATAGATCCGACCTGATTTCGGTCGTGACGCTCGCCGAGCAAAGTCAGCGGGTGCGCCGTGATAACGATCGGCCCGTGAACCGGCTCGGACCGCCGTGTCGGTTCTCCAGTTTGTTTTGAGGCGTGGGCGGGAGTGTTTACCGCAAGTGGCGTGAGGAATGCCGGGTCGAGAGTGCGGCGTGTACAGAGGGAACGCCGCCGCCGCGGAGGCCGTATCGATCTACGCACCGACATCAAAGTGCGGTAAATATTTGCGCAGTGACACACGAGGGATGCAGCAACACTCATGAGAGGGCATATGCGTATGTGGATGGCTTCCAAGCTAATGATTACATCAAACAACCAGTGCCGGAATGTCGAAAAACTCAATCATTTTTGGGGGTAACTGCACTTTGAGTGAAAGAAAACAGGCCTGGACACAGTCGTGCCATTCTTTTGGCCACGTGCGTTCCTTCCACTTCCCGCCCGGGCCGACGTCCAGCCAGAGAGTTGGAGCCTGCGAGCGGGTCGGGTCGCACCTGGCCGGCGCAACTGTTTGTCGTCGTTGGCGCTCGGAGACAAGTTAGGGGGCTCTTGGCGGGGTGGAAACGGTGATTCAGATTTGGTTCCATTCAAAACGATGACGTTAATGAAGCATCTCGCCCAGCGCTGTCACATACACGGACGGCGGACACACGCTCGCTATCTTCCATCTTCATTGACGACTCCTTCTCAAACAGATCGAGCGCCATCGCACACAGATGATCCAAATGAAAGTCTTTTGTTTGCCGTCCTGGCTGAGCTGAGGCTCCAAATCAATCAGAATGATCAAAGGAATTTGTCTGTGGCAGTTGACGCACTCACACGTCCATAAAAATTCTGCAATTAAGCAAATGGGGACAAAAACAGGAAGTGGAATATCTACTCAATAAAACGGGTAGCAACACTTTTGAAATACATCCGTACACAACAATGAATTCCAAATCGACAGGACACGCAAAACAAAAACAGCTAGCATGAAAAGCTAACATAAAGCGCCACTCAAATTCACAAGCACGTATCATCTAGCCTTCCTTCAATGAAGCTAACGTGCATTTTTGGCGAGGTGGGAGGGAGGGAATCGACAACAACGAGTAAACTCCAGAGAGGAATGCCAAAGCTGGGATTCAAAGACTAAGTCTCAGAAATGTCAAGCCTTCACGCCAATCACGATTCCACCGCGTCTACTTCACATCAACAACAAGAATCCTCATCAACGGCGCGGTGTCACTCGCTCCGTCTCCTCGGCCAGCAGACAATGTGCCGTAGCCCCCCTGCCCTGTGTGGAGGCCCCGCCACCCCCGCTGCCACCGCTGCCACCCTCGCCGCTGCCGCCACCCCCGCCGCCGCCAACCTCGCCGCCGCTGCGAATGGCACGCTGCTTTTCCCACACTTTCCCGCCGTGGACGGCGGAGGCCGAGCGCCCCCCTGGTCACAGCGACGCTTCCCTGAATGGAAGATAAAGAAAGAAGCGCAAAGGAGGCAGCTCCAGACCACAAGTCCTGCACCAACCGGTTTCATGACGGGCCATCAGGTGCATCAGGCCTTTGTACTTGGGTGGCAACTTGCCGCCATGTGCTCAACATATTTGGGTGACAGACAGCCTTTGTGTGAAAATGCTCAACGGTGCTAAAGCGCCGTAAATGATCCACCGTGTCCGATGGTAACGGAGTCTCAGGCACGCCGTGCACTGGAGTAACACGCGTCAAGCACAACTCAACTATTTGACCAATGTTGTTGACGCCGACACCGATATGACCAGGGTGGCAATGCTCGATGATGTCAACGCTGATGGACCGTCTATTTATAGAGCCTTGCACACAAAATGGCCCAACTGGCTAAGGTCATTCAAATCAACTGAATATTCTAATTTGAATCCAAAGGAGTCTGAGGAGGAATGGTACCCATCAGACAAAAACGGCTTTTAAACGGCTTCCCTTTCGAGGGATGCTCAGCGTTTTGAGTCGATTCAAGACGTCGGAGCCGCCGCCGCCACCGCCGCTGGGGTTCAAAGTTCGTGCGGATGCGTGCGGCTAGATGACTCACTCGGCGCACTCGGCGGGCGGGCGGGCGTGAGGCAACGCGGTGGGAACGGCAGAGTAAATGAAGACTGGACTTACAACAACAACAAAGGCGTCACGGGGTAACGTAACAATAACATCACCCGTCGGATGATTCCATTCCCACACCTTGCTTTTGAGGCCAGCTCCTTTCCACTCGGAGCCACACTTTAGCCACTTCACAATCATTTGGACCAGGTCTAAGTTGTGGCGCATGTGGCAATTGCTGTGAATTGGAGCTCATTGGATTCCATTAGCCAGTAAGCCACGAATCTTCGGAAGAATCGAGTCGTCCAACGCAATGTTTTAATCTATTTTTAAAAAGCACCCCCGACGTACTTCGATCTTCTGCACAGACTTGAGTGAGCCTATTTCTGATTGCGCAGTGTCAAAGTCTCTTCTGCGCCGGATGCAAAGGAAATAAGTTGGCTGCGTTCACCCCCGCAACGGCGCAAACAGCTCTTTCTACCTGTGTCAGTCTACAAGAGTAACAATAATTCAAAAAAAAAACCTCCACCCATGTGTACAACCAATTCAAACACGTTAACTTGTTTTTCCTTCTGAGTTTACCGAGTAATCTCCGTTTTGGGCCATGGCAAGCAAGATTTTTTTTCTCTGTCCCCCCCCCTACTAGCCTAATCTGATTGACGGGACAAAATCCGACAGCCCCACATTAGTCGGGAGCTTTTGTAAACAGCCGGCCGGGTCAAACGGATGAATGGCGAACAGCATGCGTGTGTGCTGGCTGCTGAATTCCGCCTCATTAATGACACGCAGGGGTCACCTGGGCGGCTTACAACTTCCGCCGCACCGATGAATTGCTCGTGGGCGGACGGCATTCAAGCAAAAGCGTCAGCCGGGGCTGTCCTCCGCATCCCATAAAGTCTCAACTCACGGGTTCCTTTTCATCTGGCTTCATTCACTGGAATTAGCGGAGACACGAATCACGTGTTTTCATCGAGCCACGCCAGGACGCGGGGCCCCTGCCTGCCTGCCTGTCGAGTCAGCGGACTTTGTAAATCAAAAAGGGAGCAGGGAGAAGAAGTCAGATGACTGTCATAGACCACGGGAGAAAGCAATGCAACTCTACTGGATGCAGGAGCAACACCAAGGACAAGGACAAGGACAAGGACAAAACTAGCTAAGCCAGTGCTGGCTCCAAAAGGACGATGGAGCCAGACCAGAGTCACAAAGGTCCAAAAGAAACTCCTTTATTAGGTGCCGCTCGCAATCACAATCGGAGGAACGTGCCAGACCGACGTTGATTTCAGAAGTCCACTTTGAACTGGAGAAAACTCGCAAAGCGCTCGGCCTATTGCGCCCTTTCACCGCTTTGAATAAGGCCAGCAATCAAGCAACTTACCTTCCATCCTGCAGAGCTGTTGCTGTCCCCCTTGTCCTTGAAATAAGGCACATTCTTCACCATCCAGTCGTAGATCTGAGACAAGGTGAGCCTGCTCTCCGGGGAGCTCTCGATGGCTTTGGTGATGAGGTCCGCATACGACATATTCCCCCAGGCGTTCCGCCGGGACGAGCTGCTCTTCCTCTGGGCGGCGGCGGCCGAGGATGACGAGTTGGCCACCGGGGAGGAGAGCAGGGGCACCTGCTGCTGCTGCTGCTGCTGGAGTGCGGGATTGGGGCGATGCTGCTGCTGCTGCTGCTGCTGCTGCTGATGCTGATGTTGCTGCGGCCGGGGTGCGGGATGCTGGTGGACGCACGTCTCCTGACACTGGAAGTCGCCGCACAGGTCCTCGTTCTCCTCCAGTAGGCTAAGGTTGCTGATGTACTCATTGCCGGCGGGCTCCTGCTTGATGGACGGCACCGGCGACGAGGTGTTGGAGTCGCCCGGATTGACAAACTCCGGCCGGGGCAAAGGCCAAGTGCACGAGCGGGGTCTGGCCAGGGGCTCGAAGTCGGGGTCGATGTCCACCAGGTGTGGCTGCTGCTGCGCCGCTTCCGCCATGGTGGTCGAGAGGGTGATGGGAAGAGGTGTTACTCTGCTCCCCTCTCGATGGTGGTGGCAACAACAACAACAACAAGAAAAAGAAGAAAAAAGAAACGAAGTAAACAAATGTCCGGGAAACGCGGGAGCTCCGCAGAAAGTCACTCAACTTTGGAAGTTACATCCCAAAGCGCTTGCCAAAATCAATGCGTGCAAAAAGTGTCCAAAAGAGCGTCCAAAAAGAAAAGACGTGCGTTGAAGAGCGCGGCGTCCTGGCGCGGCGCGTCGCGGTTCGTTCGTTCCTTCGTGCGTTCGTTCCTTCCTTCCTTCTTTCCGTCCGTCCAGCCTGTTGACTGTGAGCGCCGGCCGAGCCGCATGTGAGCACTTTTACTGGAAGTGGCGTTTGGCACATGGCCGCGCCCACCTTCGATTGACAGACGCAGCGCGCCAATGAATGACATCCGACGACGTTGCACGGGGGCGGGGACAAACCCGCCCCCCCCCCCCCCCCCCCCCCCCAAAAGAGGACCTGCTGTTTTCATTCTTTGGCCTAGTAAACACGAAAGGGCACCCAAAGGTTGTTCCCAACAATGAATGGCTGTCATGTTTACATATTTTAAAAGCAACCAACGATGATTCTTTCAAAAGCTGCTTGCCACATTTAACTGCAATTGGGAAGTGGAGCTACGTTATCACTCACTTGCCCGTCCGTCACTATAAGATCACGAGGCGAGCTAAACACGGATTATTTGATGGCAATAAATACTTTGCAGACTAATGATGATCGCGTCTCGTTCTTCAATCTATTTCTATGCTTTTGCCACATTTGCTGTCGAGGCCGTGCTCTTGTGACGTTGCTCTGACGGCTCGAACGTGAACAACATTCATTCGGACAATTGATGACGTCCACTTTGCATTGTTCTTTTTCTCCAGCGCTTTCTCGCTCTCAGCATGTTTGACAGCCAAATTCAGCCAGCCACTGACCTGACCGCCGTCTCTGCCATTATTTTTGTCCACTTGGCTGGACCCTTGGTTTTCTTTCATGATTTGAAGTTGATCAATGTCTTGCTACTTTGAGTAGCATGCCTACTGCGAAGCAACAAATCAGTTGTCTCGCGAGCTGACTCGACTTTGAGGATTACAAAATAAAAAAATAAAAAATACTCCGAAGGACTCTACTGACATTTAGTGGCGTTAAGGCGCTAAGACATCCAAACACAACACCGCGGAGTCTTTTCCGCATTGCAACATTTAGTGTCAAAATGGAGTGCTTTTTTCCGTCCTTCCTTCTTTCTTTGATTCGGGACCTCAGTAAGAAGGCAATATTACGTGACAAGTTCTTTTTTTCTTGAATAGGGGTGTTACTTCCGTTTTGGCTCTGGTGCGTTGCGCCTCTGTTTATTTATGGAAATGTCATCTCGGTTGCGCTTTGCACGCATCCAAAGAGGACAGACAACTTTTGGGACTATGCGCTTTCTTCCACGCAGCAACTTCCTGACCTGCGGGGGAGTCGTCACTGTTCGCTGCTTGGGAGGGAGGGAGGGAGGGAGGGAGGGAGTAGGAAGTGAAAGCCTTATATTTGGATCCATCATCTTTCTGCAAGCTTTGTGTGCTTCTTCCATTTTAGGACAGACACATTTTTGCAGGGTTGGGTTGCTGCTGATGCAACATGGCTCCACAGCCCATTCTCCAGGCCATCATTGACTTCACCGCAGGAGCAGCAGGCAAGTTGAAGTCCCCCAAAACATTTGCATTGACTCAATTTCAGGATGCGTGTCGCGTCGTGGCATGGCGCGGCGCGGCGCGGCGGTTCAACGCGTCGGTTTCCCGCTCCGCGCGGCCCCTTTCTTGGCAAGGCTGAACGAAAGCCAATAGAATTGTTCATTATGCTGAAGCGCCATTTGGATCATGATAAGCAGGCCAAAGATCTGTCATGCCGTGAGTCAGTCAATTGCGCAACGACTCCAAAGCGGCAAGGCACACCTGTCATATTTCAGGGAATATGACGAGGATCGCGTGAACAACAAATACCATTCCATGCTTGCGGGCGGACATGACCTCACCTTCATTTTTTTTCTTTTCCTTATCACTTCACTGAGTATCTGAAAAGCACAAAGCAAAGAAAAATAGGAAGCGACGGCTCCAAACTCAAAAAAGCACTCACTCCCGAGTTGTCAATTGTTTAAAGGCTGTCATGGTTTTGCGGCACGGCAACAGGCGGCACGGCTTGCGTTGTGAGCGGCCAGCCGCTGGACACCGCCAAGGTGAAGATGCAGACCTTCCCCAGCATGTACCGAGGATTCACTCACTGCTTGGTGTCCACCTTCAGGCAAGAGGGAGTGCGCGGCCTCTACAAGGGCACCACCCCGGCACTGCTAGCCAACATCTGCGAGAACTCGGTGCTCTTTCTGAGCTACGGCTTCTGCCAGGACGCGGTGCGCTCCTTGGCCGGCGTGGACCAGCTCAGGTGTGGCGGCTTTGTGTGTGTGTGTGTGTATCTACGTGGGCCCGTCCCAAAAGAAAAATCCTTCTCGTTGACTTGCGCTTCTCTCAACCGAGCAGTGACGTTCAGAAAGCATTCTCGGGCTCGCTGGCCTCCATCTTCTCGTCCATGGTGCTTTGCCCTTCCGAGCTGGTCAAATGTCGCCTGCAGGCCATGCACGAGATGGAAGCCTCGGGCAAGATCGCCAGAGGACAGAGAAGGTCCGCGCGGCGGACAGCTGACATTTCAAAGTGGCCGGCTCCAAGTCGGGATTGTAAGCGTGGTGTCGGTCGGTTCTGTGACTCCATCAGAGTTTGGACGGTGGTGAAGTCGGTGATGGAGACAAACGGTCCGCTGGGGTTCTACCAAGGTCTGACGTCCACCATGGTGAGGGAGTTCCCGGGCTACTTCTGCTTCTTTGGCGGCTATGAAGTCAGCCGCTCCGCCTTTGCACGCTACATGGGAACCGACAAGGAGGGCATCGGTAGGTCGCGTCGGAACCGACTCGTATTTGGGTGGACCGCTTCCGACCTTGGGCATTTGGCACCTTTTGCAGGCATTCTGCCGCTCATGTTCAGCGGCGGTTTTGGCGGCGCTTGTCTTTGGCTGTTGATCTATCCCATGGACTGCGTCAAGTCCAGGATCCAGGTGTACTCCTTAGCCGGGAGGCAGGAGGGCTTCCTGAAGACCTTTATGGGGATCTTGCGCAACGAGGGTAAGATTGACAAGGGCTCCGTCGGGTTTCTGTCAATCAAGTGCCTTCCGTCTCACAGGCTTCAGGGCTCTTTACTCGGGCCTCACGCCCACCATGATACGCACCTTCCCGGCCAACGGCGCCCTCTTCCTGGCCTACGAGTTCACGCGGAGGTCCCTGATGGAGGCTGTGGGTGCCTGAGGTGGACCACGACTTGGGTGGGTGGAGGGAGACCTTTTCCAGCAACAGAAGACGTTTTGTAATCCAGGGCAAAATGCTGCAACACAAGATTTGGGTGCTACTGCTCCATCTAGCGAGCGCTGTAATAAAGATGGACCTTTCCAAAGCTAATACCACATGTATTGGAATATAGCAATCTTCATGATTGTGCACATTCTCAGAAGCTAATAAGTGAGCGCTAGCTGTGGCATTTCAACTGTGCAATAACTTGACTATGAGTTTTCAATGCCAATTGTTGACATGAACTCAAATCAGAAAATATCAGTAAATAATAAAAATCCATTGTGTTCAGTTGCCTTTCATTGTGAGAATTTGGTTCTTTCAAAAAAGTCTTCAAGGGTGTGCACACTTTTGCAAAAAAACGGTTGTCTTTGTCTTTTCTTCCCCTCTGTATAGGAGACATTCATGCTGGAAATGATGTCATTTTTGTAGATATTGCACGACCCGAGAATAGCTTCAATGGGCCGGCGAGTCGTTTGGTAAGTTCGTGAGCGGATTGGGTGGGATAGGCTCACGTTACAAGAGCCAAGAGAGACACCAACGTCCCGGGTGTCGAGTTGCACGCGATTCTTTGATTATTCAGGTGAGGCAGTCACGGCGCAAAGACGTCGTAGCGGTCCCGTTGGCACTCGTCGCCTCTGGTCCTGCCTCTCAGAAACGACAAAAGCTACACCTGCTCTCTGATGATCTCCACCACGTCAAGCACGGCCAACATGGTGACGCAAGGAAAACTGGAGATGAACTCCACGGACAATGTCCAAGGTGATGATGATTTGATGTTTGGAATTGGGGGGTTAGATCACCAAATGATCACCGCTGCTGCTCACTGCTCCCTTCGGGGATGCAGAGACAAATTTCACCACACCCAGATGTGTGCGTGTGTGACAATCATTGGGTCTTTTGTTCAACGATCTTGCTATGTTTGGAAAACAGCGGTGTCGTTAGCGACGGTAGCTAAGCACTCGCGCCTGTGTCAACACGGAAAGGGGCCTTTGTGTGGCAAGAGAAGCCAGTCAGATGTGGTCTCGTGTCGGTCCGCAGATAAAACCTCCAGCGGGCTGGGCTGCTTCGGCTGGATTTTGGTGATCATTTCGCTCCTCTTCATTGGGGCCACCTTCCCGCTCACACTATTTATGTGTGTCAAGGTATGTGCATTTGTCACTCGTTGGGGTCCCCGGCATTTCATAACGTGTCAAATTGCACCTCGAGTGATCCGACTCCTCTCGAAACGCAGATAGTGAAGGAGTACGAACGAGCCGTCATCTTCAGGCTGGGTCGAATCGCTGACAGGAAAGCCAAAGGGCCCGGTACGACTCATCCGTCAGGTCGGAGAATTCCCGAGCGTTCGTCTGACAATTTGGTGGGATGTCTTTGTTGTTACCCGCAGGGCTTTTTTTTGTTATACCCTGCACGGATAACTTTGTGAAAGTGGACCTGAGAACCGTGTCCTTTGACATCCCACCTCAAGAGGTAACCAGGAGATACTCTGATCTTATGACATTGCTTTTGACTGCTTCGCTATTTGGCCGTCGGTCTTACCCGGTCAGATCTTGACCAAGGACTCGGTGACGGTGTGCGTGGACGGCGTGGTGTACTTCCGCATCCAGTGTCCCATCTCGTCGGTGGCCAACGTAACCGACGCGCACTCGTCCACGCGGCTGTTGGCTCAGACCACCCTCAGGAACGTGCTGGGCACCAAGAACCTGGCCGAGGTTCTGTCCGACAGGGAGGGCATCTCGCACAACATGCAGGTTCTGTCGCAAAAAGAGTTTTAGCGCTCGCCGCCGCCGCTCTTGTGTTGATTTGAGCTTGGTGCTCAGGAATCCTTGGACGAAGCCACCGACGCCTGGGGCATCAAAGTGGAACGAGTGGAGATTAAAGACGTCAAGTTACCTCAGCAGCTGCAGAGAGCCATGGCGGCCGAGGCGGAGGCCAGTCGGGAGGCCCGGGCCAAGGTGCGTGTGTCCGCCCGCCCGTCCGTCCGTCCGTCCATCCATCCATCCATCCATCCATCCATCCATCCATCCATCCATCCATCCTTCTTTTCATTTGCAACTGGCTAATGAAAGCCACAGATCATTATTATTTTTTCTCCAACACAAAAAATACTCAATTAATAAAGATACAATGACGTAAACGTAGTTGAAGGACACGTTTGAAATTGGCAACAACGCACTTTCTTTTCAATCAGACAAAGCTATGGCCAGAAGAAATCAATCGTCCCAGGTCAGACATGGTCGCTTGGCACAAATACGCCACCAGAGGACGCCAAAGCTATACTCCTATACTGACATGAGGCAATGATGCAGGCATTGACTGTACTTGCAGTTCATGACAAAATGGCATATTGACGAAGCGTCCGTGCGGTTTGTGTCAGATCATCGCCGCCGAGGGCGAGATGAAGGCGTCCCGCGCCCTGAAGGAGGCCTCGCTTGTCATCTCCGAGTCTCCGTCCGGCCTTCAGTTGCGCTACCTGCAGACGCTCAACAGCATCGCCGCAGAGAAAAACTCAACCATCGTCTTCCCGCTTCCCATCGACATGCTGCAGAGCTTCATGAGGAAGTGAGCAACTTTAAAGCAGCGGGAAATGAACGTTCATCCCCAGCAACAAAGTTCACAAGCCGGTGTATCCCGCATAGCATGTGATTCTGTTAGCCGCGAGCTGACTTTTGTTTTGATATGATGCAGTGCAGTCTTTTATTTCATACACAATTTCCACTCAGCTTATCGACTGTCAATCAAAAATAGAAGTAAATATGTACTAAAAAGTTGATTCATTCATTTATTTTGCTATGGTGATTTAATGCTAGCGTACAAAGAGTGGCGACAACACACACACACACACACACACACACACACATATATTTGCTAACACATGCAATTTGGCTGGAAGAGCAATGAAACAAACAAACAAAGACATGTACATGACGTCTCTTAGCAAAGAAATAGAAATCACCAAAATGCACGAGGACATGCTTTGAAGACAACAAATCTTGAAATACAATCTTGAGAAATGTAAACAAAGACTTTATAACTCCATCCAGAGTGTCAGTCGCGGCCAAAGAGGGGCATTCCGTTGCCTTTTAGAACATTCTACCGACCAATTGGAATGGATCAAATTCTCTCACCTGTTTTCATCATATTTCAAATATTATTCCTTAAAATGTGTTTGATACAAATCTGTCATAACAAATCCGTGAACACAACATTTTGTCGAGAAAAAAGTATGGCATTGAATGGCTTACCTGCATATTAACCCGATTTTAATTCCACATCCGTTTTTCTCCTCACATAAGGACAAAATGTCTGACTTGGCCATTCCATTTGTATGCACTTCTTCCACTTTCCTCATGCTGTTCCATTTGCTGATCTATGGTTATCATCATCATCATCAGAAATTCCTTGGCTTTGCCATCTGGGGCAAGTCAAAAGCAAACATAACATGACAAATACCCGTGTTCCCGTCAACATGAGACGGACGGATTCAACCGGTTCAATCCCTGTGGTCGGTCGGCATGGCGCGCAGCCCTTGAGCAAGGCACCCATCCGCCGGCCATTTCTTTTCTATCCCGCTCTGCTAGCAAGTGGTGCCATCGAGGACTACTTTTGTCGAAATAAAGTTCCTCAACTCACTTGAGTGGTTTCTTGGCACCAAGATGCCACCAGATGCAAGCTGCCCACTTCCCCAGTTGCCCATTAGCAATGCGAAATTTGGTCCTCGCTGGTGGGGTGGAAGAAAATGAACGGCCGTCGTGCTAGATGACAGATGAAGGCAAAAGGAGAACGTCAGTGTGTCTTTTGTCCAAGTTGCCGGGTGTGTCTTTAAAAATAAAAAATAAAAATCCTCCTGAGTGTCGTTTGCACAAAGTGTCCGGCGGCGGCGGGGGTCACTGGTGGTAGGAGTGCGGGCGGGCGGGCGAGCCGGGCAGGGAGGGCGGGCGGTGGACGGGCGAGCCGCTGGGCGACATGCGAGGGCTGAGCTCGCCCGTCTGCAGACGCCACAGCAGCTCCTCGTTGGTGCGGCTCAGCCGCTTCTTCTCCGTGCTCTCCTTCTCCACGTGCACCTGCAGGTTGGCGTTCTCTTCCGAAAGTTGCCTGCAGCGCACCTTAGCGTTAGCATGCGTAGCTAACCGTGAATTTGCTCACTCCCACCCAACGTTTTCTTTTCTCTATGATTTTGTCGGGCCCACCTGGACACGGCGAGGTTCTTGTCGATGCGTTCCTTCAGGTCCTCGTTCTGCTGCTGCAACACTTGCACCCGCTCCTCCAGGTGAACGTTCTTTTCAGCCTGCTCAAAGACACAAGGCCAAAGCGTGCGTGTGCAACTTTCAATTCTTCAAATGTCGAAATGGACATCCCGGTGAAGAATGAACCAATACAAATGGTTGAATCGGAAAATTCAAATCTTACTATTTTCTCCAGCTCAGTAATCTTCAAGTCCTGCTGATGGATTTGTTGGTTCTTCATCTCCAGCACCTCCTTCAGGCTCTTCAGGTCCTCCTCAATGTGTTTGTACGGCGCCAGAGCATCCTGCAAACGAGTCCATTTGACCGCGAACAACTTTTTCTCTACAGTTCCACTCCGAACCTGCGGTAGGTCATGTGCATGCCGACATGAAACAATGGAGTGATTTCTCACCACGATCTGTTCGTCGGTGCTCTTGCGGAGGGCTTCCTCGAAGCGTTTGGCCCGGTCCCTCAGGCTCCTGTTCTGGAAGGTCAGCATGTCCACCTGATCCTGGATCAGCAAAGGGCCACATTCAGAACTGTGTGAACATCACGTACGGTGCCGTCGGCGGTTCAAACCTGCAAGGAGAGTCTGATCTTCTCAAAGTCCTCCTCCACAGACTTCCTCTGCTGCTCGTGGGCCATCTTCAGATCTGGCACGGCACACGCGTGATACATTTCTTTCATATTTGTCTTGCGTCAGGTGCCGCCGACGCGTCCTACTTTTCACGGTGCGGTCGTGCTCCTCTCGCAGGGTGGCCAGCGTATCGTTGTGCGTGGCCTCCATCTCCACCAGGGAGGCCTGGTGGTTCTCGTTCATCTCCTCCATCTGGTGCGAGGGAGGGGAAAGTGTACAAAGACGGCTCGTGCTGGCGTGCAGGCAGGCCCTCGCTCACCTGCTCCTGCTGCTGCAGCCTGAGGCGGTCCAGTCGGGCACGCTGGTGGGCCCTCAGGCCGCGGTTGTCGTCGGCGTGCTGCGCCTTCAGCCGCTCCTCCAGCGCTCCCAGCTGCACCCGCTGCTCGGCCCGCAGGCCCCTGAGCTCGGCCTGGAAACGGCGCTCCAGCTCCTGCTTCTCCCGCTGCAGCTGCTCCCAGTGGGACACGCTGAAAGCTAGCGGGCATCACATCACGCAAGCAATCACTCCAAATTGAAGAGAAGAGCAGAAGGCGAGAGGAGACGACGACGACGACGACCGGGCTCTGGTCACTCACCCACTTCATCCCTGATCCTGGCGAGCTCCTGGGACAGTTCCCCTTCCCTCACAGCTGCACTCTCGCTCTACAACACAGCACGAGCGAGCGTTGCGTTCTGCTTTATTTCTCCGTGACAGAAAATGAGATGAGATTTTCAAGAGCAGCTTATGACCTCATATATTGGTGCCTTACTCCTCATCAAATTGGCCCCCACCCTGCCAGTCCCACCCTGCCTGCCTGCCGCCCGCTGACTGCGCTCTCCGGAGAGTCATGTGACCTCCATTTGAATCCTCCCCCGTCCGTCCTTGCCATGGCAACATTTTCCAAGGCCACGACGACCCGCTGCATTGATTTCTTTGTGAATACATGAACGACACCTTGGAAGGAGTCCATCCTTAAAATTGCGGATGATCCAGCTCAACTAACTGCGGCTGAGTGCCGTGGCGCCGCTGCCATGCACCTTGGCACCCAAACACTCAACGTGGTTGATTGAATCAAGCCTCCTGTTCCGTTGCAGGCCAAACGGATCCATTTGAACGCCACGTTTGCTGCTTGCTGTGGGACAGACAAAGTGGCCCATTTGAAGGTGATCTGGAACTTTGGGGTGTGGGGAAAACTTATTTGACTGAGTTCATTTTTGTCCTTCAAGAATGACATTTTTTTACAGAGCAATATCTTTGTGAAACTATTTTTATTTTATTTTTTACCATCTGATTATGTTGCGCCCCCCCCCACTGTTGTATATTCCAATGATATCAAATAGAGCCACACAATCATACACATTCTTCACAACCTCAATTTACCACACCGACACAAAGCTTCGGTAAGTTTCCGATCCACTTGACCGAACGGCAGCGTTAAGACTCATTAGCATAACTTCATTAAGAGCTAGCAAGCAGAGTAGCGATCCGGCAAACCGCACCGTCGAGAAAGACTGCCGAAGCTCTGACTCGGCACAATCCTTCCAATAAATACAAAGAAAAGCACGCACTTACACGCAGGCACGCACGGCACGCACATAACCACACGTTCGTCAAGGGATTCACCACCTGCCGGCTTTACCGTGCCATCCAGACAAGGCGGCCGAGAACAGCGATGGCCCATAAACACTCGCGGACTGCAGCATCCCTCCGCCGGCAGGAAGATGCAGAATGAGGAGGCGGGGGAGGACAAGGAGGAGGGAGGGAGGGAGGGAGGGAGGGTTGGGTAAGCCTCATCTCGTCTGCTAGCGTCTGGAACAAAGACTGGGTAAGGCCGAGTCAACAGGGCACGCCCAGTGCTTCTTTCCTTAACCCTTTCAACGCCCACCCACCAGTCAGAAGTGTTTGCATCGACAGGGGATGCATGAAATGGAAAAAGTGCTTCCAACCGTGTGCTACCAAAACAAACATACTTAGCCAGCATCACTATAAATGCTAATATACAGTAAGCGTAATAATACTGCAGTGTTAGCAACAATGAGCAATCAGCGTTAGCATTTGATAAGCAGGCCAGACGCAAGCAATCCACCACTTTACCTTGTGACAGAAGTGCTGCGTGGTGATGGAGAAGACGCTCATGCACAGCGAGGCCTTCTTCAGCTGCGCCTGCAGGCTGTTTAGCTGGCGTGCTTGCTGCTCGCAGCGTTCCCGCAGCAGCTTGATGAGGGCCCGGTCCACTTCCTGCGATGAGCCGCAGCGCCCGCCGCGGGCTGCGCCAGCCAACGCAGGAGGTGCAAATGATTTCACTTGTTGGGCCGATGATTCCCGGTGACCATTTTGCAAGAGATAGCGGCTGTACACTTTTTCAAAAGCTGAAAAGAGTGGCCGATTTGAGTCAGGAATTTCGGGGGGGCTAACACGCATCATGACTGTAAGTGGTGTCAAGCAGCTGACGTGTGCCGTGCTATAGTCATGCAGCAGGATGGCCGGAGTCAGTTGCCATGGCGACAGCAGGCCAGCTCTGCTAATGAAGTGCTTGCCAAGATGGATGGTGACGTGAAAACGGGCAACGACGCTTTCACGGATCAATGCCTTCTTTCTCCCCGCAAAACAGGTTACAGTCAATGCTGCTCGCTCGCGCGCACACACGCTTGCGCACACGCGCCGTGGAGGGCAACGTGATCTGCAGGGACTCACCAGGGGATTGAGGCTTAGGCGAAACCGCTGCAGATTTTTTCGGGGAGGACGCCTCTGACTCCTTCAGCGTCTCTCTTCTCCAGGCTGGCGTGCCGTGCGAAGAAAAAGAGAGTTAACAACTTTGGAGGTGGTTGAATGGAAAATTCTAACAGGACTGCGGTGCTTTCAAAAAAAGAACAATCTTTCAACTGCTATACATTTGTTTCGAATGTGATCTAATCTTGTGGAATTCCTCGGAACAAAGTTGTCGTTACACCACCTCTGACCGCTAGGGGGTGCAAATCCGTATTCTGCTGAAAATCACCCACATTTGAATTGATCCAAAAACGATTTAGTAGTTAGTGCAATCAATCTATCGTTGTTCATTTGTGACATTTATGTTTGTTTGTTTGTTTGTTTGGGAAACTTCATTATGCTTGTTATAAAGTTTTAGCGACGTTTCTGGTCATATCAGCAAGAATGCGGACTAACTGCTATCTGAAAATAATAAATATCACGTGCCCTGCCACCGGGCGACATTGAACGTCATTGTTTTTCCACCCAAAAACATGTGAATTATTGATCCAATGTGTCATGTTTCATTTGCATGAAAATGTTAATAACAGTGTGCTGCCTGCAACAATCACCAGGGAGCGTGCTGGGCAGATGGCGTTCTTTTCCCCGTGTTATCGGAAGTGGGCCAAATCTTGTCCACTGGAGTAGCGTAACGTGCGGTTCCATCCATCTTGTTGTTTTTTTGGTAACACATTATTGCAGTCCCAATAATCATAATCCTTCGTTGTCCCGATGACAGTTGAAATTTGGCAGTGATTTGACGCAGCCTAAAGGCCTACTATCAATAGTTGGAGGGGGATTTGCAGGACAAACGGGGCCAGATCGCACTCTTGTCTTTTGACCCACTTTTGCATTGAATGGAGCGCACATTCAAGTTGTGAACATTTACAGCAAGCTAGCTCAGAACTTTGCTAAATGGGATAAGCTCAAACTTGGATGTGTGCCATTTCAAAAAGAATTGTGCTTGCGTTGGCTACCTGACACAAGTTTGCAGTTTTTGGGCTATCAACTTACTCTGCCAAGTATTGCTGTCACCGGACATGGACGACAAGGTCCTCGGGACGCCGCTCACTCTGGCAGGAGGAAGGGCGGAGAATCCCGGAGGACGAAGACCAGACTGGCCGGATTGAAGCAAAAGGTTCCTGGGGGAGCTCTCTGGACCTGACCTCCTTTGTTCCCCTGAGGACACACGGCCAACACCGTTCAAGTAGCAGCGGCCGAGCGACCAACAGAAGCAGGCCATCCGCTCGCCTGAAGCTTCCTGGCAACCAACCGTGAGGTCCGAGCACCGCCGATGACGACTTTTGACCTGGTGTTTTGGCCGTGGGTTGTCTGGTGACAGCGCCCAGCCCCAGCTGAGGCCTGGCACATCTGGGGGAGCGGTAGATGCTGACTCCGTCCTGAGAGGTCAAAGTGCGGTGAAGACATCAGACACTTCAGTCAAGGTTGGAGTTCGAGTCAACGCCGAGGCGCTCCAACTCAAGTCTTACCTCCAGGGGCCATTTCCCAGGAATGTCCTCATGAGAACCACTGCTGGCTCCAACTTTCATCCCAGACATGTCCTGTCTGTGCTTGTCAAACACGGCTGAGCCTTTGGACACATGTCCGAGCTTGGGATCCGCATGAGCTGGCATGGACCGCTTCAGATGCAGGTGCGCGGTGGCTTCAGGCGCCGCCGTGTCGGTTCCCTGCGCTTTTCCTGGCCGATTTTGGCGTACGCAGGTGATCATTTTGGGACGGGTGTTTTGGGGCTTTGGTGGGGAACAGGACCTCCTGCCGTCAGAGTCTTTCTGCAGAGGAGCCACACTTTTGGGTATGCCGCTAGCCAGAGCGGTCTTGGGCGCCCAGCTGCTCTGGCCCTTGGCCGGAGAGGCGGGCGCTTGCTTCCTGGGCGACGCCGGAGCGAGCGGCCGATTGGAGCTTCCCCACGGCTTCCTCCTCTCCAGGCTGGAGGAACGGGAGATGTTCTCCAAGGAGCTCTTTGCGCAATTCTTTGTGTAATTTTCAAAGGACAACTGCTTCTTGAAGGTGCGCTCAAAGGAGAGCTGCTTTTTGAAGCTCCTCTCAAAGGAGTTCTGTTTTTTCAAGGAGTTATCAAAAGAGCCTTGCGTCTTGACCACTTTAGGCGGCGGCGGCGGCGGCACCGCCACCGCTTTGCTTTTGCGAGGGCTCCCGTCCGCTCTTGTGCTTTTATCGCTGGCGGCGTTTCGGACGGGGGACGCCTTCACGGCTTTATTCTTCTGGTTGTTGTTCCTGTTCCGCTCGTGGGCGAGATCCTTGGTGGAATTCAAGTTTAGATCCACCCAGGACTCAGCCATGTTCTCGCCCTGGTTGTCGACCTTACCGTCGGTCGCTGGCTCTGCCGCCGTTTTGCTAGCGGAAGGCGGCTGATCCTTGGCGTGCTCCCTCAGCCCGACAAAGTCTTCTCCGTCCTCCACCAGGTAGGCCTCCAGCTCCTGACACTCCAGCATCTCAAACTCTGCCAACTCGGGGTCATCGCACTGGGAGTTGGTTCCCCAGATGACCACTTTGTCCAGTTGGGACAGGGCGTGGCTTCCGCCGGACCTGTCGCCGGACCTGTCGCCGGACCTGTCGCCGGACCTGTCGCCGCCATGGCCGCCGGACCTGTCGCCGCCATGGCCGCCGCCATGGCCGCCGCCATGGCCGCCGCCATGGCCGCCTCCCTCGCCATCCGTCCTGACGTCGTTGGCGTTCCCGTCGGCCGGCGCGTCCTCCGCCACGTTGTCGTTCCGCAAGGGCACGGCTCTCTCGCACATTTCAGACTTGGATGTTTGTCCACCCACCTCCCGGAGGGGCAAGTTTACTTGTGTGCGGGTCCAGTCGACTGAAGGACCATCATGCCAGCTCGGAACCTGCAAAAAGTTGGAGAGTTACCTGCTGCTGGAGTTGATTGTGTTGGTGCTGATGAACCTCATGAAGTGTGGTATCAAATGACAATTTGTGATTTTTGTACCCAAGAGTGAGGCTTCAAATGATTTCCATGAGCACTTGTATCAGTTGTGATTTTCTCCGTTTCATGCTACTGTTGGGACACCTACGCACATTCGAAACACTGGATTGCGTTTAGTACGCTCCATGCTCGGAGGGAGAAGATAACAGCCCCGATGCGGCGCCGCCGCCTTCACAGCGCCTTGGAGACGCGGGAAATTGATGTCCTCATCTCCATGCCTCCTCCGCCGCCAAACACACTTCCACCTCCGCTGCCCCTCCCCCTGCCTGCTCCTTATTGTTGTGCAGGTCATCTCGCCCGCCACCTGCCTACTCCAGAGGTCCTCCTCCCGCAACCTGAGAGCTTCTAATTGCAATAAAACAGCTCACTCCAAAAACGTTTGAGTTTACGGATGATTTAGAGGCTTGACGTGAGCCAGCCTGGAAGCCTCATGAAATATTGAGGTTAGAAATGGAGGGAGGGAGGCATCACTTTGGCTTTTGATGCTTCACTCACCCCACCTTCTTGTCTGCCACGCAGCAGGTCTGAGGCAAAATATGCAGATGACTAACAGAACCATTCTATCGCAATTATTTTGCAAATGCCAAGTAAGAGCCTAAAAAACACATTGCAAGCTATTTTGCAATTTGGATGCAATCGTGAAAAATAAGAGTGAGACGAGCCACCTCTGCAGAAGCAACATGCACAACCCCAACACCATCCTCACGTGCAAGCTCACCTCAAATCTTCATTCCAGCAAAAATCAACGAGGTCAACATGAAGAAAAGTTCTCACGGAGCATGTCGAAGAACCAGCTTCCATTCGTTGATGATAATCGTGATGAGATGAGGACGCGCTGTCGGCAGCATCCAGCGGGAAAAAAGAAAAGAAAGAAAGAACAGGCGGTGATGAAGAGGAGGAAGAGGAGGGGGGATGCAACGCCCACCTGCGCGCGTTCGCCCTCTGGTGGTCATGTGGAACGTCAGCAATTACCTGCACACAATGGAAGAAATCATTCTACTTAGATTGGACGTTCTCCTTTATTTTTAGGAACTTTAACATTAAGTGTAGCTGTGCACTGCTGTCAATCAAATGATGTCGTTTTTAATTTCAGCTCTATTCTACGCTCACAACGTCATTATCATTCCCAACCAATGTGCACATTGAAGTCATTACTCAAGGACAATCCACAAGTTGGACAATACATGCATTCAAAATATTATAAATATTATCAAGAACTAAGAACACAGACAAGCCAAGCTAAAAATAAACATTTACTCATTCAAGAGATTAAAAGTAGACAAGAGCTAGGATGACGGGTAGTGCTTAGCAGAAGATGTTCAAGGTTGGAATGTGGGCCAGGGCCTTCCTTGAATGGACGTTCCCCGCGTGGGCTTTCTCCCACAAGACAAAAAAAACGGATCTTCCAAAAAAAACATGATTCATGACATTGCGCGGCTCACGTAGAAGAGAAATCAGGTCAAGAATTCAAACAAAAGTGATTCTGTAAGTGTAAATGGGGCAGCTCTAAAAATCCACAATGCTGTGTTTTGGCAAGTGTCTTCAAAAAGTGAGCTGGAAAATCACAACTCGTCTCCGCGGCCGTCCAGTCTGCATTCGGGCGCCTTGTTCCACTCTGCTTGCGTGCTGTTACGAATGCCGTAGCAGAAGTAGATGAGCAAACCTGCACAAGGAAACACTGACGTGACATCTGACCCCTTTTAAGAGGGAAACAAACAAACACAGCAGAACAATAAGCTTCAATAACCAGAAGCACCTATGGCCATGCAGGTGGTGTAGTGCACCCAAGGTCCCGCCAGGAGCTGCGTCAGCAGGTAGCTATTGATCAACACGCTCACCAGAGGCAGGATGGGCACCAGGGGGATCTACAAGAAGACAGCGCCACGTTAGCCCAGAGAGAGCACAAGTCAAAGGTTGGTTGGAAGGAAGGAAGAAGAATCACTTTGAAGGTGGGCCTGCTCTTGTTTTGCGGCTGCCTCCACAGCACAGCGGTGACGCCCACGCACGGCAGCAAGATGGCGCCCAGGAGGATGGAGCGCCACAAGGCTCGCCTGCCTGTCACCGCCACGGCGCTGAAGAGGAACGCCAAAACCACTGGCAGAGCAAAAGCAAACTCGACAAGCTGCTTGATGCCTCGTTGGCAGCAACAAGTCGAGTTTAGTGCAAGAACCCAAAGCGGGAATTTTGTTTCAACGTCAAAGCCAAGATGCCAATCAATTGTTTATACATTTCGTACCGATGACGCTGGTGCAAACGGTGACGGCGAACCCGGAGCGAGGAGTGGGTTCTTTATCCGGGTGTAGCACCAGCCACCCGACGGTGGCGCAGAGATCTTCCTTAACCCGGGCGTCGCCGTCGCCCTCGCTCTCCACCTCCTGCTCGCCAACATCCATCTCGTAGGGGGCGCTCCTGTCAGGCTTGTACCTTTCACATTGCGCTTCCTTTTAGACCCGACGTCTCGCCCAAAGTTTGACAGACAGACGGACCTACCTGAGCACCAGCAGGCACGCGGCCACCAGCGTGTAAGCCAGCAGAGCGCCGATGGACATCAGGTCCACCAGATCCTTCAAGTCGAACAACATGGCCACCACGGCTGCGGCGGCAACCACGACAACGTTGCCACCCGTGTCAACTGCTGCTGCCAAACTCGGTCCGGTTCGGGACTCACCCGAGACGCCGCCGGACACGATGGTCGCTATGAGAGGCGTTTTGGTGCGACCGTTGATTCTGCTCAAACATTTGAAGAGCAGGCCGTCCTCTGCCATGGCCCAAATCACTCTGGGCATGGGGAACATGGCGCCCAGTAAACTACACGCGGGCGAAAACAAGCGAGTGGATACGTCACCACCTTTTCGTTCCTTCCCTCAAATAACGACGAGGACGGCGCGTGACCTGGTGGAGAGCGCGCAGAGAGAGCCGGCAGCCACGGCGTCGGTGGCAAAGGGCCAGCCCACGTGCGTGAAGGCCACCGGCAGCGGGTTCTGCGCGTCCAGGAGGTAGTACGGCATCAAGAGGGTGAGGGCGGTGGACACGCCCACGTACATCAGCAGGCAGATGAGCAGCGAGCTCACGATGCCGATGGGGACGGCCTTCTGCGGGTTCTTCACCTCCTCACCTGGACGGACGGACACCGAGCCATGGTTCCGATTCATTTGAGCAGTTCCTAAGAGCGCCACTAGAGGGCAGCAGCAGCACTCAGAAAATGGTGCTTCCTCTTCCGTTTCTTGCAAAAGAAATATTCTTCGCCAAGATTGATTTCTTTTTGGAATCAATACATTTGCACCCACCTGAAGTGGCGATACATTCAAAGCCAATGAAGGCGTAGAAGCAAGTGGCGGCCCCGGAGAAGACCCCCGTCCAGCCGAAAGGCATGAAGCCCCCTGCGCCCAGACTTTCCTTCAAAGACGAATTATTTGTTGCACTGAAAAAGCACAAAAGCTCATCAGCGGAGCAGACTGGATTACGTTTGCGGCCAATGAAGTCGCTCACTTAGGTGAGGACGCCATAGCGGCGGCGGCGCGCAGGATCTCCTCTGGGTCCACCTTCCAGTTTTCGGCATCTCCTTTGATCATCCCGCTGACCATTACGGTTACGAGAACCAAGATGTTGATGCTGGTGAAAATTTTGCCCACCAGCGCAGACTCCTTCGCGCCAAAGCCGAGCAGGCCTGGAAACGTTCAATATATGCACTTTTACATCATTGATTACGAGTTCAAATAATGCATTTTGTCATACGTATTTGGAGAGAAAGGGCACATTTATTCGAGTGTGCTTTGGAGCCATTGTGACCTGTGAAAACGAAGACGAGACCCACTGAAAAGACGTCGGCGTATTCTGACAGGACGCCAGGCAAGTTCATGGGGAAGTTGCTTTTGCTCCACCTCCCGATTTTGCCTCCGATGAGCGTGTCGAAAGTGGCGCTCCACGTTTTGGCCACGCTCGAAGTACCTGAGGAGACCAAATCTCTTACGAGGACGAACTCGAAATGCAAGTGGCCCGCCCTTCTTGTCTCACCAATGGCATACGACATGAGGAGGTTCCATCCGGTGATGAAGGCCAGCAACTCTCCGGCCGCCACATAAGTGTAAAGGTACGCCGAGCCCGTTTTGGGCACGCGGGCGCCAAATTCGGCGTAGCACAGGCCGGCCAGGACGGACGCCAGCGCCGCAATGAGGAAGGACAGGACGATGGCGGGTCCCGAACTTTCTTTGGCCACGTTGCCGGCCACCACGTAGACGCCGGCGCCCAGCGTGCTGCCCACGCCCAGCGCCACCAGGTCGAAGGTGTTGAGGCAGCGCGACAGGCGGGTTTCTTCGCTGCCGGAGTCCACCACCTTGACGCGCACCAGCTGCCTCCCCGTGCGCTTAAGGGCTTCCAGAAGCATGGCGGCACCCGAGAGATGGGCTGTTGTTGCCGGCCTGTTGGCAAAATGAGACCCATTTGTGCCAAAGAATTAGGAGCACGCACAAAAAAACAACCTGAAAAGGGGCCTACGCGGACTACATGGCTCACGTTAGCTCTCTCGACATCTTGTTTTTGACATTGTCAACATCAAAAGTAACAATTGACAGTCAGGCGTGGATGCTACCGATGTTTTCAAATGTAGAAACGACGATTGAAAAGCCGGCAGTCAAATAAGTACGTCCATCAAATCAAAAAGTAGAGATACCTGCAAATTCTGCTGAAGAAAGGATTTGGAGATAGCCACTGGTTTCTACTGCTGTGAGGTGTGAAATGCAGAGCGTTCATATCGTGCGGGATTCAGGCATGAGCCGAAAGGGGAAGGAAGACTCCAGTTGGCTTCGACTTCACTTTCAAAATCCTCCAACACCCAAGTTGATTGCATCCAGTTCGTGCGGTAGATGCCATCTTTCTACCAATAGCTAGACCCCTAGCACTAATAA
Source organism: Syngnathus acus (assembly GCF_901709675.1). Classification (NCBI taxonomy): domain Eukaryota; kingdom Metazoa; phylum Chordata; class Actinopteri; order Syngnathiformes; family Syngnathidae; genus Syngnathus; species Syngnathus acus. Next base: position 16,765,365 of record NC_051098.1, on the reverse strand, counting down.
CGCGATGTAACCATTCATCACGATCATGTCTTTTGAACGTTTCTCTTACTTTTGACCTAAGATAAACCCAAGCTGCCTGCCTGCCTTATTTGGAGTCCGAGAGTAAGCGTTGTTTTTGGCGCCACCCTGAGGAGGAGAGCCCACCTGCAGGGGCTTACTTGACCGGAGGCTCCTTCCAGTACAGCTTCAATGAGAGCGGAAATATACACTTCCTACTTATTTCCTCGCTCTATGTGTCAGTTTGCAACGAGAGGCCCTGGGACGTCTACATGGCGGGCGTCGTGTAATTAACGTCAGTCATTTCAAAGGTCGCGATAGCCTTCGTGCTGACGCTCAGGTTAGAGCGTGCGCCCTTTCGTCTTTTACACAAGCCATTCGTAGGGTGTGTACCATTCCAAATAGGCGTCATTGGTGATAAATGCAGTCGACCGAGTTCATATGGCAAGACGTTTAAGATCATGCGGGAATAGCGAAAATGTCAAGTTGGACTGTAATAACTACATTCCAACAACAGATGGCGGTAACGACTAGGAAGTGGCTCTTCATCAGATTCCGAAACCTTTTAGAGCTGCTCATCATCTCATGGAACGAGGAAAGAGATGAAGGTTGCGAGATGGCACCATTTAATATTCCACACTGCAAAAACAACACTTGCAAAGAGGTCCAAATATCCTTTCATATTCCATAATACCATTTCTGTGCAAATTACAGCATGTTTATCACTACAATGCCCCCACAAATGAGTCAAGTGCTGGTAAATACTGTCACGGTGTCACCTTAGCACAAGAGTACCCTTAAAAACACCTTGAAATGTGGATTGTGGCCTGCTGTACATGAAACGAAACTTTTGATCAGAGGTTTGACAGCAGTTTCACACAACCCCAAAGGTTTTTGCTGCTTCTGCCCAAGACTACGGTGTGTTTTGGTGAACGGATTTTCAGGGTCCCCACGAAGCAACTTTGGCTGTTTTGAAGTCTTCGCAAAGTGTGAGTGAACCTGACAGCAAACCATTTTTAAGCAATTCATCAAGACAATATGTGTAAAGGTAGCCTTCACGGAAAGAAGCAGCACCCACACAAAGAAAACATACATCAACATCCAAAAGTGCAAAATAAAATTATATCATCAATGAGACTCTGTGTGTGTGTGTGTGCGTGCGTGCGTAGGCCTCTAATAACAGTAATTGATCTCCTCATTGGCCAGCACAAGGGCAGTCCGACAGGGGATGTACACCTGGGGGGGAAAAGGTCAACGCGTTAATAGTGGCTACACAGCGGACCTTGCGAAAAGCACCCCCCCCCTTCCCAACAACAATAAAGAAATCTGCCTAAACATTGATAAGTGATAGTGACTTGTGTTGAGGCCACACATTTTGGAGTATGCGATAAAAAAACAAAAAAAACCGCATAAGCCACTCGAATCAAGATGAAAGCCGTCGTATCGGAGACAACATTGAGGAGATGGCGTATAAATGAAGATGGAGGGTTCAAACTACGAATAAGTGAGCATGTAAAGATCACGTAGACAACGGCAACCGACGCATTTATTTCGAGAACAAGGCGTGTGCCACTAATCAGCTCTTTGATCAACTGCTTTGATATTCCGCGCACGCTCGGCAGGCCAAGAGCCACCGAGCGCCATTAGTCATCTCGTGAAAAAGAAAGAAAGAAAACAGTCAGGCGGACATAAAACGCCCTTCGATTTCCCCACAGAGTTACCGGCACCGGAGCGAGAGCCGAGCCGTAAACAATTGAACGGGGTACTGCGCTTCGGAGCTGCTGCTGCTGCTGGGTCATTTTGGCGGCCGCTCGCTCGCTCGCCCGCCCGCCCGCCCGCCCGCCGATCACACCAGCGTGGCGTCCCATTACGTTTCATTAACAAAACTAAAGTCGAAGCGTTTGTTTTGCACTCCGCCTCCCTCACTTTCCCGGCTGGCTAACGTGGCCTTTCACCTAAGAGGCCGCCGAGGTAGAGGAAAAGTTGCTCCTTGATGAGAAAGCAAAGCAGCAGCATCCTTATCTGCTTCGCGACGAGGTTCACGTCGAGTTCATGTAAACAAAACTGGCGCCTTGAGTCGTTCCCCTTTTTAGCTCTTCTCCACGCCGCACATGAAAAGGTAACCCGCTGAATAATTTACGTTCTTTATGTCGGCAAATGCAGCGAGCGGATTCTAATGAGGAGCCAGAGTTTTTTTTTTTTTTTATAATATCTTGGGTGAAAATGCTTTCATTTGGCATGGAGGAACATCCGATGAGCTGACGGGGCAGCATCGGTCGGCTAACGTCGCGTGACTTTGCTTTAGCCTTCGGCGCAGTGCGGACAACCCGGAACCGACGAGTACCTTCATGGAATGGGCACGTCCGTTGAAGGGCTGTGGCTCCGAGAAGAACTCGGTGCTGTGGTTCAACCGCCCGTGGCCTCCGTACGCGTCGTCGTCACTGTCCAGCTTGATTTTGTACCTGGCGCGCCGTCGTTAAGGGAAGTGAAGCCACAACTGCAGGCAAAGCAGGCAATTAAGTCATTCCATTGATTTATTTCAATGTTGTTTTTATTTTTTTAGAATGTTTATTTATTCATCTATTTATTTATTTATTCACCTTAATTTCTTTTATTTGAATTCCTTTGGTATTGTGCAAGGTAACGGCTCTTACGAATGACGAAAGCTCATTACCGGTGCGACGCGCCTACTGAGTGCGCCGGCTGCCGCGGAGTTTCGAATTTATTTTGTCAATTCTTTTTAGTCGTCCTCATCTCCTCGACTGAAGCAGACGTCAGGGCCTGGCGTGAGCGCTTCGGATGCAATTCTGGTGAAATCCAAACAAGCCTGCAGCCCTGACAAGGTGCCTCCGAGGCCAACCGGCCGACTAAGGAACGGCTCGAGCGAGAAAGCCGGAGGCTCGGCAGCAAAGAACAAAGCCCGTACGTGAGCCGAGTCTCCGAACGATCCGCCGACACATCTATTTGCTTTTCCAATCTAGCGAGCGAGTGAGCGAGCCCGGGAAGACATAAGCTCGTCCATCACGCGCACAAAAACCCTCCAAACTGAGCAATCCAATTTGTGCGGCTGCAAGCGGCGACAAAACAAGCGCAATCAAAGAGACGACTTGAGAGGAGGGGCCGTGGAGAGGCGGAGTCCATCGCCACGCTAAGGACCTTGGGGAAAAAGTTGACGGGGGGCAGCAAAGAGGGACGAAGATGCGATCACCGCGGTGCGCACTCCACTGAGCTGAATGTCCTTGAAAAGTACTTCTGGGATGTTGCTTGCAAGGCGGGAGGCTCAAAGAACTGCTGGCCTCACGTAAGCGCTCAAACAATGACATTCAAGACCCCCCCGAAAATTCGAAAGTTTGCAACTGGCATCAAAATAACAAAGCTAACATCTAATAGACTGGGGCTGCTTTGATTCTTCAGGACCTGGACAATGAACGTGCTGTGCTATTTTTCCCCCCCAAAATAATGCTTCAGGTTTTACAAAGAAAAAAAAGCCTAGATCTTTTTGTTTTTTAATGTCTGTTCAGGAAGGAAGACAAGTTGATGAAGTAAATTCAGGTCTCGCGCTGCAATTTCTACTCGTCGATGGCCGCAATCACAGCAGCCAAATTGGGCTCCCCCCTCCCTCCCGGCTTATTGGACAAAATCAATAAGCGTTCCTCCATCTTGGCTTTTGATTGGCACTCATTGATGGGAATGCAAAGACATAATCCCTCAACAGTCTGCGCACCAATTTGAGGAGGCTGACCAACAGGGCTCGCAACGGCCGTGTTGTTCAAAGCAGGAGCACGAGCCAGTCCAAAGGTCTGAAAACATCTGCATGTCCCGGCGCCGCCTTCACACACACACGGATGGATACACTACCGCGCAAAGACCAAGTTCCAAACTTGCACTCCCTCTCTCTCTCTCTCTCTCTCTCTCACTCAGATTGGATGCTGTATAATGACATGGAAGGCCTCACTCACTTTGAAAACATCAAAAAGCCAGCAGCGAGGCGATTAAGTGCCGCGGCTTCACCCCGTCAAGAGGTTGTAATTACTCGGCGTCAAACACGCTCGCGATTAGCGCTCGATATTAAGAGATTAGCAGCTGCCGCTGTTGTTCTTTTTCTCCCCCTCCCCATCTGCAAATAAACACCACGGCCATGTTTGCCTCCCGCTGCGCCGCTTTTATTTTTATCCTCGGCACGCCTTTTGTCTCCAATAATAAGGCACGTAACGCGCTCCAAACTAAGTATGGATCCAAACGTGCAATCCGCTTTCATAAGCGGCAAACAATTTCGACCGTAGAAACGGCAAATTGCACTCCCACTGAAGGACTTTAAAGGGGATGGCAGCTATTGGCATCCTTCAAAATCAGCTTCCGGCTCTGCTCTGGCATTGCCAATTAAAGGCACCAAAAGTGGCCAGAAAACCAATGAGTGAATATTTTTCAAAGTCATTTTCCCGCCATACTGCATTGAACATGAGCACCGTTTGGAGGAGAGCTGCAAAAGGATACTTGCCCGGCGCCTGCACGGCCACCTTGTAGTGCTGGAAGCTTTTGCTGGGGTGGAAGTTGAAGATGAAGAGCACGTTGGCCCTGTCAAACACGATGACCTTGTCCTCTTGGTGCTTGGCGCTCACAAAGGCCTGCGGGAGGGAGGGAGGGGAGGGGAGGGGAGGGGAGGGGGGACGCCGGCGCACGCCATGAATAGTCATCGTCGTGAGGTTTACAATGCGGATTCCAGGTGGCCGTCGTCTCGGCTTGTCAGACGATGCTAATGTTTCGTTAGCGGGCGTTATCAATGTCAAAGGCACGCTAAATAGAAGGACGTCCCAAACAAGTGGGAAAGTGCCATTTTGTTGGTTGGAGCCCGCACGCAGCGTTTCGTTAGAATTCCGGTGATGAATGAACCGGCTTCAAGTTGGAAAAACTGAAAGGATTTCAAGGCTTGAGGCAGACGATGACTTGAGTTCAACTTTTCCCCACTTTGGTTACAAGCGCTCGGGAAATAAAAGTAGACCATTTGCAATCGATATGGGGGGGGGCAGACGTGATTGTAATTATCCCGAGTTGGCATCGGAGGAGGACGACGAAGGCGGCGGCGGCGGTCAGGGGAGTAACAAGGTGAAGAGGCTCTCTCTTGCACGCGCGGCAAATCAATTACGCACACTGGCGCCTAATCCCGATCAATTTACTCTGCGTTTACATCATCTCGCTAGCGCAGGAGAGGGAAAAAAATGGTCTATTAATTGAAGAGCCGCCATGGCGGATGAGAGCTCAATCCCAGCGAGAGGGAACCCTCGCCAAGGTCAACCTGACAGGCGAGCTTGGGCGTTTATCGCCATCACAAGTTGGTGATGGCTACAAGTATTATTCAAGTCAAAAATGATTTGCTAACAGTAAAAGTGATTGTGACGCAGCGACGGCCTGCCAAGACCACTGCACGTTTTGTTTGTGCACCACCCTTGGCAGTTCCTCAGAGCAAAGTTTTTCAAACAGCCTTTCCTGTATTTGGATGAAAAGCGTTGAGCCACTTTTGCACGCAGCTTCATTTTTGCCTCATCAGCGCCATTCACGGCTCGGAGACCTTTGAAACTGAAGACCGCTGTTGTCTGCCCCTGCCTGCCAAGGCCTTTTGTCTGCCATGTAATAAATGAGTCCTTTGATTTTCCTTTTTTTTTTAGCAGATATAATTCGCAACCGAACATGATTTTGGGGCGGTGCTGCGTTGATGGTGTTGCGCAAGACCATCCGAAGGTAAGCTTTGGCAACTTGCTGAATTGGTTGGCCAAACAATTTGTCCCGAGAAATACGATGGTGGTGTTGGATATAAAAAAAAAAAATCCTTACCGGCGGGGCGGCCAGCCAGCCGTACTTGTCGTCGGTGCGGTTCATGTCCCGGTCAAAGTTGTAGAGCTGCCGGTAGCGCAGATGCTCCGTCGTGTCCAACAGGTTGAACTGCCGCCGGGCGTAGTGGTAGCTCTCGTTGTTGCCCTCTCGGGGGAAATCCAGCCACTCGGGGTGACCAAACTCGTTTCCTGCCGCACGCACACAAATAGAGAGCGTGGTTGTGGATTAGCGCAGGCGCTGGCTGCTATTTGGGGCTTTTTTCAAGTCAGCGACCTGCGCGCAATCCCCACGGAGCGTTCCGCTTTTTATGTTCAGCGCCCAGCGTTTCTTTCTGCTTGTTATTTGGGAGCAACCTGGCCCCGAGCACTTCCTGTTCCTGCTCCATTTGGAAAGATGGTAAAACCAAGATGGAGCTTTTGTGGCTGTAGCTCCATTAGAGACTTTCAAGGTCTGATTTGTGTGCTACCAAATCAAACCGGACACCGCCGTTCTGCTAATACATATTAGTTCAGACCTAGATAGTGCTTCTTCTCTCCATACTTCTTGTAGATAATAATACAAAGCAAAAAGAGAAAAATAGAATTAGAATCATGAATAATTCTCATTCATTGTTGAATAAAGTCTCCTAAGACATCTTGCTCTTCAACTAAGGTTCCACTGTGCTGAATTTGCTTCTGGAACGTCAAGTATTGCTTGAAATGCACGGAGTGACATAAACCCGCCGGCCAAGTCCCGCGAGAGCATTCAGCGGCAAAACAGCCGCCATGGCGCTCGCTCGCTCGCTCGCTCTCCCTTCACAGCCAGAGATGACTTCATGAATCCATCAGCGGATGTCACGTCTACGTCGTAAAAGGCCGGCCCACAATAGCTGCCGCTTGTTTAGCCCCACCTCCGAGAAGAGCAAAAAAAGGCTCAAGGTAATAGGACCAAGCGGACGTAAAGGAGATTGACAGCAAGCGCTAATGAAATTCATGATGTGCCACTTAAAGGAGTCGCAAACAATAAGGCCTGCTCTGTCAGCGCTGCGGCGACTTGTGGCCAAAGTTCCATCAAAGCAGGACACAGAGCAAAGTCGGGTGCAGCGTGTGACTCACCTTGAAAAAGCCAACCCATTAAAGCATAGGTGTCAAACCCAAGGCCAGAAACGGCCCGTCACGACCAATTGGGCATCGGCTCCATGCGCCAATACTGAAATTGCAAATTTTCTTCACTTTTCAAAAATAGAGATTTGCATGCCATGCATCTTTTTCAAATCTTTCAACAGTTTTTATTGGACAAAAATGAGTTTGACACCTCTGCCTTAAAGTGAACCCCAAAATGACTCAATCCGATTGAAGGCCGAAATTGGAACCTTAAACTTAATCTCACCAACTTGAACGCAAATGTATGGAGCACGTGGCCTTGGCCCAAACCAAAGCCTTAACCGCAACTCTCTTAACTCCAAGGCGAAATCCAAACCGCGAGCACACATTGGAATGAGGATTTGCGTCAAATCTGCAAGCCTTTTGTCATTCCAGGAGGATGACGAGTAATAAGGCGGCGGGCGATTCGCTTCTCTGTGCGGTGCGGATTGATGCAGAGCCGCAATAAAGCCTTTCATCTCCGCTTGAGAGAAACGGATTGGACACACCTCCGCCAGGTAATTGTTGCTCTTTCCTCACCAATCGTTCCTCCCCGTACGCCTCCATTGATCACACACGGAATTGCCTTCCTCCCCACGGCCAAAAGAAACCAAATCCGCGCTTATATAAAAGCGTTTAATAGTCGACAAAGGGGAAATGTTTTCTTTTGAGTTAAGAAGTGCTCATCGACATCTTTCCAGGTCCAAAACGCTCGTATGAGCAGCACAAAAGATGACGAGAACCCTAATACAAGACCATGTACGTTTGATATCAACCTTTCTGGTCCCGAATGAGAAGTACGTCAACTGGAACGCTCCAGTTTCAGATGAAAATACGGCGCCGCTGCGTTATCACGAGCGGCCATGTTTACACGGGGTTACGTCAGGCATCATCTCATTAGCGCTCAAAGGCAGACGCGCATCAGATAAGCGTCTGACAGTGACACGGTCCCCTCAGTAATTAGCCACCGCGATCAATGTGTTTACCACAGGAGGGATTTCTGGCAAGAGGGGAAGATCAATGAGGGCCGTGGCCAGGCCAGAGCAGAGCAGAGCAGATTGGCGACGGGGAAAACAACAACAAAAACCTCCAGGAGCCCACACCGCTAGCGATGCTGACCGACTATTAGCGTGTCAAAGGCCTCTGTGAGCGTTAAGCTAAGCGGACATGGCAAATAAATGCTTTTGCTTTTGTATTCACAACACGTTTGACATTAATCTTCAACTGGACAATGAACTATTTACTACTTAGAATAAAAATCATTTCATTGGTTGACGGATGTTACAGTCCGAATCACTTTCAACTCACTAGTGTTCATACTGAGGGCAAATCACTTCCAAAAATAGTTATTGCCATTCTTATTTGAATGAATATTCTAATGATACGCCTGAAACTTTGTGTCCGCCTTTCGGCCGTGGCCGAGCAAACGTACTTTGCTGATAGTCTACCGATCCAACAATCAAAATTATAATTCAATTCAGTCCGAGATGTTTGAAAAAGAGAGCAAGGCTTTAACATGGCAGACACCGGGAGAAGTTTCCGGTTGGCTAATTTTGCCCCGTAAATCCGCAAGGTTATCAGCAGTCCCCGCGAGCTGTGAAAGTCAGCCGGCGCGAGGTGTGCTGATGTGGCGATAAAGAGCCGCCAGGCCTTTCACGGCTGCCGTTAATGCCATCCACGACGTTACAGTATCCATCTCGCAGCGTCGCTCACGGGTAAATAAACGACACTTTCCGAGCTGGGCAAATTGATTTGCTAGCTCAAACTATATTTGCTCTGCCTCAGCACCGGCAAGTAGACTCTGCCTTCATTGATCTATTGACACGTGGCGTCATCGCACCTTTTAACTGACTTGATTTCTTTTCGTTGTCAAGGATTGTTTGGGCCTTTTCAAGAAGTAAACTGCAATCAATTGAGTTTGATTTGTTTGCACAAGATAAAGAATGGGAGGAATGTGATATTGTCTGTCTATATGTGTTGCGCCACCAATTGAGCACAGGATGACTGCTTGAAGTTAACTTTGCGACTTTAATGACGTTTTTAAACGTATTTGCCTTCATGATGTTTCAATTCTCAACCTTCCTCTTTGCCATATAACTTCCTTTCCGTTTATTTCGCTTCTTCTTAAACAAAGGTTTTAACTTTCGCTCATGATGAATGTTATCAGGCCACGATAAGCGCTACCCCTGTAATGAGGCCGACAGCAGCTCTCACAGGAGAACAATATGCTTTTTCTTTTCCCCTGCCTTTAATTCCGCCGCCTTGACGTAGCCGTGCGTGTGCTTCAAACGCTCGTTGACAGAATGAGGAGCGCGTCTGAAAAGCCAACCGCCGCCGCCGCCGCCTCGCTCGTGTCGTCACCTCGCGGGTGCTTGATTGATTATTGCAGCGGTGCAAAAAAGTCTAAAAGGTCAACGCGGGTTTCCCCCACTTGCAGAATTACTCACGATAAGCTGCGGATTTGCAATACATTTTGGAAATGTGACGGAAACTCCGGGGCGAAAGGTTAAAAAACGTTTGAAGACTGTTTTGCTCATGTCAAGTCAATTAGGTGAGATTGATCAATGGAGCTTATTTGGCAAAACAGGAATGGTATCGATTTGGAATCAATGTAGCCGGCCGGGGTAAAAGCGAAGATCAGCAGGACGCGACTTCTAGCGAGTGTGTTCAATCTTCCTCAAACATTCAAAGATTGATTGCCTCCCCGTATGCAGCTAGAAGCCTCCAAAGTTGAATACAGTATGATAGCAAATAGCAAAACATCGTTTCACTTGCTTCTCAAATTTTCTACAGCTGGCGCGAGTGAGGTGCGCTGATGTCATGATAAGCACCTACAAACAAAAAAAGAAGCACCGATTGAATCACTCCATTTTCTCCTCAGCTTAGGAGGCTGCACGGCCGGTCAGCAGGTGGCGCTAACAGGCAATGGATGCCGTGCCTTCTCTGTATTTACATGAATCCAGAGAGCGCACGCAGAGACCAAGGTCAACGTGTGACATCTTTCATTAATCTTGAATGTCTTTAGCAGCAGGGCATTTGGAATTTGGCTGGACTGCACACCCAGCGGTGCAAAATGGCACTCAAACACTGTAAAGCTACATTGATGCTAATCTATGACTCACTGGTGGTGACTTGTTTCCAAATGTAGCCACGAAAGCTAATGCTCGCCCCCCCCCCCCTTCCTGATGGGATTAAAGTAAGGAAAATGCAGACTATTTCCTGATATTATATCAATTAGGATTTGTCTGATTAAAGTTTGGTTCTTGCTCTGAGGGTAAGAAAAAAAAAAACAGAGAGAGACTTGGGATTTTCACATCTAGCTGCTCAGGGTAGCATAACACGGCAGGACGTTGGCAAGATGACTCACCCATGAAGTTGAGGTAGGCTTCGCCGCCCAGAGCGTGCGTGAGCAGGCGGATCATCTTATGCAGCTGCATGCCGCGATCGATGACGGGCGTCATGGGAACCAGCGAGCTCATATTGGTGTACATCTCCTTGTCCATCAGCCAGAACGCCAAGGTTTTATCCCCGACCAGGGCCTGGAAAATTGAAACGGAGTCCGTGAGCGCAAACTCTTTCCCCAAAGCATGACACGCTGTGGAAAACAAACAAACCAAACCAAAAAGCTAACCTGGTCGTGACTTTCCGCATAGGCGATGCTCTTTTCACCGTAGCGCCTGTTGATCAGCGTGTGGACAATGTTTCCTATGTCCCATTCTTCATCCTTAAACTCCTTCAGGATCTAAAGCATGGGGTTGGGGGAATAAATAAATAAATAAATAAATGAATAAACAAAGGTGACGATAGACGAGCCCGAGGGATCCGTTTGGGGCTCTGTGACTGATGTCCACAGGCGGGCTATTACAGCTTGAAGGCATTCTGGAGTTTGCTCTGGGTTACACTTCTTTCTCAGATCAATCTCTTGTTGTGACATCTCTATATCTGCACTGTGACTTATGTGTGCTCGCTGAATGGCGTTTTTAATAACTCCTCCGCAGCCCATGGGCGGCGAGGTGGCACCGGAAGACGGGCAAGGTCACAGCCTTTCATCCAAACGCAATAAATCCCAGCAAAAGGAATCAACGGGCAGATGGCGGCCGGGCCCACTCGTGAGCCTCCTGACGGGAATCATTTACAACAGGGGTCGCGACGGCTAATACGGTGTTCCCGCGACACCCGCGATCGCACGCTTCATCCTTCGCACCTGACTATTTTTTGGAAGCCAACGTCATCCTCGTGAAGCTCAGAGCAAATATTGAACCTCTGAACATGACTATGTGCTCTGTTTGTAAGCGTTGCAGCTCTGTTTGCTGGTCGAAGGTATTTTAGTATGCTAGCACTAAGCTAGCACACCTCAAGGTATTGTTATATGCTCACTTAGTATGTGTTGCTGCTCCATGTTTGTCGCTTGAAAGTTTAAAGTGATGCTAATTTTGTTAGCTCGTTAATGGCATTTCACAATACGTTAGCAATAAGCTCGTGGACTTTCACAACAAAGCGATATCATCCCAAAATGTTGACATCTATCGTTTTCTTTTGTGGCATGTGTCACTTTTACCATACTTGAAAATTCAACAGATTGAAGCAAGCACGCTTGACCTCTTAAGAATTGCACAAAGGCGCAAAAGGATACTTTTAGAAATCTGTATTTTTTTGCACGGTTAAGTGGGCGGGGTAAAAATCAATTTTGGTCTCAGGTATGATATGTATTTGCCACTGTAAATCTTCAGCGTTTGCAACAAGCAGCTTCTTAAACGGAATGAAAGCGACTTTGGCTGGAGCTCTCGGTGATGGACGTCCGGCTCGACGCGGCCGGCCCGTGGCAGGCGGCGGCGAGTCCATCCCGGTGACAAGCTTGAAGCGTGCCGGCTGACATTTGCCCTGACGTCTGAGTGACAGCTGAGGAAACCTTTATATTACTCGACAGAGCGGTAATCCTCGGAGCAAAAGGGAGTAAATTGTGCCGATCAATATGTCCCAGATGAACTGGCCGCTCCGCCGAAATAGCGGGGCTCTTGGCTTTCTATATTGACTGTATATATAGATATCCACGTTTCACCTTAGCCTTGTGGGTCCATCCGAGTCAGTGAAGGACACGTCAGCCAATAAAGGGCTTCACACAGGACTGTTGCAGTAACTACATTTGACAGCATATTAAGATCATAAACACTCTTGGTCACAAACAGAGTTGTTTACTGTCAACTTGGCTGCCTCGCCATCACAAACATACACTTGCTTGGTTACATGCAAGTCACCTTGAGTAATGAAACCAGCGTTTCAGACAAACGGACAGTATGTAAGAAGGCAACTCGCATGACTGCACCATTCAGTCACTCCAAATCATTCCCTCAGCAGTGCTGTGGGAGCAATTACTCGGGTAGCGGCGCCGTCCGAGCGGAGACGGGGAGCCACCCGCTTGACGACCACCGGCTCGACCGCGACCCGGACCCCCGCGCCCTCTCGGTGCCGCCGACCGACCGACCGCTCTACTTCATCAATGGTAATGAGCGGCGGCGGCGCAACAAATCTTGCTTTTACAAGCTGGCTGTCAGCAGCCCAGCCAAAGAGCGCTTGGATTAATTAGGCAGGGATGGAAATAAAATGTGCAGGATAAAAAGAAGTGTAGCTTTATGAGCTATTCTAGCAACCTTTCGTGTGGTGGTCCTCAAAACAAGGTTCCCGGACCTTCAGAGGTCCACACCAGTCGGCGTACTAATCTGCAATAATTTATGTCAGATCTTTTTTTTTTTTTAATCCATACCTTTTTGGGACTTGTTCATCTCAAATCATCTTTAAACTCTTTATTGTCAAGGCTCATGTTGTAGGATGAGTTTCAAATGAGCACCTTCACGTGTAATACTTTACATTCATGCCAGCCTATTTTTAACCATTTTATAAAACTATTCAAGTCCCTACAACACAGCGACATCTTCTTCCATCAAACACGGCGGCCCGGGTGGGTCGTTAGCTACTAAAAATCAACCTCGCAGAGCGACGAGGTCAAAGCGAGACGCGGCGTAAACAAGCAATTTTGATAAGCGGCGTCTAATTGAAAGCGCTTCCGCCGTGATGGACGGCGCAAAGAAAAAGTCGGCGGAAAGAAACGTGTTGTTTTCATTCAATTAAAATGACGACGGCGTCTTTGGAGTCGAGAGAAGCCGAGGGTAGGATGAGGTAGAATTCTCCTTTCTTATTGCCACCGCAAACTGGTCCAATTATAACCGCGCTGCAGCTGGGGGGCGGTGGAGGCCATTTTTTTTTTTTTTTGCACTAGTCATCGGGATGGAATTCAAAATTTATAACACATGACTAATGCTTCTTAGACAGATGCTGGAAGCATTGAGCCTGACGGCGAGGGGGTGGAAATTGCTGAAATTCGGGCCGGCCCGATTCTCAATATTTGGATCCCCCCTCGCTTTTTCCGCCCGCCTCTCCTCCTTGTTGAGAGATCTTCATTTTCCTCAGCCGCCGCTGCGAAAAGAGTCGGATGGATCGAGTCACCGGCAGGACAGAACCCAGCGTGACGCCAAGCTTGCGGCACCGAGGGACTCGGCGGGTACAAATGCGAGGCTATAAATAACGCTGTCCAAGTGTGTCTATCTTTCTTTCCTTGGTGTTAACAACGTTCCCTAATTGAAGAGGCAAAAGCCTGGAGAGAGCGTCATACATCACATGGTTGTATCAAGATCAAGCGCTTTGGTGCACAATTGTGCTAATTGGCATACATGGAACAAATATGTGCCAGTGGAATTTCTGCAACGGAGAACTCGTTTCTGTTTGTTGACCTTTTTTGTTCTTTTTCTCAGAGCAGAACAAAAACAGTTCATTCTTTTTTTCAAATGTTTTCCCATGGTATTGTGATATTTTGAAAAATATTTTAAAATCCGAGTTACACTGGACAGATGCAAAAGTGTGCAGCTGAAGTTTAGCGCAGCGCAACTATCCGTAACAAGATGCAAGCAACTTTTTCTTTTTTTGCAGTGAAATGTTCACATTGGCACGTCGCACCGCGATGGCTTTTCGTCCCCGTCGCTCATAAACAATGGGTTTTTTTTTCACGCCCAGGCGGCCCAGTAAGTACTCGAGCATGGGCACTTTGGGCTGAAGAGGCCAGCGAAAGGGTGCTTCAGCACTTGTTGTGCGGAAGGACGTCGGCGGTATCCCGTGCCAAGAATTCCCCATCTGGTGCGTGAACAAGCGCCGAGTGGTCAATTGGATCTGTCTGACGTTGTCAAAATGACAACAAAAGGATCCATTACAAACAACAAAACTAGCGGCTCGGCCAGAGTAATTGCCGCTGCTCCGGTTTTGCTGTGGCCGACCGAGCACGTCGCCGCTCCGAAACGACCGGCACCATCGTAAAACATTTATTTTGGACTCATAAGATGTAACAGCAGGCGAGGAAACGTGTGCGTCCGATGGCAGGTTTAGCCGTAATCGCCCTCTTTGAGAAATGCTTGTCGTCGGGAGCGACAAATTTGTTTTTCCAGGCAATAGGTCATGCCATGAAAGAGGTTGGCCTCGATTTACTCACATGACCTTGCGTAATGTACGGTTTGGCGAATAATCAATATTAGGTGAATAGTTCTTTCTCACAGTCATTGGGAAATTGCAATGTGGGTGTGAGTACTTTTGCAACCTCTGCACGAGCGAACTTATTATTCAGGTGCACGTGTTGTGACATTCCGTGCGGCTCCGCGACCAGATGACCTTGGCGTTCCACGCCGAGGAGAATACGGCAGAGTACGTCGAGGCGCCAGCGGGCGCTAATTAGCCAGTCGACGGCAAGGTCACGGTGAAGGAAGAGGTCAAACGCTTTGATTTTGGCTCGAACAACCGCGTCTCGTCACCCGGACGTCTTTTGTTTGAGGGGATGAAGAATGACCTTCCCATTCAGGCGGGAGGTGGGATTAAACATGAAACTAAATAAATGAGTGCCGCCTTCATACTAAAAAAGAAAAAGATGAACAAAGAGCTCGTTGGTGGAAGATTAAACCTCTTCCACCGCTCGGGGGCGAGAGAAAAAAAAATACTCAAGTGCTTGGCGCACGAGGAGACTTTTGATCGTATTAGCTGGGGGGGAAAAAAAGCCGTTGACAGCGTGCAAACATCCTGTGAGACTTTGGTTCGGGAACTAACGCCACCACGATACTGCAGACAGAATGACTTTCATCCTACTTTTGAACTCGCGCAGGTGTGTTTGAAAACAACGTCGCATAGCTCATCTTACCTGAATCCACTTATCGGGGATGGCCATGGCCAGACGGTAATCAAAACCCAGGCCGCCTTCCTCCACTGCCCTGCACAGAGCGGGCATGCCTGACACATCCTGCACAAAAGTTGCCATTTTTAGTTTGGAGAGACGTAAAGATGCCCGCCAGCAAATTCCAAACAAGCCTCGGCCGATGCTACAGAGCCAATCTTTCCGTCGAGTTTGATCATGGGAAGGGCGAAAGGCCATTAAGTCATAATCCTCCGGTGGTTAACTTTTAGTTTGTCGCTTTTATAAGCTGTCAATCAAAAGGTACCCTTTCCACTTAATTAAGGTTTGGGAGCGGGCAAAGTTTGACCCTGGATGATTTTCCATTTGCATGCCTCCCTACGGGAACATTGTTTGGGAATGCCAACAAACGAGAAGGTCAAAAAGCGTCCCCGGCGCCGATCCTCCCAGGATCCTTGGGCCGAAGAGAGTGACATCTCATTGCCTTTTCGCATTTCTTCCTAATTACTGCAATGAATACGCCGCGGCCGCTGATGAAGTAGCTCCTCGCTAATAGCCGCCGCGGGCTGCCGCAAAAGAATAGATAGAATAGATAGATATAGATGACCTCTACCTCGGCCACGGTGATGCAGTCCGGGTGCAGCTTGTGCAGGATGTGATTGGCCAGCATCAGGTACACCAGCGAGTCCTCATCCACGTGGAGGCCAAAGTACTCGCTGTAGTCGCCCGAGAAGGCCACGCCTGAGGAGGAGGAGGAGGAAAACGGAAGCATTTTTCAACAGCTCGACGACGGCGGCCATTTTCACTTCTCACCGATGCCGTGGTGGTGGTACAGCATGGAGGTGATGCCGTCGAAACGGAAGCCGTCAAACTTGTACTCCTCCATCCACCAGCGCAGGTTGGAGAGCAGGAAGCGCAGCACTTCCCAGCTAGCAACACACGCGCGCGCGCACACTCAAGGTCAGACACGGACGGCTGCGGCTTTGAATTATTCACACGTCCTCAACATGCACTTTGAACACTAGAAATTAATTTCAACCGCTGCGGGACATTCACGTATTGATAACCAAAGCGTCATCGTGTGGCAGGCCAGGCCAGGCGAGGCGAGGCGGTGGCGGGCAGGAGGCCTTTTCATTAGCGTAGAGGGCCGGCCGGACGCTGTCATTTGTGTTTTCTTGGAAATAAGCAGAGGTGGCTTAAGTTATGGACTATGTTCAAGTTGGGCTTTTATTAAATTGCACAAAGATGAACAATCAGAACAGGCAAGTACAACCAAAAAATCTTCTTAGTGTACTCTGCGCTCGTCTGGTCGAAACACGGTAGTCTGATTAATATTGCGTTTGTGGAATATGAACAATAATAATAATAATTCATTGAATTTGTATAGTGCTTTTCAAAAACCCAAAGACAATGTAAAACAAAAAAACCCAGAACCGGAGCCGCAGGTCAGATTGACACGGCGGCATATCGTGGCTCAAATTGGATTGAGCAACAACAAAATGGTCGGGAATCAACGGAGCCAAATTCATAAAGCGCACATTCGAATTCAGGTCAGTGCTTTTAATGGCGTTTAGGCCAGCGGAGAGAGCCCCTAAGGCCCACCGCAGAGAAGATGTTGCTTTTGGCTCTTTTCTCAAAAGGCCGACTTCCTTTTCAACGGATGTCTCCATGGCAACAGGCCAAAGATTTGCTCCCGTAATGAGCGCCAAATGAACGACACCCGCGACGCCCATTAAAGTGTGAGTGTCTGCAATTTTGCAACGTGGGTACCAGACTGAGAACGGCTCGCATCGAAGCAAAAACCGCTTCTGTGGACCAAAGCCAGAACAGAAATGAAAGCAATGTGCCGCCGACGACGTACGTACGTACGTGTGGCGTTCATTACACATCACTTCAACCTGTGAAGGATGAGCAGAGGAAATGAGTGACCAAAAAAACTAAACTAGCTTTTGCACACGGCAGCAGAGCGAGTAAGCACTTTAACATTAAGTGATGTACTGGGGACATTTCATCATGTCAAAAGGCAGCAGCAGCGGCGGCGGCGGCGGCGGCGGCGGCAACGACCACTCCAATAACATCTCAAACTGCCACATCCATCCCCACACTTAACAGTTCTTACTTTCAACACCCCCACCCCCCCTCCCCTTCCTCTCTAAAACATATCAACCCAGCAGCTTTTAACCGGTCCTGAGCCCTCCTCATCCTCAGGGATGTCTGACCCGGGCGGGCGGGCGCGTGCTATCAGGTGCGACGCAAAATGTTACATCAGCGCTGAGAAGGAGCCCCGACCGTGGGTGGTCACGCGGCGCCTGTGATAAATAGATTAGGTCCTTCACTCTGCCGCACAGAGCCAACAAAGACACGGCGGGCACGGTGCATCCTCCGGGGATGGAGATAATAAGCAGCCAGAGCTCGTGGGGGGGAGGGGTGGGGTCCGGGATGAAACCGTCCTGCCACATTAGGAGCCACGGTGCCATTCATCATCAAGCCCAATTACGGGCCGGGTGCTTGGCTCTGCGGTCGGGGATACGGGGCTCTATGAAGTCATCGCTCAGTCGGCGGCGGCGGCGGCGGGCGTTAGCAAATTGCAAACTACACAGTGCTCTTGCTTAAGTGTAACACTGAAACACGGTTAGGGGGGCCCTAATGGAATGAAGCAGCGCTAATGGAGTCAGATTGCTGCCGCTGGAGCAGCCACACATCCGAGGTCCAAACCAATGCAGTCCCCTCGTTTGTTTGCGAGCACAATCGACGTACAACTTCCAAAATAAAGGATAGCGGGGTGTCAGAATTGACACGGAGCGTCGCCGACGCAATGACCACCAGTGCTGGCTGGACCAATTTGGATTTGTTTCAGGCCAATGCCCATTCTGGTATGTGGCAGAATCCGAGTCTGATTCCAAAATATATCATGATTTAAATAGGTTTCCCTACAAGCGCTGGCTGAGTCACCATTCAAATAACGTTTGAGCGTTTCCTCCAGCTCATCTTCATGCGCAGTTGCCGCCGCTTATCGTGTTGTACTCCCCCCCTCGCTCCCCTCCAGCTGAAGGAACACGACGGCGACCCGTTTAATGCGATGCGCCCGAGTTGGCGGGCGGACGGAGGGTCAAGCTGTCACGACGGCAGATTGAAGTTCTGGCACGGCCGCGGGTAAGAAAGCAAATGCAGCTGCAATAATCATAAGTATAATCCATCCTAAATATAACATGAGTATCAATGTTGTTGTATTCCAATTCAAAGTGTGAGGTGGACACGAGGTTTAAGAAAGTAGCAATCGGAAGTGACTTTTGCTACTCCCACTCTGGAGTTGTTGAGTCTTTCTTTGATCTTCCAAATCAAGCCGAGTTCATCACATTTCCAATTGCTTTCTTTAATAGCAGCCCCAGACCAATGTGGGCCCTCTGCACGGATGATTATCAGATCATATTGGCTCAGCAAAACACAAATAGAGATGCCATCATTATCCCTTTGTGCTGTTTTCAAAGGCTGCACTGGCGCTGGCTTCTTTTTCCTCCTATCTTAAGAATCCACAGGCACATTGAAGCGGAACACAAGCCAACCATCAGGTGGTGGGATTACGACTTCCTCAGAAGTCCCTCTCATCTGGAGCGCGCGTGGCGCCCGCCATCCTGCGAGGTTTGCCGTTCCCGGCCTGCCAAACAAACGCGCAGCGCCTTGATTTACTTGGCCGCTGCCTCAAGGTGACTTTGGCATCTTTTAAAAGGTAATAGAAATTAAGCTGGCTGACATGTTGTGAGCCTGGAATTTGGGGAAAAGGATTTATATCTGCTAAGAAAACAAAATATCCTTCCGTGTGTTCAAGGGCAGTCGAGCCGGACACAAATGCTGCGGAAAATTGAAATGAATCATTTATTTTAGAAATCAAAAGTACAAGATGGTTTGGGGCAAGGAAAAAAAGAAGCCCACAAGGTGAACGTTCTGTCAACATTCCGAGTAGAGGTCGCTCCAAGTAGGTGATACCGAAGACGGACGGCGTGATGACCGACGGCAGCGTCGCTCCATCCACGTAAGGTTGGAGGCTACGCGTCGTCGGCCCTAAAAGATGTTGCGGACAAGCCAGCGGGTTGTGAAGCTTCTCTGGGCTTTCACAAATGATTCCCCGCGTTGTAGCCATGTGTGCAATCTATGATTGCCACCACGCCTGATGCTAAGTAGCGCCACAACTTTCACCGTAGAATCGGCCCGCTCACGCTACTATGAAGAAAATCAAGAATTCTAAAAAACACTAAGACGTAACTACATGTGGCCAGATCATTCGCGTGAAGGGAAAAACCGAAATGTTGCTATTGGTACCTGGAGTAGTTGAAGAGGCGGCTGTCCCAGAGGCTGTGCTCCCCGCGTGGGGGTGAGTGGAAGAAGCACGAGTCGGAGCCGTCAAACTTGTTGAGGCCGTCCTCCGTGTTTTGGGACGCGTGGCTGTGGACCACGTCCAGCAGCACCACGATGCCCATGGAGTGCGCCACGTCGATCAGCTGCTTCAGCTCGTCGGGATTGCCGTAGCGGCTGAGAAGAAGAAGAGTTCAGACTTATTGATGAAGCTTCCAAATGCTACTTTCAAAACGGTTGCACGTTCCCGAAGACGAAGACGAGCTATTTGTTGTGTCAGTAGGCCTAAAACTATCCTTGAGCAAAGTTGTCCAATTTTGCCCGGTCCGTCCTCGCCCGCCGCTATCATTCAATCGGCCTCCTTGTGAAGCAGCACGCATAGCACGCATAGCACGCATAGCACGCATAGCACGCATAGCACGCATAGCACGCATAGCATAGTATAGTATAGTATAGTATAGTATAGTATAGTATATAGTATAGCATAGCATAGCATAGCATAGCGGCGATATTAGCCGCTTCCCGCCATTCAAGCGTTCCGCTTTTAAATGACACTGAGAGATCAATCATGGGTGAAATTACACTATATACCTTACACTCGGGGCTTTAGGCGAGGGAAGGGGCGGTGAAGGTGGAAAGGGGATGGGGAGGGGGCCTGCCGGGCGAGCGAGCGAGGGGACAGAAGATAAACACTCAGACTTAGTCGAGCTTTATCAGAGAGCGGCGCTCTCTGGATTAACCGGAAATGTGTTTACAGAGAGATTACTGCCGGGGTCAGGCGGCCTCACCTTGATCGGACGCCAGGCAGGAAATTGCTCGACGCTTTGTCTCGGCGTCGCCAAACGATACGACTCGACAAATATTTGTAAAATTGCGTGAAGGCATCGGGATAATCCCTTTGCCGGTCATTAGCGACTGATGAGGCGTTACTGGGCCATCTTGATTATATTTTGGTAATTGAACGTCCGCAGTAGTGACATCTGATTTTTCCATCAAATGCGCACTGTGCAATTACAATGTTTTCCAAATCCAACCCGAGCCTTTTTTGGAGGATATAAATCGGATACGTATTCAAAGCCATACATTTTATTTGCGCTCATAAGAAAGATGAAGAAAATCCTGGACAAAACAGATTTGTACCTGGAAGCTGCAAAGAAGCTGGTGACCTGATAGCCAAAGCTAGCGTAGTAGGCGTGCTCCATGATGGCCATCATTTGAATGCAGTTGTACCCTGGAAAGACGCATAGAAAGGTTTTCAGCGCAATTGGGCGAGCACAGCTCCAGCTGGCATCTGCTCGCTCGCTCACTCGCGTCGCCTCATTTCCTGCCATCACCGCAGGCCTTGTCGCGGTCTCTCTGGGTGATGTGCGGGATGTCGAGCGAGCGCACGGGAAGCACGCCCGACGACAATATTGGCCACAGCGCAAGGCTATTTTGGCTCAATTCCCGCATAACGCAAAAGTTTGTCTGCTTCAATATTGTAGTGTTGATTTGTAAATCATACCACCCAACATATAAGGTTCAAATATTTGTCGCAGGTATCGCCGTCAGCAGGGTGAGCTCCCAAATTCCATTTGAATATTTGAGCGCGTTTTGTAGTATGACCCAGTTTCATTCCACCTGCCAGCGACAATAAGCAGACGGCCAACAAACGCTTTTGAGTTCAGACGTCACCGCGGGCGACGAGAGGTCTATGCGACAGACATTAGAAGGCTGCCGCTGTTGAAAATGTTGCCTCTGTTTATTCCATTTCGCTTTTTGTAAGGCGACACAAAGTAGATTTTTTTTTTTTTTTTTTTAATACAGCCTACAGAGACGCTGTTTTAAATGAATAAATGAAGGTGCGGAGGCGTTAATAAGCAGCGATCACGTCTTCTTACCGAGGTCCTTTATATGAGGCAGCACGTTGACGGTGAAGTTGTTGTACGACGCGATGGTTCTCTCGGGCGACGCGATGCCCACGTGGGCCTCGTAGATCCTCAGGTGCGTGGGCTTCAGGGGCCGCGGGTGGATGTGCTGGAGAGGAGAGAGAAAATGGAGCAAAAACATCCTCAAAAAAAAACAAAAACATTTCCGCCAAAGGCCGCTGCGGTGTGAATCACGGTTTCTGCGTTACGCAAGAGATTGGTTTGCCGCTAACATTCTGACGGCGACGCAACAGAACTTGAACAGAAAGTGAAGCTGCAAAGAGTGACGTTTTGATGATCAAACTCCTTCAGCGGTGATCCCAAGATGGCGCCCCAAGAAGAGTCACTTACAATGTAGGGATGCGGGGGGTCCCAGTGAACCCACTCATAGATGACCCCCTTCTCCGGCTTGGTCACATATTTGGCCCAGGGCGAGATCCGGTAGAGGCGCTCACCGGCCTTGGTGTGAACCACCACCTGGTCCAAGAAGAGAACCAAAAGATGAGGAGAAGCTACACAACATGGATCACGCCACAGTTGTTGTGTCACTTTATCAGTGCGTCAACATCAGGGAAGGGCTGCTCGCTATGGATTAGAAGATCGCTTGCGGTCAATCTCGTTTCAGTCGTTGTGGCGTTGCGACGGGATTTTTGAACAACCGAGCAATTGAACCAGACCAGTAATTGAGCTGAAGCCCAGTCAATTGGACGCCCCCTCCCCTTTGCGCTTCAGAATGAACCCGGAAGTAGCTTGAATTGCTTCAGCGCTTGAAATGGAAGTAGGAACGTCAGGTAAAGCAACTAGTCAATTTTGCAATGTCACGCACGGTATGCGCTCTGTCCCCCGCACGTCGCGGCTAATTCTGCCAATTCCCGTGCACTAATGACCGGGTGCTCCCGGCCAGAACGCCACGGGCTCCTTTTCATTACAGCCGGCCTCCGGGGGTCCAAGTTCCCTCGACTGACGTACGGGATTAGGAAAAATAAACACACCGAGGTGGTCCTTCGCACAAATTGGACAGCATCGGGAAATGCGGGGGAAAAAAATCCACGGGAAAAACAAGCCAGGCAGTCGGCGACATGCGAGGTGTGAAGTGTGTGATGACTTCCCAAATTCTTCCCTGCCGGGCGTCATCAAGAGCGAGCGCTGAGCCCACGTTTGTTTGCCGAGACAAATTGGACCTCAGAACAAAGGGGACGGACGGAGGGCTCTACATTAGAGGGACCGCTGCTCGGGGAATTTATTTCAACGCCCTTGATGGGCAGCGGGGGGCGGGCACGTGCCAGCGCTTCCATCTGCTTCTTATCATCCCAAGACGCTGACAATGGGAGTCGGGTGGCCTGTCCGCCGGCCTGGGCGGCGATGACCGCAGTACCGTGACACCGTCCATCCCGTCCGTGGCTTGCATGTCAAAATCAGAACCTGCCGTTCAACTGCTGTTCCGCATGTGCTACAAAGTAGCTAGCTAGCATGTGCGACAAAGTAGCCAGCAAGTCAACGCCCTTGTTGTCCTTGGACTGAATACAAAGCTACCAAACGACTTGGAGGTGTGTGCTTTGCATTTAACCTTGATGATTTTTTTACAAGCGCTCCAAAACAATCATCTGCAGCCGCAGTGGGCCGAACCAACAGACGTCCCGCGGGATTGGAAATGAAAACAAGGCTCGGCGGCGCACACCGCACACGTGGCGGCGTAATCTCGCTTCCGCTCGGCACTCGCGCCGCCGCGCCAGCCTTTCGCGGCCGGCTTACGAGACGTGGGCGGGGGCGCGGCGTCGACACGGCACCCGCTGAGGGCGCCAAAGCCGGCGTGAAGATGCGCTGTTGCCTACCTTGAGCTTGCTGTTGTGATCCACAGCGGGAGAGCCGTCATGCTTGGGCGGGAGAATCAGCTCCCACTTGCCGTAATCTCTTTTGGTGTACGAGTGGGAGAATTTGTCCCAGCCATCTAGGAGGAGAAACAAAAACACAAGCATGACAGAAACACCAGTAAGCTTGTCGCATCCCAAACGGAGCTGACCTGGACATGATACATTGGAGTAAACCTTCGGATCAATCTCGCTCTCTCTCTATCTATCTATCAGGCATTGGACAGGAAACCTTAGTTGTCCTTCCAAGACATTTTGGATGATGGCATACAATAGAACGAGGCAGTAAGACTTTTTGCTCCTCACCTAATGAATTGGTGGTGGCACATCCAAAAAAGCGTGATCACAAATATCGCAGTAAATCTACTTTCATTCGGTTGACAATGCAAAAAAAAGTTCAAAAGTGTCTAACACTTTTTCCAGTAGTCGCCGAATGTTGGGTTGCAAAAGCCCGCTGTGGGGAATTTCACTATTTTTGATTGCTAATGAAATAATTAAAAGTCACTTTGCGCTTTTTTTTTTTTTTTTTTTGCCTTGCTCGGTTTTCCTCGGTGAATCAAAGAAGCTGCTGAGAGCACATTACCGGCACCTGAAGGCAGCCTTTCAGAACGCTCGCTAGTTATCACGCCGATCCATCCGGCCCGCGTCTCTAATCCATATCTGCTTACCCTTGATGAACGGACAACAATGGCAGGATGGGAAGTGAAAGGCAGAAGTGACGCGACACACTCCAATTCATGTGCGATTTATAGCCCCGACCGCTGCCGTATATGCGTGGCTGTTGCCGCTAGTTAAATCAGAGAAGGCGACGGCATCGTGTCACAATGTAATCACTCTCGCACAAGGAAATGTGGCGACGGTGCTTCCGTCGATTTCCCTTTGATGACAAATGGCCACGGAACGCGGAAAAATGTGCAAGCGCGATAAAACGAGCAGGGAGCCGTGTCCGTGTTCACTGGCCGAGATTTGAATGATTGTAATTGGCGCCAAGGGGAAGTGCATCTGCCTCGCACCGGACAAGTTCTGGGTTCGATTCCTAGCAACAGGTACAAAAGAAAAAAGTTACAAATGGAACATTTTTAAAACAGGATTTGATTTCATTGATAGTCGTTTGAATGTACTGAATATCTCAGAACATAAATGAAGTGTATTTTTTTCTCATTTTGGCAACACTGGTGCAGCCTTCCAAATAAATCCCTTTTGGAATCGTTGCGCAAGCATTTTGGGTGATTTCATTTTGAGCTTGTACTATGATGAAATGGAACGAGGTGTCTGCTGTTTTGGGTCGAAGCAGCAAATTTCAGGGCTGGTCTTTTCACAAACTCCGACGATGGGGATTTGCCCCAATCGGAAGCAGGCATCCTAGATTAAAAGTTGTTTGTTTTTTTTGCCTTCACCATCTCACGTGGGCTGCTGAGCCTACGTAGCATCAAAGTCATTTCATTTCATGCACAGGTAGGAAGCAGTTAAGCCTATTTTTATGCTGGGAATTTCATTTTTTTTTTCCTTCTTCTTCCCCAATGTGTCAAACGAGAGTCATGCGTCACGACCGGTATGCGCAATAAAACCGAGCGCTCCGCGATTGCTTTGATAGAGAGGCGGCGAGAGAAAAAGAAAAAAGAAAAGCCGAGCGCTATGAAAACCGCTGAAAAGGGCTTTGGGTGCGAGGTGCGTTGTTGATCTACGGAAGAGAGGCAGAGTCTGGTGCAACGTCGCTAATGATGATGAAAATAAATGATCTCGACTGACACGGAGACCATTAACTTGATCTGACTTTCAAAAGTTGGCACGGCGGGTGAAAAGAAGGTCTGGGCGCAAACACGCAGCTTCGGCCTAGATGATGATGAAATAAGCGGCTCGTAAAAAATTCAAGACAGACTCCTTCCTGCCGTCTAAAGAAGACAACCCCGCTCGCTGTTCGGTATTCAAAGCCGTCCCGCGTGATCAATATTTTCCACATTTCCGACTCCCGGGTCGGCCGATCAAAAGGCCTCGTTGCACCTCCTTATCTTGGTCTCTGCTTCCCTTTTGTGTTCGTCGAGGCAACGTTGCTGAATCTCTTACTAAACGCTCAGCCGAGATGCAACCTTTGTGCGTGCAATGAAATCTCTTCAAGACTTCAAGTCGTATTTTTGGTCTGGTAGTGAGCAGAGGACAAGGCTAGCTGACGGAAGAGCACTGCCCCCCTCCCTGGAGTCCACTTACTGAAATCACCGGTGAGGAAGAGGGCCTCTGCAGCCGGAGCCCACTCCTTAAAGAAGAGGCTGTTGTTGGGCCGGCGCTGCGCACCGAAGCTCCAGTAGCTTCGTGTGAACTGGTCAAAGCCGCCCTCCGCCTCTTCCAGCTGGAAAAGCTGCTTTTGGAACAACTCATATCTGAAAAAACAGCAAGATTCAAGAGTTTTGATTGGCCATGTTTGATTGAGCGTGCCAAACAAGGAATTTGACTTGGCAGCCTCTGTTCAACATTTAGGTGACTAACAACACTCAGGACATGTGAAAATGGCAAATATTCTCAAACATCCCCTGATCTTCAACTCCCAAGAGGGCAAGGAAAAACTCCAAACTCCAGCTAGGGGAAATGAGAAACCTTGAGAAGAGACCACAGATGGGAGGGAGGGTCCCTCTTCCAGGATGACCAGGCTGCAATGGATGCGGATGAAAACTCAAAATGGCCTTCAAAAATAAGGTGAAATAATTCATCACTTCACTGGTTCTTTTATCTCAAACAAGATATTTTAGGTTGCATTACCTGACATGTTTCGGCTTGTACTTCCCCCTTCATCAGGTGAAACAATTCAGTTCAATAAGGGATGGAAATGGGGGGTTTTTCTTCCCAACCACAAACCCACCCACAATTCATGGATGATTGAAATAATTCTTAGTTGCAGCTTGGTTATTATTACCATGCAGATCTCATTTGTGGAAAGATGCCTGTGGAAATGCGGGCGGGTTCAGGACTTCAGAACCTTCCCAAATGCGTGAGGATTAGCATAGATACACGGCGGCAAAATTGTGTGAGCTATCATTTTTTCCATCAGGAGTTTCCATAAAGCAAAGCGCTTTGAAGCAACTTGGCCTAATACCATCCTGGAGCGCCGTCTTTTCACCTTTCAGGAAGGATACGCCGACTATACTTTGTAATTTATCTCACTTAGCTTCTACAGCCAGCCGGTTCTTCATAACACCCCCACCCTGTACCGGGACAGAAAGCTTCTTTCAGCCAGCCGAGTTAAGTGCACTCGCTTCCCCGTAGCGTCTACGCTGAGCTTTCCGATGCCCTTGGGCGATGGAATGATGGCTTGACGGACAATGGCCGTCATTTCTCAGCAGCTGAGAGGGGGGGGAAAGAACTTTTTAAAGTCCAACCGTGATAGTAAAAGAGCAAAAGGAGGCGATTCACACCAAGGCTTAACAGACTGGAACAGTCAGGATGGAAAAAAAGTCATCGGTGTCAAGGAAGTAGGCCCAAGTGATGCATCTTGACTGCGAGACAAGCTTTGTATGTCAACAAGTTTAGCCTGGCTTGTTTGTAGGGGTCAACTAGGGACACTTTTTAAAGGTTATGCTTGAAGATATTCTTTTCACATGCAGACAGTTGGAATCTTTAGATGTGTCGTGTTTAGCGCGCCACCGTCCAAGCACCGGGCGCTGGCTGGCTAATGTCGCTTTACGGCGCTTTAAGTGCGTTAATGAGGCTAAATGGAGAGAGAGAGAGAGAGAGAGAGAGAGAGAGAGCTGGACACGAGCAGAGAGCTTGACTGATGGAAAGCAAGATTCGGCCGCAGCTAATGATGTTCAATCGGAACTTCAAGTCACTGCATCAATGTCAGTCTCGCTCTGAATAAGCGGCATGGTTTGGCTTCAAATGGGGTGGCGCATTGGAGATACATTGGAGCTTGCCTTTTGGTCGGCTCCAATTGGGAGCGCTTGGCGGCCGGCGCCGCGAGCTGCAAGATTTCCTGCCGTCTTGCGCAAGCAGACGGGTAAATAATGAAGTGTGTCAACAGAGCAAGGCCCGGCGGGGCTGTAACCTGCGCACGGCATCCATGCCGCTGCTTCTCGCAATCATGAACGTGGCTGCTGGCGCTCAGACCGACGACCTCCCCGGCGGGAGGCGGGCTGACGCCAGCTGGCTGGCTGAAGCTGGCGGGGGGCAAAGTTCAACAGACACGCCGCTGAGATCTGAAGGCTCCGCCAGCGCGGTCAAAGGTCCTTTTCTGATAAAGCGACTCGATTGTTGGTGTGCCGCCGCCGCCGCCGCCGCCGGGTGAGGAGACTCGGCGTGATGCCACAGCTTGAGAAAGTAAGTTGAAACGCTGATTAGACTGGCAGCCGCACCATGCCGGCAGCTACCCCAGAGCCTGCACTGGGCAGTGCCTCATCATGTAAAATCGCAAATGAACGTTTGCACACAACCGCAGCTAGCGGCGGGGCTGCTACGTGACTCCCACCACTAACACGATGCAATTAAAAAAAAAACAAATACTATCATGAAAAAGTATCAAAAATCTGTTTGGTAAACAAGTTGTCATTTTTCAAACAAAAGGAAAAATGGAAATCTGCCACCACTAAAGACTATTCAACTTTTGACTCATGCTGAGATATCAAATATTGTTCTGACTGTAAACTGATGAACAACTATCAATCCAACGCATCACAGTAGGGAACAATTACTCGAGCTCCATCAGCAGGGGATCGCTCGCTCGCGTTTGAGGCCCACGTCTCGGGCTCGCTGAAGCCTAGCAATCCCAAGCTGGGCATGTGATGGAACTGACACTTGTCTTCTCGACGAAAAGTTGGAGCCTGCCACGCCAGCTGGAAATACAAAGCGGGCGGTCCCGAACCTGCCATATTACAAAGCAAACCCTCCCGAAAATAATAACAATGTGACCTCTGAGTGGAGTTCGGAGATCCTGTTCCATACAAGCAATTGGTTCTCAACTTTGTGTTTTGAATGAAACACCCAGCAGGTAGGGGCGTCTGCATATGAGCAAAATGTCGCAAGTATATTTATTTTAAAAAGCTTTGAAAACAATAGCCAGGGTTTGTCCATGTGGCAGAAAACAAGTAACTGGAATAGAAAACAATGGCAAACATGTGTGGTGTTTGAAAAGGTTGTGTATTATTCAAAATATATTTCGAAAGGTCATTTCTTAGAGCACTTGGCCTACATTGTCACAATACGATGGAATATGAGTAAATAAATATAAAGTAATTGGTTGTTACCTGGTCCCTGAGCAACTGTGATGTCATTTTCAGCCGTTTTGAGTTGAGCAAAATCATTGAGTGTCATACCCGTAGTGATTTCCGTTCACTTGTACTTATATACAGCACTTTGTTTCAGATGTGGTTGTGCTTTGGTGAGCTCTAAATATAAATGTGCCTCACCTCCAAAGAATTTCTATTCAATCTGCCCGTCAACGAGAGTGAATAAGGTGGTGGTGGTGAATCAGGAAAATGGCCGCTATTAATGGACGCGTTGCTCACGTCACCGGTTAGCCACGATAAGGTCGCGCATGCTCAGAACTGCCAACTGTCAAAACAGCACGAACGAGTCATTTGGTTCTGTTCTGCTCTGGTCACGCACGGCGCATCTTCAAAATGTCGACAAATAGGAGCCGCAATGTCATTTAAAGGTCACGCGAAAATTCAGGGGAACCTTGAGGTGTTGCAACCTTCTCTTTTTTTTTTTAGCTTGAACTTGTGTGCTTCCTCTTTAGGGGTCCAAAGGTACAAATGTTAGTTAGCGCAAAGCATTGACCTCAGCGCGTGACGTTCAGCGCTATTTGTCTTTTCATTTCTTTTTGCACCAAAGCGGCATTCGGGAAGCCTTTACCTCCGCTTGAAGTCCTTCGCGTAGGGTTTAAGGTACGGGTCCATTTGAAGGAGAGTGTCAAACTCAGGAATGGTAACATTATCCCCCTGTTCCGCCATGGTTTCGAGCCCGAGACGGAAGCAATCGACTATCGAGCCCGGCTCTTTCTCTGCCTCACTGTGTGCGAACAAAGAGCAGGAATGTCCATTGAGGATACGCGCGGGGGCTTATCTGTGGGGCTGGCTGGGGCTGCCTGGGACTGTGGACCAAGCCCGTCCCCCTATGACAGCACGCGGCTGTGTTTACCACCGGACGGGAAGAGCCGAATCGAATCGAACATCGCCGATTGCGACTGTGACGCCTGTCAAGTTGACAGCCACTTGCTACGTCAGACACGAAGGCGGATATCTTAGAGACATCAATATTTATAAGCGGATGTAAATACGATTATTTTCAGTTGCCATGTCAAGAAAGGAGAACTATAAATCTACGACTTTCATTTTCATGTGGTGAATTGCTTCAGGCATTGAATTGTTGAATCCTACCTCCTTGATGTTCTCTCCAGGTTTTTTTCTGGTCATTAAAAAAGTGAATGCAATTCAAATGTGATATGTGGTCTCTTTCAGGATTCTTTTTTCAAGCAAGTGTTTATATTTACATTTTACTTTTGCAAACTGCAATAACAAGTAAAAACAGATGGCACTAAAAACTCGCATTAGGGTTTCAAAGTTTCAATCTACTTGGGTCAGGGTTTTCAAGTAGGGCTTTAAACTACTACGAGCGTCCTCCGAAGGGAGGGCATTTACAGCAAAACTTTTTGGAGCATGTCCGTTGCTATGATTGCAAATGAAAGTAGATGAAATCTTTGCGAAATGAAAGAATAGCGCTGCTCTTGAACGTGTCGCCCTTGTCACCGAATGACAGTTGTTGGGTTTTTTTTTACCTCTGCGGCCAAAGCACAAAGCGAATGTCATCGGAAGGAACCATCTGTTAGGAGTACAAAACACACACGTAACGTCGGCCCCTGAAGGTTATGTCAATAGATGTCACCTGTGTTGTGCACGGCTAAATAGCGTCACCTTTGCAAGGGTGTGAAGGGCAAAAAACACTCAGTCAACCTATGTTATTTGGGCCATTTTCTGGGTATTTCATGTTAAAAGCCTATCAATGTACTTATGGCAGTAATACAGAAAATAGCATTTAGCCAGCAGTGCATCACATTCAAATTGTCTGCTTATGATGTCTTTTCTTTTCCCAGCAGGGTTGTCTGGCTCTCAAACCGACGGCCCTGCCAATGTCTAAATGTTGCATAATACAAGAGCATTCAAAGCAGACTCCGCTCGGGAGCCTGAATCAAATTCTTCACCCCAGTTTCACCCCCCAGAAAATGGTGTTTCTGTGTCCCCCCCCAGAGATGTCGCTCTTAGTAATGGATTCATTGCGAAGAGTTTAGATAACGTCTGTAAGGCTAATCTGTCAAACAATGTGAGTTGTATTCCCCGTGTTCACAACAAAGATCAAAATATTGATACAGAATCAGAAGTGCGCTGCCATGGAAATGTTCCCGCTTTTAAAGCCTGACGCAAAAACACGTCTCGTTCACTCATTCACTTTATTGATATTGTGTGTTGTATTGAAGATGAAGAAAAACAAACATGTAAAATACTCATTCAGTCCCTGTAATTACCCATCAAAGCATTTGAGTCCAACCAAGCTTGAGATTTGCTTCCCGGTGTGTCAAGCTTGACAAAACACTGCCCAGGCAAAAAAAAAAAGAAAAAAAAAAGGTGATGGTGGATTAAGCCAAGCGAGTCGGCAAATACTTAAAGCAGAGCAACATTTATTCAACAATCAAATAGAACAATTAGTGGCATCTGCTTGGAACGTTTCCCAATGGATGTTTTACTTTGTGAAAACTTCCCTGAATTTATTGTCACTTATTCACTGTTGTTGTTATTGTTTCTTTTTAAATGACAAAAGCAAATTTGAAGAGTTTGCCATTGTTCTGCTTCAGACATGTTAGGGCTTTTATTCCATTGAGTAAAAAATGCCTAGTGTGTCTCCTTTAAAGTAAGTGAGCAGAATTTGTTGACTTGACTTTGAAAGTATTCCGTAATCACAGACAAATGAGCACTTCACACAATGACTCGAAATGCAACTGCTTTTGAAAAGTACCCTTGCAAAAAATCATTTGACAGCTGGTGGTGAGAGTTTTTCTTCCAAGGTTCCCGCAAGGAAAAAGTAATGGGCAAATAAACAAGAAAGGAAAAAGAATCCGCCGATATTTCACGCCGACGGCTGACAAATTGAAGCCGACCGAGCACAAATAACACGACTTATTTATTTAGCAAATGTCGTGGCCAAAAGTCACTCGTGTGACGTTCAGCTCATCTTCTGGTGAAACTCAAATGTCTGTTAATTGAATTAGGTCCAGTAGGTCGCGCTCAGACCCAATACGGGCGCCTTCCTTCTTTCAGGGATCAAAATTGGATGTCAGGGATCAGTGTGCTGATATATTACCAGTCATAATTCACGTGAAAGAGAGCCGCCGCTTCGGCCCGAACGCCACTAAGTGAAAAGGTTAACGCCGTGTGAGATGGCGGATGATGCTAATGAGAGGTGATAAGTTCGCTAGCAGTCTTCAATTTCAAGGATGGAGGAGTCTCGGGAAAAGCTAAACCGGGGCCGACGCGAGGAGCCGACTCGCAAGATGAGAGACATTAGACGAGGCGCTGGCGGAATCTCTTTAAGATAAAACGCTGGCGGGGATAAGTCGCATCTGCCCTGTGGTGACTTTCGCTCGTAGCCGCTGTGACTCATTCAACATGTGGAGTGCAGTTCATTTTTCTGTCCCATTAAAAAGGCATTTTTAGGCGGTCAAGTAAATGTCAAGCACTGGGGGTGATATGACCCCGAATGGCGGGATCACATTTGCCAATCAGAAGCCTTACAGAAGGAAGTCAACCCCAACATTTTCTTGACAAGAATATGTTATATGTGCCCCACATGGCACTTGGATTAATATCGCATTTGTGGGATATGACTTAAGCAATAAAATGAACCTGTTTTTATCCATCTCAGGGAGGCGGCCATTTTGCCACTTGCTGGCGACTGAAAATGACATCACGGTTGCCAGGTAGCTGAGCCGTCCGCGCGTGATTGGTTGGGACTTGAGACCAGCAACTGTGATGTCATTTTCAGTCGACAGTAAGTGTCAAGATGGCCGTAACCTTGAGATGGAAAAAACACAAACAAAACAATAATGACAAAACTAATGACCAACAACTGTGATGTCGTTTTCAATCGACAGCAAGTGTCAAAATGGCCGCCCCCTTGAAATGGAAAAAAACACAAACAAAACATTAATGACAAAACTAATGACAACCATTGCCCGCTCCCATGATGCACCTACGTAGCATTTAGCTTCATATGGGCAAGCTTTACTTTAAAACTCTCTGAAGACTCCACAGGAGGCTTAGGCCGTGTCATTTGTAGGCTACGTGGCGCGCCAACAACCGCTTTGAAAATCAGGAGGTGTTCGTCATGCTCTGCTCGGGGTGCCGCGTGTAATTACTGCAAACAAGAGCAAACACGCAGAGACTAATAGATCGGATTGATAAACATGATTTATTATCCTTCCACGTGTGGGCTATTGAAGTTGCTCATTTCCGCAGGAGGGATTCGATTGCATGCAAGAAAAAGGCACATTTGTGTCTCCAAATAAAACAAACTCCGAGTCGGAATAATTGACTGAGTCTGTGGCGGAATTAAACTTTGGCGAAGACAAAATAGCATTAGAGGCGAATTGCCTCATGGAACGCTTGGAAAAAAGGCTGAAATCATTGTTGAAACTTTGTTTGGAGCAATCAACCAAAAAAAACAACAAATCCCAAACTGCTGAAGTCGAACCCTTCGACCATTATTGTCACAGGAATAGGATGAAGGATGGAAAATATGCTTCAACTGTGCCGCCCCCCCCACACACACACACACTCGATGCAAGCATTTCTGCTTCACCTTGTTAGTCACACAAGGAATAGAGTCATCTAAAATTAGCCGCGCCGTTTGAGACCCAGCAGGTAGCTAGCGCCCCGTGCTAATAGATCCTGGAGGTGAAGTACCCATTAGCTCCAAAGGCATATTCACCTCTAAACAGATGTTTTTGTGCAAGTCGAAATGGAGGGAACAACAAATGGTAATAGAACACCTGTGCCGCTGTGGGCTAGCTTGCGGAAAACAAGAAGAACAATAGCAAATGCGCCACTTTACGCAGCTTCGTGTTTATTCGCCCACGTGGTACACAAAAAAAGGTTGAAGCTTTGCAATTAAAAGAAAAAACAACGGTTTTTTTCTTTTTTACACTTTAAGTGGCCGCTGGAAATTTCAAGGCCCTCGGCAATAGTTTGCCCAACCGTGAGTCTGATCAACAAGCAATAATCTGGAATGTAACGGAGGCTTTACTGGCTGCTTCCTTACACGGCATCACTTATTTATATCACTTTTAGTTCACTTTGATGCGAGCAAGGCCCGTAATTGCGTGCACCTCAGCCATCATGTTTCCTTGATCAAATTTTAATCCCTACGTGAATTATGCATCATGAAGTTGGGACCGGAATTTTCCGATCAAAATGAAAATATGAGACTCGAAAACAAAAAATCGTCTAGTGGTTCCCCTGGCAAACTTTGTTTCTATGCCGTTTGTAAAAAGCATCAAATAAAAGGCTGCTAATGGAAGTTGTGGGCAAAAGTTGTTGTGTTAACCGCAGCACAAGTGGTGCACGGCTTCGTTTTTCCTTTTTAACGGCCGTCTTTTCTTTTAGCGGTTTGCAAAGAGAGTCGGAGTCATTAGTCATTGTAAAAAGCCGAGGCGAGCGGACGTCTTAATAAGCTCAAAGTGGAGGCCAGACGTCGTCGGCTTTGCCTGTCGACAAACAACAGCAACCGAGCCAGACACTCAACAGAAATGTGCAAAGTAGGAAATAAAAAGTAGGCAAGTTGGAATGAATGAGCTTTTTTTCTTGAAAAGATTCTCTTCACTTCCTCGCAATAATGTAACTGTATTTATTTTTAACAACATTTTTTTTTTTTTGGATCAAATCCAATTTCCATGCCAAAGTAATCCGCCTGGGGCCTTCAATGTCACTAATGACGTTCCCTTGACACATTTTAGCAATGGCTGTTTTATTTATTTTTGTTTTTTTTTAACCAATCAGATTTCAGATTCACAAAACAAAGCCTGCAAGGTGGCTCAGATGCGCGTCATCATTTTCCCGCTGTATGATTGGTTGAGCTGCTGTCCACCGGAAGTTTGATCGCTAGCTTGATTGACGGAGGATTCATTTTCAAGGTGACCTTTTCAAAAAAGCTACCTCGGGCAGCATCCTTGTTGAAAAGAATTCATTTGGCACTTTGAGATTAGCACGTGTTCGCGCTACAGCTACTTTACAAAGAAGGGAAGTGGATTTTGTCTAGGAATAACTTTGAGATTCGCACGTGTTAGCGCTTCAGCTATTTTACAAAGAAAGGAAGTGGATTTTATCGAAGAATAATCAGCAGCCCTTGTGAGTACCATGTATTTCAATTTTCTTTTAAAAATGGTTATTTGTCAAGTTATTAAATGAATATTGATTGTGAACTGCTCCAAATGAAATGGTCATGTAGCGCTTTGGAGTGGTTTGGGAAAAGATGAAGGGTTCACTCTGTCTCGCTTTGATAAGAATGGCACGTCGGGCGGTTAAAGATGTCCGGAAGAAGCAGGAGGAGGGAGAAGCATGAAGTCGCCAAGGAGAGCAGATGGTCAGGAGGAATGAGGAAACGTGACCGGCGTTTTGCAGAGAGTTGTGACAGCTTCATTTTGCCGCCAAGTAACGCGGAGACTGAGTTATATGGGCTCCGTCAGGCTCCTCAATTGTTTTTTTTTTTAAGTCAATTCAACACAATTAATAAGTAAATCCCATGTGAAAGACTTCTTTTTTTTTTTTTTCAAACACTGCAACTTAATTAATCGAAAGGAATTTTAACAAATTTAGTCAATGATTCTCCATGCTTTCACTCACAACCTCATGTTAATTTTGCTCCCAAAAATGATTAAAAAAAAAAAAAAAACTTACCGTATCTGCTCCCTTTAGTCGCTTGTTTTACTGGCAGCTCAATACAAATAGTGTCAATTAAAAATTGACAACAAGAAAACTTGAAGATGTGAGCCAGCAGAGGCTTTTTAAAAAAAACATTTCTTTATGAGGCCTGCTCATTGACCCGCAACATAGCAGAAGCGTTTTCAACCTAATCAGCCCGTTGGCAGGTCGTTCCGTTTCATCCTTTTAACGGCGCCCTCTTGATGGAGCCTTTGCTGCTTTCAGTCCAGTTAACCCCTTGAACCCGGCCGGCGCTATAGTGAGACGCTCATCGTGTCGCTGGCTTCTGATTCACAGCATTGGAGTGGCGCCACGGTCACGGCGGTGCAGATTGAATGCCGCGAGCGCCCGAAGGCCACGTCCTCATCACTTGATTAGATTGACCGCAGCGGATTAGTCTCATGTGGCCACCAGAAAAGAGAGGAAATATCAACTGTGTCAAATGTTAATTCATTCATTGCCAGTTGGGATGTATCTTTGACGCCTATAGCCGTCAATGGCAATGAACGAGTTAACTAATTGTTCAAGAGATGTTGTACGATTGGAAAATGTGTTGACTCTGAAGCATCAAGAGCTGTCTTTCCATACGAACGTGCCGTATGCAATATTTGGTCTCGCTTTGACTTGATTATGAACGTACGATTGGCCGCTTGTTGCTAGGCGGATTTCCAGGGGCAGAATGATTCCTGTGCTTGCAATACTGACCCCTGAGCGACAGAGAGAAGCAGCATTTGCTACGTGACTAGCTTTCCGAATGTTCTTAACTCCTGCTTCCATTCCAAGCCCGACCAACTCCTGTTCATTTGTCGAGGCTAGCGGGAGCTGAAATGATTTTCTTTGTTTCAAGGACCCCCTAACTATCACATGTACCTCTAAATACTCAAACATTGCAGATTTTCAAAGGTTAAATAAATCATCATTTGTGTGTATTTTTGGCACCTTTGGTCTATGAAAATGTCATTTTGAGTAGGGTTGAACGAGATACTATAATTAATTGCAAATAATTTTGCGACCCCCAGGTTCCGCTTGCGCGAGTCCACAAGTGGGCGTGGCTTTGTCTCCATCCCGTCATCCAATCAACGAGCAGCACCGGAGCCGCGGGCTGCACATGCACGCTGGCGTCCAGCAGTCAGCGTCGTCCTGCTCCAGAAGAGGACCGGCTGCCCCCCCCCCCCTTCCTCGCCCACCCACCTCCCTCCCTCCTCCTCCTCCTCCTTCCTCCTCTCAAGCAGCATCATCATCACCCGTCAGAGTTCATCCATGTAGTCTGCGCATCCCCGTCTGGATAAGTGAGCCCTCTTTCTCCGTTCCCCACGCGTGGAGCGCCAAGTCACGACAAGGCAGCGAAACATTTGAGAAGTGAAGATGACGATGCTCCAGCGGCACTTGCTCTTCCTCCTCTCCAGCCTGGGCGCCAGCATTTTTGGAGGTGAGTGCCTGCGGGGAGGCTGATGCTGCAAGACCGGGGCGTGGTGTGCGTTGCGTGCATGGAGAACCCACCTCAAAATAACACGCGCCACGCCTGGTCCAATTCGCCATCATCTGTCCTGTATGCGCTGGAATGCGGGGAAGTTGTGCTGTGCGTGCGCGTGTGCATGCTCTCTGTGGAAATACTGTGGCGAGCGACACAAGTTTGCGTGTTGTCGCGGGAGCAGAAGTTGTGTGCTTGTGTTTCACTGTGCTCGCGTTGTTTTGACTGCTGCAGTCACCTCCAGCACAGAGGATTGTGTGCGTGTGGCGTGTGGCGTGTGTGTGTGTGTGTGCCTTGGCATAATGCATCGGTTTTTACCTGTTTATGTGGCAAGTTAGTGTGCAGCAGATGCAGCTCCTGGAATGTGTGTGTGCGTGTGTTTGTAATGAAGTCCCCCCCCCCCCCATTCAATTCCAAAAGTCTCCCAATATACCCCCATCCCATACCTCAACCCCTCCTTCATGGTTTCCCCGTTAATTGGACTCTGAGTTCTGATGAAAATCTGCGAGGAGCTGCCGCCACACAAAACGGCTTGTAATTGCCTATAGATGCCACAAGATGGCAGCAAAGCACTTTTTCCTGTTAGACAACGTTATGGCTTAAAGAAGCCCCTCCCTTTAGTTGAACTTGCTGTAGTTGCTTGGCACTGAGGTTCCAACAGGTGGCGCCTAAGCAACATTTTAATTAGCACGTAAAAGAGAATGAGTTTTTAAGCGAGAATAGGCATCATGGCCAGTCAGCCACACCCACATTTCAACGGTCCGCGTGCGTGCGTGCGTGCGTGCGTGCGTGCGTGCGTGCGTGCGTGGTGAAATTTGTCTCTGCATTTAAGCCATCCCCGAAGGGAGCAGTGAGCAGCAGCGGTGCCGCCGCGCCCAGGAATCAGTTGGTGATCTAACCCCCCAATTCCAACCCTTAATGCTGAGTGCCAAGCAGGGACCCATTTTTATAGTCGGCCGGGGTTTGAACCCACAACCTTCCAGTCTCAGGGCGGACACTCTCCCACCAGGCCACTGAGCTGGTTTTATTGATTACGTCTTTGTTTGCATCACATGATTGTGGCCTCGAGTGACACACAATGTGAGGCAAGCCAAAATGATCTCTCATATCTCCAGACAACAAATATGAAGTAGGCACCTAATGCAGAAGAGTTTCACTACTAAGCGACTCGGTAAGCATTAGTCGCATTTCTCAGAGGATGAAGAACAAAAACACAAGTTTGATTTTCCATTGTCTGCGGCTGCCTCGCTCTTGTCAGAGCGTGCATTGGTGAATGCAGAAACTGTCAAAAAAAAAAAATCTGGAGGCTTTCGTGCTCCACTGAGTGCTATTCTGCCTTAAAATGGTTTCTTCTACATTTGCTGTATTGCCTTGCCACCTACGCCGAGTCATTTTTCATTGGGAGCCTCGACTGCAGGGTGGCACTTTTCAACGCCACTTGATAGCTGAGAAAATGCACTTGTGTTTCATCTTCTGACTTTGTGAGCCTGCCTGCCTGCCTGCCTGCCTGCGTGTGTGTGTTTGTATAGAAATTGTCTGTCAAATGAACTTAAAGGCAACGGCAAATGAAACTCAGAGCTGTCATATTTAAGGTTCACGTCTTTCAAACACACATGCACGCACGCACGCACACACACACACACACACACACACACACACACACACACACACACACACACACACACACACACACACACACAATCTTAGCATGAGCATTGTTTTGTTTTTGTTTTGCTCTGTTAGCGCCTTTAGCATATGTGCCAGGCCCCGAATAAGTGGTCCTTGTCACATGACACGGATGAAATTGTTGACATTAGCCTCTTGATAATAATGCTCACTTTTGCCAGATACTATCGTTATGATCCCAAATGAGGTGGCAAGTCCACCATTTTGTTTTGAAATGGATCATTTAAGACGGTTCGCGGGGACTTTGAATTGAAAGTACATCTATGAGATGCAATACATGACTAATAAGATTAGTAAGATTTAATGCATGACGTGGAAGTGGACTCCCCAAAAAGAACTCCTGCGCAAAGAAGACACCATTTTCATTTGAAGCCACAATTGTGGCTGCTTGATCCCTCAAAGACTGTTTAAACGTCCCCTTCGGTTTCAGTCTCGCTCCTAAAGTGAAAGTTGCCGTTTGCAGTGTCTCTGGACCGACCCCGGCCGGTCCCTCGTCTCTGCTCAAGTGGGCTTTGTGCCCAATAATGAACGAGCGAGCGAGCGAGCCCGCCAATTTCACTGAGCCACTATCATCATTTAACTTTTCTTCTTGATGCTCGGCCCCCGGACTCCTTCAACAAAATTATTGTTTTTTTTTTGTCTCCCACTAGCATTTTTTGGTTCATTTAACTGTTAGAGATCCAAGAAATATATATATTTGCGTAATATATATATAACGCAAAAACCTGAGGAGCACAAGAAGTGAAGCGCCTTGATGGAATAAATAGCTCTCCCGTTGGACTTGTTTCTCTTTCAAGGTGTGCCATGTTGGAGATGCATGAAAGTCAGCATAGTGAATGTGCCCGTGTGTATTTTGCAAAGTAAAGTAAAAGCCCAGAATCGCACGTCCTCATAAAGAGGGATCAGCCGCGGTCGGCACGGCAGCTGCATACCAAACCCCTGAACTGAGCAGAAAAACAATGTTAGGCGGGACCTTTAATCTGAAATACAAAACGCAGGTTCTAAAAATAACACCAAGGGATAGAAACTTGACGGTAACAATTCTGGAATAACTGATGCGTGGAGAAAAGGTGTTCCAAAGACATCTGATCTATTTATTCCATCTGGAGGGAGGACCCCCCGATGATCAGCAAACGACGCTGCTATTTTTAATATCTTTTCATGTGACTTGGACTTGGAGTCAAAAGCGCTCACTTTGGGTTGGCCCCGCTTCTCTTTTGCAGGCGAACATAATTACGCATTCATTCGCCCGTCGCCGGCATCTGCTGTGCCGCAGGTGACCTTAACCACCGGAGCTGCGGCAAGCCCTCGCGTAATGACCACTCTCAACCTCGGGGGCCGCCATCAGTGCGCCGTAAATACACAGCGCCGCGGCGGGAAGCTGCTGTCTCGTTGCAAATGGCTTTTGTGTCTGTGGCGACCAGAGGAACGGCGACTATGAAAAGCACAATTGTGAAAAACTTGCTTGAAGGCTGCCTTTTGTGCGGGCAGCGCAGCGACCAGGTGGCGAGATGTCATCTGAGCAATTTCTCAAAGGCCTGACCTGAAAAAGAGATTTGGCGTGGGCTGACCCTGAGCTGAGCTGAGCTGAGCTGAGCTCGTTGCAAATGGTCGGGCTCGCCGGAATTGGACGTGTGGAGCGCTTCTGTAACCAGTGGCGATTTCTGCTCGATTGAGAAAATGTTGTGGTTGCTTACAAATAAAAAAAGACATCACCCATATAGGCCATCCATGGGGAAAAATACATTTGGGGGGTTGTTTTTTTTTTTCTCTTCTCAATACAAAGTTGTATAGTTATTTAAAAAATGTCATATTTTATAAAAATAGTTGTATAAGTTTTGATCACGTAACCATGTAGCATCCATCATAACATTCTGGCCATTATGTACTTGATGACATTGTTAATTATGACAGCAGACTTTCCATGATAGCCTTAACGTGTTCATGTTAGTGACTAGCGCTGAATATTCCTGAGCGCATTTCCGACATGATGTGAAATGTGTCATTATGGAAACTTTTCTTTCTTTTTCCCTGCATTATTACCATTACTACTCTGTTGAATTAATGGTAACCACGGAAACGGCTGCCGCCGCACGCGAGCACTGTGTCAAATAAGCGCTCGCACTTGTACAATGGCTCCCCGTAATTGGCTCCGTACTCCAACATTCTGCCACATTCCGAGAGGAAGAAAAGAGCGCTAACATATTATATTTCAATTAGGAGAAGCTGGCGAGCGTTTCCTATTAAAAGTCTGAAAGCCACTGAGCCCATCAGTGGTGTAATGAATACACTACGCGGACCTCGGATTGAGATTTACACCGCAAAGTGATACCATTGGAAATGTCACCCGCTTGCTTCCGCGTTATGACTTGTTCCAGATTACAACGCAAAGGATGCCAATTATCGGCCAACCTGAAACGGGTCGTAAGACCGGCAAATCCTCTCATTGGCATTTGCGATGATGGCATCAAGCGGCTAGCTTTGCATCAAGGCGGGATAGTGACAGCCAGGATTTGTGATCCTAATCTCTTGGCAGGTGATCACGTTTGCCTCGTTTCTGTCCTCGATATCGCCAAAGAGCTAGCTACTTGGAAGCGCCCCTGTGTTTTTTAGTCTTTCTCTCTTTCGACGCACTCGTCTGTCATCTGGGATTTTTGTCACTCGAGGACTCATTTGAAGTTATTCCCCCATTAGCGAGCGAGCGAGCGAACACACCCTGACAGACAGACAAACGTGAACGCTGCCTTTCGTTTAGTCGCAAACGTTGACATTTTGACAAGGTTGAAAACTTTTCTGGAAAATCTTTCAAAAGTTCCCCATCTAACGCTTTGAGTGAGGAACTTGATGTCTTCTCACTCTTTGTTTGGCGTAACATCAGTTCAGCTGTATGATAAATCCCCCCCTGAGGTCATCCAATTTGTAATTTAAGCAAAATGTGTGGGAAAGGTAATAGAGTATAGTTCCTGTTGGAAACCTGCAACAAACGTTAAAACGCAGACGTGGTCGCGAGCAACCAAAACAGTCAACCTGCTCTGGCGTGACCTCTCTCAACATGCTTAGTTTTCTTATTGTTGTTGTTTGGTCACTGTCGATGACTTTTCTGTGTTCCGAAAGGGCAACGTCTCAATTAGTTTCATTTTTGGGCTGGTTTGGAAAGCCTCTGAGAGTTTTTATCATAATTATTTTTTTGGGCTCATCTGTGACATTCAGAAAGTAAATGGCAAGGAAATAAAAGTAGGTCACGGCGCATTGATCTCGTTACCGTCGTTCGTAAACACATCGACTTTCACTATCCGTTAAGTTAAATGCAAATTGTCACTGTGTAAATGGCAATGTGGCATAACAAGCAGGATGAAATTCATCAAATGTTTATTTTGAAAAGCATAACTTGCCAAATTTTAATGGGACATAATTCATCAGGATTTTGTATGAAAAGTAATGCACTGTAGTTTAAAAAATGACCACTTTTGTCACATCTACATATTAAGCTAGCTAGCTAGCTAGCTGTCCGTTAGCTTGCAGGTAGGTAGTAGCTACGTATAGCTTCCAACTTGCTATCCTGCTAAATACCTGTAAGGAAATGCAAGCAAGGATGTTGTGAAGTGCTACTGGCTGCATGTAAAGTGCAAAGTCACAAATGCTAAACGCTGCGAGCCGCCCGCTGGCACAAACGCATTGAATGGGAAGCAGTCTGTAAACTCGCTCTCTGCATCCAAAAGGACCATTTAAATCTTTCAAAATGGCTACACATGAGGTCAGGTTGACACTTTTAATGACCAACAGAGAAAGGAGATTTGAACTGGATCTCGATGACATTGATGAAGAATGCAGAAAGGTGTCCACAATAGCGTTCTTCATCATTCCAGTAGCAAAGATTGAAAATTTGGCCTCATTTTCTTTCTTCCTTGCTTGTTCTGGCTTTGTGGTCTCGCTAGCACTTGGATTCAATCATTATTTATTTTTGTACAGTTGGAGTATTTTGTTATTTTGGGTGTAATTCCATTG
This sequence comes from Syngnathus acus, assembly GCF_901709675.1. Taxonomy (NCBI): domain Eukaryota; kingdom Metazoa; phylum Chordata; class Actinopteri; order Syngnathiformes; family Syngnathidae; genus Syngnathus; species Syngnathus acus. Next base: position 16,722,959 of record NC_051098.1, on the reverse strand, counting down.
TCGACTCCTAGATGGAGGCACACAGTTTTGCGTTTTCCTTCACCTCTCCGTAGCGATCCCATTTTCACGTTGTGACCTATTTTTCCAGAAGCTCACCTGGCGTCGACTGCACCGAGCGCCCGATTGCGTCCTCGCTATTGGAAAAGGGCCGTCGTCTCATGTCGGAGACGCCGGCGCGTCGCGGGATGCCGTGCTGCGGATATCTGTCACAGTGTTATTTCAAAGAGCCTATCACAGAGGGAACATTTTCTGCTTTGCCGCTTATTTGAAAAGAGATTCTTTTGTGTGTAATACACTTTTTCACACTGGCGGCGGCATTAATATGCAGCATAATACCATCAAATGTGTCACAAATTAACAGAGAAATGTCTGGCGTTGACTGAAAGCATTGGTTTGAGATGAATGCAAATTGGAATTTGTGACTGCTTTTTAAAGGTTGTTTCTGACTTAATTGATTTCCCCCCCCCCCCCGTCCGCTACTCGGTAAAAGTTAATTTCAGCATGGAGTGTGGGAAGCATTTGCGGTTGCAGCTGTCTCTCAGTAGGAACGAATGTCAAACGCGGTGACGGCAGATGGCGTAAACGTCGCCTAAAGGCGTCTGGGAATGGCTTGTGAAGGCGCTCGTGCTCATTGCATCATCTATTTCGTGCTCTTGCGTCTTTTTTTTTTCTTTTGGCTTTCTTGATCAAATTGGATGTTCACTACTTTCGCAGAAAGACAAAATCTGCATCTTCTGCAGAAAGTTGGCATTGACGCAAAGTGATTAGCAACCAGTGTGCGGCGGTCATTTTTTTGTGTCACTTTTCCAAAGCAGATTTTTGTGTCAATTTTCCAAAGCTGTTTTCCAAATCTAGAAAGAAATCTGTTTTTTTCTGTTTAACAGAATAGTCAAATATTTAATCGTCGGCAGCCATATGGGCCAGCCGTAACTTGTAGTCGTATGTCGATGTCACGGTCAACAAGGTGTAAAGTCCAAAGTGACATATCGCCGAGGCGTTTTGTCAGGCTCCCGTCGCCGTTTGTCCGCTTGGTGCGCTGCCAGCAGACGTGTAAATGAAATGTGCGCCGGCGTATGTAACACGACGTGAGGGCGCAACAGCTTGCGGGCCAGAATGTCAGATGACGCCGCCGCGGAGGGCCCGCTTTGTTGTCGGGCCAACGCGGCGTGAGCTCGCTCGCGCCCGCCCGCCCGACACCGCCGGGACACCGAGGCAGATCCTCGGTCCATCTGTCTGTGCGCACGTCGTCGTCGCCGCTTCCGACACCGCAATTAGGAGCGGCTGCCGGCAGGCCGGCCGGCCGGCCCGGCCCGGGGCGGGGCGGAGAGATCAAAACGAGCCTGCGGCCGAGCATATTGCAAGTTCCGGGCGGGAAATCAACTATGTAGCTTGAGGGTTGGTACATTCATTGACTAAAATGGTGGACCATTTCAAAATAAACGTGCGTACGGTTTATCCTAACAATATGCTGTTTGTCTTACAGTACTCACAGGTGTGTTTTGTTTTTTTATCTTCTGAAAATTTTATTGCAGCTTCGAGTCACTTTTAGTAGCAGTGAAAGTCCTCTTCATTTCTGTGCAACGCATGGCCAGATTATACAGGCCATTGCCGTGCTGGCATACATATGAGCTAGCATGGATGCTAATTGTACCGCCGCCTTCCTCGGTGATGGACGTTTTCATTAAGGTGCCTGTCCGACGTCCCATATTCGCGTTTGTCAATAGTTGCAAACAAAATGACTCCCATCACCCATTTCATTCTTTTCAATCAATTGGAAGCTCTCATGAATAACAGGACATGGCAAATTTTGCGGTGAAATAAGCCAGAAATGTATTTTGTTTTGTGTGTGTTATTATTCAGCGTGCCTGTCTTTCCTGCAATCTGATTAGCAACTATGTCCCGGCAAAGTGTTTTGACAAATAATGTTTGTAGCGAGTGTCTCGCCACATTCTCGCCGGTGACAAATGTGCGCTGATAATTATTTCCTGCGTGATAGGCTGTCAAAGTGTCGCCGCATCCCGAGAAAAAGTTTCAAATTAAAGCTGACAAAATGACAGCTCAGGTATGTTTTTAGAAGCATCCAAAGTGATGTTTTAACAGAGTCAAAAATGTTTGTTGTCAAGCCAGCCTTGGCTTGGCTGAACAGCCGACACGTCTGAGATGTCATTGTTTCAAAATGATCTTTTTCGCATCTATTAGAAGCCGTCTGCATTTCTTGTTGTTTGTATTTATTTCGAACATTGAATGCTACAGAGGTGGCCAATAGCTATTGCGCAATCCAACTCTCCCTTCATCAACTTGCTGCTTCCCTGCGCAGGTAAAACAACAAGCGGTGTTTCAGGTTTCATTTCTTCGGAGGCATTTAGCGCACAATACCACTTTGGAAAGCCGGAGGCAGATGGTGGCCGTTAACGCGCACGTCCGCCTGGCCTTATTTGCATTTAAATGCGTTTGACCTTGACACTCTGCGCACCGCCGGCCGGCTCCCTCTTTTGTGGCTTCGCACCTTTAATTGGATGATTATTTGGCGTTTTGGGCCGCAGCCTGCGTTATTATACTTTGTTTTCGCCCAACAGGAGATTTGTTATGCGTCTTTGCGGATGAGATTTTTGTGTTATCGGGTAATGAAGGGAATTTTTAATGACGGGGTTGACGGTTGTGGCCATTTCTGGTGCGTGACCATCATCGCGGCGAGTCACCCGCGTGGTTTGTTTGGCACTTTCTGATGAATCCCAGGTTGAACGTTTATGATCTCGTTCCAAATAGCGGCAAGAACTGGCATTTCAGCTGGGGTGTGTAGACATTTTATATCCGCTGAAATATAACTCCAGTGGGCCATTTTGCTCAACAGAAATCAACAGCACGACTCGAAATCATCCGAAAGTGCGGCCGGAACGCCTCGTTAGGCTTACCCGTGTTTTTTTTTGCTTCAGCGAGCTGATGACATCGCTGGGCAAACCCCCCCCCCCCCCCCAAACAAACAAAAGCAAACAGGCGCGCCATCCATCAGTCTAATTTCAGGTGGCATCAATATTGCAAGCAGTCGGAAATTGGCCTCTCCGGAGCTCCCTGATGAAAGCGCGTGAAATAGCTGAGCTGGTACGTCTTGCTCACATCCCGCCGTTGATTGCGCAAGTCCGCCTCTGCGCTCTAATTGACGCCCGGCGGAAACCCCAAAAAAGGCAAATTTATTGGCAGGCCAAGGTGCGTCCACTGACGGAACTTTGAAATGAAAAATGTCCAAACGGAGACAAAGCTGCCGTCTCAAATGTCAAGGCAACTCTTGGTCCTATTTCAACTTTTATGAGACTTGCATTGAAGCCTGGAGGAGGTCAAGATGAAGCAAAGGATGCCTCCATTTTAATCAGAATAGTAATGGTTCCTGAAAATGGCAGCCGTTACTGTTTCATTCTGGCACATTTGAGTGATCTCCGCTCTTCTACGTATCCTGGTTTGAGAGAGGTGCGCTTGTTCGGTCGTCACGTCATTTTGTACCTTAAAAAAAATGTCAGGAGTTTGGATTTCTGTTTGTTGAAATAAAGCGCATTAATGGCCACAATTACCCGGGCTGCTCGGCTGTCATATTTAATAACTTCACAACGGGAGCGCGGCGAAAACAAAAGGCGAGCCGTAGCGATCCGGTGGGCCTTGCCGCATGCCAACGACTCCACAAAATCATTCGGGTGTTAAGATTGCAAGATAGGTCTTTTGATTGACACCCGCTCGCCAGAGGACAGAAGAATGTGAGATTGGTATTTTGAAGCAAAGAAAGGATGCAATGCAAACATTTGCCCCTCAACGTTACACAAAACATCTCCGAGGTTTCAAACTTTTCTTCATTTCTTTCCATTGTAAATGTATAAATAATGCCCACTCAAAAGTGTGGCAAGCTAACGGAAAACCAACTTGCAATCACCGGCGTGACGACGAGTATCTCCTCGGACCTCTGCCAGGCACTGTATGGCTACACGCATTTATTTGATTTATTTTCTTCCCATGTCATCTTTACGACTTTGATGGATGACACAGGAGCGTTATAGATTTTGTAGCTTTGTGTTCCTTCACCAGCCTTTTCCTGCCCTTCTCTAATTCTTTTTTGGTGGCGGTGCGAGTGGACGGATGACGGCGGCCGCGGGGCTCGGCGCGGCGCGGCGCGGGCGGCGGAGTGTGCGGCTCGCCTCGACCCCTGTCACTTTGACAGAGTGAACACGTTGCGAGAGATAATGGAAACTTTCTATCGGAATAAAAGAGAGCCTCGCCGCTCGTTCATCAACATCGATTACTGTACAAAGACGACTGGTGAATCGCGGCGAAATAAATAAGGACAACAAAAGTGGGCGCTATTTGCCTGCTAGGGGACATCACCTCAATTTGTTTTCAGCTCGCTCTCACGGTCGCCCAAAACATTCAGCCGCGGGCTTCTTTTTGTGCGTGTGTGTGTTAGAGAGAGCGAGAAACAGACAAGCCTGTGTTTCTATTTGCTTCAAATACTTTAAGACAAAACCGAGTGCAAGTCCTTTCCACGTATTTGTACTTCATTGATTTTTCTGACATCGTGAAATGAAAGAATTGAATGTGACCTGGCACGGCTTCTTCCACGTGAAGCGAGTTGTTGCAGTGCCGCATTCGAATGGGACTCGATTAAACACGGCCGACTGACTGGCCGGGGAAAACAAATACACACACCGTTAGATGCCATCAGCAGATTGTGGAAGAGCGTGCGAGAGAGCGAGCGAGCGAGCGTCCCGTCCCGTCCCGTCAAACTCGGGCAAATGTTTGCCGTCATGTCCCAATCCAACTGGATTCCATTTTTCTAATCACTCATTTTTTGTTGGGCTTGATGGTCATTGGCTGGCCAGGAAATGCCCATTTTCATTCATTTTTAACAGCGGTATTCCACATTTACGTGCTTGACGGTCCATTCAGCCCGATGATCGTATGTTTTGATGGTGGGGTTTTGAGCCAATTATAGAAAATGAAACAAAATTCATTCACGACGACGGACGAAACCTTCTGTCGGACGCCGCCGCGTTCAATTATGTCAGGAGCTTTGGGCCACGGATTGTCAAGCCATGTTGAATAATTGGATTAGGACAATAATAGGAGCGAGGATATATTTCTTTGTCCTGTGTGACGGATCTTTTAATGGGCGACCAGACCCAAGCAGGCCGTTAAGCAGATGGGCCGCCGTTGACTTGGTCTCCAAATGATATCTTTAGTGCGGGCAAATGGCCTAATTAGCATGGCAACGCTAGCGCAAATGAATGCTACGTGTGCGAGGCGATGACACTCTATGACATCGCCGCATGTCCGATCGCTTTGGCTCCCATTGGAGTGGTTGGCAATCTTGCCCCCCCACTTTGGGGCATTAGTGCGCAAAAAACACTCTGGTCCATGAAGCCTGTTGATTCCCGTCATCTGGGTGCATATTACAGGGATCATTTGTTTTATTTGCCAATTGATTCTGACAAGGGCTTTTGTTGACTCAGGAAGTAATGGACCAAACATATGTTTGAAGGTTAAAACTGCAATAAACCACAAACCCCGCCGCCAGGATTCAAAAACCAAATAAATCCAGTTTACAAATCCATGAATTTGTTGCATGTATTTTACAAAATACTAGCAAGGTGACACGCCCGCCCTCCTTCCCTCCCTCCCCACCCGCCTTGGCCGGTCCGCTCGCCGCCGCCGCGCATGCGAGTCACATCCGTCGCCCTTCGGCGTGAGCGATGATGTGGTAGGCCGATGATTAAGTGCGGATCCATCCATTGCGTTTGCCCGCCTCCCGCTCCAGACGACCCCTGAATAACAATCGGGCGACCGATCAATTATTTAGTTCATATTCTTCACGGCTACAAATGATTGAAGCGGCCTTGAAGCGAGCGGGGCGCATTGTCAGCGTGCTTTATGGATCATCCCGGCCGGTGTCAGCCGCTTAGCGTTGATGATCACTTTAGCATTAGCGTTAGGAGCTGGAGGAAATGACCCAACAAATGATTTGCTAATTTTCAAGGCCTAAATATACCCAAATACTCCATTTTGGATTGTTCTTTTTGGAGCAATTGAGTATTTGGAGCCGACATCACGATGGGCTGATAATACGGAAGCGGTTCTTCCCCTTTTCGCTTGAGTGAAAATCAAGTGATTAGCATGCTTGTTTATGCTTCTGAGAAAATCACCCAGAGAAATCACCCAGCATACTTTTGGAAAAAAGAAAAACAAAATCAATTTGTTGTGACAGATGCTTGTTTTCGGGCGCATCAGCCAAAGCTCAGCGTGATTATCTGGACCGTCACGCTTTCCCGCTTTAGTTGTCAGACCCAGCAAATTGTTCATTTGGCACGTTGATGAATCATCATCTGGGTGATTAGCAACGTGGAACGCACGCTTGACGACGGTGCAAACGTGCTTCCCTTTTTACGATCCCCAAATTCGACCTGTTCCTTGACCCAATTTCAACTTTTCCCAAGCGTTCTTTGCCAAGTGGAAAAATACTGAGCCAAAAACGATGAGCCTTCCTTCCTTCCTTCCTTCCTTCCTTCCTTCCTTCCTTCCTTCCTTCCTCCCTTCCTCCCTCCCTGCCTCCCACTCGCGACCTCAACTGGCTTTTGCGCTCGCTACCTCTCGGCAGGTGCTTGCGCGGTGGCGTTTTTGTTTTAATTGCCTTTCATTTTCTCTTCCTCCTCCTCTGCCGCCTTCGACTTTTTGCTAGCAGGTGACGCCAATGTCATTTTTCACGGGGCGTAACAAGTGGTGGCACGCAGGAGCTTTTATGTGAGCTTTTAATGGAGTCCAAACGCGTCGGATTTACCGAGCGGCGAGGAGAGCGGAATCACATTTATTTACCGCCGCCTCCGCTGATGAGATTTAATCCTCGTAGGTAGCTAATAAGCCTTTATTGCGGTAGCGGCGGCGGGCGGGCCACGGGCGGGGAAGGCTCACGCCGTTCTCTCTCGGACTGCTTCTGTTTGTTTTCATTGTGCAAGCCGGCGGAGCGTTTACATTCATCAAATGACACAAGCGTTGCGTGTGTGCTTTTACAAGACCATTATTTCTGGTCCTTGTTTGTTTGTTTGTTTGTATTGTGCTAGGTGGCGCTTAGCATGAATAACTGGCGGAATGAAATGTACCTTGTGAGTCTCCATGAGTTTGCCAACTATTCAGTGGCGTGCATGGAAGGGGGGGGGGGGGCGCAAATGGGGTGAGTGCTGCTCCTTCTAAAAATAAATTGAATGGGCCGCAAATTGTCTTTTGTCAGGTAATACACTGAATACAGAAAATATGAGTGCCGGCGGTGGTGCTCTGGTGGATCCCCCCCCCCCCCCCCCCCCCCCCGATTTAAAAAAAAAAAAAAAAAGGAAAGGAAACATTTTGTCTTTGATAATGGCGCAGCCTCTCACCCTTGCAGATGTTGACGGCGACGATCAATGGTTTCAAGCTTTGTCGGCCGGCTTCAATGGCGGCGCAACTTTCATGCCAGCGGTGACCTCCGCAGCTTTGCGCTCCCGTCGACGGCAATCTTGGCCCGGGGTCTAAACGGGGAATTTAGCGTGGCTCCCGCGCGGGCGTGACAAACTGTCTCCTCGGCTGGCGCTTTGAAGGATTTTGAGTATTCCGGAAGTGTCAGCAAGGATATTTGGAGGTGAGTTTAATTAGAGCGCGAGCGACGCTTCTCTACCGCTCAGCCAAAAGAATGCATAATTGCTGCCAGACTCAAGACGGAAGGAAGGATGCCCGTCGTGCATTCTGATTCGTCCCCGCCACCCTCGCATGCAGTTTGTCCCTGTTTTACAAACTTTATTGCTTTGTGCAAAACTTGAGCATGTTCTACCAATGCTGTTTGACACTTTCAATTTGATTTTTTCAAAGTGTATATATGTCAGATTACAAAGTGTCTTACCAGTACCTCGTTCTTGATCTCGGTGAAGTGTCCCGGAGACATTTATTACAACTCCAACTTCTGTGAGGAAGCACAAGACCAACCGAGCCGTCTCAGGTCCAACATCATTGACCTCTGATATGGCGCTACAGCATCTGTGGAGTTCCTCAGGGAACTGCTTTAAGTCCACTAGTTTTCTATCAAACTTGAACCCTCACTTCCTTTGGTTGGACTCCCCAGTATTTTTGTCTTTTTGTTCCCAAATATGGCCAAGACTTAAGAGCATGTGTCAGGGAGAACGTGACAATACAAATTGAATTGAAACACCACTTTGAGTATATCCGCTAACAAGCCAATTAACACCTCTGTGTTGGTGTCAATCCCAAAAAGGAGTTTCATTGCTTGGGAGGTTCATTTTTTACGGGACTTTGCTTCCTCCGAGCTCCACTAAACGTCGATAATTGCCATAATGGCGTTTTTATGCTGCCGTGAAGCGGCTCCCCTCCCGTTAAAGACTTTATAAGGACTGAGGTAAAAATGGAGCACACCTTGGAGAGACAACCCCCCCCCCGCTATAATTTTCCTCGATGAGGTGCGAGGATTATTGGGTCTAATCTCCACCCGCGTAAAATTTCTGAGTCCGCCTTTCGCTGCTCTGTTTGCAGTCAAGGTCATTTTGAATTTCCTCATTGTCTGCTCCTATTTTAAGCATCTGAAAGGTAGAATAAGTACCATTTGCCATTTCCCAAGGCACAAAATGACCTGGATTGTGAATATCTGGAGGGCTCGTCATAACCTTGCACTCTAATTAGTCTTTGAGACATTTTTTTGTCGTGACAGATGGATAGATAGGTAAAAGTTTTGCAGCCAACATCCAAACAATGCATTTTAAAAGCATTCACATTGAAATGTGATCATCCATACTGGCGCGCGATGACGGACGATCATTGCAGCTGTCAGGCGCACCAGTACAAGGTTGGAGATTGATGGTGTGTTGAAGGCTGGCTGGCTGGCTGGCCGGCCGGCCGTCGTCAAGATTGAGCTTGGACATGACACCGAGCTTGTGTGTCAGCGACAGGTTGACTTTGAAAAGCGCGTGAGCGATGATGATAAAAAATACAAAAAATCGTCTCATGACATTGCCATCATTCTGTGCGGTTAAAATATGTTACTCGTTTCATTTGTTTTTTTACAGGCCGTTATTCTTCATGTTCAGGCCCTCCTAATTTTTGGGGACTTCCTTTTTTTTTTTTTTTTGTCCTTCTAGTATGGACTTAATTAAATTAACCGGCAAACAAATGTTGCCCAAATGAAACCTTCCGTGCCGCCAAGGAGGACAGAAGGTCACCCATCCGTCTGCCTCCGTTTTGCCGCCGCTTTGTTGAGGAGTCCTTTTTTTTTTTTTGCCTTAATACCCGAGGAGAGTCGATACACTCGAGCGCTCGGCGAGGTGATAAATCACAACAGACTTTTATTTGCATTCCGCCTTTGAAGCATTTGGAATTGAATTTTTTTTACTCTCAGCTAAGAGGCTGTGATCTTATTTTGCTTCCGCCCTCCCTGGAAACCTGATTCAGCTCAAACACGTTGCAGCCCGACCGGCACATTTGCATAGCTACGTCGAGTCAAAGAAGAAAAAACACTCGCAGGTTTCTCCGCTCGCACGCTGGGACTCATCGGGGACATCTTTCAAAGTCTTTGAGGAGCGTCAAAAAGCACTCTGCTTATTTATGTAAGTGTGTGTGTGTGTGTGTGTGTGTGTGTGTGTGCATGCGTGCGCAAGCCCGGGGGATGTGACCCGCTTGCAGATTTAGGGTGGCAAATCTCATTTTTTTTAAATATTTTTGGGGGGGCTAAAACGGTAACTTTAGTTGGAACAACTTTAAAATGTAAATGACGGGTATTTATGGCGACAATATTAGTCAGCACAACAAAGCAAGCAAGTTTTTTGCTGCAAAGCAAATTTGCTGCGTTGTTTGTACTTATTACTTCATACAAGGTCTGATTAGTTCTGCGAAACGACTGCTATGATTGTTGATTTTGCAAGCAATTGTCCAAAAAGTGCTGTGGTATTAAGTTTGGATGATGTGAGGGGGGGCTGGGAGGGGGCTGGGAGGGGGACGGTGTCAGGAAACGGACGGAGTTGCTACCGGGCAGCCTGCAGAGTGAATCCATCATACGGCAAAAAAAAATAAGCGGCCGTAGCCTCCGGCTTTCACCAAATTGCTTCCCGTGGCGTAGCGACTCACACATGGGCGCTCGCAATAAATGGCGGTGGCGCGAGGTGGCGGAGAGGGTCTTCAGCCCCCACCAAAGACCCGACAAGCGGGATGCCAAAATCTGGCGGCGTGAGTCAAATGAGTGCGGAAATGAAAGGCTGATTTCAGCTGGTGACAAATTCACCGCCCAGATGTGTCGCGTTTCCACTTCGGATGCCTCAATATTTGGATGGGCGCTAAATGGTCCGCTTGCACTTTGTGGGCCTTTCTGCTTATCCTTTTCCAGGGCACCGACCTGATGCAAGTTGCCAGCGCTCAAATTTTGAAAAAGCACAAGTTAACAAATTCACTTTGAGAAAGGCCGAGCGGGGCCGTGGCGGAAAATGTGCTGAAACGGCCCCTATGGTGGAGTGTGTGGGCTTATTTTGGATCCATAATAATCTTACATCTGCAAGGTTGTTGACGGCTTGTTCGCTTTTGGGCGTGCCAGATGCGGCGCTCGTGTTGGCACGCCAACAGGGAAGGCGTGAAACATTGTCGCGGCGCTGCATTAGCACTGGCGGGATTATGCAAATGATACGGGAAATACGGGAATCGGTATGCCGAGGACGTTTGGCCGGCTTTGAAAGCTGGCCGCGTCCCGAGCCAAGAAAGAATGGCGCGCGGCGTGTCAGCCGCCGGCTTGGACACGCTGCAGCTGCTTGGGGAAGCGATTTGGAAAAAAAATTGGGATTTCTTTTTAGCAATTGAAAAAATTGGCTGACCAGAGAATGAAGAAATCCAAATGTTTCGATTTTTTTCAGTGATGTTGAGCAGCCCAGTTTGTTCACTTCCTGTTCAGCGGTCCCATTTTGAATTGTATTGCAGCGACGAAGATCCCTCACCAGACTGAAGCGCACGCATTTCTGAGTAGTCTCACCTCCCGAGAGCTGAATCTCCAAGAGGTCGAGAGTGGTCAGCATGCCTGGAGGCTTACCGGAGGCAGGGCGGGAACTTGGGGGGGTTGCTTAGAGTGTAACTCAAGGCTGCTGTCAGCCCACCACGAGGGGTCAGCTCATTATTAGTTTCAGCTCCTTATTAGACGAACCTCTTGGACATCCCGGTGGAGAAAAAGCTTTAGGAGCTGACAACAAAGCTCTGATGTCGGCCTCTTGCGAAACGACGACCAGAAATTAGAGCGTCAATTATTCAAGGCTCACCTGGCTGCTGCAATCCCTCCCTCCAAGGGATTTTCGGCGTGAAAGGAGAACAAGGCCGACTCTCCGCGTCATGTCGTCGTGATTAAACTGAACATCATCCTCGAAAGACCAGCCGGGCTTTGGGCCCGCGGGCGGGCGGGCGGATGGCATCGCGCGCGTTACTCGGCTGATAGCGCTTCCCCGCGGAGAGGTGGACATTCCGGCCGACTGCGCTTCTGATGATACAGCGCGAGCAAAAACATTTTCCGTGTCGTTGCGGGTACCGTTGTGACAATGATATAATCACCACGTACATTGAGTGATGTCACTCATTCAAATCCAATCATATTTTTGGTGTTTATTTTAAAGCAATCACTGCCATTGACGGCATTTTTTTGCTTGGCTGGCAGCGAATCGGTGAACTCATTGGCTGGTAGAGAACGAGTTGACATGAGCGAGAGGAAGCTGCTGGGAAGAGCACCAGGCTCTCTTGGAATCGTTTTTCCCAACGAGCGAGTCGCCATTTTGGGGACCTTGACGTCTACTTTTTGTGATGACATATTTTGGGGGTCCAGGAACACCACTCCTGCAATCCAAAAGCCACCTGGCAAGCTCGCACAAAAATGAGGACACCTGTTTCACTGATGGACACCAAATTGGGTGTGTGTTGATCATAACGGGGCGCATGAAATAGTCTCAAGAACCCAAGCGTGAAATTGAAAAGGATGTCTGCCATTTTACTTTGAGCGGCCATTTTGACAAACTCCTACTAGGGAATTTGCTCAAATGAAACCCAATTGGAAGTCGGGATCCCAGACAGATGGGCTCTGCCAAATTGCCAAGGTTTTTCGTCTTGGCCATTGAGTTTGAAAGGAGCGTGCTGGCTTCAGCTTGTTCGTCATTTTGAGCATTTGGAAAGGACAAAAAAAAAAGAAAAATCAGCCCCAGAGACCAATTTCACCGATCAACGCGCAATGCGTTGGCAGTAGCTATCAAAACAGCATGCACCAAAAAAAAAAAAGCCAAGCCAGAAATCCGTCCGTATTGGTTTCAAAGTGGCCATTTCCCGGACTCGTACTTTGACAAACATCGATGGGGGATTTTGTCAAGACCAGAAGGCTGACGAAGGCTAAATCGTGAAGCTTTTTTTCCTCAACCTAATGAGGCCAATGTTTGATGCTCATTTTCAACACTGGAGTTTAAAATGGGTTTTGTGTCGGTCGGGGTCTTCCGGTTGCCCCTGCCGCCCTCCTGGCAAAGCTGGAAAGCAGCTTAGCGCTCCATGCCCACGTGTCATCCAGACATCCTCTCGAGACAAACACTCCAGGGTTCTGCGGAGGAACGCACGCTCTCTAGGTCAAAGACTTCTTCCTGGCATAATCGGCCGACAGAGGCGCTTGGCGAGCAAAGTCTCGGGTCAAAGAGAATCTTGTGCGGCCCGGCCGACCGGTGGCAGCGTATCTTTTCGGACGCCCCCCGAGGCTTTTGAGGCCGACGGCTGCCGCTCTCACAAAAAAAGCATCATTGTCTTCTCTTCGCGCGTAACTTCGCAAGCTAGCCGGCCGGCGCAATGTCCCCCACCGGCTCGTCGCAGCATGAGAAGTCCTGCCGACAGCCGGTGGGATGCGTTCCACCCACCCGAGACTATATTTTCACAAAAAGGGAACGTGGCCGCTGAGCCGGCGATGATACAGTCTGGCGGAAGTGGCGGCATCTCCAAAATTGGATCGCTTCCTGCCGTCATGAGTCACCGGTTCCTTTCACCGATATCAAACCCAAATTGAATGAGCACAACAGCTTGTAGCAAAAGCAATAACGTCTCGTTGTTGTTGTTTTTCTTCCTGAAAGAACATCGGCCCGCTCTACTCATAAATGTTGACGCATTATTATCGCACAGCTGGAGCAGTGTTAGGGTCGCCCCCCCCTCCCAGTCCGCCCATGTCGCCGTGACCTCACTTGTTTGAAAGTGCAAACAACAAAACTGCTTAATACTTGAGTTGAAAATCAAATCATCTCTTCTTTTTCAACATTGTGAGATGAGTTTGAAATAAATAAAAAAATTGTTTGTAGTGTACGGTTATTTGCCCTTTCAACTATGAATGGAGGCAAATCTCCTCATTTTTTAATGTAATAATTTGCTTCTGCTTGTGGCAGAATCTCCTTTGCTAGCCAAAAACATGTTGACGTAATGACATTTTAACGATACAAAGCAAACGTATCGTAAGCAGGAAAGTTGATGTTGATATTATTCTACACGTGTGGCGGCGTGCAGGAGCAGCGCTATGGTTTCTCCCCTTCATTAGCCTCCCGCCGATCCTGGCCCACACGCTCGTGTCGTAGAAGTTGTCAGGCCGAGTAATGGCGCAGGAAGCGTGTAACGTGGAGGGGGGGAAAAAATCCAAAGTGTGTCGCATGCACTTTCATTCCCTCTAGAAAAGAAATAACGAAGTACACGGTCCGGGCTCACCGCAGGAAGCGTAATTTGGTTTGTGCCGCTGACAGGTTATGACGGGCGCTGCTCGGAACATGATTTATTTGCGCCGCTATATCGCTCCCAACTAATTGGACATTAGCCACTTCCCGTCCACGAGCCGTGTCAAATGCGTGGAAGCTGAATCCGACTCTGATGTTTCATTCCCAAAGGTTGCCATACTGTCCGTGTTTTTCTTTGCGCTGTGGCCTAAAAGGCGTACATGCCGTCGTTACAGGGAGTCAAGGGAGCCGCTTCAATTGGCTGGGAAACAAATGTGCTCACTCCCACAACAGTGCAACACCCCTTTTTTTTTAATCTGTGCCAGTCTTCAAAAAATACCAAAAGAATTCAAACTTGTTCACAGCTGCTCTCATCTTCCCCCTCTCAGCTTTGCAATTGTGGGCCAATTCCAAAATCTATCCAAGCTGTGCGTGTGGTAGGCAGGTTTGTAAATCTGTCCCCTCACCACCACCCGGCGCGTCAACAAGTCCCCCCATAAAATCGACTCTTGATGGTTGCTTTCCCCCTTCTGCAATTTTATTGCACCGAAGTTGTAAAATGCGTCTCGGGCCGCAACCTGCCAAGCAATATCTGGGCGCCCGCCCCGTAAAAGCCGAGCGATTCCTGGGTGACGGGGATGCTCATCTGGCGACAGCTGCGCTAGTAACGGCGAACCAGACACGCCAGTAAATTCGAGTCGTAACGTCTCGGAGGGTCTTAGGAGCTTTCAGAGCTTAATTAACACTTTTGGAGCGATGGCAACATTCACAGGATTTGCGATTGACTTGGGTGATGGGAGGTCATTTCAACTTCATCGCATTCATATTTTGAATTAATATAGTATCACTGAGGTTGTGATGTCATCTTTTTTGTAGCTTGCCGCAAAAGATGTTTTTCTGCTCTGGACTCCAAAGCAAGGCCGGACTCAAATGAAATAAAAGCCAGTCGCTATTTGGCCGCTCGCAAGGTTAATCTCCTCCAACAGCCGTCGGCCCGGCGGGGGAAGAACATTGCCTTCGTCCATCTCGCCGGGAAAGTGTCGGAGAGTTCCGACAGGGACACGGTAGCGCCGCGATGCTCTGTCAACGCCCGAACCCGCCCCACTCTCTCAGGGCGCATCCATCCATCGCGACCGACGTCCTTTAATTGCACTGTGGCGTGCAATAACGTGCAGAATGCAGCCACGGCGGAAACATCAAGATGAAAACAATTTCCCTCATGGAAATGACACGGAAAGTTAACAAGGCCCGAGCCGGATGGATTTTTTTACAGACCGATATTTGGCAGAATCAAATTTCAGATTTGAAGAAAACAAGACAAATCCAGATCATGACAAATATTAGTCAATGAATCCGAAAAAAATGGAAATAAATAGCCACAACATGTAAAGAAAAGAAATGACAAGCACCGTAAATCTTCTGAGCCTACGGAGTCGGATGTGACCCCGGCAAATTGTCGGCTTCGAGAGCTTCAATTACGGAAGGCGGCGTGAGAAAATGCTTTTTATCGGTATTACGCTGGTCCACCGTGTCAGCCCGACTCCATTAGCTCCTCCGCTGAGGAGCGGCGTCTCATCAGGTGGGATTGGACGTACCTTTCAGCTCTTCGTCGCTCGCCGAGACCTCGCTATTGATCGCTCGTCTCGGCCCAGTATCAGCACGGTGGCCAGGAAAAAATGGTTTCGTCTTTGCTGCTCCGTAATCCGGGTGTAAATAGTTTTGTTTTTACGAGGCCATCGTGTGCATCTGCTTCATTTCGAAAATCCGTGCCCAAATTGCAAATGGCGGCCGTCTGACACAACCTCGCATTTCCCGGCAGCCCACCTTGAAGACGACTAGTTATTTACAAGTCGTCCCGTCGCCAATAAAGCCAATGTCGCCGAGCGGATGCCCCCTCGCTGCGCCGCTTTGATGATCGCTTGCCAGGTGCCGGAATAACGTTGGACCCGTAGGACAGCTGGCGCCGGCCGCGGCAAAGGAGGGCTCGGAGGCTCAATAATGAGGCCGACGCCAGATAGGCCCCATCTGTTTGCGTGGCAGTCGCAGATGAGCAAAGGTCTCCGGGAAGCGCTCGCGGGGGCCTTCCAGAACCGAGGACTGATCTGTTCCGCGCCGTACGGCCGCCGTGCCGCAAATGCCGACCTTTTTCAGAACCGAGAGCGCGAGAGATCATGATAACTTTAGCGGACATGTTTTCAGCCGGTAAAATGATCTCTCCTGGTGTAGGTCACAAAGAAGGTCATCATGAATACATTGTAAAGAATGGACACCGTCGCTGAAGCCAAGGAAACCATCACGTTGCCAAATAATGAGATTAGCACCTGCGCTGGTATCTTGTGAGCTACGATGTGTTCAGTTCTTTGTGATTAGTGTAGTTTTTGTTTTTTCACAAAAGAAATTCCTGAGCAATTCACCTGCAGTGTGCGCTGTTAAGATTTTTTATGAATTCATTTCTTGTTCAAGCTCATCCTAAGTGATCCTGCCGTGTGTGTTGTGTTAAGATTGTCAACCTCCTGAGTGACTGCGGTTTAGTCCGGCCGGCTGTGTTGAACGTCACCATTCAATGTCCACGTTAGGAGATTGCGCTTCAAGCAGGAACATGAAAAATCACCCTCCATTCTTTTTGAAAAAGAAGCACGTTCCAAAAACGCAGCCCCCGCCGCGGCCGGCCGCCTTGAATTTACTCAGTGGAAGCATCATGAATAATCCAAAAGGTCCACGTGGATCGATTGGCCAAGTATTTCCTGGTTTGAACTTGCTTCTTCCTCCTGGAGGGTCTTTCCCCCGCGCTCGTCCATCTCCACGCTTTTATTGCATTTCATCGATCAGCGCCAGACCTCCAATAAAGACTTCACTTTTGCTGTTGCTCGCAAAGCGCCTGATTTCCTCAAGGTGCAAAAAACATCCGTAAACCTCCGCGGTGCTAGCAAAACGTTGACGCGGTTCAAGAATGCAAATGGATTCATTTCCATGCAGCGGAGACAAACTTGCCACTTGTTTAGCTAAAGGTCAGCCCAGATTTGCGTGTTCACATTTGCTTCAAGTCGCAACATGGCGTGCATCTCTGTGGCAGGCAACGATGCGTACGAGCGATCCCAAGCCCGCACCTGCCGTAAAGAAAGGCTGACGTGAAGTTTGTGGAGGCAGCCCGCAGCTTTTCATCTGCTGAGCCAACACCGTGCAAGAGGTCATTGGGGATGCTTTCTCTCGGCTAAAAGCGGAGTTTGTCTGCCTGTGTGAGGATTTTTATTTCTTTCTTTTTCTTTTTAGCGAGTGTTTTCTGTTCGGCTGCTTTCAAAGGGTCCCACCAGATTGCTGCGCTTTCTCCTTACGAGCCATTTATGGAAATCACAGAGTGAAAAGTGTCAACAGCGTGTCAAAAAGCTCAAGTGAAATAGAAGACTTGAAGGCCAAAGCAAAGAAAAATGATGAAAAGATGTCGACTGCTTCAAAGTAACACAGCATTTTGAAACCATGACCCTTGTTTTCGAGCTTCTCTCCCTCTCTTTTCCCAACTCTTTTTTGTTTTTCATCATAAATAACTCTCAATCCTTCCAAAACAACAACTCACCACCTCCCCTTACTCTCACCCAAAAATAGTCCTATATTTCCTTTGTTGTTTTAATGTATAAAAAGTCATAATATATAACCAACTGTGCCTGTGCAGAATACAGACACCAAATTGGAATTGGATCTGTAAACCCTCCCTCCAATGTGAATCCAGTTTAAGATGAAAATGAAAGCCGACCTTCAGTGCAGAATGGACTGATGGATTGTGCCAGGCTGAAGTCTGAAATGGAACGCGAGGTGATCGAGTGTGTGTGAGTGTGTGTGTGTGTGTGTGCATTCAAGTAGCTGAAGTACAAGCCGGTGTGCTAGCAGCTAAACGCTTGTCCAAAGACGTCGCCACTTACTTGAAGGGTTTCAAGTGTTTCTCTCATTTTGTCAGCACGTATGCTGACCTTCTTCATTTCGGCATCCTTCTTCTACGCTTTTGTCAGACTGTACGACTTTCAACAATTTTCTTGAAATGGGAAAAAGAAATGGCTGAAAAAATTCAACGAGGGGCCAACTAAAGCAAGGTCAAGATGGCGGTTGATGATCAATCACTAAGTGCAATTTTTATTGGCCCCGATAGACTTCCTGACCAGATTTTGAAACGCTCGTTTGAAATCTACAGCTCATGAAAAACAAACAAATGAATTTGTCCCATTGTGAGGTGAGCTCAATTGTGTTTTTACCTCCTTCATCTGGAAATATGCGCTCACGTTGTGAATACAAACGTGAAAGCAATTGCCGGCCGGCCGGCCTCGGTTCGTCATCCGCCAAGTGAATAAGGCATATTGCCAAGTCATTCCGAAGGAATTAGCCTCCCCGCCGAGCAGGTAGAAATCAAGTGCCGTTCGTATATACGAGAGCAAATTGCCGTTTCGGAGAATCAATGGACTTACGGCATCAAGTCAAATCAACGACTGAGTGCTTTTCCATTTAGGCCAGCCATTGTAGATTGTACAGTGCAAAAATTGGGGCTTGGCTATGGAAAAAGGGACTGTCTAAACTGTTGGAATGAACGCCTTTGAGGTGCTTTGAATCATCCAGTGATTGTTTTTTTTTGCAGTCAAATCTCATGTGGAGCCATAAAAGGCGGCTTCCAAATCTCATAGTGCAGTGTGCTAACAAACAAACTGTGTTGTTTTAACATGCTTGTTTGCTAGCTACTTAGCCAGCTAGCTAGCTAACTAGCCTTTATATACACGTCCGGCCATTTGATTAAAGCTGACTATTTTGGGGGGAGCTGAGTCCTTTTTTAAAGGACAGGCGGCCTATGAAAAGACGTTTACCGTCTTGCATAAATTGAGGTCGGTGCAGCGCTCTGGTGTTATTTGTTTTGCAAGCACAGGTATGAATCCTTCACGCTTGATTTCTTGAAAATGTTTTATTATGGTCGTTGTCAAAAAGGGCCATTTTGTCCCAAACCCACACGGTTCGTCTTTAAATATAAAAATGGAGCCCTTGAGGCGAAAGAAAAAAGTAAAGCGTATTTTGATGTAAAGTTCAGCAAACAGCCTGTTTCTACCTACAACAGCAACAAAAAGTGGTCATGATTGTTTATAAATCTACGTCTTATTACTATTGGCATTAAGAGAGGCCCATTTGTTTTGTCATTTTATTTCATATCTTTTGCCAAGTTTGATTGCAGTATTTTGAATTTAGATTTAGATTGCTATTACGTCGCACCTCTTTCTACAACGCACTTGCGAGTGGAAAAGATGTGAAAGTTGTCATTTGTTGGCGTTGCCGTGACGCCGCGTATTAAATCAAGGTTTTCGAAATGACTGCGCTTTGCAATCTTTTTTCTTGTTGTTGTAACATTTACAAGCTTGCACTGCCATAAAGTGCTTCAATTGGGACATGGTGTCGGAGGAGTTGAATTGGCTTTCTTGTTGGTGCTGCGATATCACCTTCTGGAGTTGGCGGTGAAAGACTTTAGACGTTGTGTTTTGAAGCCATATGGAAGGAAGCCAACCATAATCATGAAGAAAGAAAGAAAGAAAGAAAGAAAGAAAGAAAGAAAGAAAGAAAGAAAGAAAGAAAGAAAGAGAGAAATTCTTGTCTCGACACATTATGACTTGTGCCGTTGGCTTTACACATGATAAAACAGCAATCACACAAATGAAAATAGACTCTGAAGAGGCAGGCACATCACGTCGAATGAAACGTATGTGCGGATGCTTGGCTTTTCAATATTCACACTCATTTATTTCGCATTTTATGAGCAGGTTGTATAAGAAGATGAAGTACGGCGCCAGAAAAGAAATGCAACGTGTACAGATACGGGCGCACTGCGTAATGACCAATCGTAAAAAGTCAAGTCTTTTCCATGACGTGTGCGTGCGTGGGTGTGTGTATTTTGGAGGAATGGAGTCTTTCTGAAGCTGTGTGACACGCCCATGAGCACAAGGCGTCGTATCACCGTGTCGCCGTCACTCACACAAAATATGATCATCTCCACAAATGTTATCTTCTTCACTTGCTCTGGAATGCAAATGATATGATACGGCACCGTTTCGGAATGGAAACAATGGCAGTGCTGCAACGTTGAAATGGAATTAGGCGCAAACTGAAAGGAATAAGAGTGACTATGCAAATAAAAGTTTCTCCTCCCAAAAGCTACATTGTCTTTGGCGCTTACAAAACGCAAAATAAAGGCTAATTGTTATGATGAGGAATAATTCAATACATAAAAAAGATGATGGATGGATGGAATACATGAAAAATAAATAAATACATAAATGCACAACCGCATAAATGAATGAATGAATCAATTGTTTCCTCTCCTCTGCTATCAAACCTTTTTGCTCCCGAGTAAAAGCAAGTGTTTCTATTGACTGTGTGGGCAAAACAAAGCATTTTTCTGCTCTCCCAAAGCAAATGTGCCTTACCTGCCGTTTACCAGGCGACTCGGCCGAGCCGCTTTCTAACAGCGCCGCGTGATTCCGCCCGAGGGTGTGAGCGCGTGAGCGGAATGGGATGAAGCGCACCGGTTCCACGGGTTAGTTACACGCCGGTCGTCCCGGGAGACTTGCTCACGGCTCGCCGATGGCCAGATAGCGGCTCACGCTGCGCTTCTCAGCGGCCAAAAAGATTGCTTGTCCGCCTCGACGACTTTCTCACCGCTTTCTTATCTGGCTCCCGTTGACGTGCTTTGTTTCGGCGTCGCTACGGTGCTCATCCGTCTCGCCAGCCATCCGGATTAATTCATGAGAGTACTTCCAGGATGTTCTCGAGCGCTACCTCCATTCCGAGTGACTTCTCAACTGGCCGAGATGTGAGAAGGTGAAGTCTGACTGAACAGTTATGACATGTGGGACGACCCCTCAAGGCTCTTTCATTAGAACCCTTTTGTTTTATGTTGAACTCAGATGCTTCAGCTGTTGAATCCGGCCGGATTGAAATACATTTTTTGTCTTTCACGTGTTCTATTGAGTGTCTTTTGGAGAACCGTTTCCCTCGTTGGTGGTTTTTAATGAAAACAAATGACTCTTTTTGTGCGGCTCTGTTTGAGCGATACTCGGGAAAAGTGCTGCATGTGTGAAAATGCAGCGAGAACACGCAGAGGGTGGGCGGGACTTGCAGGGCAGGGCAAGGCAGGGCAGGGCAAGGCAGGGCAGGGCCGCCTCCCAAAGCGCCTCCTCTGCAAACGTGTCACCGGCCAGATGATGGATGGATGGGCACGCTTCTCACATATCAGCAAAGAGGAAGTCGTCGTTTCAACAGTGATGGCGTCAAATAAAAAGTTCTGAACGTGGTTAGGGAAGTTGTACGGCAAGCAAAGTGTCTGAAAACCAACGCTCCAGACAAACGAGCGAGGCTGATGAAAGTCATCAAGGTGGAAATTGGACATTATCGACTCTTTGCCGTCTTGGCAGCTGTCTTCCAAATTGGGCCTCGCGGGAATGATTAACTTTATCAGCATTTTTTTTTTTCCCCACCCCTTTTTTGAGCTCTTAATTGTTTGCGTCACACTTTATGATTAAGTGCCAGAGTTTCCATAGTGTTCTGATGACCGTTCAGACAGGAGCATGAAATTCTTGTAAATTGTCTGACCTTGATGTGGCGGCGGCGGCATTAAGCTTTGTTCAAGATGCTGCATGAGATGCTACTTGTTACGGAAGAAGAAGGAAAAAGTCAGCCATGTTTGGGACAAATCAGCCTGGCTGTGGTTTGGATCGCACACCTGACCATTTTCGGACAAAATGGTCACCTGATGAAACGATGTGAAAAGAAAGTGAAACTAAGACTTGTTGTTGCCGTGGAAACAAGCGGCTTGATTCAAGAGCGTGCACCATACGCAAGAAAAATGGCTGACGGGTGACTGGCCAAAATGTGTGTGTTTGAGAGTGCCTGATATGCTGCTTGAGAGCGGATTTGCGCAATTATCTGGAGGATCCTTTGCTCATTTGTTAACGCTCGCAAGGCTAGCCGACGTTCTATTCAATCCAAATGTTTCCTCCCTCCCGGCTGATAATTATCCGGCTGTGTCTAACCTGCTGTTTTCTCCCCTCCCCTCACGCTATCAGTGGAAGGGACAAAAAGCAAACCCAGAGGTGAGTTATTGCCTCCATTTTCTTGCTACATGATTGATGCCGCGCAGCGCAGCGCTAGCAATAAAGCGCACGTGGTGGCAAAGCGTTTGCTTTCTCTCGCCTTGACTGTTATTCTTCCGCAAGACAGGTTGGGGCTGGTCCAAGGGCACGGGGTGCACCTTTGGTGTCATTTTCACTCGGAATGTCGCAAACCATATGGAGTCATACCGTGCCGCCTTTCCACATCTGTGATTATTTTCTCAATGTGTCCTTATATGGTGATGGATGACCCGAAAAACTCTTCTTTTTTTTTTTTTTTTTTTTAGCTTTCCCTGCTAACAGCTTAATCAAGAAAGCTGTGGCAAAAACACTTTTTGTCTTTTTGTATTTGAAAGTCAGCGCATGAAAACCTGTCACCGTTTTTTTCCGTTTCATCTTTCTTTCCAGCCAATTGTGTAATATAGTTCACAATCGGGAGACAATAGTGTTTTCATGACCCACTTTCCGATGTGGATATATTGTCTTTTTTTTTTCCTCCCCACTCTTCTTCCTGCTGCACAGACACACACAAAGACAATGATAAGAAGTAAGCCTCCTCCCCTCCAGGATATTTATTGCCAGCCCGACCCTTTTGTCTCCCCGCTGCGTCAAATCACAGGGGAGGACTTTGTTGGCTGACTCAGTTTGCAGCCTCCAAAAACAAAAATGTCCACTTTGACGGAGAGCGCGGCTCATTGCATTGTTTTCTTTTTAATGGGCTCTTTAACATTTTAATGAACTCATTAAACATTTGCACTGACTGCAAAGCACGTAGGTGGATCCGACTGATGAAAGCCTTCACAGATAACAAATGGATGCCGCCCAAAAATAACCTTGTGCAGGTTAATACCAAACTGACACACAACTAGACCTTTGAAAGAAAAGAAAAAGAAAAAAATAGGACTGTAATGTTGCATATGTTAGTATAAGTCTACAAGAGCCAGTTAAAATAAGGCCCCCTCTGAAAATTGCACAGGTTGGAATGAGACGACTAAAAAAAAATCAAATAAATCCTCCAAAAGTGAAAAGTAGACCAGCATAAATCCAGAGGGCAAAAAAACAAACTTGACGACCGTAAATCCACCAAAAGCCGCGCAGGTCAAAACGAAACTTGCACTCCGGATCAAAATTGAAGAGAGATGGAGTCCGTTTGTAACGTGGCCAAAAGGCACCCTCGCCCTCGCCTCGGCTTTTACCACCATTGCGAATGGATTTTCCAAAACCGTATCAGCGGGATATCGGAAAGGCTACATTGCAAAGGGCAACTTTGCAGACATGCCTCACTCTGGACAGGTAATTTAGCGATTAGCTCCCGCTAATGGATCAGAGCCAGATTTAGTGCTAATTAGCTCACGTCCTTAAAGACTTCTTAAATCGTTCCAATCAAGGAGAGCTATAGCTTAGCAGCGAGACTTTATTGCCCAAGTGTTGGCGTTAACAACTTTCCTGTCAACGTGAGCGATGACCGGCGCCGACAAATATGACCTTTCTGTCGTTATTGCAACAATTTAGCCGTAATACGGTGTTATTCCTCTTTGGGCCTGGCACCGAAGGTCAGTGAAGGTGACACGGCGGGTGGAGCTGTTGTGTTGCCTTCAAGGAGAACCGGAGAACCGGATAACCGGAAAGTCAAAAAAGAAAAAATAAAGCAGGTCTTATCTGTTAGTATATGAGGCACTGGCGGTGGAGCTTTGCCATTATCAACACTTTGCAGTTAATGAACATGTCATATTGGCACATGATCCTCATGATGAATGTGCTCGCTTTTAACACGCTGTTTGCATAATTGCTTCGCATTTTTATGCATGGGGGGGGGGGGGAGGGCATGCGTGCACGCCACGAGAACTTAACGACGGCTAGATAGGCTGCACTTGCTATACGAGCAAAAGAAAATCATGTGATCGCGGCATTGGCATCTTTAGAATCAAATTGAGCCTTGCCTTGCCATCTTCTGTGTACGACCATTTGCCCTCCAGTTTTTGTCTTTTTTAAGGAAATTTTAACCTGCCACCGAGAAGTAGGTAAGGGCCTCCTACTGTTTAGAAAATAACAAACGCTCACAGAACTTTCCGTCCGACACAGTTCCGAGGTAAAGTATCGTACCTTCTGGATTCAGAATCACAATACATTCCTAGATGACTTTCAAAAGCGTATTTCTATCCCGTTCTTTCCATCTCTCATCCCTTCTCTCCTTTGTTACATTTAATTGCAAGCACATATTAGCTCAATTCCTATTTTGCCGAGCTGCGGCGCGAACGATAACCCAGGCGTGGTGCTGTTTAAACACGGGAAGCTGTTAGCTGTTTGAAATTGCTTTCGCCGTCCGTGTTTGCGGGTTCGAGTCTGGCCGTCGCCGAGGCTGCTGGAGGAGTAATAGATTTCATTAGAAGTGTAAGAACACCTTTATTTGCAGCCATAGAAATGATGAAAAGCTTGTGAAATGTATTGGAGTGAAGGTTAAGTGAGAATAACTGCCGTGACTTTCACCAGGATGCTTATTAGAAGTCAAGCTGATTGAACGCATTCATAAGATTGGGATTCCTTTGACCAGATTGCCGTCGAGAGTGTGCTCATGTTACAATAAGATTGGGCGGTCTGAAAAGGAGGGGATCCGGATGGCAACCAATCCGACAGAAAATGGCGGCGCGTCGTATCGTTTTGATCAAATATCGAAATATTTGCCGCCAAATTTTGTGGGTACTTTTTATCGTTAAGAAAAAATAAATAAGAAACAGGTTTTTCTTTGTGTTCTGGACAATAATAAAACCTCGAGGCCCATGTTTTTGGCTTGCTACGGAGTTAGCCGACCGTATTGATTGTGCGTCCTGAGCTAGTCTTGGAGGGGCGACATTTGGCAGGCTCTCGGTGCCCCGACAGCGAAATCCGGCCGTCTTTCATCTTGAGCCGAGGCTCACGAAAAGGCCAAGAGGCGTGCCCGCGGTGCAAACGCTGCAAAACTCGTAAAATTGCTGGCGGAGCAAAAGGTCATCCAAATGGCTCGGTAGAAGCCATTGATACCAGGTTGACACGGCGCTGATCAAAAGTGATGGCGGCTGCTGCAAGGTGATGACACTGTTGATTTACTTTCCTCACATTTTGTTGCCAATTTGTTGGCCGTCTGATTTATTGGTTCGCACGATGATACCAAAAATGACATTCGGTGATCCTCAGAGGACCAAACTACAGACTCGAAATTTTTAGCATGACAGAGCCCAAATTGCATAAGATTGTATTGCACGAGGAGAATTCAAGTGCTCTTGGCACGGAGCCTTGAGGTGCGCCTTTTTACATGATGTATCTGTCGGGGTGATGCAAATTCCCACCGACATGAGCCAAAAATATTCAAGTCGATTCATCACGGCGCTTTGATGGCGTCTGCTCTCGCGGGAGATGAACTTTAGGGAACTCGGCACAGTTATATTAAGTGTCGATGGTAAAGCTCGCCTTGTTGTGATTTCTTTGAAGAGGTTACAGAAAGCTATAGCTCAACACGAGCTAGTTTTGATGCTAAGGATAATGACAGTTGGCGTTGGCGGTGAACTTCCATAGTGCTCGCGTGATTCGAAGAAGATGTCAGGAAGAAAATCTTGTTGTCAGAGGAGCGAGCAGCCTCGCGTGGTGGTGAGTCACCGGGGAGACGGCAAACTGTTATTCCTTGTTCTTGCCGCGCGCCACCAGGGGCCCTCTGCAGTTTTTAATTAAATGGAATATTTATACAGCGTACGTGTCGAACCTCCCTCCCTCCCTCCCTCCCAGCCTCCCTCCCGCCCTCCCTCTGTTCCCCCAACATGCCGGCAAATGGGCCACGCCGTTTAGACTCGGCCAATTAATTACAATTTTGTCACGACACAGCATTAGCGGTGATTAATTTCTACATTCCCACGGGTGGATGTTCAAGGCGCAAAAATGGAAATATTTTTGTTTTTGTCAACATTAGCAACCATTCTATATGTTCCATAGGCATCTAGCGCTAGCTCATCTTAGAAGACCCTCCCTCCCTCCCTCGCGGTGGTGCCCCAGCAAAAACGTCCTGGCTACATAGTGAGAAATGTTTTTTCCATTCATCGGCCCGCCGTTGCTGTTGATCTGCCCCGCCGGTGCGCCGGAGAACGCCACCGTCCTGCTCGTATTGATATTCTCCACGTAGGTCAGAAAAAATCAATAACACGCAAGTTTCATCTTGCAACGCTCACACCGGCATGTGCAATACTTGATGTTGGGTCACGGAGTCCACTGACGCACGCACGCACCAACAGTAGGGACGGCTTTTTTTTTTTTTTTTTTTTGTCGTGTTGTTGGGCCCCCGAGCAGTGTCAAGTCACAATTCCTTGCCCAGAAACATATTGGCTGAACTTTAATATTGTCGAGCACTTTAAAAGGGACTCTCTGGGCCACCGTAGTGTGCATCAATTTGATCATAAATTATTCAGGTCAAGTCCATGAAGTTGGTTTCATTAACCATAATAAATTAGATTGAGCCAACCCAAATACTTTAAAATTTCAAGTGGAAATTCTTGACATGATTTTTTTCAAGTTCATAGGAATATTTATTTTTCGCAAGTCGCCCCAAGTAGGTGATATCAAAAGTCCAATCGTTTTTTTTGGTCAGATCTTGGCAGAGTAAAACTCTGGTAGCTGCTAATCATCGCTTTGCACCTGCAGCACGCCTCGAGTGCATCTGTTGCCGCCGTTTCCTCTCGTCAAATATTTGTGTTTACACAACGCCGCAGCCGAGCTCAGCCTTCCCTCCCTCCCTCCCTCCCTCCCTCCCTCCCTCCCTCCCTCCCTCCCTTTCCTCTCAGCTGCCGAGCCAAATATTTCATTCACGAGCCGGCGCATTTGATTGTGTTGGAAAGTTAGCGGCGGTGGCGTCAACTAATCCGACACGTGCTGACGCGGTGGCCCGTGATCAGGCCGCCGCTCCAGCTGACATCGGCGCTTTCCACTTTCTGTCTTAAAAGTTGAACTTCACTCTCAAAACTCAAACTCATCTTTCAAACTCAAAATTTCACGGCTCGGAGATGATTGAGGTTACCGAATGAGCACTCAAATATGCAAACATGTGAGCTTTTCATTGTCTAAAGGAGGTAAATGAAGAATGATGTGCAAACGAGCGTCTTACTTGACGGCGGTACAGGCGTGCTCGCCGTCACCTGCAAGCGTTGCAAGCTGTCAACGAGCGGCATCCTTTCAGCGCACACAATACCCCAAAGACACTCCAACGCTCGCTCGCTCGCTCGCTAGCTCGCTCGCACGCTCTTGACACCGATTAGCCTCGGGCGCCCGCCCATATGAATTACGGTTTGGGGGCGATGCATCGTCTCTGGTGAACGCACTCTTTGTTCGGTGTGTCATCTTCAGAGGCCGAGAGAGCGGGCGGGCGGGCGACCTTGGCGTCTTTTGTCACGATGCTTTGCCTTCAAACCTTGACTGGCTGTGCTTTTAGATTGATTATGATTTTTTTTTTTCTTCACGCAAGACCTCCGAGGCATCCTGAAAAAAAATGCCACCAGAAATGTGCATGTCTGAATCTACGGCGAGAGAATCAAACGCGGCTGAATGGGACTGAATCATTGAAACGGACGCCGGATTCAAAGCAGGACATGGCTGGATGCTTTAATGAGCAAAAATACCTGCCGGGATGAAGCTCTTGTTGCTATTTTTAGTCGGCCCCCGACGTGTCCCTGAGCTGACGAGCGACGTCCATCGGGACAATCGAGGTCAAGGAAGGTCCGCCGATCTTTGGGCGTCCTGGGTTTGGGCCTCCGGCGCTCACTCGACTGACTAATGAGGCGGGCAAGCGCTCCCTCGGCCAACGCGGTCAAGCGGCCGCCTCAATGTCACCTTGCGACGGGAGAGCCGCATTTCAGGGGGACGTAAGCGCACCATGAGCGAGCGAGCGCACCATGAGCGAGCGAGCGAGCGCACCATGAGCGAGCGAGCGCACCATGAGCGAGCGAGCGCACCATGAGCGTCCGCCGCCAGAGACCTTGCAACCGGGACTCGTCTTTTCAATTTGCCAGCTCAGTTGAAAGATGTTGTGATCATTTCCACAGGTGGCCAAGGTCAGTTCCCCATCACTCAGAACGTGACAGCATTGGAGGGCTCGGCCGCCAACATGACCTGCCGGGTGGACTTCAACGATAACACCTCCCTGCAGTGGTCCAACCCCGCGCAGCAGACGCTCTTCTTCGGTGACAAGAAAGGTGAGGACGTGAAACCAAAGGATGAAAATGTTTCAAGCGTACTCTGCCTCCATCCTTTTGGCCAGCTCTGTCCAAAGACACTTTTGCAGCTTTCATAGGAGTAGTTGCTGATGATAAAACATCTGCTGCTTTGTCTTTAAATAACACAAAAAAAACATTTCCAAGTAGCCTGAAGCAAAGTATTCTGGGGGCAGAAAAGATTCAAATGACCTTTCAACATCTGTATTAGTTTTTTTTTTTTTAATGACTTAAAAGTTATGCGTATTATTAAGTGACTGCTGGGGAGAGCTGAAGACAAAATCTGATCTTTGGCCTTTGGATAATTTGTTCCATTTGAATTCAGCTCTGACAAATGAGGATGAAAAAAGCCCAAAGACTATTTGATGTGATGAGAGAAGCGATGGGAAAAAAAGGATAAAAAAAGCATATGCGTCTGTCTTGAGAAATTCAAAGCGACGTCACACCGGATGTTCAGTTGGCATGTGTGGTGTGCGCATCTAATTGGGACATTGGCGCTGGATCGCCAAAGGTCAGCGAGCCAAATGGACCGCGACCGCCTTGTAGTAATCAAACGGCCGTTACGCGCTAAACGAAAGCGTTAATGTGTGCGCCCAAACATTCATTAGCGCCGCCGAGGCTAGCATAATTAGCCCGCGGTCGCCATTGCCGTCGGGAAACGGCGTTGTTGGGAATGCTATCGACAGCCTTTGATTGGCCAATCAATTGCATTTCTTCGACAACTCCCGAGACCTTGTTTTAAAAATATATATATATATATATATCAGTCCTGACTTTTTTGTTTTTGCAGAACAGGTTTTGACTGGCTGGATGAATGTTTCTCTGTCATCAAGTATTTGATGGACTTTGTACGGCAGACTAAATGCGCTTTGCAGCGTGTCAGGGTTACATTTATCCTTGGTGAATTTGCGCGAGTGGCAGCACATAAAGTACTCGTATTAAATGTGAGCCGTTTCTTCAATGTTTTCTTCTCAGTCGTGTGTCGGAGAATTAACTCTGCCAGGCAGATGGATTGCTGTGAATGCAAGGTGTTTCATCTCATAAATACATCTTGCCAAATGTTTCACGATGATACGATTACGGCCCGCAAAAAAAAAAATTAAAAGATCAAGTTCAATCAGCATTCTGTAAAGAAATACGCACACGACGCGCATTTAAATGCGTCTGCCCCTTTGCAAACATTTTGTATTGACACTTTTCCTGTGTGGGTTTGCGAAAGAAACGCGAAAAGTGTGTCACTTTGCCAAAGGAAACTGTTATTTCATTTTTTCTAACGTTTCGAGGCACCGCATGGCCGGCCACTGTTTGACGTTACAAACATTTCAAACGAGGAGACAAAATATGGGTCGAAAATGAGGTTGAGGACAATTGGTTTTTTTATGTTAGTGTTTCAAGCCAGGGTTGGGGAATTAGGCTTCCAAAAATGAAACACTGCAATTTCCCCGTTTGCTTTCAAGCTGGATGTCACCGCCGTTGTTCCGCTCGTCGTCTGTCAGGTCCGATATTACGCAAACGGGCATAACAGAAACAAACACCAAAGAATTCAAAGCAATAAATTAACTGGCAAAGTGCTTTCCCCAGGAAATGTGACAAAGCAGTAAAGTAGAAAAAGGAGACAGCCAGGAAATTGATAAGTGAGGAAAGTGAAAGTAGAACCAAGAAAAAATGTGTATAAATATCTACATGTCAGAGCGTCTTTGCTTTTCAATGTCCTGCTGTCTGTTTTAGTCATCGGCCTTGGCACGATTTTGTGGCGTGTTTAAGCTGCAGCACATGTACAAGGTCATCGTGGCACATTTACGTCTCCCTCCGGCCGGTGGGAAATGAACCTTTTCATCACATTGATTTCCTCAAGAGCGCGCTAAAACAATCCTTGTCACGCACGCTGACATTTGCCTCTGATTGTGACGGATCTCCGGTGCCGAGCCCGCCCGACCGCTAAACCGGTAGCGGCGGGATTCCCTCGCCCGGGCCTCGTCTGAGTCATACAGTGTTGGCTGAATATTTTTTTTATATTTGGTGTTTTTTGTAACTGAATCGTTTAAGTGGCTGCGTGCGTATGAAGTTTCCGCTCAAAGTGTTCCCGTGAGTGAAAAATCAATGCAAGGTCTTTACGTAAAGAAATATTGTAATCTCAGACGGCGCTGAGATATTTCCCGATGGCCTGGCGGGTGGACGCTGGATGGCTGGCTCGCCGGCTGGCTGGCTGGCTCGCTCGCTCACTGACTTTTTCTTGGGCTCGGTCCGAGCAGCTCTTCGGGACAACCGGATCGAGCTGGTGCGAGCGTCGTGGCAGGAGCTCACCATCCGCATCAACGACGTCAGCCTGGCCGACGAGGGCCAGTACACGTGCTCGCTCTTCACCATGCCCGTCAAGACCACCAAGGCCTTCCTCACCGTCTTAGGTCAGAGTTACAAACGGAGCGAGCTTCGACCATGCGCGCTCCGTCACATTGCGCGTGCGGTGCGTCCCAGGTGTGCCGGAGCGGCCCAAGATCACGGGCTTCACCAGCCCGGCCCTGGAAGGCGAGAGCATCAGCCTGACGTGCACCACGACGGGAAGCAAGCCGGCGGCTCAACTCCGGTGGTTCCGCAACGACAAGGAGGTCCAAGGTGGGTCATGTGTGGAGCAGCGTCATATTTAAAAGTGACAATGAGCAAAAGTATTGGAACGCGTGGCTGTTCCTCCTCCAAGAAAAGCCATTATGGACAAAAGAATTGCTCGTGGACTTAAACCATGACCCTGAGGCTCCGAATCATCTGATTCTCTGATGTATTCTTTTCCTTCCACTTGTTAGTATGTAAAGGGTCAATTCTGTTCACGCTCTGCTGTCTCTATATGGTGTGGACGACGTTGTGTAGGTTCAAACAAGAGACAACACGGAAGGAATATTTGTCGTGATGTGGAAAGAAGGCTGACGAAAAGATCCGAGAGCAGCAGATGGTGCAGTGATCACGTAGAACGCAGAAAGGCTGGCTCTCTTACAGCTTTCATGGCTGTCTTCTTTTCATCAGCAAGTCGCAAAGAGCCAAAACAACGACACAACAAAGAGAGAAATCTTCCATGTTTTTGTTGCCTGCTTGTTTTTGTTGCCTGCTTTTGACTCTTGAATGTCAGCCGGCCTGCTGCGGCGATGCGACGTGACACTTGCGCTTTCTTTATGGAAGTTTTCCCACTTGAAAGCCCTTTCCTGGTGCTTCCGTCTGTCTGCTGTCCGTCCGTCTGTTTGGCGGCTTGGTCGGCGCGGCGTGGCGTGATTGATGGCGGCGCGGCGCGGATGTGAAAGACTAGCCGCGTTGAGATGGCGCGCACGTAGATGCTCGGAGCGGGAGCTGTCCGTCTCGGTGGAGATGACGTGCGCGTGCGCTTCCTTGAGCTCCTCGCCAAAAGTTGCCTCCAAAACTTGAGGTGTTGAACACGCCTGTGGCTAGTCAACACCGTCTTCTGCCAGTGGCTGGTTATATAAGCCAACCTCTATCTGCTTATTGAGAAGATTGCCCCCTTTTGGTGCATCCTTCCTTGAGTCACCGGAATCGGAAGAAAAAATAAGTCTGGTTGGTGTCTGTTGTCAGGCCGTTGTCAGGCCGCTTGGGCAAACACGGCGACGGCGAAGGCGCCTCGTCGTCAAAGCCACCCGCAGAACAAAGCCGGCGACTGGAGGGCTCGACTTAAAAACTTCATTTCCATGTCAAAGTGTCGCCGAGACGTCAGTCAACGCTCCGGGATGGGAATGTTTTGTAGGCGTGCTTTTAAAGCGTGTCTTTTACGCTAGGAGCGTGATGTTGTGCTGTCACTCAAATTGGCCCTCCTTGCTGGCTCAGTGGGGAGGGGGGGGGCGGGTTAACGTCAGGCGTAATAGCAGCAACACGTCGCATTTATTTCATGCTCTGACTCTCAGTTTTGTTTATTTTTCCCACCAGAGAAAGCAAGCCTTGTCGCCTTTCTCTTTATTTGCAGTGTGGAAAATAAAGAAATAAATACATACATACATAAATGAATGAATGAATAAAAAACAATTGAATATAAATAAATAATAAAATTAAAAAAAACAAGACAACTTGTTTCCCAGAAAACCATTCTGTTTGTGACGGCCCAGCGACTGTAGATCCAGTCAGAAGCAGACTGGCTCCACTCCGTGTATTTCCTTTGTACAATTTCATTTGGTGAAAATTGCTGGTCCGGTGCGCTTCCTCCCTTCTGCAGGCACCACCGAGGTGACGGCCTCGGGCAAGTCGTTGACGGTGAGGAGCAGCCTGCGCTTCCAGGTGGAGCGAGGCGACGACCTCGTGGCCTACACCTGCATGGTGGAGCACGTCTCTCTGGCCAACCCTTACGTGACCACCGAAGTCCTGGAGGTCTACTGTGAGTCCCAGCCCATGCACGCACGCACACACGCACGCTGACGGATTAGCATTGAGAAGGAAATACGAGAATCCAGATTACACGAGCGTCTGCGGGTTTACTTTTGCTTTCCGGCGGGATTAGTGAGGATTAGCATGCAGGTAAGGGATTAGTAGCAGAAGACGGGCGGCTACGAGCTGCCCGATGCCTGGAGAGCCAGCTAAGTGCTTTTGTTTGCAGATGCTCCCCATCTGGAGATCACGCATTCGCTGATCATCCCGCAGGAGGGCCAGTACTTGAAACTGGAGTGTGTTTCCAGAGGAAACCCCAGGTGGGTCACACCTGATAGCCAATGTGTCAATAGCGGAGGTGTCACGTGACTTGAGTGGAAATCAACAATTGATTGGTTTGAATTAGAATATTCGTTTGGGTGAGTTGCTCGCTCCACGTGAGTATAACTCGCAGGAGCAGACAAACGACGGAAGAAAGGAATAAATCACTCTTCCATAACATCTGCTCTCTGTTCCGTTCACCCCATCCAGACCAGAATCGGTCGTGTGGTCCAAAGACGGCGGCGACCTGCCCGACGTGGAGCGCATGATCGTGGAGGGCCCAGAGCTCACCATCACCACGCTGAACAAAACCGACAACGGCACGTACCGCTGCGAGGCCAGCAACCAGCTGGGCACCAACAGCGCCGAGTATAAACTCTTTGTCTACGGTGAGAACGCGCTCAACACCTTTTTTCTCTCTGCTCCGCTCGAGTCCATGTCACTGACTCCCTCAAATCGAGTCGAAACCTTGACGTTATGATTGACTGCGGAATTTTAAAAGCTATGAAAAGCTTTGCCTACAACTGTTTATAGGCCGAGGTAAAAGGAAGTCCTGTCTAGAAAATGAATGACACTCTCAGGATGCCAGACACAAGTCTTCTCTCTCCCTTTTTTTTTTTTTTTTTTTATCTGCAATGCTTCACTTGACTCAATGTCATTGACAGCCTCAAATCAAGTGAGAAATCTCGGGTGTGAGTATTGACTGTGTACTGAATTTTAAAAGCCGCCTCGCCTCGCGAGCTGCTGCTGCTTTTTGAAAGCCTCCCGACACAGTGCCGAAAAGGCGGCGTGGCAGTCCGACACCTCCTCTCCATCCAAATGCGTCAACTCAATAATGCAATCTATACGTCTGCCGCCATTTTGCGGTTTGCCTTGTTTTGATGATGAATTAAGAAAATGGAAGTGCAGATGACGCCCGGGCAGCAACAATGCTTCCTCAGGACCTCCCATCACGTCAGGCTGACTCCTCAGATGGCCTCGGCCCGGAAGACTCATAAATGTCACGGCCGCGCCCCGATTCATCACCGCCGCCCATTATGCGCCCTAATGTGCTTTATTAAGCCAAGCGAGGCAACGCGCCGTGTCGTAATTACTCGGAGATGTCGGCGAGACCGCAGCAGATGCGGCGCGGTTAAGTACACTTGAGCGATGGCTGCGTCTCACGTCTGCAGCGCCGTTTCCTCGTAAAGCAGCCGGCAGCCAGAAAGGGGGGTTTTGCCACACGGCTCCCCCTACTGTTGAGAAGAGGAACAGACTTTTGAGAGCTGTGCGAAATAGTCTTACAAAATGGCAGCCACAAATCATCAATCAAACACGGTCTTTTTTTTTTTTTTTTTTTTTACATTTCTACGTTAATGTCCATTTTTTTTGACGTTCTGTTCACGTAAAAATATAAAAAACATGACAAAAATGGCACTTGTTTTTCACAGGACTGATCAAATATTTCTTGACTGTTTGGTTTTTGACATGGTACGAGAATCAACAAACCAGGCACGCCAATAATTGTTTGACTTTCCTGGTCCTGTGCACCTTTCCCGTGAAAAGCTTCTTTTTTTTGTTCATTTTTCGTTTCCCCAACGACATTGCCGCATCAGGCAATCTCATTCCGTGTCCACACGCCGCCTCGGCCAACATGACACGGAGCGTGCGGCCGATGATGGATGAGCTAACGGAGCTAGAAAATAGTGTTATTTGCGCTCTGCTTTTATCAACTAGTAGCCGGACGAGGAGCACATTGAAAGTACAGTAAAGCGAAGCGATCGGAGGTGTTGGTGGTGTGCGTAGATCATTTTTATATTATGTTCATTCTGCCCACTCAAACAGTTTGAATGTTCCACTGAGCAGGCACCGCCCATGCAAATGCTTTCGTTTGCTCTCAAGCACATCATCTAAAGGGAAGGCTCACTATTTGGCAAGCGGATTGTTGCTCTGATCAAGGTGCATGGACCGAAATGTGGTTTTTCAGCCGCTTGTCTGTCCATCCATCCGTCCATCCATCCATCCATCCATCCATCCATCCACCCATTCATCCACTGGAGCTACCTGCCATATTTCTCTGAATCACAAGAACCAATGTCTTTGCCTCATGTGTCAGACCCCAATGCCATCGGGCAGCACGGGCCCGACCACGCCCTGATCGGCGGCGTGGTGGCCGTGGTGGTTTTCATCACCTTGTGCTTGATCATCGTCCTGGGCCGCTACCTGGCCAGACATAAAGGTGAGAAGCCCAGCAAAATTTGCTTTTCCGGTCCTCCATATCTGCCGATAACGTTTGTGCTGTGATATTTATTTCCTTTTTGCATCTGAGAAAAGCCCTCTGGACTTGCTCGATAGTTCAGGCATGTAAAGTGCTCTTGGGGGCCTTCTAGTGGCCACTGGGCTCTAAGCAGGTGCTTAGCTAGCTTCCGTAGTGGCGTCACAGTGAGCCGGAGTGTGTTTTCTGCCCAGGCACGTATCTAACGCACGAGGCCAAAGGGTCCGAGGACGCCCCCGACGCCGACACGGCCATCATCAACGCCGAAGGGAACCACATGCACGCCGAGGAGAAGAAGGAGTACTTCATTTAGGCTTTCCTCTTCTTTTTGGACAACAGACATGCAAATAGAAGCTGCCTCCGTGTCACGTCCTCCTTTTTATTCATTTGTTTTACGCGTCGTCATTCACGGACCTTTTTTTTCCCCCTTCTTAATTGACGTCACGTTCCAGCGATATCAGCGCCAGTCAAAGTTGTTTCTTTGTTCAACAGGTTTGTTAGCATTCGGGGAGGATTTTTTTCTTCTTTCTCCTCCACAATAGCGCAAAGCAAGATCCCAAAGTTGACCCTCAAACGCAAAATGTAGAAGCACAATCTTCAATAGATGAAAGCCGGCTTTTTTTTTTTTTTTTTTTCCCCCGGGCTGGCATTTAAAAAAGCACAAATTTGCGAGGACGCCAACTGGTTCTTGACTCAGGATTCGTAACGGGATCAGAGAGGGAAAAAAGCGTTTGGTCCACCCCCACCAATGTGAAAGCCCCAAGTGGGGGGAGGGGAGAGACACTTAACATGTGCATATTGCTGTTAAATACTTTTGCTAGAATGTGAATATTGGTGAAGAATATTGTTGATTATTTCGATCCCTGGCGCATTTGTTTATGGTTATTGGTGCTGTTCAATGAAAAGCACGTTAAATAAGTATTCTGTGGCTCCCTGTAGCGCCACGAGAAAGAATCATCGCCTAGTTATATTTCATTTGGAATCTTTATTTAGGTCATATTTGTACAATTTATGGTGTATTTTATATTTAGGTCCTGTTAATTCATTCACTGCCATCGGTGGCTACGCTATAAGATTTGAATATTGGTCACGATGGTGGTACTTGAAGAGCTTGAATACTTGTTTGGATGTAAAAAGGATAAGAACCACTGTGTTACAATAGAAATCCATCGTGTTCTTTGTTTAGCGGCTCACTTGGCGATACGAGCTTTTCCTTGGATAGCGACGGTACGCTTTATCTGAGCTGTTCCGTAAGATTTTTTTCTGTGGGCCAGAAGGTATGTAAATACTATGTAAGTATTGAATTTTAGTCACGAAAAGTCAATAGTTCCAACTTGAGTTTCATAGCATTTTCCAACATGTTGTCGACGGACGGCTGTTTTCTTCTATAAAGGAGGCTGAGGGGCCACTCGCAAAGCAAATGGAATGTGAATCAAGGCGTTCATTCAATTACAACATTTTACAGCTTTCAAGGAAAACTGTCCGAAGGAAAACTGTCCGAAGAAAGAGGTCGTAATATTGCAGTTATGAGACTACATTCGTATTAATTAGGGCAAAATGATTTGTGACCATTTAAGGGGGGAAATGTCATCTTGTGAGAAAAGTCATGCTAGTCATCATGCATCATACTGTTTTGGACTGTTCTGTTGAGGTCCAAATGGGAACTTTAACCTTCAGTCACTGAAATAAATAAAAAAAAACTCCTTTTCAGTGTGCTCCTCATACTCCTTTGTATTCTTCAAACAGGGATTGTAATGGAGGGCAGAAAAAAAAGACCAAATGTATGTATTCATCACTTACCATATAATACAGATATTCTACCTGTTATTACAAAAGTACTTTTCCCTTCTTCTGTGACACCACCCAAAATGGACAAAAGGATCACCGTTATGGCCTTTGAGTTTGCTGCAAAAGCGTTGGTGAATCAAACGTCAGCTATCCCTGTACAAAAAAAGGACCACCGACGCTCACCTTACTTCATCACGACATAAAGAACTCGTTTTGTATAAAAAAGAAAACAACTTTTCAATTCGCTGTAAGTAATTTGCTTTTTATGAGGTTGGGGTAAATGTGTGTGTGTGTGTGGGTGGGTGTGAGAAAAAGTGAGATTTTTTTTTCCTTCTGCTTAATATTGAATATACATTTTTCAACTATGCCGATGTAAAACTGAAGCGAGCAAAAAAATGTGGATTAAAACATGAATTTAAACGGAATACGTTGGCTTGTTGTGCTTTGAGTGTGCCTATGTTCAACGTTTTTGCAACTCAGCTTTTATTTCCATTTCAATTAGTCTTGCGTGTCTAGCCAATCATAGTGCAGTGGGGGCGTGTCTTGCTGACAACTCAGGTGCAGAGATTCCGAATTAGCGCACAGGTGACTGAGGAGGACAAATGTTATTGAAAATTTATTTTCAAAACTGGTTTCCAAGAAAAAGTGGATTCCACCCAGAAAGGTATTTTTGGAAAGCACTTGCACGACAGCTAGCATGCGCTTGCTACTGCTAGCGCCGATGACATCATGACAACTTGCTAGCTCAGAGGAAAAAAAGGATGGATTTTTTTTCAAGAAATGATAAGCATTTCTGGTGAGTATTTTCTTCCACGTTTGTATTCTCTTGTCAGGCTATCAGTTAATTTTTATTATTTTTTTGGAGGCGATGTAAAGGAAGACTATATTTATTGTTTTAGTAATAATGCTATCAGTTAATTTTTATTATTTTTTTGGAGGCGATGTAAAGGAAGACTATATTTATTGTTTTAGTAATAATGCTATTCATTGTTAAATATGTGACCGCTCTCTCTCTTTTAAAATGTGACATATCACAGAAAATGGTGACCCTGGCAAAAGTGAAGGAAAAAAAAAAAAAGCTGTTGTCTCCTCTCCCAAACATTGGGTCGGCTTAATGTTGGATTTGCCCAGAATTCATTTTGCCACCTTTGTCACCGCCAAGGTGACTAAATCTTTGCGGACGACCCTGTGGAGCTGCATGTAGATGTCAGCACCCCCCTCGCCCCAGACGACTGAGTAAAAGTGGAGGCGAGGCACTTTGTGATTTGGCATGGTGGTCAACTTTGCTGGGCTTTAATTGGAGGTGAAATGATTGCGCTTTATTGATCCCGCTGGGGGAAATGAGGTAATTAAAAAGAGCGCCTAGCGACTGCCGCGCGCTAACGGACAAATGAGGGCTGGGCCGACTGGATAAAAGAAACAAAACAGTGGAAACAACGGTGGACATTCACATTCTGCACGGCTCATTAGAGCAGGTTATTCTTCGACGCTACATTCCGAGTTACCGTCAACAATTTGTGATTACGAGGCATCCGTTTAGTCAAAGCGTGTCGGTCCCGATTGAAATATATGTCGACTGAGGTTAATCAGCGAATTGGCTGCTCCAATAGTTTTTGTAAATCAAATGGGCATTTCCAGCAGATGAAGCGGCGAGGACGGAGCCAAAGGCCTCTCCAAACGACAGCCGTCGTATCGCGTATCTGCGGTCGTTAAGCAACGCCATTGACCTTGAGCTAATGTTTTGCTTCCCAGCTGAGAAACATTATCAACACCCTTTCTGGCCAACCATCTGCCCGTCCCCGATGCTCGCCTCGCCTCGTTTCGTGGCCGCCAAACAAACAAACAAGCAAACAACCAAACAAAGGCCCGCTATGGCTTGATTAAAAGCGCTCCGTTAAGCCCGAAATTGAGACGGCGGCTCGTAATGGCGGTGCTGCAAAATGATGCTGAGAAGCCATTATCGTTTAGTAATTAGGTATGCGTCATGTCAGATGTTACAAAGAGAGAGCGAGAGAGAGAGAGAGAGAGAGAGAGAAAGATCTAGAATATCTTGGCCTAACGTGACTTTCCACTTCTCAAAGTAAAGCAAATGTCATTTTCAGTCAGACACGTGATTTGATTTGCAGGTGTCAATCAAACACGATTCCCCACATAATTTGGATTGGAAAATTCTTGTGTACAAACAGGAGGGTTACCAAACATTATTCTTCGGATCATACTTGGATGGCGGCCGGTTTTGTCTGATTGCAGGCTCCGTGCGTTGTACTTACTTGAAAAGTTGTTTTTTCTTGATCTCACT
The DNA here is from genome assembly GCF_901709675.1 of Syngnathus acus. Taxonomy (NCBI): domain Eukaryota; kingdom Metazoa; phylum Chordata; class Actinopteri; order Syngnathiformes; family Syngnathidae; genus Syngnathus; species Syngnathus acus. Next base: position 16,683,846 of record NC_051098.1, on the reverse strand, counting down.
CTGCGCTGTAGCTTAGTGACAGGCGGCGGCGGCAGAGCGGCCTAAGGCATGCAGCGACGGGAAAAGCTCCAAAGTGAGCATCTTGCAAGGCGGAATTAAGCGTAATTGCGCTTGTTTTCACCATCCGAGCACGTCAATTGCCTTGTGTAATTCGCCGGTGAAAGCAAGTCAAAAAAGGATGAAAGAAAAGATGGCAAGTTGAGCGCCGGAATGAATGTGTTTTTAATTGCAGATTAGCTACGCCGAGCTACACAACTTCAAGTCAATCAATGCAATAACAATGCAGAGTAGAACTTTTTCCTTTTTTGACTTTCTCACCATTTGGCAATATTTGTAGTCACTGAGCTGTGGACAATGTTGAGCTGCAGGTAGAAAATGGAAGTCTCGTTTTGTCGTTGCGCTCGATACGCTTGTTGCGGGATGAATTGTTTACGTTTCGCCTCAGTTCAGAGAGTGAATGCAGCCACTTAAAAGTTCTGCAGAGTCGACTTTTGGGGGTTTAGATGATTTTGCCTTTGACTTGCCGGCCGGCACAAGTTTGAGATGGAAGCTAAAGTTTGTCAGATGATGTCGTCTTTCCAAGTGACACGGATGCCATCGCAACTATTACATAAGAGACTCAAAGCATGCATGAAATTGAGATTCCGCCGCCGTTCTCTTGAGCTAAACTAGTCGCATAATGTAGCTTTAAATGACGCTCGCTCCCTGAGAGGCAAAGCTCCGCAAATCGGCCTGCGACGACATTCACGCCTCATCTGCGGAAACGGCGGGCGGGCGGGACATTATCCCGAGACGTGCTTTGCCTAATGGCGGACGGCTCCCCGCGATAAAAGTGCCACTCGTAACAAAGCATCAAATGATGTGGAAATAAAGAACACGCAAGCATCCGCGCGGGGACGATTCTTCCGTCCGCTGCGTGAGGTCATTCCATCGGCTTTTTGCAAATCAGGCCGCCGCGAGATGCGGGCGGATGGCGGCGAGCCGAGCGAGCGAGCGAGCGGGGCCCTACTTGGCCGTCGTATTCCAAAGTCATTCGTCCTCCGCCGCCCGCGCGTCTTGAAATAGTCCGTCTATCGGCTTTTTGCAAATCAGGCCGCCGCGAGATGCGGGCGGATGGCGGCGAGCCGAGCGAGCGAGCGAGCGGGGCCCTACTTGGCCGTCGTATTCCAAAGTCATTCGTCCTCCGCCGCCCGCGCGTCTTGAAATAGTCCGCCCAGGGACGAGGCGTCCGATGTTTGATTTATTCCATATTGTATTTTTAGGATCTAATTAAAACAAAGCTCCCTCCCCCGCGGTGTTTGGCTCCATGCGGAGAGCGCGCGCAGCCGCCCGCCCGCCCGGAGCCTCGCCTCGCCTCGCCTCGGCTCCAGAAAGGCGGGCGAATGTTGTCTTGGGAAGCAAGTCATTTGAGGCAAACGGCAGGCCGCTCGTCGTACCTGTGGCATAAATAATGTGCCATCTGTTTGGATTGGAGACCTCGATCGTGGCTGCTCCGCACAGAATTCACCAGAGACTTCATTAAAGTTGCAATATCACAAAGCAGGAGACTGATAACTCCTCCGTTGGAATGACAACCGTAGCATATCACAGCATCTGTTTGATTGAGATTCATTCCCGTTGAAAGCGAAACAACAGAGCGGTGCTTTTTGTTTTTTTAATTCCATTTCACGCCGAAGCGGGCTTCTTCTTTTTTTCATAGCGTTTCCAAGCACTTCAATCAAATCTGTTTTCTTGACAATCTGCTCACGTTATCAACATGGCTTGTTGTCACAAACAGGACGCAATGTGTCCCTCTTTACAATTCTCTCTTTTTTAAGATGAAACTGGCACTGCCACCAAAATAACAATCGTCTAAATTGAATGCTCCAAGCATAAGAGGCTTTTAATAAGACATTTTTGTTGTTAACAGCACGGTGGTCAAGTTTGGACTTCCTGTGGAGGTCGCTTCAGTTTTCGAATTCCAAGCCAGAGGAAGCGCTTCAAGTTTGGGTTTCAAGGGTAGGTTAGAGTTTAAAAACCAGTGTTGGAGTTTCAAATTAGTGTTTCAAACCAAACCGGGATTAAGGCTTCAAACCTCTGCTGGAGGGTGAAGCACAAAAACCAAGTGCTGTGTGAAAAGGCCTGGATTACGCCCCTTGGTGGCCGAGGCGCACAATACCAGAGTATTGATACGTATTTAATTCTTTGCATTCTATTATCTATCTTTAAAGTACAAGATTGTAGCTGCTACTTGTAATATTTTTTTGCGGGCCTGCAATATTGCCATTTCCGTTCATTTCAATGGGGAAAGATGATTTGTTATAGTATAATGTCGGAACTCGCACGTATAAAGTGGTGGAAACGGCAGCAGTACGGCGGTAATAGCTCGAATAGTTCCAGAGCGGCAGGCGAGCCAGTGGTCGGCCAGATAGCGAACCTCGGGGATTACTGTGGCCAGACAACTGATTAGATCATCGCCAGAAGAGAGAAAATGTTTAATCCCGCCATACTTAGTATTCACGGCACGAGAGTTCACCTTGAAGGGTCATTTCGAGAGAGTGAAGGTCCAGAATCCCAAAGATGTGTCAGGGGCCCTGTTTCCAGACAGCGCCGGCAAAGAACGATGGATTTTTAAATTTCTTTTTAATCACGACTTGACTCGGGAGGAATTCATGACACGTTTCCACTGTGTGATTCGTCGTCTGCTAGGCCACATGGTTCAAATTAGGCTTTGAGGACAGGCGTTGGCTTTTGAGTGTTGCAACCAGGGTTCACGTTTGAAATTGGGGTGTGGAGCCAACATTAGGCTTTCACGATACAATTTGGAGAAAAGATCGTGGGTTCGTATTCGGGTTTCAAGTCAGGGTCAGTTAGTTTTCAATAAAGGTCACAAGTCAGGGTCTTGGTTGAAGGTTAAAGACGAAAATTAGGGTTGGTTGGGGTTTGAAATGAGGAAGCTTTGCCTGCTGAGATGTCCTCAATTCCGATGTCCAAGTTTGCAAACTCTTCCTTTTGCCAAGAGTTTGCCAATGCTATTTACATTAGTTTAGCTTAGTGCTGACTAAGAGCCCTTGTCATGAAATCCCCGTGTTGAAATAGTGCAAGCATATTAATTCAATTATATGCCTCAGCGCTCCAATGCACCTACAGAAGTGTTCTATTGTCTGCTGAAAACAAAGAAAAATAGCAGAAAATCGTGTATGGATGAAGTTTAGGGTTGGAAAGGGAAGGGAGGGGGGCTTAGCTGGAGAGCAATGGAAGACGGACGCGCTCCTTCCCTCCCTCCCTCCCGCAGTCATTTGCCAAGCTATTTGCTTGCATTAAGCAGAGAGATCCTATTATCGATGCATCTTCAAAGACGCCCCAAATGACTGTAATGGGGAAATTAGGGGGGGGCAAACAACACAAAAAGAACAATGGCAAGTTTTTAAAAAGGAAAATACTGGAGAGCATTATCAAACTGTGTTTTGGCCTCCACGTTATTTGGATGTTTCTACAGCTTACATCATGATAACATTCATACTAGGATATTGTTACAGCCTTGGAATCCGAACCCTGACAGTCTTGAAACCCTCATTTAATGCCCTATAATGGGCTTGAAACCCTCATTTGACATTTCACCGTGGCTTTAAAACCAAATTGAAAACCCAGACGTATCAAAAGAAACGCGTCTCACTTTATTCACAAATGTAGAAACTCTGAGATTCGGCCCTGAACGCAAAGCTGCTTGGGAGTAGCAGATCACAGACTTCGAGTTGAGTCACAACAAGAAGAAAAAAGCCTTATGTTGATGTGGGCCCGGTGAAGGTGTTGTGGAGCGGCATCGATCTGGCTTATGAATAACCTGCACAACAAGGGACAGTAGTCCAAAAACGCTGCTCGAAAGCATCGCGCTTGTTCAACACTGCCCTCTGCTGGCGAAAAGACAACGCGCGACCTTCTTCCAGAGGCATTGATTTGGGAAAAGCCTGATTTCAATGCCTAACAAATCCTAAAGCAGGTTTATGCTCTAATTTAAAACCGTAAGTTTGGCTTCAAATCGTGACCTTGACAACCTTGGTTCCAAAATCAAACCTTGTCTTGAAAGCCTCATTTGAAAAGCAACGCCATTATTTTGTCAGCATCTTTGACCAAAATGTGCAATTTGGTGGCCGTTTTCCTCCCGGATCCACCATCTTATCTCGGTCACTGGTGACTAAGAAAAAAAAAAGACCCACGTTGAATAATCACAAGTTTTAATTGGAGTGTGCTCACTGATTGCTCTACCTTAGTGTTCATTAAAAGAAAATGAGATTTTCTTATCTATAATTCTTCAGATCAAATCTTTACAGTCACCATTTACCAATCGAGCTGCTTCCGCGGGGCGTGCGGTGCTATTAAATGTGCCCCCCCCCATGCCCCCCGCAAATCTCTGGTCAAGTGTGGTGACTTAATTGCAACGGCTGTTCTGGGATTTAGAATTCTGCTAACTGGGCGCAGGCGGTCCAGTTTGTCCGCTTTGTCCACGTGATGAAGCTGCGCAATCAATGCTCGGCACCCGAACCCGGCCGGCGCTTCACGGGGGACTACCTCCTCCCCTCTACGCCAAAGTACATCTGGAAGACTTCGCAGCAGCCTTTCTCCCGCAGGAACTGGTAGAGCAGACCCAGGTCCATGTGGTTCCCTCGGCTCCCGCGCGGGTCGAAGGCCGCCTCCTCGAACCCGGAGAACTTGCGCAGGGAGTCGATGCTTTGGACGCCGGGCGCGTCCTGCAGACAAACGTCCTCGCGGTGTCGAATGGTGATCCGTTTCCACGTCAGGTTCTTAACTCTGCACAGTGCCGACAACATTTAGTTGGAAACTCGAACCATAGTTGCAAAGTTTCTTGGAAAACCTGAAAAGCATCAATAAAAGGAAAGCCAAATGTTAACCAAAGTTACCTGGACCAGAACTCCTCGCAAGCCGCCTGTGGACCTTCCACACAAACAATCCCAGGTTTGCCGGGCATGCTGAAACCTGATAGTCCGAGCTCTTTGGCCCACTCCACGATGTTCTTCCTCTTGGTGCTGTTGTAGATGTGGTGGCTGTAGATCCACAGCCGACTGAAGGCTTCCACATCCTTTTTGGGAGGAGGAGGTGGCGCCGCCGCCGATAAGCTTTTGTCAACGAAAGCACGCAAGTTGTCCCTGAGCCATTCCAACGCCGACAGCACGCACGCTTCTCCCAGGCAGGTGTCCGCCAGGTGCGCATTGAGTCCTGCATGGACCTGCGCCTGCTGGGCGCGGCTCAGCTTGCAACAACTAGGGCAAAAAAAAACAAAAAAACACTCAACTTGGTTCTTATGGATGCATCATAGGTAACGGAAGTCTGTCCAATCAATTGGCTGAGCTCTTATCTTACCGAACCGTTAACTCTGGGACCACACTCGGATACTCTGGTGGATACGTGCAGGAGAGAATAAAGGCCACCTATAAATATGACATTCAACAATATGAAATCCCATTGATACCTGAATAATGAATCGATTCCAATATTGCACTTTATTTACCCCCTCCGCGTCTCTCGTTTTGTCATCATCCAGCTTCTGCTTGATGACGAACTGGGGTCTGGAAGAGGGAGATGGTGCCGGTTGTGGTGGGCTCTCGCCGGAAGCCGACGGCGTACGCTCGGCGCCGACGTAGTCCCGGAGCTCAGCGAGGGCCAGCTGGTCCACAATCTCCAGTTCTTCCCGAGTGGGGAACATGCTTGTCAGCAGCTCGAGTTCTGCCAGCTGAGCCTCTGCCCACTCCCTGAACCACATGCTAAAATGTGTGTTTTGAATTTCATTTAAAATTCGGTGATTATTTTGTTTCCCCAACTTTATGGCAAAAGGTCCACGTTAAAACTCCGCACAAGCGCGATTCCACCCGGAAGATTTACGTCGGAGCACCAGTGTGAACTGGCGTGCCTACCCGAACATTTTTGGCGTGGCACTCGAAAAACGTACCGGGAAAAGGTATTTTTAATGTATCATTTTTTTTATGTACACGAAGCTTGCTTTAGGAGAGATTACCCATGACGACAAATACGGGGCAAGTGTGTGCTAAACGTGTGAAAACAAGCACGAGCGAGCTCAATTGTCTTGTTTGTGAGTTGAGCGTGCAAGCCTCGCACCGGAAGTGCAACAAAGCCACTGGCTGCATGAAGAAAATGTCACATTTTGGTTCCGCTTCTATATCCGAGCCCATAGACATGTTTCGCTTCACTTTAGACTACCAAATCAGCGCCTATTTGTACGCGGATTGTGTACAAATGTGTCCTCGAAGAGTACTTGTATGGGGCATCTGCTGAGGTGTTTGGATCATATTTGGCGTCTCGTGGAAAAAGTAAACGAAAGTGAACGCGTGACGTGGTCAAGTAATTCCTCAAGCAGGGAGCTGAATTACGTTATGCCCTTACGTGCTCGAATCCGACTTTGATCATCACGTAAGTGGCTTGTTTTTAAGCAGCATTACAACACAAATGCGTCATCTGTGATAGCGCAAAATAGGGGGAACATGGGGAAGAAAAAAGCGAAGGACAGACGCTCCAACGAGGATGATGAGTTTGAAATGACAGGTAAGCACGCTTCCATCTCCGCACAAATGATGGTGACTCGTTGGATACGTTTCTACAAATGTAGTTGATCCTCACAGGTCCAGTTTGCAGGCACATTAGGAAAGGCACAGACAAAACTGTTCTCAAGAAGGTCTCTGGTGTTTTTGATTGGACAAGTTGCCAGGACTGTCAAAATGAGGAGCCAAAAAAAGGGATCAGAATCAAAGACCCTTCGGTGGACTCCGAGGAGGAAAAGGACTCGGTGGATGTGTGGATGTGCATGAAATGTGGCCACAGAGTGAGTTCGTGTGACCTGTCGATTTGTTTTGACGTCCAGAACTCTTTGATAGAAGCTTTTCTTTGAAGGGATGTGGCCGAAGCTCCAAGAACAAGCATGCCATCAAACACTACGAGACGCCAAGGTCTGACACGCATTGCCTGGTGATCAGCTTGGACAGCTGGAGTGTCTGGTGAGTGGAGCAATTTACATCTCACAGAGGTGGCGCACTCACATTTGGGACTTGCTTGAAAATGGACATTTGGACTTGCACGTATGTAAAATATTGCCACCACCTCCGCTCTCGCTCAGGTGCTACGCGTGTGACGATGAGGTGCGGTACTCTGGGAGCAGTCAGCTGGCTCAGCTGGTGAACAACATTCAAAAGATGACTCAGCTGGAGCATGCACAGAAAGCACAGAAAAGTAAAAACAAAAAAAAGTTGCTTTTGATGATGTCGCAATAGTGACATTTGTTTCTCCTCTTCGAAGACGACGTGGTTGAGGTGCGACCCAAAAGCGTGACGTTCAAAACCGAAGAAGATGAAGACAAGGAGAACATCAGGGCCCAGAGTTGCGAGAGAAAGATCACCAAGAAAGTAGCTGTGTGCAAGTTGCCAGACTCCACCATGGAAAAAAACTGCGGAGTTCCCGTCCGCGGGCTAAGCAACTTGGGAAATACTTGCTTCTTCAACGCCGTCATCCAGGTGAGCTTTTCAAAGACCTTTCAAATCGGACCCGTGTCTTCGCGAGGTGTCGTCAAATGTTTTCTTGCAGAACCTCTCTCAGACGCAGATGCTAAGACAGACACTTAACAAGGTGATCGAAGACGAGAGCAGACTCCGGGTCAAACCAGATTCCTCCTCCAAATTGGTGCGTGACTTCTTCGCCTCAAGGAAATCACACATTTCTGCGTCCAAAAATGAACACACGCAATCACTTCAAGTTGAACAATTGTCCTTTTTGTGAGCACAGAGGCCCGTTGTGGCGGAACTGGATCCGCCCGGATCGCTAACCATGGCGATGAATCAGCTCCTCAACGAAATCCAAGAGTCCAAGAAGGGGGTGGTGACGCCACAGGAGCTGTTTGCGCAAGTTTGTAAAAAGTGAGCGCTGGCCGCCACAAACGTCAGAACCCGCAAATTTGTTGTGGCGTGACGCCTTTGTCTCTCGCGCGTGCGTGCGCAGGGCGGCCAGGTTCAAAGGATTTCAGCAGCAGGACAGCCAGGAGCTGCTGCGCTACCTGCTCGACGGGATGAGGGCAGAGGAGAGCAAAGTAAGCAATCGCTTGAAAAGCGCAACACCTCACTATTGCAAAGTGGGAAAAAAATATATATATATATAATTATGATTTGCTTCTTTCAGAGAGTGAGCTCCGCCATCACCGAGGCACTTAAACGTTCGGGAAAAGTCACAGATGGAGACGAGCTCAAATCCGTCGTTAAAGGTAAGCGCGAGTAGTCGCCTCGATGTTCTTTCATTTTGCCGAGCGTCACGGTCGTCGTCTATCTGCAGAGTATGAGAAAAACGGGCTGCCCAAGAATTTTGTGGACCAGGTGTTTGGCGGCGAGACGACCAGCACCATCATGTGTCAAAAGTGTCAAACGGTTCGTGCTGCAGCGCGCTGCGCAAAATAACACCGGCAGCGAACGCTCAGCCGGCCGCCTCTTCCTCTGACTCTCGCTAGGTGTCGGTGGTCACCGAGATGTTTTTGGACCTTTCGCTTCCGGTTTCTGATCAGGTAAACATTCTTGCGTGCGCTTTGGTTTTCCATTGACAGAATTCCTTCAAATACTACTTCCAATCATCCAACGCAATGGTCGGGAGTCGAAAGCACTCTTTTTTCTCGACCTACGTATGGCAAATGTTTAATCATGCCTTCAAAAAATACAAATGAAAATGACATTCTCGTCTTTTTCCTTCTTTTTTCTGCTTTTCCGTCGGTCCAGGCGTACAGGAAGAGGAGCCAGAAAACAACGGCACGCAAAAGCAGCGGCACCAGCGAGGACGGCCGGGAAAGTCAGAGCGAAGATGTCGTCTGCGCAGGCAGCAAGTACCAGCAGAAGAAAGTCAAGAAGCAGGCCAAGAAACAAGCCAAGGCAATTCTCCATTTACCATCCAAAAGCTTTTCCAAGGCCCGTAACACGTCTTTGTTTCCTCTGTGTGCAGCAAGAAAAGCGGCAGCAGAAGCTGGGCAGCCGACTCAGTTTCAACAGTTTGGCATCTCTGGACGAAGCAACGGACGACGACGACGATTGCGCGCAGCAAACAAAGCTGCCCGGACACAAGGCCAACGCCCTCGACCCGACCCGCAAAGGCGACCCCGTCAACAACTCCCAGTCCAAAGCGGCTCGCGTAGGCGCCTTCGCGGCGGCGGCGCAGCGCACCGGTGACGCTGCCGTGGCCGCCGCCGCCGACGACTCCCTGGCGGACATGATGAGGAAGATCGACCTGAACGACGCCTTCGTCGAGCCGGAGAGCGAGGACGACGCCTTGCTGGAAAAGGCCAAGGAGTACACGGTGGTCAACCAGGACCCGGAACTGGCCTTCCAGACTTTGGCCCACAGGGCTTCGCCCGACAAGCAAGAGTGCTCGGTGGAGTCGTGTCTCTTCCACTTCACGGAGGAGGAGACCCTCAGCGAGAACAACAGTCTGCTCTGCATCAGCTGCACAAAATGGCAGGCCGGCAAGAACAAAAGTGCAGGTAGGCAAAAATTCAGAGTTATTGTTTACGTCCACGCCGAACGCTTTGAGGCCATGAATCCGACTTGCCGCTTTTCTGGGATGCGGCGAGTCCGTATTTTATTTTTTCAAACAACATTTTCTCTGGCTAGGAGCCAAGAAGAACGTCTACACGGAGGCTTCGAAGCAAATGCTCATTTCCTCTCCACCACCGGTACTCACTCTTCACCTGAAGAGATTTCAGCAGGTGATGCGGCAGGAGGAACAAACGTTCCCATTTGCACATTGCGCCGTTTGACCACATTTGCTTTTCTTTTCTTTTCTTTTCTATTCTCCAGAACGGTTACAGTATTTGTAAAGTGAACCGACATGTGCCCTTCCCTCTGATCCTGGATCTCGCCCCTTTTTGTGCCCTCAAGAGTAAGGTAAAGATGATTTTGCACTCGGAAACTCGATGCCTATGAAGTCGACGATGACGCATTTTGTTTCTCCTCGCAGAATGTGGCAGAAGGCGAACGACAGATTCTGTACAGCCTGTACGGCATTGTGGAGCACAGCGGAACCATGAGGTCCGGTCACTACACGGCCTTTGTGAAAGTTCGACCCCAGAACTCCAATCCGTCCTCCGGCAAACTCGAGGGTAAAAACGCGTACCTGAATCCACTATCTTTGCTGATGATGTAATAAAACACGGTCTGATCTGTTTGAATCTCAAACCCATTAGGAGATCCACCTCTCGGATCGTGGTTCCACATCAGCGACACCAGCGTGCAGCCCGTGAGCGAGAGCAGAGTGCTGAGTAGTCAAGCCTACCTCCTGTTCTATGAGAGGGTCCACTAACAATCATCAAATGTGTGCCTCTGTATACCTTCTGCTGCTCGAGCTCTCTCTATTAGAAAAGGTTTCTCGCAGTGTCACTCACATGGTGACTTCTCAGAGGGCATTTAGCGCTGCTGACATTTTACAGCTGTTCTGTTTCTCAGACTCATGGGAACATGTCAAGGTGTGCAAACATGCGGTCCAGTTGTGGAGAAAGAAAAAGAAATGTACACAAACTCATCATTTCATACAGGGGACGACGGGGTGGAATTTTAAGCAAATACATGTTTATTTTGTATGAATATGCAATAAAAACACAGTTGATGTGAAATTGTGTGCTTTCCCCCCCCCGCGCATGCGCACAAAGCTTTTCCCATCCTGTGCTTTTGCTGACTGGTCCCGGATGGGCACATTCGTCTCGACCCAGAGCACGCAAATGGTACCGCTAACGAGTTGACACGCCAGGTCGGTGCTTATTCGACGCTTGAATCGATTATTTCTTGTATTTTCTATGTCTTCGCTGTTGACTTCATCAATATTGTCGCTTTAAATTCGAGCGATAGATAACGGCCTCGCCTTCGGTGCGATGTTTTTATCACTTCCAAACGTTGTCAAACTTAATACGATGAATGTAATATGAACATTTGTCGACAGAAAGAATCAACCGTGCAGTTAAACAAGAGTTTGTCGCCACTGAGCTTTTGTTTCTCTCCCCCGTGTGTTTGGCCAAGTTGGCCAAACATGAGTCAGCATTTTGAACTTCCCTCGACGAGTTGAAAAGTGCTAAAAAGGCAGCTAACAGCGTACTCGACAAGCGAATGCTCAACTTTGTCGATATTAAATTGTACGGAGATGCATATGAGGCTGAGAAGTGTTCCGAATATTATGATCCTCGTGTTTGACATCACTGCAAAAAGAGTTGAGCTTTAACGCAGAAGCATCTTACTAAATCATGTTTTCCTTGTGTCGTCGATCGAAACAAAACAGCGTTGCTTTTAAATGAACTCATTTTGTTGTTATGCAACTGCATTTCTCCGAACTGGTGAATAGCAGGGATTTTGGTGGCAGAAAACGAAGATGCATGGCATGCCACTTTTCTTGGCACAAATAGGAATAATAATGGTTGAATTAATGGCAGTGAAATGACTAAAGTGTTGGCTGTGTCGTGACTCGGGAACACTCTCAGTTGAAGTTTACAATGAATACAACATAATGACACATTGTGTATTTCAAACAACCGCATAGCTTTGCCTTAAGAAGTCAGTTTAGCTTAATGCTAACAAACAATGCAAAACACCATTGATGGGCTTTCGTATATCGTCAGTGTTGTGGTGGATGGAGTTAGTGCTTCAAGTATTTATGAGTAAGTTATTAATAAGTATGATTTGAACACAAACGATGGAGCAACACATGTAGACAGATAATATAATACAGAGATGAAAAGTTTAGTCCTCTGCGTAGAACAACAAAATTACACAAGTATACTAAGCTGCCATTTCTGTCAAGTATCATTTCCTATCGAGTGCTATTTTCCACGGAGGCAATTCAATTCATATTTCATGACATCAGGTATCATTGAATGAAGATTTTGGAAGACCTGCAATTAAAGACCTTCCTCTTCGCTCCTCAGGCCGAGTGAACCATGCTGCTCCAAGCCCAGCGCGTGTCCGTGTTTACCTTCCAGTCGGCCGTGCACAGCGCTCACGTGCTGCAGTGCCTGGACGAGCAGCGGCGGCGGGACCTTCTGTGCGACGTGACCGTGGTGGTGGAGGGCCGCAGCTTCCGGGCCCACGCCGCCGTCCTGGCCTCATGTAGCGAGTACTTCCACGGCTGCGTCGCCGACTCCAAACACAACGCCGTCGTCGCCCTGCCGGATGAGGTCAGTTTGGGAACTCGCTCCGTCCGATTTTTATTCGGCTCGCGGGTGTGCCTGCGCCCAACGGACGTCAGTGATACCCAACGGATCGTCTTCCTCTTTTGCCCCAGGTGACAGTGCGGGGCTTTGAACCTTTGCTCCAGTTCGCCTACACCTCCAAGTTGCTCTTCACTAAAGAAAACATCCACCAGATCCAAAGCTGCGCCAAATTCTTGGGCTTTCGCAACCTGGAGTCGGCATGCTTCGATTTCCTCATCCCCAAGTTTTGCGAGCCAGAAGTGCAGGATGTCAAGCGGAGGCGCTGCTGTCAAGGCGGCGAGGCAAAGCCGCCGCCGCCGCCGGGCACCTGCCACTTGCGCTCGGAACCCCTGCCGCCGTTCCCATCGGGCGCTCCGACCCGCGACTTGTGCTTGGAAACCTGCGGGCCGCAGATGTCGTCGTTATCCCCGGATTTGTCGGCCGACGTCGCGTGTCCAATGTTGTCGCTGGCCGATCCGGCCAAAGCGGGGCACGCCTCGCAGCTGTGCGCCGGGGACATTTCGGCCTCCGATGACGTTTGCGCTCAAAGCCAGCCGGAGTTGCCGTGCGAGCTGTCGGCGGCGCCCGTGGATCCGCTCGACGGGATGCAGCCCGGGGAGGGACTCGACGAGGACTGCGGCCTCGTTTCTTGTCCCGGCGCTCGCCTCTTGGAGCGGGCGGCCGAGGATGAGGGATTCTCTGAGAGAAGCAAGGATGAGCGGGAAGTGGCCGAGCATCTGGCCAAGGGGTTTTGGTCCGACCTGTACGCGCCGGCTCAGGCTGCGCCCCCCTCGGACAGGAGCGATCTGGAGAAATCCCCTTCGGACTTCCATTGGCTCAAACAGCTGGACCTGACCTCCAATCCGGCCGACTGTCCTTTCCTCAGGGAGCTGGGATCGGCCGACGAGTCGAACCCGTGCGCCGACGCTCCGTCCCAGTCGGAGAAGAGCCCCTGCATCTCCTCGCTCAACTCTGGGGATGACTCCGACGTGGACACGGACGGCGATACGGAGGCCACCAACAGGAGAGCGGCCGAGGTGGGCGTCGCGTCGGGACAACTTTGGGGAACCCTACTGACCCGCTGTCGCTCCTCTGCAGATTCAGCTGCCGTTCCCAGTGGAGCACATCTCGGCGCTGAGTCGCAGCGCTTTCCAGCAGCTTCTCAAGCACCATTCCATGACGCCCGAGCAGCTGGACTTTGTTCATGACGTCCGGCGCCGGAGCAAAAATCGCGCGGCGGCGCAACGATGCCGGAAGAGGAAGATGGACAGCATACACCATCTCGACGGTGACATCAAAACATTAGTAAGTCTCTTGCCCCTTTTTTGTTTTCCTTTTTCCATTCGATATTGCCGCTTGATTTCAACTGCATTTTCTTCGCGCAGAAAAGCGAGAAGGAGAAGTTACTTCAGGAGCGTGCAGAACTGGAGCAGAACCTGGAGGAAACACGCCAGAGTCTTTGCAGGCTGTGCAAGAGCGTCAGCGCCGAGCCCGCCTCGGACCAGGACCGCCTGCACTTCCTGGCCAAGCTGTCGGCCCCCGACTCGCCGGCGTCGCCGCAGAAAGAGGCGTGAAGGCGGATTTAAAGCGGTAAGTTTGGAGCCTGCCCTGGATGTACTTCACCTTGTGTCCAAGGACCTTTTTATAGTATGCCAAACTGTAGTCACGCCCACACGGATGTGGCATTTTGAATGAACCTCAATCTAGATGGGAATTGAACTGTAGCAACGTTCCCAGTGTGTTCCTAACCACACAGGATGCCTATCCGTCGTTTGATTTCTCAGGGAAGAGACTCACCCTGATCCCTGAACCTGCACTTGAACACGTCCCCCCCCCTAACTCGTTTTTATCACCATCATCAAGTATTATATGACTGTAATTCTCGAAAGGAATATGCAAAGCGCTAACGGAACTTTTCTATATCATGATACTGTCACTGCTAACGCGCATCGTCCGTAACGGTATTGTTGATGCTCTGTCATGCAAATGGTGCCTTATGCATTTCATTCTAAAGCACTGTTGCACATTAACCCAGAGCCCATATTGACGACAATTTTCTATTAAATGGTTTCTTTTGCAATCAAAATCCGCGGTGGTGTGCTAGCTTTGCCACTAGGGGGCGGTAGACGTCAGCAATTGCATTGCTCATGGGTCGGAGATGGGAAAGGGGTGCAAGAATGTCCGAAATACTGGCTCATCATTCAGGGTGGCAAATCCCTTCTTCCAAACTATGGATTTGTAAATAGGATACTACTCTGATATCATGTGGATTTTTTTCTGGTCACTTGAAGGAAGTGAAAACATTGTCACCTTTTTAAGAAAGGCAAACATAAGAAGATGTGAGGTAAAAATATATGATATGCAATTTTGAAAATCATTTCCCCTCCTAAACTCAATTGAATTCTTAGTTCTTGTCTTCTTTTTAACACCAAATGAACTTAAAAATAAGGATGCAGCCTTTGAAAGTGACGAATAGAAATACAATGAATTCCCTTGAACAGCCTGTTCTGCTGTTTAGGCCAGATTTGCTTTGATCCTTATGTTGAAAACCAAACGAGCACTGTAAAGCGGCAACGGTCCGTATATGCTCAAATAAGCTCCATTACCAAGTGTAACCGACGTGCAAACCAGAGAGCCGCCGTTGGCGGGTCGCAAACAAGCCATTGTGCCGCTTGCATATGTTCCAATACTTTTGCAAGGGAGCGTTGCCCATTTTGCATGGCCATTGTGATGAACATTTTTAGCCTGCCGGGCTCTCGTTCCACCCAAGAAGGTCCCGACAAGTGAGGTCGCATCTACCAGTCAAAGGGATTACACGCTCAGATATCGGCCCCGCCTCCTCCCGACCTGCCGCAATCCTCAAGATGGCGCTTGTCAAACGTGCCTTCGCTGTCACCTCATTGGCCGCAGTTGGGGTCCTCCCCCGGCGCCGCCGTCCACCGTTTCGCTGCATCAAAGGAAGAGCGCACGATGATCCGCTCTTTGAGGCTTGATTTGAGGAGGAGGAGGAGGAAGAAGCAGCATCAGCAGCTGCGCGACATGGCAAGGTCAGGGGCTGCTAATCCGCGGCCTCATTCATGCCAGATTAAAAACCTGCTCCCAGTTCTGATTAAGAATGCAGGGTTAGAAGATTAAAAAGCGGCAAACAAAATGAAAGCAGTTTAAGACCAATCCTGGAATTCATCAGGATACCAAAACCTTCAACGGTCTCAAAGGAAGAACTCGTGCTGCCATTTTTCACTCCGACCCGTCTGATTTGGTTTCATTGATCAACCCACTTTTGACATTGTAAGTCTTTGCGTTCACGCCACGTCGTGACTTCCTTTTCACAATTACACCAGCGATTATCCCTCTGAAAGGCAAGCAAGCCAGGATTAGGAAACAGGGGGATTAGAAATTAATTAAAACATCTGGAGTTTTGTCCACTCGCTAAGTCGCACAACATACGTGCTAATAGAACGCACGAGTAGGTTACAATTTCCTGCCCAGCTGCAAAATTGCCAGTAGATTAGAGCGCCGTAGTGGCAAAGAAAATCGCTTTTGTTTTGTGATCTGCAACAAAATCGGACTCTTATCTCACCAGAGTGCCACACACAATGCTTGACTGTCATTCCCAACATAAGGTCCTTGACCTTTTTGTGACACAACATTAATCGGTCGGATAAGCTGTTAAGCGACTGTATCCTGATTACATGGTCTCCATGAACTTCATTTTCGGGGCTAGTATTCCGCTGACAGGATTATGGAAAGGAGGGTCGTAACACTGAAATCTGCCAGACAAGTCAAAGACACCACCGGAGGACGTGTCCACCCTCGAGCTAGCGAAGCCAGCTAGAACGCTGATCCCTTGATACTTGAGATTATCCAACGGTTCATGAGGTAGCAAGCGACCAGATTGATCCGGAAAATATTTTAGTTGGTCCGTCAGGTGCATCTGCCTATTGACAAGTCAAAGCGCTCATCTCGGTTCAGATGTAGCCGTAAAAGTAAGCGCCGCTAGTTAGCAGAAAATGAGAAGGGCCTAAAGTTAAAAGAAAAAACACATAAGCTAATCAGTACTGTGCGCTAATGTTTTCCTTGTCTTTATTATCTTGCTAATTGTCTCAAACACTTTTGGCGAGTCAAAGTACCAGTGAGCTCAAATCTGACATTTAATCAGCAGTTAATAGAAAATAATTGGCTTGGATACAGCGGAGTGGTTTGATGGTCGTCATGGCCTTAAGGAAGCCTCAGGCATGCCAAAAGTAAGACATAGCTTGCAGTGAGTGATGTAATATGTGAAATCATGTACCCAAAATGTTTTGAGCGTGATTTGAAATGGCAGCAAAAGGGGACAAAATAAGAAACTCAACACAGCAATACCAAACAAGCAGCGATCAAAGGGTTCGAAAGGATGTCACTTTTGTTTTCGCTCAAGAGAGAAAAAAACAGAAACTTGAGAGATACAACCAAAGAAGATTCACTGAAACAATGTTGTGAAATACGTATAGGTGCAAAAAACACGGTAGAAGGTATTGCACACCATTTTGTTTGAAATATGCAAATGCAACAAAATGCCATTTGACCTCACATTTGTCTTGTTGTTTGCTTTGCATCAAAACACAAAGGCCGTGATGGTAAAGCATCATGATGTCTATTATTCCCTCAAAGGACTTCTTTTTTTTTTTCCTTCCACGTATTCGTCCAATTCAAATATTCATGAGCTTTCCATCAAAACTACAGAAATCGCTAAACTTGAAACGTTTTGATTGTAACAATGCAGTTGGACACATTTGGATCTTTTCCGTCAAAGGTTGGAGCGCGTCAATACTTATTGTGCCACTCGCACTGGCCGACGCTCACCTCCTCGATGTCCAAGTTTTTCCTGGATTTGTAAATAAACTCTCCGATAGCCACGAACACGGAGAGGACCAGGCCGGCCGCCAGCACGATGAAGATTCCGCCGATGTTCTCCACGCCCAGAGCGCTGGCCTCTTTGCTGTCCTCCTCGGGGCAGCCGTTACCCCGCCACCACTTCTCCTTCATCATGTGCAGCTTGCCTTCCTCCTGAAGCTGCAGGATGGCGATGGTCACTTTGTCTCTGTAAGGGGAGCCTGCGGAAGAGAACGCAAAGCTCAGTCGCCACTTCATCGCACCCGTCGTGCCCTGCCCATGCGTGGTTGAATTTGGAAAGAATTCCACAGTCATCCCAATTTTCAGCCAAATTGGATGTTGACCCCCCCAAAATGGCCCCCAAGTCGGGTACCTATCGGTGTTCCCACGCCGTAACCCTTGGAATCGATCAGACCCCCGATCTGCGTGAGGTTGCAGTTGCGCTGGCTGATGTACTCAATGCTGGTGGACTCCATCAGGAGAGCGTAGTCAGTGGTGAGGACCCTCTGGATGCCCTCGCGGTTGTTCTTCACCAAGGCAGTGTTTTTCCGGCTGCTCATGAAGGCCCACATCTTCTCGTAGGTGGAGATCTTGGATTTCTGTTGGAGTGAGAGAGGGTCTTATTGACGGGGGGGGTCGAAGAAATAGCTCACCGTCCTCGACATGTTTTGCGGCTACAAAAGACCATTTTGTGTCCAGAAAACGTGATGGACCATGAGCTACCAATTCCCCCCAGCCCCCCCGATATTTTGTATTGGGGCCTTTCTTACCTTGAAAAAGGTCATGGTGGAGCCGTCTCTGACGGCGCCGTACTCTATTTTGGTTTGCTTGGCCAAGTCGTCGGCGGAGTCGATGGGCGAATCCATTCTCTCCACCGTCAGAAAGGCAGCCAAGTTGGCAGTGTAGGAGGATATAATGATCAGCGTGAAGAACCACCAGATCCCACCCACGATCCTGGTGGACAGGGCCTTGGGCATCAGCTCGGAACCTAAAAGACAACCGTGACGGTTCCTTACTTAAACGCCGCCGCACGGCCGCCCGCCGCAATGACCAAGCGTACCTTGCTGCATGAGTGCCCCGACGCCGAACCACACGCTGTTGATGAGGGTGAAATTGTTTTCCACCACGTCCGAGTCGGGGTTGCAAGGGTGAGGATTGTACCACTCGTACGGCGTGAACCTGGAGAGACAAATAGTCACAATTTCAAAACCAAAAACTCCTTCCAAACGTGCTTAAGATGACTTGGCTAATTGCTAATCGGAAATCCTTATCCCTTGGTAATGGGAAACCGTCCTGATCCTTATCGCCTATCGTGCTGAAGCTGGGATTTTTTTTTTACCTGGCAATAACAAAGAGCACGCAGCTGACGCCGAGGCAGGCCAGCAGCACGTACATCCAGATATCAGGCGACAGCGGGTTGAGGAAGGAGAAAACGCCCGGGTTGGTGCCGTTGGGCTTGTGGTAGAGAATGCTGATGCCCAGCGTCATGAAGGGCTTGGAGAAGTCAATCACCTTCTCCCTCACGTAGGTGATGGTGAGGGGGGCCACGGCCAAGTCGGCGACCTGCCGTCGCAAAAGTCTTAGGATTGTGGCAATTCGGGGGTCTTCTTGAAATGCGCACTTACGTGGTCAATGAGCTCGCGCACCATGCCGTTCCACTCCCCTTTGTCGTTCTGAGCGCCGTACTTGCCGTCGGTCACCAGCTTGACCTCGTAGGAGAAGCCCAGGATGTTGGAGAGCTCCTTGAGGAGGTCCAGGCAGTATCCCTCAAAGCGGTCGTTTCCGTACAGCGGCTTGTCCGACTTCTTGTGCATCACGTAGGGATTTTCCTGGAAAGAATTCATCTTCCTGAATTATGCTAGCCGCTGGTTCGCTATTTTCCCGAAACGTTTGCGTTTTTTTCCCGGTGCTCTTTCTAAAATGCCGTCAAGCCGCGGCCGATGGGAAAGTAGTAATTATTGTCACTGTTGTACATGGCAGGGAGGAGCTCCGTATTTTCTTAGCGTACCAGAATGGTGGTGACGATGAGGGTCCTGTTGGCCATGGAGTCGGTGACGTTTGTGCCCGAGTCCTTGTTGTTTTCTGTTAAATTAAGGCCGGTCTGGGAGTTCCACACGCCGATCTGGAAAGGACACGACGTCACCGTGACACTCTAGGCAGGCTGCAAAGTTTGGCCTGGAGCCACCCACCGAGCACAAGCAACACGAAAGGGAAAACGGTCAAAGCACAACAGATGAGAGACCAGACGCCGACACGTTTTGAGAGGGGAAAGGAGAAAATCAGACGGCCAGAGTGGATCAGTAAACAGCGTTACGATTTCTTTAGTCTGCTTTGGGGGCAGCTAAAGTACAGACCTTTTTCCATACTTTATTCAGGCGATTGTTGCCTGCGATTATCTTGTGGCAAACAGGAAAGGAAACAAAAAAACCTTTAAATGGATGGCATTGGACCTTTCAAAGACAGCGGCAAAAGCAAGTGGGAAGCGAAACATGACCAGTGAAACCCCAAAAAAAGAACATAAACTTGCCACTCATTGTATATGTAGAGACATATTCCCTTTTAAGCCATATCGTGTGACAATATAAGCAGCAAACTTAGCAGAAGGTGATTCTCTTCTTTCACCTGCAAAAAAAAGATCTCACTATCTTGTTCAGTTGTTTAGTCATCAGCAGTTGGTTTCACCCAAAAGCCTTCTGACCAAAAAGCAGAGAAAACGCTCTTTCAAGCATAAAGCATGAAAATCCGCGTGGGTGGCTTCACCTTCTCCAAGCCGTCCTCCTTCAGGCTGATCACGTCCAAATCAAAATCTTTGCGCAGGCCGTCTGTCTTGTTAATGACGATTTGGCCCGTCAGGCCGTTCCACTGCACCTGCGCCAATGAATTGCAATTATTTCTGCTTCTAACTGTCGTATAGCAAAACGCCAGATTACAGCAACATTCAGGATTAGGAGAGAATGAATAATTGATGCATTGGGGCCAGACGCGGAGACAATTGTTGCGGTCCAATGGCCACGTCTGCATTGGCTGGACATTTCTCTCTCTGTGTGTGTGTGTGTTTAGTAGATGATGATGATGATGATGCAAATGGAGCAGGCAGGCAAGGTTCAGCGGGGGCTCATGAATGCAATCAAGTCAGCCCACTTGGAATAAGCTTCCATCTGAGCATTGCTCACAAAGCTTTTCTCCGAAACATGCCCAAAGGGTCGTTTTGAAGCGAATTGGCCATTTTAGTCTCAATCCAGATGCGGGTCAACTTTTCAGCTTGTCGATTGTTAGCGTAAAGCGACTCACGTCTTTGAGCATGTTCATGAAGCGCGCCCCGAAGCGCCAGGGCTTGTGGCGGTGGCACTGAAGCGAGCTGACGGTGATCTGGGCGGCGCGCTGCGAGGCCGCCGCCACCATGTAGACGGCGTCGTACATCAGAGACGCTTCCGTCTGCAACGGCAATCAAACAAACGCAACTCACTGAATGGCATCGCTAACTTTGATTTGATTTTATTTCCCCCCCCCCCCCCCCCCATCCGAAGCTCTAATTAATTCTTTCCCAAAATAAACCTCAGCGTTTTCGCTCAGAGCCTTGATTTGTTTTTTTTCTTTTTCTTTTGGGGCAGCCTCCCTTTTTCAGACCTCAGTACAGTGCACAAGCAATATTAGCATGTTACGTGGATTCATTTTGTTTACCAGAGCGAGATCCGTAAATAGCTTTTAATGACCCTCGTTAAAACGGATCAACAAGTAGAAATGGAGCTGTCCAAACGTGTTCTATTTATTCTTACCGTCATCATGCCTTCCATCATTCCCGTCTCGGCTTTGGAGGGGGCCTGCAGCCGCTCCGTGGCCCACCTCTCCACCACCGAGGCCACCTTGGGGTTGTCGATGTTGAGCAGCCGGAAGCCCGTCATGTTGACGCCGCTGTAGCGGTACGGCTCCAGGTCCAGCGCAAACAGGTCCTGAATGAAATGAGGGAGGGAGGACGTGACTTTGCAGCTTCTTTGGAGACAGCCGTTTGTCAGCAAGCCTACTTTGGGCACTGCTGTGGATTATTCTTATGTGGCTTGCCTGCTTACCAGCGTGGTGAAGAAAAAGTGGTAATATTCCGTCATCATCCCCATGGACAGGATCTGCAAACCATTGAAAGGCGTTAGAAGCCAATGTGCCCGCTTGCAATTCATTTTCAAGGCACGAAATCATTAAGGACTGAGGAAGCAGAATAAAGGAACAATTTGCTTTTACAAAGAGATTTCGAATAGAAAGCCCAAAAATGCCGATATCAAAAGTTTGACCGCTCCATTATTTGTGAGGTTTTCCCCCCCGATGTTCTCGTAGGCTTTCTCTGCCATCTTTTGGTGTCCGGTTCACCTGCTTGAGGACGTCAGCCGAGGTTTGGTAGGAGCAGTCGAAGATGACGTAAAACTCCTTGCCCTTCTTCATCTCCTTGAGCAGCGGCCGGGCGTCTTTGCTTCCCAGCGGCAGCTGTCGGATCTTGATTTTGATGCTGTATCTGGACGGAGCCTTGATCAGCTCTTGCAAGCGAATCAGGCCTTCAACGCACAAACGTCATCGTTAGTTGAGGTTCTACGCGCTTCGAGCCGCCCGCCGCCGCCGCCAGGTTTTGCCGACCGACCCGTGGCGTCCTCGTAGACCACGGTGACCGTCTTCCACTTGTAGTACTGCACAATGTCCAGCACGGCTCGACTTATGGAGGTGTACTCGGGATAGAGGTTAATGTAGAAACTGTCTCGGTTGTCCACGGACGGATGCTTCCAGCGCGTCTGGACGTGAGGGACTTCCAGGGCGTTGCAGATGGACTGGACGGCGCTCACCGACGAGCTGTGCGACGGTCCGAACACGGCCCCCACGCCCAACGCCAACTGGTCGCAGGCTGGGAGGGAAAAACAAGGAGTTAATTGACCAAATGGAGAAATCTCCATGAGTATTTTCCCGTCAAGACTCGCGACCTCTTCTGGAGGCCTCGAAGCTGTCGAAGAGATTTATTCTCTGGACGTCGTAGGTCAACGTGGTGTTTGGCATGAGGGTCCGGTTCCTGTTGATGTTGGTGACGGCAAACTTAAAGGCCAGCTCCTCCACGCTGATGGGCTCGGTCTCCAGCGTCTCAAAGATGCCGCCTGGGGCCACAGCGCAAAAACCAAAGCGTTAAACGGGGCCCAGAGCAGGCCGGGCCAGGCGCTTTTATCTCCTGTCTGGGCGATATGGACCAAATCATGCAGCCTCACTCTTCATATTTGCTTGGAGCAATTGCGAATAGGACATAATGTTGCGCAGATGTCCTTGGGTCACGAGTACCAAAGCGGATTTCATCCCATTCAGAGAAAAGCTTCACCTCGGCCAACCTTGTCCTCTTTACACGGCCTACATTCTTACTAATGCGGCTTTTGGGAAAAGCCCGCGACCGTTCCAAGACGCGCAGGTCGGTCGCTTCAGCTTCTCTGCAAACATCTTTGTCCGAAGCTCAAAATCTCCCCTTGGGAGCGCTGACGATGACCCCTCCAACTCCCGTTCCATTCGTTGTTGTTTGTGACCACTCCCACCGTGGCGCAGCCCTCCCTCGCTACAAAGTACAAGTATTACACTGGCAAAAAAAAAAGCTTTGAGTCGTTTTTTTTTTTACCAAAACGCTTCCCTTTCTCCAAGTGAGAGCTCCTCGTCTGCGCTACGTGGTTGGCTTTTGAAAAGCGTGCTCCCATTCCAAGCAGCTGCTAGCAGGTCCCGGTAAAATACTTCCTAATTTTGCACACAACTAATTAATGCATCAATCAAGCATATTTTTCAAG
Source organism: Syngnathus acus (assembly GCF_901709675.1). Lineage (NCBI taxonomy): Eukaryota > Metazoa > Chordata > Actinopteri > Syngnathiformes > Syngnathidae > Syngnathus > Syngnathus acus. Next base: position 16,660,977 of record NC_051098.1, on the reverse strand, counting down.
CGCGCACACACACAGATTTGCTCGAACTTCTCGCTTCCAAACAGATGGTCTGTTTTGTGCACGGGGGCCGCTATTTTGTGATTTACATCTCGGTAGTCGACCTCTAATCACACAAACGCAAAATCATGTGCGCCTGTGCTGCATGAATAATCTCCAAAGCGCTGGCAACGCTCGAAGGGAATACAAGAGGGGAAGCGGACTCATTTGTATTTTGGCTTTGTTTGCGTTGTGAAAAAGGGAACACAAACATGTCAATTCAAGGCTACAGTGACTGATGTTATGATTGTGGTGTACAGATGGAAAATTATTTGGATAATAATGGTTAAAGCAAAGGATTAAAATACAATCAAATAATGACATTAAAATAAAAGATCAATTGTTATTGATGAGTAAATATATTTCGATTGTATGCATCTATGATTCGGATACAGAAAAGGCCACAATGTACATGAATAAGTACCAATATGAAACTGCATTAATAAGTAAGTTAAGAACGCTTACTATTTAAGTTTCTTTCTGCTCCTTTTGAACACGTAAAGAGTGCCCATTCGTGTAATTCGTACACAACTGTTTCATTTGATTTATGTTATGCGCAAAGCATACGCACGAAGCACCTTTTTTAAATGGACTACTCAAGGTTGAAATGGCATAAAATGGTAATAAAATAATAACAATAATTGAATTGTCAGTTTTTATCATTTTGTTTCAACATTTCCTTTTTTACCAATTAATGAGCAATTTCTAATTAATTATGCACCACAAGCCCTTTTGAGTATTTAGTAAGAGTTCCTGGAGTAACATGACCATCTCTTCCCCCACATGGCTTTTTGTACGAGGCAAAACAAATTGCTGGGGCCAATTAGAGCTATCCCAGCATCTCGTTGGCACGGCAACATGCGAGCGCCAGCGTATACGGCCATTTTTGAGAGCGTCCAATCATGTTGTTGATTTGCACCAAGCCATCTTGCCGGCCTTTCTGCTAATGGCTGTTTGCTTGCGTGTAATTAGGCATAAAACGCGACTCGCTGGTCCCGCGAATCAGCAGTGGCAAATCATCCCGAGAATTCAAACTGAGCGAGTAGTGACACTACATTGCTCTTTGTGTCTGAAAGACATTAAAAAAAAAAAGCCATCTCAGATTCCAATCCCAGATCATATTCACCACTTGCAATGTTGTGTAAATAAAGCCAGTCAGCTTTGTAGTGCAACAGCGCTGCAATGACAAAATCAAATTTCGCTTTGGGCCCCACTGAGGCACCAGCCAGCTCTGCGTTGTGCTGCCTGATACTTATCTCCTCCTGCCTAGCTCCCTTCTTCAAAATCCAAGCAACCGTTGGGGTTCATTAAGCACCCGAGCATCCAGGGTGGTGATAAATGATTTACTGCGCACTAACCAGGCCACAAAACAAGACACAACAAGCTTGATTATGGAGGCGGGCGGCTTGGCGGCTTGGCGGGCGGGCGGCTTGGCGGCTTGGCAGCTCATTCGAACGCAACTTCATTCGCTAATTATATCCGCGGATTCATCTGTCCTGCTCCATTTTTTAAGGAAGCGTTTAGGAAAAAAAATGAAGCTGCACTCCATGCAGAACAAAGCTGAATTTATCTATCTGTCTATCTGCGTGCCGAATTTGAGGCCTATCGCGTCTTCCGTTTGCGGGCCCCCGACAAATAGGTCACCGTGCTTCAAACTAAAACGGCCAACTGCCTTTCAAATTTTAGTTACGGGTTCTTTTCCACCTCATTTTGTCTGTCTGTGGCAACTTTTGACCACATTTTCTCCTGAATGGAAAGCAGTGAGTGAGTCGTGGCTTCTGTCGCTATGTTATGAGGTCAGACGGTGCCGCGGGGCGGGGCAGGGCGGGCCATGCATGCTGGGAGGGAGGTCAGCGCCGCAGGGAGAGCGCCGTCATGCCGTCGGCGGCCTCCGGCGCCGCGCTTCTTTCTGTCTCTGCACGAACATCCACAGCAAGATTCTTTTGCATTTCCGTTTTGGAAACAAAGCGAGCGAGCTAAAGGCACGACGTGTAGCCTGAGATTAGAGCAGATTTTGTTCAGGCTTCTTGCTTTTGGCTCCGGTAATCCTCCACATATTGAGCCATTTGTCTTTTTGGTTTTCTGAGGAGCCAATTCCCAGATGTGTGCTGAAAAACTGAAGGCCCGTCTTTTAGGGCGGAGCGGTACAACGGCGTAGTGTTTTGCCTTTCTCCCAGGCCGACCCGTCCAAGTTGGCCGGACGCCAGCCCGAGAATGAACGAACGAATGAATGAATGAATGAATGAATGAATGAATGAATGAATGAATGAAGGATGGAAGGCGCTCCCGAGGCCCGTTTGATGTGCGCCACTGAGCTCTCTTTGTTCTGACGCTGACACACGCAGAGTGAAAATGAGGATTATGTTTTGGTGGCCGGACACGTTATCAAACGGAGCGACGATATCGCTCGGACGAGCTGCGGACTTTCTGCCTAAAGACGATTAGCGTCTGTTGTTTAGGGAATTATTATTATGGATTGCGTCCCGGGCGGACGGCGACACCCGCTAACACAGAGGGACGGTAATTGGACCGAGCGCCGCGGCATATGGGCCAGATTAGCGCAGGATGAGAATGACAAACCATTAGGCCGGACGGAGCCGTCGATGATTGAGACGGATTAACGACACCGAGCGTCGATCGAGAACGGGGAGGTGACCCGTTAGCCAGAGCGGGACGTGTGCTCAAGTCTTGACCGTGAGATTAACATTTCTCCATGTCAGGGTTAGCGGAAAGTGTGCAGTCTTTGTAAAGATGATCACAGTTTGTTTACCTTAACTTGAGCCTCAGCTAAATCAGAATCAAAACTGATTTGAATGAGTCTCAATTATCTTTCACACCAATACAGTATGAATCTGGATTCAATGGAGGGACAATTGTAGGTGACACATTTTAAATCTTAATGGGAGTCTGAATTGGGATTTAAGAGAGAGAAATTTTTGGATAGGACAGTGAAAGCTATTTGGAGATGACACACTTCAAGTGCGAGTATTGTATAAAAATGCATTTTTTTGTGACGCAACTTGTTTTAATGAAATGCTTTTCTCACTGGTTGCATCAGATGTAAAAGAGCTAATTGCACGGTCAACCATTCAAAGGGCTGGCTCATTATTCCGTAGCTGCCGTTGTATCTATTTCCCATGGCGGCGGCGGGCGGGCGGGCCAAAGGGCGAGCGAGCGAGCGAGCGATGCCTTGACAGGCATCAGCGAGCGGTCCTACGTTGGCGCTGCATGTGGACGGAGCAGGGCCAAACTCTGGCAGCACGACACCAGAGTGGATTAACATCATTTCAATCTTCTGCCCATGATTATTGTCATGAACATGATTTGGGGGGAAATGCAGAAAGCAGCAATAATCCAGTCCAACTTGTGAACATAATAATCGAGGAGTGTTATAAATTAGAAAAAAATGTCAAACCCAAATGTAACGAGTTGTTATAAACGACTTGTAAAATTGGTGAAATGCTCCAAATGTAAATGGTGTTGCCGGTATTTCGAGTAAGATATGATTCATTTTGTATGCAAAATATAAAAAACAATGCAATCAATACAAATACAATATATAAACGTTTTATGAGGCGTTTTGAAGCGACGACAAGCTCAGTTATTAAGCACGAAGAAATAACTTTTCAAAGATATCCAGACTTGGTGTTTCTGATATTTTTGGTCACCTCACTCGAAGTGGGCCACAGAGTCAAAATATTAGGAACGGCTGTCAGTTGTGCTATACCAAGTTGTCATTTGAAATGGATTGAATTGATGTCACATTTTTGTTCATTACATTTTTGTTTGACTAAATTGTATACACATTTGAGTCGATGGTTTGAAATTTAGAAATAAATCCAATCATTCTACATTGTCTTTATGAAATGATTCTTTTTCATTCATGTGTTTAAACCACATGAACGTATTTTAAAAGCAATGATGTAAAGCATGAAATGAAATCAAGTATCTTTTTAAAATGCATGAGCTTCAATGAATTGATGTCAGATGCAAACGGGCCGAGTGATGCTCCCGCAGTCAGTCTCAGTCAGTCAGTCTCAGTCAGTCAGTCGGTCAGTCACTCACCAATCCTGAGGACCTGCTGCCAACTGAGCCACAAGTGTGCTAGCAAGTAGAGCAGCGACAAGAGCAGCCCTCTCCTCTTCGCCATGGTCCTCCCTGGGGGCTCCAGTCGAGCATGGATGTCACTTGGTCATGCCGACACCTTGCCAGTCCTCGCATCCTTCAGCGTCACAATCAAGTGGCCCCTGACCCGCAATGTCTTCTCACTCATTGTGACGAGGAAGAGAGAAAAAACTCCAAATTGTCTGTTAAAATCCTTCATGCGTGACACGGCTGTTGTTTTCCATGCTCACCGTGCACATAGCAGCTTTGTTTTTTCCCGGCGCGCGCTTGAATTGAAGGGTGCGTGCGTGCGTGCGTGCGAGCGACTGTGGAGGAGATGCTCCGTGCTGTCAAGGCACCACAGAGAGCAAATACTCTTTCCGGTTTTCAAAATAAAACCTAGCCTTTGTAAATGGGCTCAAACCAGGGCTGGCCAAATTGATGTCAAGTGGGTATTCGTGGCTTCATAAGAGCTCAAGAACAACAGTGCCATTTTTTTCCTCTTTTGGATGCAAATAATTGCAGGTCGAGTTGGAAAAGGGTCACGTTGATGATCTTGCCACATATCTTTTTTCAACTCATTTGATCTAGACGTCATTTTAAATGTAGTACAGATAGTTCCACATTCATACAAATCGGCAGTGTTGATTCATGTTTTAACGTGCTGATATAATGTTGGCTTAATGCTAAAACAAATGTTTTCTTTGACTCGCACATGCCAAAGTAAATACCGAATGGCTTTGCAGAAGGCAATACGACATATCTTTCGTCGTATCGCGCTGTCCCAAAGGCTGTTCTCGACGCATTTATTCTGAAACGAAGAATTCTTCATTTCCGGCTTGGTTTCGGCTCCTCGTCGGTAACTGGACGCAGCGGGCCGGGATTCGGGGCTGAGACTTTCCCTCCCGTGCCGTGCCGACACCCAATTGAGGGCACTGGCGAGCTGGCTGATCCGCAAACATGGATACGTCGTGAAGATTAACTTCAAATCTGCCAGCGGTCGACCTCGACCACGTCTTTGCTTGGGTACACCGAGGAACGATGATTAAATCTTGGCCACGCTGCCGATGAGGGCGGGCTGGCGGGCGGGCGGTTGGGCCAATGTAATCTTGGCAACTGCTGCTTGCCTTGCTCGCTGCCTTGAAGATTAAGCTTGCTTCTCAAACTTGGAGCCCGCCCGGTGGGCTGTAACTCCTCCTTCGTCTACTTTTGGGCCAACTAAAAGCTCTGATATGTTTCTGACACGTCACACTCACTCATCTGAAATCTTCACTCCTGACCCTCGAATCGATCGCTGCCTTTTGTCATGTCGATTTGGACAGGTGAGGGAGGGAGGGAGGAACACTGGCAACACATTTGCGCCTCCTCGGGTCCAAAGTTTCCAAATCCACCAAATTGAGGGACGCATGCAATTATTTAGCCAAAGCGGCTGCTAAGATGTTTGTTATATGTATTCGAAAGTAAACGCACAATGTGTTGATTTGTTCCACAGGACGTGCGACAGCTGCACTCTTAAATGCAAGACGAGACGACGAACACTCCAGTCTGGTTTCCTCCTGTGATTTGGCGCCGTCTTCTGGTGAGTACTAGCACTGCAGGTGATACCGATTTCAAATCATAATAACAATATGATATCAAGTCAAGTTTATTCATCGATGAGTTCGAAACATTTTCATGATTTCTTTTTTTTTTTTTTTTCAACTTGTACTTTTGTTCAGATGTACATGCCTGGGCTGCTCCCGCTGTACGATGCCGGTTCAATTCTGGACGATTTGTATTGAATGAAAACGGGCGTTTGAGGCGTCGGGCGGTAGCTGGATGAATAGGACACGGTGGGGTTGTACCGGAGTGCGTACGGGCCGCTCTTCTGGCTCATGTAGAAGGAGTTGACGGGCGTGTATATGCTCCCCGCTGGGTTGGAGGGCCTCAGAGACCAATGTCGGGCTTGATACGAGCCGGGCGATCTTTCAGTTGAGTTGTAGAGCGTGACGTCGCCCGGTGCGAGTTGAGGAATGATGAGACGGGGTCCGGCAGGGCCTTGCTGCTGGAAGGGCTCGGACCTCAGGCTGGCAAGACTCCGGACGGGCTGGTAGGCCATCGGGGCGTCGGGGTGGCGGTCGACGTCCACGGAGCGTTTGTCCGAGAGGCGCACGATGAACAATAATCCGGAAGCAAAGAGAAAGGCGCCCGTCACCCAGCCGATGTAGAGCGCCTCTCCCAGCTCCCGTCTCTGGGCGTCCAACAGCAGCGGGTTGTAGAAGTCCCGGATGATGACGTGGCCCGTCCACGACACGGGGACGAAGACGCAGAGGGACGCCAGCAGCTGCATGCCGCCCGCCACCGACAAGATGGCGGATTTGACTCTGCGGTTATGGCGGAAGCAGGACGTGCAGCGTAGTCCCAGCGTGGCCACCATGAGCCCCAGTCCTGACAGGGCCAGGGAGCAGCACATGAGGCCCCGGGAGGCCTGCAGCTCGGCGGGCAGGAACAGGAGCGAGTCGTACACCTTGCACTGCATCCGGATGTTGGCTTGCCTGTAGCAGTTCATCCACAAGCCCTCCCAGCGCGTCTCCATCACCACAATGTTTTCCCCGATGAACGCCGTCACCTTCCACATGGGCATCCCGGTGGTGGCGGCCGCTCCGATCAGCCCCAGCAGGCCCACGCATACGGCGGCGAGCTCGCAAATTCCTTGGACCATCGCTCCCAGACGGGCGGGGAAGGAACTAAACGGCAGAGGCCATCCCGCCGAGCCTGTCAGCGACGTGCCCGAGACTCAACTGGTGAGTTTGTGGACGCTCACTCGAAGCTTGTTGTGGGAAAAATGCTGGGCAGGCTCCCGATTGGCTCCGACGGATGAGGGTGCCCGCCTCGGGATCACTGCGTGTTTTGCCTTTGGCTTTATGCTGCTGGTACATCGACCGCAGCAACTTTGCAAACTATACCAGCATCTCATACCTCATTTAGACTGGAGTTCCTCAGGGAAAGGTTTGAGGTCCACTCTCATTTTGGATCAAATGCTTTAACACAGTCAGTAGAAAACGGATGAATTGGATCGCTATATTTTTTCACATGAGCAACTCCCGGGATATGCTTTTTTGGTTAAAAACTTTCAACGAAGCAGATGATTTCCCCTATCAGGTTTACGATGACCCGCTTGTTGCTTTTCTTTTGCCAATGCAAAACAGGTCACCAATGGACTCTTTGTTGTATCTTCTTTCAAAGCAAATTTCAGTCACGTGACTTGGTAAACACAAAAGCGTCCACACCTTAAACAAGCAGTCGACGGCTCGCTCGCTCGCTTCGTCACTGTGACTCGGGTTGAGGCGATGACTCGCTCAAACGTAAACACTCTGAGGAAATTAGTTTACAAAATAAAACGAATCTATTATAAGCACGTGTACATGTACGCATAAGCTAACAAGTCAATTGCTTATTGGAGGACACTCGATTAGGTACACCCGCATGATCTAATTATTGGCACCGTGAGCCGACGAGACCATTGATTTACCGTATATAGTTAAATGCTCTAAAAAGTGAAGTGCAAAATGGCTCAACGATAACTGACATTTTTGCTCACTTTATTCAGCTACAAATACTAGAAACACATCTTTTTTTGCTATGTCATTGAAATGTGCAAGCAATTCAAACTAACAATACACAACATAGTCTTCTATTGAGAAAAAAAAAAGTCAATCTAGTTATTGAAATGTATTCTTTTATCACAGGAACTGTAGAAGGAGTTAGTGTCGGTTATTGCTTCAGTCAGAGATACGCCACCCCGCTGCGTACGGACGGGTACCTGGACGGCTGCCTGGACTGGTAGCTGTAGCTGCTGGAAGGGTGTCGGGACAGGACGGGCCGGGTCTGGACCTGGGGCAGCAGGACCAGCTGCTGAGGCTGCAGCGGCTGGAAGGCCTGCGGAGGAGGGTACGCCACGTAGTCCGAGTTCCCGGAGTAGATGTAGCTCCTGGCGACCTCTTTGCCCTCCGAGCGCACGTTGCAGCAGGTGAAGACGCAGCCCCCGGCCAACAGGAAGGCGCTGGCCACCCAGCCGATGTAGAGCGCCTCGCCCAGCTCCCGCCGCTGGGCGTCGATCAGCAAGGGGTTGTAGAAGTCCCGGATGATGACGTGGCCCGTCCACGACACGGGGATCAGGACGCAGATGCACGCCGCTACGATCATGGACCCGGCCACGACCAGCACCGTCCGCTTGGCTCGGTGGTTGTTGCCGACGCACGAGGTGCACTGCAGCCCCAGCAGGCTGATGAGGAGGCCCAGGCCGGCCAGGGCCACGGAGCAGCACATCAGCCCCCGAGCCGCCTGCAGGTCCGGCGGCAAGGCCAGCAGCGAGTCGTACACCTTGCACTGCATCCGGATGTCGGCCTGCTTGAAGCAGTTCATCCACAGGCCTTCGTAGCGGGTCTCGAACACGATGATGTTCTCGCCGATGAAGGCCGTGACGCGCCACATGGGCATGCCGGTGCTGGCCGCCGCCCCGATCAGCCCGACGGCGGTCAGAACGAGAGCCAGCAGCTCCAGCGCCGAGTTGGCCATCTCGTCCCGCTTTGGGAAGGAGTCCGGCCCCGCCGCTGGGATGTCGCCGCATCCCGGCGGGCGGGCGGGATTTCACCTGTTGTGGGCGGGATTTGAAAGGCGTCGCTAGGAGACAGACTCCCCTCGGGCCGCTTCTGGCTTTGTGCAGCAAACAGGAGCTTGTTTGCTCAACGCTCTCAGTTTACACCTTCTCGCCATTCCACAGAGGTGTTCATTTACCAGGCCGCAGGGCAGCGGTGAACACGTCTGCCTCGCAGTCGAGCGGTTCTGGGTTTGAAGCCACAGGCGTCAAATTCTGGTCCCCGAGGAGCGCCTGATTCAAACCATGGGCTTTTTGCAGAGGATTATTAGCTTCATATTGTGTTTGTGGTTGGCAGCTGATATGAATTGTTGTCCCTCTGAGCGGGCCTGACAGAATTCTTGCTTTTGCATTTACAATGTTCCTCTGAAGCATTTCTAGATGTGATCTTTTCCCTCCACTGGAACCGCCCTCTTGGGTCAGAACCAGTAGCATTCTAGCCCAGATTAGACTTCATCTTGCGAGCCGGTTGACGCACGGGCCGGACCTTTCGGTTTGCTAAATGTCTCCTTTGTCCTCGTGGCTCAGACATCCTGTGTCACTTTTGTCTGGTGGCTGGATCCGGTTTGACCGGTTGAGCTGCATAGTCGATGACAAGCAGAGAGATAACAACACCGCTGAGTCGAACGCCATCCCGGAAACCCAAATCAACAGGGACCCTTTTTTTCTCCATTTATTAAGCACCGCGGGTGGTGGGCCCTTGAAATCACAATCATCTATTTACAGTTCATAGAGCCTCACCAGCGAATATAAAAATCACCTGGCGGTGAGGCAAAATATAAGAATATTTCATCTGTGAAAACAAATTCACAATCTGTACAATGGTTTCAAGTTTCAACAATTTGTCAAAACACACCGGTGCTTGATTGAACACATTAAAAGAATACGTTCCACAAAAAAAACATGGAATCATTTTTTCAGCTTTTTCCAAGCGAGTTTAGAAATCGACGCCACCTGTTTTGGCCCAAAAAAAAGCCACTTTCTGTCTCTGTGAAATTTTGGGCCTACTGGACCGGCGTGTAGGCCACAGAGCCCGGCGGGGGGGCGGAGTAGGCAGGCTGGTAGGAGTACGCGGGCTGGTAGTTGGCGGGCGGCCCGTACGCCGACCCGGGCCCGTACGCTGACCCGGGCCCGTACGCCGACCCGGGCTGGTAGACGTACGAGGCGGGGTTGTAGATGACCCTCTCCTCGGGCTTCTGGGTGCGCGGGGCGTGGCGAGTCAGCAGGATGACGCCGGCGGCGAAGAGCAAGGCCGACGTCACCCAGCCGATGTAGAGCGCCTCGCCCAGCTCCCGGCGCTGGGCGTCGATCAGCAGCGGGTTGTAGAACTCCTGGATGATCCGGTGGCCCGTCCAGGACACGGGGATCAGCGTGGTGACGCAGGCCAGCAGAAAGAGCGAGCCGCCCACCACCAGCACGATGTGCTTGGTGCGGGCGCGGTAGTCCACCACCTTGGTGCACTTCATCCCCACGGCCGACACGATGAGGGCGAAGGAGGTGATGGCCACCGAGGCGCACATGAGCCCGCGGGCCGCCTGCAGGTCGGGCGGCAGGAAGAGCAGCGAGTCGTACACCTTGCACTGCATCCGGATGTTGGCCTGTCTGTAGCAGTTCATCCACAAGCCCTCCCAACGCGTTTCCATCACGATGATGTTCTCCTCGATGAAGGCCGTCACCCTCCACATGGGCAGGCCCGTCACGGCCGCCACGCCGATCAGCCCGATGAAGCCGATGACCAGGGCGATCACCTCGCAGCAATAGGCGTACTTGCGCTTTCTCCTCTCGATGATCTTCTTCTCCTCGTACACGGTGTCCTTGTAGTCGCTGTAGTCCGAGTAGGGCGCCGTGTAAGGCGCCGTGTAAGGCGCCGTGTAGGCCCCCGTGTAGGCCCCCGTGTAAGCCGGCCGCTTCTCGTCGTAGTACGAGGCGGCGTAAGACAGAGGCGGCTTGGAGTAACCGCTGTAGGCGGTGTAGGAGGCCATTTGCTGGAGCACACTGGCTGGCGGCGCTCTCACGAGTGCCCAGGCAAGTCTGAGGAGCCCGACCGACCAGGCGAGGAGCTTATACACCCACACAAATGCTAACGACGTCGTCGAGCAGGTCCGGCCGCTTCGAATGCAAGATCAAAGCGCCCGATCAAAAGCGTCAACAGGAAACTCCAGTGCGCTTCGCTCTCCAGCCTTTTCAATCCATCCGGACCGGCGTCAAACAATCGCAAGCACTGATTTGCTGCGAATGAGTTGAAACAAAACTTGATCAGGCCCTGCAGGAATGACAATTGAATGGAAATTCAAATTAGTCTTAACTTTGCTCGGATCCTTGGCAGAAAATACAAAGGTGGCACGTGACCCAGTTTCATATTTTGATTTTATCTTGAATTGACAAAACCTGATTGTTAAAACGGAATTAAAAAAACAGGGCCAACAAAAAGTCCGATGCCAAAGCTATGACCTGAAACAAAGTGGCATCTTTCACACTGTGCACTGGCTCGTGAGTGAACGATGGGTTCAAAAGAACGATTCTGTTTCCAGTGAACGAATCACTTCCTAAAGTGATTCATATGACTTCAACCAGTAGGTGTCGGTCATGCGCATTGAAGCTGGTGCCACCTCGCCGTAAAACAAAACGAAGGAGAAAATGACGTCACTTCCCGTTCACGAACGAGTCGTGAAATTGCATTTCCCGTTCACCAACGAACGGATCTGTGAGTCAGGGATTTGCATTTCCAGTTCATCGCGAGAACGAATCAGTGAGGGAACGAATCGTGGCTTTCCCGTTCGCGAACGGGTCAATGCAGTTGACCGCCTTCCTTCCTTCCTTCCTTCCCTCCTTCCATCCCGTGCGTGCATCAACGGATCAGTCAGTGAAGGTGTTGCGTCTCCCTCCTGGCATGAACTATGGAAGCCAGAATGTCGATTGACGATTTGCCAAGGAAAGAAAGAACCACTCACTGAAACACCACTTCTTTTAGGCACGTTTTCTCCAAGCTAACGGCTAACTGTATTGCATGAAGGGATGCGCCGTTATGCAACAACGGGGAGATGATGCTTCTCTTTGGGTCATCTTTATAACACTTAAAATAACGTGTATGCATATATACGCCTAAATATTGTTATCCAATATATCTACTGCAATTTCACATTAGATTGCTGGTTTGAAATTTACTTTAAAAATTTTTTTTTAAATAAACATTTATGTTAAAACTTGTCTGGTGTTTTATTCCTTGTTTTTATTTTTTTGGGCATGAAAACAAAGATCTGACGTTTGGTTAACTGCTTTATAGGACAATATGTGTAGGTAAACCTCATGGACACTTCAATAGGTACACTACACGATGTAAAAAAAAAAAGAAAAAAAGAATAAAGGGTTAATTGCACAATAAAAGCACATTCAGGTGTATTCTCACACCTGGGATCGAACCAAGATCTTACCGAGCAAGAGCCCGCGTCACTCACCAGTCGGCTATTTCGACCTGGCAGCCAAGGCTCGTCTGCACTGTTTTGTACTAGTGATGTGCATTCCAGTTCTCGAACTGAATCTTTAGAATCGGTTCACTCACCCTAACCCTAACCTCCTGATTGGCTGTTTGATCTGTGACGTCACTCGGACACTCCATTAGGTACACCGCCATTTTCAAGTGTACCTAATAACAGGCCACTTTATTAGGGAAATATCATGGTCAAAGGTCACAGGTGTCAAGCTCTAGTCCTTGGGGCCGCATTGCAACATGTTTTCCAAGATAATAAAGTGGCCTGTTATTAGGTACACTTGAAAATGGCGGTGTACCTAATGGAGTGTCCGTGTGATTCCCTCGTTAAGCGCACCTGCGTGAAATGGTTTTGGTCACTTTCACGTTCTGCAGGAGCTAAAACTTTTCACGCAGGTGCGCTTAACGAGGGAATCACACGGACACTCCATTAGGTACACCGCCATTTTCAAGTGTACCTAATAACAGGCCACTTTATTAGGGAAATATCATGGTCAAAGGTCACAGGTGTCAAGCTCTAGTCCTCGGGGCCGCATTCCAACATGTTTTCCAAGTGACCCTCGTTAAGCGCACCTGCGTGAAAACTTTTAGCTCCTTTCACGTTCAGCAGGAGCTAAAACTTTTCACGCAGGTGCACTTAACGAGGGAATCACACGGACACTCCATTAGGTACACCGCCATTTTCAAGTGTACCTAATAACAGGCCACTTTATTAGGGAAATATCATGGTCAAAGGTCACAGGTGTCAAGCTCTAGTCCTTGGGGCCGCATTCCAACATGTTTTCCAAGCTAATAAAGTGGCCACTTTATTAGGGAAATATCATGGTCAAAGGTCAAAGGTGTCAAGCTCTAGTCCTTGGGGCCGCATTCCAACATGTTTTCCAAGATAATAAAGTCGCCACTTTATTAGGTACACTTGAAAATGGCGGTGTACCTAATGGAGTGTCCATGCGATTCCCTCGTTAAGCGCACCTGTGTGAAAAGTTTTAGCTCCTTTCACGTTCTGCAGGAGCTAAAACTTTTCACGCAGGTGCGCTTAACGAGGGAATCGCATGGACACTCCATTAGGTACACCGCCATTTTCAAGTGTACCTAATAACAGGCCACTTTATTAGGGAAATATCATGGTCAAAGATCACAGGTGTCAAGCTCTCGCCCTTGGGGCCACATTCTAACATGTTTTCCAAGATAATAAAGTGGCCTGTTATCAGGTACACTTGAAAATGGCGGTGTACCTAATGGAGTGTCCAAGTGACGTCACAGATCAAACAGCCAATCAGGAGGTTAGGGTGAGTGAACCGATTCTAAAGATTCACTTGATAACTGGAATGCACATCACTAGTACAAAAGAGTGCAGACGACCCTTGGCTGCCAGGTCTAAATAGCCGACTGGTGAGTGACACAGGCTCTTGCTCAGTAAGAACTTGGTTCGATCCCAGGTGTAAAAAATACACCTGTATGTGCTTTTATTGTGCAATTAACCCTTTATTTATTTATTTATTTAACCTCGTGTAGTGTACCTACACATATTGTCATATAAAGCAGTTAACCAAATGTCAGATTTTTGTTTTCGTGCCCAAAAAAATAAAAACAAGAAATAAAACACCAGACATGTTTTAACATAAATTTTATTTAAAAAAATAATATTCAAAGTACATTTCAAACCAGCAATCCAATGTGAAATTGCAGTAGATATATTGGAAACAATATTTAGGCGTATATATGCATGCACGTTATTTAAAACCAACTATAAGTGTTATAAAATCAAGATGACCCAAAGAGAAGCATCATCTCCCCGTTGTTGCATAACGGCGCATCCCTTCATGCAATAAAGTTAGCCGTTAGCTTGGAGAAAACGTGCCTAAAAGAAGTGGTGTTTCAGTGAGTGGTTCTTTCGTTCCTTGGCAAATCGTCAATGGACATTCTGGCTTCCATAGTTCACGCCAGGAGGCAGACGCAACACGTTCACTGACTGATCCGTTGATGCACGCACGGGATGGAAGGAAGGAAGGAAGGAAGGAAGGCGGTCAACTGCATTGACCCGTTTGCGAACGGGAAAGCCTTGATCCGTTCCCTCACTGATCCGTTCTCGCGATGAACTGGAAATGCAAATCCCTGACTCACAGATCCGTTCGTTGGTGAACGGGAAATGCAATTCACGACTCGTTCGTGAACGGGAAGTGACGTCATTTTCTCCTTCGTTTTGTTTTACGGCGAGGTGGCACCAGCTTCAATGGGCATTACCGACACCTACTGGTTGAAATCATATGAACTGAAAAAAGAACGAATCACTTTAGGAAGTGATTCGTTCACTCTCGTTCACTGGAAACAGAATCGTTCTTTTGAAACCATCGTTCACTCACGAGGCAACACTCGTGCACCCTGTTCCTGTTCCAAAAGGCTAAAACGATTGAAGTGTGTGAAAGTTGAGCCGCTGAAAAGGTGTGAAGCAGCCAAACTCCAGCAGGCTCGATCGAGTACTCCGGTTGACAGCCGCATGCCGCATGCCGCACTCAAAGTCCAAGTCAGACCCGGCCGGCCTTTTTATCTGTAGAAGCGTTTAGCCTGTCAGCGAAGTAGTAGATAAACCAAATTAAAAAAAACATCAACAAAACTGAATCAGAAAAGCCGTTTAATTTTTGACTTTACAACACATTCACATTAGTGCAAACATAATCGGGACATTTGAACACATTGGCTTTTTTACCTTTTTAAAATAATACACAAGTCACACTGACAAAAATCAAATGAAATATGTACATTTCTTTTGCCTTAACCATTTCATGATACTGGCCACCTCTAAAATTATTTTAAATTATTTAAAATATAATACAATCAATATTTGCTTTCGTTTTTTTGTCCTTTCAAAATGACGTGCCATTATTTTGGAAGGTGATGATGTCATTTGATGATCTGTTTACATGTGTTGCTCCACCATTTGTGTTCAGAGCATTACAGCATTAGTTTGACCCTCAACTTCAATTGGGACTCTCAATGAACAACTTGAAGCATATTTTAAAAGTGGTTTTTTTTTTTTTATCCTTTGAAGTTTTCTTTCCCCTTTTTGCCCACAAGTCAAAGCAAAAAAAATCTGCTGAGCGACCACTCGCATCTCAACTCGTATCTCGAGTTGGCACCGCAAAAGGCCTTGCATACACTGCCGTGAGCCCGGCATGGCATCACACGTACTCGTGATGCTTGTGGAAGCTGGACGGCGCCCGGCTGCTGCGCACGCTGCTGCGCACGCTGCCGCCGCCTCTGGCGCTCAGCAGGTAGGAGCCCGCCGCGTAGGGGGCGGCGGTGGCGGCGTACTCCTTGGAGCGCCGCTTGGCATAGTTGAGCAGCAGGAGGCAGCCGGTGGCCAACAGGATGGCGCAGGTGCCCCAGCCCAGGAAGAGCGATGCCCCCAGCTCCCGCTTGCGCGAATCCACCACCACCGGGTCGTAGAAGTTGCGGATGACCGTGTGCGCCACCCAGCACACGGGGATCAGCGTCAGCAGGCAGGCCAGCAAAAACAAGCAGCCGGCGAAGGCCGTGGTGATGTTCTTGGCCCGGGCGTTGTCCTGGCAGCAGATGCTCTTCTGCATGGAGAAACCGGCCACGACCAAGGCTATCACCACCACCACGATGGAGACCGCCATCAGCCCCCGCGCCGCCTGCAGCTCCACAGGCAGGATGAGCAGCGAGTCGTACACCTTGCATTGCATCTTGATGTCGGCCTGGTTGTAGCAATTCATCCACAGGCCCTCCCACAACACCTCCATCACGATCAGGTTGGCGCCGATGAAGGCCGACACGCGCCACATGGGCATGGCCGTGGCCGCCACCACGCCGAACAGGCCCAGGAAGCCCAAGACCATGGCCACGATATCCAGCTTGGCCTTCATGCTGCAGCCTCGCCCGGTGTTTCTCTCGAAATGGAGCCGAGGCTGGGCCGCCGCCGCTGCCTTCTTTGACTCGCTGCTGGATGATATCGCCAGCCACGCGTGTAATGTCATCCGTCTGGTTTTAGCTTCACGCTAAGTGCACCTGCCTCTTCCGTGCCAAAGCGACAGAGATTGTAAAACCAAAACTAGATGAGTGGTTGTCCGAGGTCCGCTTCAAATGTTCAGGATCGAAATGAGGGATTATCACAAGCCACTATAACCACTTTAAACAGTAACATTTTTTTAATTTTTTTTTGCTGGGATGGATGGACGTGACTCAATTAAAATGTATTGCTAAAAAAAAAAAAAAAGCAAAATATTTCCCAACAAGCAGTTTCCAAAAACTAAAGGCTCAAACCATGAAAGTTGAATACAACTAAACTTGGGACCAACATTTGAATGTTTTTTTTGTTGTATGTTTTTTATGAGTCCAGATAACAACATGCAATTTTGTGTTTCCTATCAGAGTCAACTGAAAAGCAAAGTAATAGAATGAAAGTGGCTGAGCCGGAACAGAAACCCCAATGCTGGTCGGACCGGTTTACAGAGTGATACCGGCCTCCGGACTTCCTCAAGTAAAAACATAAACACACACGCACGCACGCGTGAGACGCAATAGCGTGGTGACATCACTTGTTGTAGTTTGAATGCGTGGGAAGTCACAAAGACGTCTGTTACGATTTGGGTTACGCATACTTTACTTTGATTTGCTTCATCAGCCAGGAAAAGGCTTCAAAAAGAGCAGTTGTAGGAAACAACAGTTTTTATTGTGATATCAATACATTTTGTATGTACAGGCACAGTCATGATAAAAATGTAGTTCCGGCCGGCAGCACAATTATTTTGACCCATCTGCCCTCTCCTGAGCCGAGATTTGGACCATCCTTTACATTTGCTAACAAATACATATACAATTCAATAAATAAATAATAATAATAAAAAAAAAATGTTACTTTGTAATCCAGTGAAGACCATTAGAAACAACTGCTCGTGCAAATTCTCGGTGAATGAGAAATTGTTTTTTTTTTTTGAAAGGCAATACTGAAGAGCAAAAAAAAAAAAAAAAAAGGAAATTTCACAGTAATCCAAAACAAAAGGAAATGTTCAAGTAAAACAGGATTATATTAAGTTAAAACCACTGAAAATGGACACAAATTGTTACTAAAATCTACTTAGGGAACCAAAGCGGGCTAAAAAGCTGCAAAGCAAAAATGACATTACACAAATAAAATACATATTTGCTAAAAAACTACGCAAGACTTGACATCAGTTGCTATTAATTATTTCTGTGAGAACAAATATAAAATTCAATCTGAGTCACGCGTATATACATACACCATTCACACAAAGTTAGGCATAACTATATATAGTTTTATATATATATATATAGTTATATATATATATATAGTTATATATATATATATAGTTATATATATATATATAGTTATATATATATATATAGTTATATATATATATATAGTTATATATATATATATAGTTTTATATATATATATATATATATATATATATATATATAAAACTATATATATATATATAGTTATATATATATAGTATATATAAAACTATATATATATGAAATTAGGTGAAAAATCAGGATGAACCAAAATACACTATAACACTTTAAAGTGAAGTTGATTCTTCTTGAAACTTTTTGAAACAATTGTATTCATTTTCCCACAACTTGCTGTTTTGCCATTGAAGAGCTGAATGACACCAGGTGGTTCCTGATGTTGTGAGAATGGCAGAGAGACTGGAAGAGTCACAGAAAGAAATGTGGAAGTGGCCATTTGAGTTCAGCTCCTGGAGAAGAGCAAGTTGTGCAAATTCCCAAATCTAGGCTCTGCATTGTCTTGGGCTCATCCTGGAATTTCACCCAACTGCTTCCTGTGTCATTTGGCAAGAGCAGGCTGGGCCGGCCGCTGGCCCTCCCTCCCTCCCTCCCTCCCTCTCTCATGTGCAAACACTGCCAGTCATCAAAGCACGCCATTAAGATTCCATGATTGTACTAGGATTAGTTTGCGTCTGTCTAACAACCGTTCAAAGCCGGTGGAGTTTTCAGTCGGGCGAGCTCGCCGAATGCCCGCGCAGCACCCAAACCTTAGCCCGGTCGGCGCCGCCGTCTTCCACGGCGGCCGAGGCGTCTCCGGCGCCTCGCAGGGACAACTCGGCCACCGAGGCGTCCAGGCGGCCCCCGTCGTCCTCGTCGCTCAGAATGTCAGTCTCCTTCACCTCCTCGGGGTCTTCGTACTCCTTGAGATCAAACTGTTCTTCCACCCAGCGGTCGGTGTCGCTGGATTCCGACGACAGAAGCCGGCCGCGCTCCGACTCGTCATCCCGGGGCGAGGCCGGGTCCCGTTCGGGCTCGGCGTCGGAGACGATGTCGGTGTCGATGGTGAAGCGGTTGCGCACGAGCTTTCGCCGACCGAGGGTTCTGCTTGGCGCAGATGCTGAGGAAAGCACACGGGAAGGCAACGAGAAGACAATGTCGTCACTCGGGAGCAATTTCTCAGAGTTGCGTCATCCAGACGCTGGCGCTGACCTGCTCGGTTGATGACGGGCCTGGCGCCTTTCAGCGCGCACAGCCGCTTCCCTCCGAAGGGCACGTACTGCTGGCTGAGCGGCAGGCTCTCCGTCTTCAGCAGCTGCCGCCGGTGCTTCTCTCGCAGGATGGAGTGCACCGTCTTCAGGAAGTCCTTCTTGCTCTGCGGGGAGCTGCGGGGGCGGCACCAGCTCATCAGCTTGGGTGGTGGTGGTGGTGGCGGTGGAAGACAAAAAGGAAGCAGTCCGGTCGCTCACCTACAACACAGCTGGAAGGCCCTCTCCGGCCGGCCTTCCGACTCCGACTTGGTGTGGACGATCTCGCACACGGACGTGCCCTCGCCGTCTGAAGAGGAAACGGCGATTCGGGTTGGTTCTGGCGAACTCCAGCGAGAAAAGTAGCCCTCTCGCTAAGTGATGTAGCTCACCCGCGTTAGCCAAGGGTCTCACTTGAAGAGCGTCCGTCGGAATCATGTGACGATATCGGAAGGGGTCTTTTTCTTCGGAAGACAAAGACGCGCGGTGGGAGCCGCCCTTGACGAGAGCAACAGGACACTGTCAGAGCTCAGAGCTGGACGGCCGAAATCAGGGCACTCACCATTTTCTTTTTCTGCTTGGATCCATCCTTGCACACAAAGACAACGGCCGTCTTGAACACTGAAAGATACGTCGCGCCGTAAACTTTGCGTTCAGAAATCGTGTGAGACAGGCGCCATACCAAAAGCGGCCATTTGGGGCTCTTTCTTCCACTTTCCTAAGGAAGCGGGTGGGTTGATCCAGGACACGCCGGTGTGGAGCAGCAAATCGCCCATGGACAAGTCGGGAACCTGACAACAAAGTTTCACCCGTCTTGCTGCCCATTGGTGGAAATGGCCCGGACGGACCTCCCGGCGTTCCCCGTACCTCCTTCTTGTCGCCGCTCTGCTCGGTGATGAGCTGGTCAAAGACGGCGCCAAACTCCTCGTGGATCTTCTGCATCTCGTTAATGTGGCTGGCCACTTTGTTCATGGCCTTCATGGCGACTGCAACGACAGCAGAGGCCGGTTAGCGCCACTTGGGGGGATTTTCGACTCGGTCTCTTCTCACCATCCAAGTGGTAGTGCTCCTCGCTGTCCGGGTCCGTGAGCGAGTAGAGCTCCCTGAGCAGCAGAGGGTACTTGAGGACCCTCTGGATGGGCTTGATCAGATACGACTCCAACGTGGACGAATGCTGCTGCTTGGGGTTGCGCTGGTCCAGGAAGGCCTTGAAGTCTGAGTCGCTTTTGGCTGCAGAGATCAAAGTGGTAGCAGATATGAACAGAGCGAACTTCAGCAGAACGTAAGCAGCAGGCAAGTACGCGGAGGTCAAACGCTGACAACTGCACGGCGGAGATTAATGGCAGCCGCCGGCAGCCGGCAGATGCTCGGCGCCACCGCTGCGAGCAACAAGGCGGAACGGGGGCTCGCTCACCCTTAACGAGGACCTTGGGGACTTTGGTGTGGCCGGCGCAGAAGGCGCTGTAGATCTTGAAGCGGTCGGCGTAGTAGAGGAAGGAGCCTCCCAGGGAGAAAAGGACTTTCTAGGGATGAAGGCCACCTTAAGCAGCTGCGCGTTTTTAACCTTGACGTCGTCTTACTTTAAACTGCTCCACTCTCTCCAACTTGTCCAGATCGGGAACCAGACGGGTGCCGTCTTCCAGAGTCTTGAGGAATTCCACCTGGAACTCCACCATTTCCGGAAGATTTCCAAAGAGAACATCCAGCTGAGGCCACAAAAGAAGGGAGGTCAGAGTAAGACACAATAAAGTAGAGAAGAAGAAAAAAAAAAAAAACAACAGAAAACAGTTGCTTTGTTGCCATCTCGTGGCATTTATACACACAGGCGCAGATTTTCCACTCAATTCTAATTCTCTTGTGAGCAAACAATGAAGCTTCAAATTTGCTTTACAAACTCATTTTCAAAAAACGAAGCTTCAAATTTGCTTCACGAACCAATTTATTTTATTTTTAGGAAGCTGTGCCTGACCATTGATTTGAAGGCCCCATAAATACGAAGTTGCAACTCGATTCATCTGCCATTGTAGACAAAATTGCATGAAATCATCCTGATGGAAACACAAAATAGTAACAGCATTTTGTACAAGCCAGTGATAATAGAAGCGCGCAGCAGCAGATGGTGGACGGAAGCAGCTCGCCGTGTCCAAGTAGCACATGCAGGTGTAAAAACATCCCAGCCTCCTCGCTCGCTTTCATCGTTCGGCCCTCTTGTCTTGGCACAAAGCCGTCCGTCCGTTCTGCCGTTATGTAAACCACTTTGACTCGCTTCAAGGCAGCGGCAGCAGCGCCCACGGCCGCACGCACGCACACACACACACACACACACACACACACAGAATGCAGCGCATACCTCATCTTGAGTAAGAAAGGTCTCTTTCTGCAACGGGTTTAAATATCTCCCAATGAGGCAGTTCAGGTCCTGCGCAAAATGAATGAATGGAAAATGGTTAGTGACAGGCAATTATTGATCGGATAAACAACGTGCAGGCAGGCGTACCTAATGAAGCGGCTACATAAGCAATCAGGATCCTCACCTTGACGTAGGCGCGCTCCGTCTCCACTAGCTCGCCGATGACCTTGCGCAGCTTGTCGGCGTCCGAGAGCTGCCGGAGCGCCGGCGGGAATGGCGAGTCCGGGCTGGGCGAGGACGAGCATTCCGAAGGATTCATGTCATGGAGGCTGCGGCAGAAGGCCGACACCTGCTCCGTATTCTGAGCAGAAAAGGAAAACAATGATCAAGTGTGCGGCAGCTCACCCACGCGCCAACTTCCAGAGCATACCGATTTGGGACTGAATGTATAAATAAATAAAAAAGATATCTATACGTGTGTGTGTGCGCGTGTGTCATAACAATAACTCCGACATTGTTTTCCTCCTACGTATGCCGCTGCCACCCTAAGTGACTCATCTCATCTCATCTCACGCCACCATCAAAATAATGCACATGACATACAGGAGGAGGGTTGCCATGGAGACCGGCCCTGATGTGCACTACACTGTCATTTGGGAGAGAAAGGGGCAAATATAGGCAATCCATCACTTGCGTGACTTTGTTGACTTTGAGCACGTGGCAGCTTCCGTTTCAAATCAGATCTCAAGACATTTGTCCAAAGTTTGTGGCTTACAAATCGGCCTTTCCAACAAGGTTTGGCCTCAAAAGTATCCCCAAAATTTGGCTTGGAAGCCAGAGCAGAATCATTTACAAGACGAAGCAATAGGGCTTTGTCAATTTGACAGTGCAGAGGCGTGAATAAAGTGACCCAAAAAGCAATGTTGTATCCTCTCTCTCTCTCGCTCTCTTCCAGGTGCAGCACACATGCATCATCATCATCATCAACATCAGCGGCGGTGGCGACTCCCGTGCTGCCAAACGCGCGGCAAGAAAAGGAGAAACACAAGACAAACGTGTTTGGACCTCACCAGATGGAGCATGTCAAAAAGCGAGTCGCAGGAGCGCTTCCTGGGCTGACTCCACTTGAGAGACGACATGGCCGCAAACACGCACCCAGACGGACGTCACACTTTGTCTTTTAATCGAGCTTCACTTGGCGCACAACTCCATCTCGTCTCGGAAAAGCCAAAGCCAGCTGAAGGACGAGCCCGGGAAGACGCCGGGCCGCCTCCTCACCAGCCTTCCACCCACGTCCGCTACGCTACGCTTCTGCCCGCCTCTTCGTGGTGTGCGAATGCGAGGGAAAAGAGGGAGGAAGGGACACATCTCCGTGGCGTGGTGGGGGCCTTCTGGAGTGGGAGCTGGCGCAAGTGAGCATTTGTGTGTGTGTGTGTGGAGGGATTCTGCAACTAATTCATCAAAAGGGGCTTTTGGGCTTTAAATCAAGGTAGGTAGTCGTTTGGATCTTCTTATGATTAGGCTTTCCAATTCAAGGGTAAGGCTTCTAATTCGAGTTTCCCGCCAGAGTTGCGCGTTAAAGGCTTGGTTGATGGGTTTCAAATTAGGGTTTCAAACTAGGGCTAGGCTTTCAAATTAGCCAAAGTTAGAAATTCAAATGAAGGTTTTCATCTTGGTTAGGTTTGATTTTTATGCAATAGTGAGCAGGTTTTTTGGGAGGCTCGCCCCGGCCGGCCATGGCCTGTCCTCTCGAGAGAAAATGTCCGTGTGGGTGAAAAAGCACCAAATGTTGCGTCCAGGCTGGCCGGGAGATAGCGAGGTGCCACTTAGCACTCGCCGACGTGCCAGAACAAAAAACTGCTAAATGTCCTTTCAGCCTTCTTAGGTTTGTCTCCCTCCCTCGCTCCCTCCCTCCGCTTGTTTTCCAATCCCAGGCGAGCAAATGTGAAGACAACTGGAAGCATCCATAGGCCAACAAGCTCGCGGTTATGCAAGGCAACATTTTTTTTCCCTGTTGATGGAATAAAACTCAAAGTGTTGGAGCTGTCATTTTTTTACTGTCGTCAAACTTTTTCCTAAACTTTGAACTGTGCCTGCATAGATATTTTTGCCATGCCATTTTATTGTATTAAATAAACCCAAATATTCATGATACCAATGTTTGAGACCGTTTTCTTACCTCGCCGCACTCGTCCAAGTGGCCAAAGCACTCGGCGTCGTCATCCAAGCTGTCTCCCGAACTTTCCAGCAGCAGCCCGGCGCTGTCGTCCAGGATCTCCTCTGCCGACACACGGTGACCAAATTAGGGTTGGCTTCTTGGGTTAGGTTTTCCGATTTACAGTCCACTTGCATGGGGAAGCACACATTAGCAACGTGCGCCACCCGCAGGCCTGGAGTGGAACATCCTTGGCCGACTTGACAGATGAACACGTTGAGGAACGTTTGGTGTTTTGTCTGCGACCCGCTCACCTTGGCTCTGGGAAAAGATGTCTGTGTAGGGGTCGGCGTCAGAGCGTCGCGGCGGCAGGAAGCAGAGCTGGCCGCGTCCCAGCGGCGGCAGCGCGCTGACGGTCAACGCCAGCGACGAGAGCGAGAAGGCCGCCTTCATGTCGGAGAAGTCCAGGCTGTGGGCCTCCTTCCCGTTCAGCTCCAGGATCTCATCACCCGCGTTCAGACCTGCCCGAGAATACGAGAAGCAACGGCTGTCATCGCTCAACGCAGAGGGCGGCTGAAGTTCAAGTGTCATGAGAATTCAATTGAATGAATTGAAAACATGAAGACATCAACATGAACATCATTTATGAAATCCAAATGATTCGTATTAGATCAAAAATATGGTAACCAGCACCAACAAAATGCAGGTGACTTGGACTAACCTGTAAGGCTTTTTTTTTTTTAATAAAAAAATCGAATTTTTTATTTTTATTATTTATTTGAATATGATTATTATTTGTTTAATGAAAGACTATGTAAAGTAAAGCTTTTTTTTTTTTTTTTTTTGGTTGCTCAGCCTTTGGAATAAACACACTTGTAAACGTGTCGGCTTATTTGCTTTGAGTGCCGTCAGACCTTTGGCGAAGGCCAGCCCGCCCGCCTTCACGTCGGTGATGTAAAGCTGCTGCACTCGGTCCTCCTCAACCACCGAGATGGAAAAACCTGGAGGGAGGAGCGGGATCAAGAGCGTTCGCTTTTATTACGAGCAGAAATGCAGGTGGATGCGTTTCCTACCGTAACCAATCATGCACGACTCGTCTCGGTCAAACTGGACCACTTTTGTGATCTTGGAGCACAGCTCGACTTCTCTGTAAAGCTGTTGGCAGATAAGACCGGATGTTAAGGTGGCAAACACAAGTTCTGATGCCAAAGTTCTGGTTTCAAACGTACCAGGTCGCACACGTCCTCCTCCGGTTTGGGGACGTAGTACTGCACTCGGTTGTCCATGAGGAACTTGAGCCGAAGGTAGTGCTTGGTGGGGTCCAGCTGGTGGGCCTGCACATGACCAGCAACAACAAATGTGGACTTTAGCTTCTGCACCAATTTTTCTTTTGGCCAGCCGAGCCGAGCCGAGCCACCTTGCAGATGGTTTCCAGCACGCACAGCGCCGACTCTCCGGGCTGGATGATGCTCAGCACCGGCTGGTCGTTGGGCAAACACACCCAGGACGGGGTGAGGTGCTCGGGCACCCAGATGTCGCTCTCGGCGCCGGGCCCGGGAACGCTACTGCCGGGTGCCTCCTCGCTCGGCTGCAACGGGACACCGGATTCGCATCGTTTGACCCCGTTTGGAGCCCAGTCACCCGTTTGGGAGTCTCCTCACCTGGCGCTCCTTCGCCGCCGACTCGGCATAAAGTCCATCCGCGGTCCTTTTCGCCAGCTCTTCGCCGTCCGCAAATACCTGCCGGGGCCAAAAACAGGCCCATTAGTGTGCGCTGAGAAGTGCAAAGCAAGCGTACGGGCTGCCAGCGACCTGGTTGATGCTGGGGTGGTGAGCTCTGGTCTTCTTCTTGGAGGTGGTGTCCAAACCCCAGAGGGACGAGAAGCGGCTCTTGCGCTTGCCGCCGCACGAGCGCGACATGGCGTGCGCTCGCCGCCTCACGCCGCTCTCCGTGCGAGCCGCCACCTGAGGCCACCGCAGGCACAACCTTCATGTCATTTTCTTGTACGCTGCGGCACAGTACCAATTTCGAGTCATCCAGTATGAAAAGAAGTGGCGCCAGACCACTACTTAGCACCTTCGTTTGGAACATTTGCATCCCGATAACAAAGGAAAATCGAGAAATCTTGTCAAGAAGAGAGAAAGCAAATGCTGGCTGTCTTCCACTGTTGTCTTTTGTTTACTTGCGAGTGTCCAATTCATTGGCGCCTCACGCGGGCCACGGCTGTCGTCGGTCGGCATTACAACAATGGAGGGGCAGGCTTTCTAACTAGGCTTGGGGTTTCAAAGTAGGGCTTCAAACTAGGGTGAGGGTTTTCAAGCTAGGCTTTCAAAAACAACACAAAATAATTACACACAGAAAAAGACTAAAAACAAAACATGTACATCATCACACCACATGGCACTTGCATAAATGGGTGCCTTACCAGCGCGTGGAAGGACGAGACGGAGAAGATGCCCAGGCGGCCCATGGCCAGCTTGGTGGGGCGCGAGGCGAAGGCCAGCAGGCGCTTGGGGTTGGGCAGCTCGCCGCCTTGCAGGCTGGCCAGGTAGCAGCGGAAGCGGAACAGGTCCATGTGGAACTGCTCCAGGTTCTGCTCCCACAAGAAGATCTGCCGGAGAAGAAGCTTTCACTTTCCACGCCCGCCGCCACTTCACTGGGGCACCGGAGCGAGCCAACCGACCCAGTTTGGGAGAGGCGAGCCGTCGGTGGCTGCCAAGAGAGCGACAATGCCGCCGCCGCGCATTCCGCTGGCTGCCGCGGGTTTTTTTCTATTCACTTGGGCACAATGCGAAACCTGACACAGACCCAAAGGAACCGCCCAGACCCGGCCGGCACTTTCTAATCATCCCCACAAAGACCACTTGATCTCCCCTGAAAAGGGCCCATTCAAGAAGGGGGAGGGTCGTTTTTGGTTTTCACTTTACCAATCTCAATCAACTCTTTTCAAAAGCAAAAAGGTTTGCCGGTCTTGCGCACACGTACCTGATCCAGGATGGTCTTGCGTTTCTTGGCGTCGGTGACGGAGGACAGCTGCATGTCGCCCATCTTCTTCATCTTCTCGTCCATGTCGATCTTCTGCTCCAGCTTCTTGATTTCGGCGCGCAGCAGGCGCACCGTGTCCTCGCGCCGGTGCTGTCTGGCCACGGCGGTGGCGCACGCCGAGTGGATGGCCGTGATCCAGTTCTCCAGCTCCGTCTGGCTGCACGTCTGCCCGCAAATTATGGACCATTTCAGCAGGTGAAATTCGACGCTTGTCTGGGCCACGTGCCCCGAAGCTCCTGTCCCGATACTTTTGTCCGCAGCTGTCTCAACTGTGTTACCTGGAACAAGAAGGCATCTCCCAGCGAGTTGCTGAGGCAGAAGACAAAATCTTTTTTGGGGTGCTCGGGTACGGCCTGCACGATGCTGTTGTCGGCCCAGATGGCGTACTTGGGGATGCTGCCGTTGTCGATTCCCGAGCGCCCGTCCGTCTCGTAGAAGAACAGCGTGCAGCCTGACCAGGATTGGGAGAAGTTGAGCGAAACCCAAAGATCCACTGCATGTTTGAAGAATGTGAAGGTAGCACCAACCTTTGAGGGACACCCAGTAGCTCTTCCACTTGCGTCTGGCGGCCGACTCCACCTTCTTGCTTTTCTTGTGCACCAGGAAGTTCTTGACGGCGAGCCTCCCCGCCTTGCGCACCGTCCCCTGCGCGCCCAGCAGCGCGTCCGACTGGTAGGCGGAGCTCATGGTGCTCTGCTCGTCGCTCAGCACCTCCTCCAAACTCTCCGTCTGGCACGAGCTCATCTCCAGCTCTTGCCGGAAGTTCTCGTAGATGCCCTGGGCGGAGTCGGCGGTCCCGCCGCCAGTGCCGCCGGCAAACGCGTCGCCGCCCGCCGCCGAGTCGACGGAGAAGGAGGCCGACATGGTCTTGTAGCGGCGGGACCCGGCCTCGGCCGTCACCCCGTCGATGCCGCTGTCGTCGTACTCGCTGCCCTCGCCGGCGGTGACGTCCTGCGGGGGGGCCCGTGACGGGTGAGACGGCGTGATGACCGCGTGCGCTTCATCACAATCCAGCAGAGCGGATCCCGAGTATTTCTTTTTCTTAAATGGCCTCCCTGACTCCAAAATTGAGGCGAGGGTGAGGTCATCTGACCTAGGTCCAAGGACTAACTGGAGCTGACCCCCTTTTCAGAAACGGAGCATCCTCGAGAATTGCAAAAACAAGTCGCCCGGCACAAAAAGTTTCTGTTCTGCACAAGACCACCGCTGTTGTTCAAGTGCAAGCTGCCCTCGCTGTGGCACCGCCGTGTCTGCACCCCCTTCCCCTCCCCCTCCCACTCTTGCTCCTACACACATGGCCAAAGGCTCCTGGGAGATGGAAACGGGGGGGAACGCAGAACTGGGCCTAATCACGTGATCCAATCATGCGCTCCATTCAGCGGCGGGTCTTGAGGGAGGGGCGCCTCGCCGTGACAGTATTTTTACTGTGACACTCTTCCACGGGCCTCCGCTCATTAGCATGACAAAAGGCAAAACATTTCAAACGGGGAGTGACTTTAAACTCAGCCCCCCCAGAACCTGTCTCTTCTGGACCAAGAAAAACAAGCAGCAGGGAAAATAGGAGCTTTCCTCAGACTCTTAATCTGATTGTGCGGCTTAGTTATGCGGCAGACACAATAAAAAGAGGAATAAAGGAGAGGTGGAAGGTGAGGGGTTATTGGCGAGGCAAACGAGACCTTGAAGGCCGCCGCATTTGGATTCTCAAACTCCATGCAGAGAGAAAACAAGGTACAGTGGCTGGTGGCGTTTATACGACGCACAAGAACACATTGTGTGGGTTTTATTTACAGCTCAGCACAGGCCTAACTTGAAAATTCTATGTGTTTGAGGTCCAACGCAGTGACAATGGCATGCCTTTGGAATCTTCCAGATTCAAGACACTATACTGAATGCAACCTAACGATTATATTTTGGGGCAACGTATTGGTTTTTGTGCTGGCGTTGGCGCCCTCTAGCGGCGAGTCATACAATACGTCATGGCTACTTGCGGCAGGGCTCGATCCGTTTCAAACGGAAGGCAAGTTAAAAGAACACGGGTTCCCCAAATAATAAGAATTTCAGGAAAGCAGCCTTTGAAAAAACGATAATATTGACCAAAGCTTACCTGGATGGTCTGCGCCCTCCTGCCCTGCACACTCAAGGTGGTCCGGAGTCCCGGCGGGCCTTCGGAGAGGCAGTGCGAGCGCCGACACGGCAGAGTGAAGGCGCTGTACGTGTTGCCGTCCTCCTCGGCGATCATCTTATCGTCTCGGCCCTCGGCGCCGAGCCGCTGGCCGTCGTGCCACTTGACGTAGCGGCCGGCGTGGCCGTAGAGTTCGTCAAAGGAGTTGGCCCGCTCCACGCAGTCGGCGGGGCCGGAGCGCAGCGGGCCGTCGTGCTCGGCGCAAGGGGTGATCATCTCCTCCGTGCTGGTCAGGTGGTCTTGGCTGAGGTCCGACAGGGAGAAGTCCAGGCTGTCGTCCCGCCACGTGTCGGCCGACTTGGATCGCTTCTTGTTGAAGCCGCCGCCGCCGGCCTCCTTGGAGCTGTCCCGGGCGTCCTGGAGGTACGTCACCTCGCCCGCCGCGTACACGTCCTCGTCCTGCATCTCGTCCGCCGTGGGTCCGGGAAGCGTGATGAGCGCGGTGGCGCCGGGACTGGCCGGGGCGTGGTGGAAGGACATGGGCCTCAGGTTCATGGCCACCCGGTCCACCCAGATGGGGCTTCCAAAGTCCGGCAGGACGGCGCTCTCGTCGAAGGGCTCCGGGCCGTTTTCGGCCAGGGACTGCGGGATGCTGGGGGTGCTGCTGGAGCGCGTGCTGGCCTCCGAGTTCCTGTGCTCCATCTTGCCCGAGGAGGCGCGCCGGCAGCGCCGCGACTTGTTGGAGATGCGCAGCGAGCGCGACATTTGCTTGCGCGACAAATAGCCACGTTCCGTAGCGAAGAAGGCATGCTCGCCGTGCTGGCTCTCCGCATTTCCCATGATTCAGCGGCTGAAGGACATCAAAAGGCTTTTGGAGCAGCTCGCAAACAACAACAAGGCGGCGGGCGGGCGGGCGGTTGTGGGCCTACCTGCGGGACGGACGCAAATTGCCTGACATGGTGCTCATCGGCCAAACTTCTGCCTTTGGTACAACTGGAGGGGGGAGAAGACACGGCAAGGTCAGTGAAAAAAGCTTCCGAAAAACGAACAAGAGCGGTAGTGCTAGGCTACTTTTGGAGCAGATTGGGTTACTTTTACCCAGGCTGGGCAATTGGAAACAGCAGATTGGGTCAAAGATTGGATTCCGGCAGGCTGAGGGGGGGGGGGGCTTATGTAAACTGGTGCTGACCCGGTTTTTTTCCCCCCTTCATTCTGCTCGCTCATCACCTTTTGTCGGCACCGCAGTGTTCAATGTTTGATGCCCAAGGACGGCCTTTCTCATTGGCTGCGACGTTCATGAGGGCAAACGAGATGAGAGGGAAAAGGCCGACTCATCTCTTCGGGATTGAGAGCCACAAAATGGTTCGAGAAGGAAGAAAAAGTCATTATCAAAGTGGCTGGCAGTTTAAAAAAAAAAAAAAAGCTGCTAGTGGTAGGGGAAAAAAAACCTTTAAAAAAGCAAAGGCCACAACCAATCCAAATGAGCACATATCACCTTGTCAACATGGAATCCGAAAAGAGTTTCTTCTAGGACGCCATCCATTAGGCAAGGCCAAAGTGTCAAATGCGCTTCAAGGCAAAAACACAAGATAATGAGGTCAAAACGATGTCACTCAAACCTTTACGATCAAAGCAGTTGACGTGAGAGGAGGTGCTTCATCCGGGTTCGTCTCGTAGATTTGCCGCCACCTTGTGGCGGCTATAGGCAAATCTATTCGGTGTGTCGATTCGCATGATCTGCAGATCTTTGCAAAGTCGTAGACAGCAGACAAGTTTCACGACAAAACTGCACCGGAATTCGGGATGTGCGTGACAGTCGCGCATCACAATTTACGAGCATCCCGGCCGGCCGGCCGGCCAACCCTGAAATATGCGTTGTTATTGAAGAGCACCTGAAGCTCCCTCCGTCGGGCCTGTCGGAACACGAGAGGCTTTTTGGAAGAAGGCCCAGAGGACAAAAACTGTCAAGATGCTTGTCATTTGATGGAACAGTCGACTGACTGAAAGCTGAAAGACTTGGACAAACTGACACTTCAAAACATCCGCACAACTTCTTCAGCGATGAGAGAAGCAAGAATGTAGCGCAGCCATTAGTGACAAGCTCCAACACACAAGGCTGTAATTTGAACACTCCACATGGCGTGGAGATAATGACACTGTGACTCCAAAAGCTGGAATGGTGGGGGGGGGGGGCAGAAGATGCTCCTCCAATTTCCACACGACTTCACCGCACCCTACAAATGGTAAATATTTATACTACAAATGTGCAAATGTTGGCAAGACATGTTTGGACTTTTTGGTATTTCCTCAAATTGAAGGGGTTTCATCTGAAACCATTTTGGAAAATTGAGCAGATTTCAAACTAGTTTAGTTCTTTGGTGTTAGCTGCTTGTTTTACTATGCAAGCGCATAACAAAAAGCGTCCTGGCCACTCCGCTAATATTATTAGCACAGCGGGTGACCTCCCCATCTAAGCAGCCACACACTCGTACTTGAGGAAGACAAACAAGCAAGCAAGCAAGCTGATGGGATTTCCTTCCCAATTGATTTCCGGGACGCCGCTGACCCGTCCGACCCGGCACGAGAGGCTCAGGTGGCGTGGGCTAACGGGACCTCTTCAGCCTACTCTGCTTGTCTTTGACGTGCCCTTTGGAAAATGGCGGAATTTGCAGCAAGCTTGACTAGCTGCATATTATTTGCTTGTTTGAGGATGTGAACCAACGCGGCAGCAGCTTGTGTATCTGCGGCCGCTCGCTCCCGGCTCAAGTTTGTCCGGCACACTGAGAGCGGATAACCTTTCAGCATTCTTTTTAGGAGGCTCCGGCGGCTTTGAGCAAGTGTGACGCGGCCATCAGGCGCCGTTATGAAGTCATTAGGCGGCTTTTGTCTCAGCGTTTGTAACCCTCTCAGACTTCACGCACTTAAACAAACGTCAAGCTGGAAAAACATCACGCTGGGGATGAGTCGTTGTCCTTCCTGAGGAACCCCCCCCCCCCCCCCCCCCCCACACACACACACACACACACGGGTGTGAAGGCACTTTTATCAGCAACGTCGTCACCCGGCAAAGGTGCGACCCGAGCCGAGCACATCCTGCTTGCAGGTCTTTAGCTTTGAAGTCCCTCAACAGCCGTTCATTGCTGGGTGCAGGCCAGCCGTTTCAGGACAAAAGGGTGGGGGGGGGGGGGGGGGGCCTCCGTTTTAGAGGCATTGCCATTTTGCTCTTTGCACTAATCAATGGAATAAAAGAAGGTCGGCATCTGAGCAAGGTCCCATACGTTTGGTGGGGATCATCTCATCTGGTAACATATGTGGGGCATCTCGTCTTCACATGCTCCGCATTCCTCACGGTCACACTTTTCCCGCTCGGCACACACAAGCAACAACTTTCCCAAGCCGGCGCGTATGTGCGTGACGGCTTTACGATGACAGATTGCCAATTGAAGGTATGCTGGTGGCCCAACAGCACTTTGGGAAGCCCCATCTGTTGCTTGAAGAGGTCGGGTGAGTGCAACTGGGATTCTTTGGACCTGTCCGCACTATCCTTTTCTTTACATCATTGCCAATGAGTAACAATCAGAGACAATTTGGAATGGTTGGTGTTCCTCAGGGACCGGTTTGAGAGTTACTGTTTTTCTCATTTGCAACACTTTTTTTGGAGGGGAACTTGCCCCAAGAAACAGGGACACTAGTTTACTTCATGTTGTTTTCTGTTGTGACCTGCCGCCTCACCGCTTTGCTAAAAATACAAAACTGCAAGCCAAATGCGTTTCTTTATCCGGCACATTTTCTTCCAGGTCAGTAAACGCCGCCGAGGCGTGCACCAAACGTCACCCCAAACACATCTGGGTGGACGTCGAGGCGCATTTCCATCAACGCTTTGAATATTGATGAGCATCCCGAAGAGAAAAGATACTGACGGAACTCCGGCATGTCATGTAAACGTGCAATGGAGAGCAGCGCCGAGTCGGGAGATGTGCATTATTTGGACACAGAGATGTTCCCCCCCCCCCAACCCACCTCCCCTGAGCATTACCTCCACCATTACGCGCCCGGAGCGCCTTGTGCAGTCAAGCGTCAGCATCGCCGCACACTCGACTACACAAGAAGGCCGACAAAGGAAAAAGGCCCAAACGGCGAGGCGAGCGACGGCGGCCGGCCCGGTCTGTTCAATCTCACAGATGAGAAGAAGAAATGTTAATGGAGACGCGTGGTGCCATTCAGCTTTTTGGTTCCGGGCCATTTTGAACAAATGTGGCGCCACGCTGCCAGAGGATCTTCTTTAAAAAAAAAAAAAAGAATACATTCAAAATGTCAGTCCTCACCATTTTGATATGGCTTTTGATTTGTTGACCAAATGCCGCGACAAAATTGTCACAGCAGTTAAGGAAGGCCGCATTGCGCATTTGGAACTTGAAGCAACCCAGATGAAGACGACTGACCGCGCGCGTGACTCATTTCAGGTGGCTTGTTGTGCTGGCTGTGCTAACAAGCTAATGGAGCACCTGATGCCAGAGCAAGTCCAGTGGACAATGCGGCCTTTGTCGTGGCTGGGCGGCTTAAAAGCGCCATTAGGAGAGAACGGGAGCAGCTCACTTTGTTTTTGCACAACAAGCACACACTTTGTGACGTTCATATTTGTGAACTTGTCCGCTCAAAGAAAAGACTCAAGAAGGAAGGCAACCTTGCGGCCGGACGGACGGACGGACGAGCATACGGCTGCAACGTATTTCCATGACTATGACAGCTTCACACCAGGGGGGCTTCAGAGGAACACAATGCAGGGATTTCTTTTCTTTTAACCCTTCCAACTTGAGAATGCACCCTGGGAGACTTCTCCTTGACGTTGACTATTTCAAATTCACTTGCAAAGTCGCTTGAGATGCAAAGCACCCTGCTGCTTGCTTTCAATCGGAAAAAGTACAAAGATCAAATTCACAGAGTGACTGAAAACATTGAAGTCGGGCCATTATTTGAATATTGTATTTGGAGACTCTTTAGTGATTTCTTTGGGATTTCTTCAATGAATTAAGTCGCCCTCCTCCAACTTTGAGGATGCACCCTTTGAATTGAACCCCACTCACATTTGCAAACATCTTCATCCTCCCAGTAGGAGCCCTACCCCCCCCCCCAATGAAAGGTGTGAAATTGTGCCGCATGCTTTGAATGGGCTGAAATATAACAACAAATCTAAAATTGAAAAAAAATGCATTTTAGTGTGCTTGTTGGTTTGTGATTCTGGAGCCTCGAAGAAACAATTTCACATCATTTTAGAAACACACATTTTTCCAGCAATAAGAGAAAAGTCTGCGAAACTTCAACTGCGTCTTGCATCGGGAGTGAAAAGTCTATCCCACTCATTTGCTTTTCAACATGACAAAAACTTTCATCATGACAACAGCAACACACACAAACACGCGCACACAAAAGGCTGCAGCGGACAAGGAGAGCAAATGTGCAAACGCTAAAATGCAACAAAAAGGGCTGCCAGCAAAGATGCAGAGACAGACAGAGACTCAACTTACTGTCTGAACGGCCACAAAACTCCGTCACCAAGTCCAGTCGTGTGCCTTTCCAAGCTCCATTCATGCTCCTCAAGACCACCTCAGACCGAGTGCCCTCACGCGCCGGGATGACTTAAAACTGGAAGGAGGGAGGGAGCACTGTTTGCAAGTGCCTCCTCCCTCTCCATTCCACTCCCTCTGGCCAAAGAATGCGTGTTCCCCCTCCTTCGTCTGCTCTGTAATTGCCCCCGCCTCACGTTTACACTAAACAGCCTCGTCTAAAATTCAGTTCAAAAGCAGCCCAGGAGACTCACAAACCAAGCAGAGCTCATCTGGTGCCCTCTACTGGCGGTCGTGTGTCACTAGAGTTGTTTCCAAGCTGGAAGGAGAGCGCCGTGCGTCAAACGTGCCCCCGAGGCTAAAATCACAACAGGAGTGGCTTGAAACGAAAAGATCAGCCCATAATTGGCTCAGCACGGCTCCGTTCGAGCAAGTCTCGACGAAACGCCTCGTAAATTCACCCCGCCGGCGCCGATGACGTTGAATAAAATGCAGACGAGGCCGACGGGACGCACAATGACAACAATACGCATTAACGCGTCTCGCGCCACCTCCGTTAACAAAACACAAGCTGTCGCAAGCGGATTCAGCATCACGCGTCTGCTGACTCGGCACAACCCAAGCTCTCAGGCCACTCCAGTGTCTCAAGTAAAATTCAACATCACTTTTTGTGAAGGGGAAAAAAAAAAGTTACATTCTGCAAGGCTCAAAGGCTGAGGGGGTTTTCCCAATGCAAAATTTCTTGCAACAATAAAAACAGCATCAAGCCCCACAAGGCCGTGGTGGTGTCTTCCCAACGGCAAGCGGAGAAGGTACAGGGCGGGCAACGGGGACGTGCAAAAGCACAAAAACGTGCAGCACATGAAAGCGGCGCTCCGGCCGGGAAGGGAGATCATTAGCCGACGATTGCGGCGCTGGGGAGCCTCTCTAGAGTCCACATCAAAGACACAAAAGTCATTGAGGATTCACAGGGTAGATGCACCACCTGCAAGGCGGAAGGAAGGAAGGAAGGAAGGAAGGAAGGAAGGAAGGAAGGAAGGAAGGAAGGAAGGAAGGAAGGAAGATGGAGCGCACTTGAAAAGATGCGTGCGAATAGTCGTGACAGCGACGACAATAACTTCTCAAACAAACAAAAAAATAGAAATCGTTGTATTCTAGAAACTACTGACATTATAAATGGAAATTCCAAATATTTGGAGGCTCTCGTTTGTTTGTCCCGGATTTCAAACATTCCAAGTCCTTAAAGTGGCAAGCGGAGTCTCACTGGAGTCAAGCCATGCGACTCGGCTCGTCTTGACTCGACTCGAGCTGACTCGTGTGCAAATTCGACTTGGGACTATTTCCATTGCAAACGAGGGAGCGAGCGGTTGGTTGGTTATGTGTGAGTGGGCCACACGAGAACGCCGGCCGAACAAACCAGGGGCTTCAACTACACGTCAAGTCAACAACGCTTGCGACACACTGACGCTGGCTGTGTGTGTGTGTGTGTGTGTGTGTGTGAGACACAATCACGCCGCAGAGGACATTCCTACGTGTGGCAGACAACACTCGGCATCTTTGTGATGACCCTTGTCCTAACGCAGACAGAGAAAGTCAGTCAAAAGCCTACATCAGCCTCCACTGTGGATTATTTTCATTCATTGGACAAATGAGTTCTATTACTCAACAGAGGCGACGATTGTGATGAACTGGCGGGAGGACAAAACACAATAAACGTACAATCGTAACACTGGTCGACATATTTTTGACGCTGATATGAAAAAAAATGATTTACTGCACAATGGCTTTTTGCGATATTTCTTTTTAAAGTTTGACCTCTGAAAGGTTGCACAATATTTACAGCATTTTAAGATGCATTTTTTTTCATAGCGATGACGTTTCCGAAAAAAAAAATCCACCTGTTACCGAACCTAACCTTTAGTTCATAAACATCACGAAATCAATTCTTATTATGATTAGGGCATGATTGTATTGCTCACGTCACCAACAGGCGTTTTTTACACTTGCCGCGGAAAACAAGACTCTCCTCAGGTGAACCAGGGAAGAAGATGAAGAGCAGCAGCATCTTCATCATCTGGTAGCCACATGACTGTGCAAAAATGCAACAATTTCACGCAGAGAGAGCACGCCCCCCCCCCCCCCCCCCCCAATTGACGTCACAGCCTTTCCACGCGTGCAAACGAAATGCACCGAACCCCCAAATGAATGAATGAGCGACTCAGTGCGTGCGTACGTGCGTGCGTGCGTGGACGGCAGATGTGCACTGCGGCTCGACCTTGTCCACGCAGCCCACCCCATCAACTCACTGCGAGACGCCACGCGGGAATATGCTTGCGTGCGCGCGCGCGCATACAGGTTATTTATCCTTGCCAGTTGCCACGAACGGGACGTCGCACTTCCGGGGTGCACCACCACCACAGGGAACGCGCCACGACCATATCTACCATGTCCACGTAGCTCCCGTCACGGCTCGCCGGCGTCCATCGTCACATTGAAGCGGCCAAAAGCGGTCGTTCTGTCTTCCACGCGTGTTGTTTGTTGCACCCACGGCGGCCGGGAGGAGGTGCAGAAGGAGCAGGAGCAGGAGGAGGAGGAGGAGATGGCGGTGGAGCGCCTCTCCCCCATGTGGAAATGCGTGCAATTGGATGCGAGCGGACGTCACTCCACGCGCGCAGCCAATCAACAGATTCCTCATTGATGTACTGATGGGCCACACATGCACACGCACACGCACTCGACTAATTGTTGATCGCGGGACACATGATCGATTGTATTTATCTATTGCTATATAAGCGACTTTAATATGTAGTTTAAGACAGATACATGTTCATCAACAAATGATTATTCCATCTCAATTCATCCAAATATGGTGTGAAAGTTCCTTTATTTCAGGGGATTAATACAAAAGGTAAAACCCAATTTTTTTTAAACTGACATTTCTGCATTGGTAGATATTTTTTTCGCATGATTCTCAGACCGACATGATGTCAAAATGAAACCTAGGAGATTAAATATACTGTAGCTTTTGTTTTTTAATGATCGTCACAAAGTGATAGCCCATGATGCTGGTTGCTAGTGGTAGTTTTATCTTTTTTAATCAAAACGTGAAGAACAAGTAAAGGTGATTAAACAAAACACACTTTTGGCTCTTTCTAGAAGTTAGCATTGTCAATAAAGCTTTTCCTTTGTAGCCTTAGCACTTAAACTAGACTCATTTTCCCTTCAAATATACAAAAAGATCACAAAGGGTGGCACGCATGTACAGTATTTACAGCCGAGATGCTCTTTGTCCTCGTTTTGATGAGATGGCAACGAGAGGTTGCTTGATCACCAGCTCCCCCTGGGCAGGCGGGGCGGCGGGCCTCCGAAGCCCGGCCGTCCCCTGAAAGATGGCACGGTGCCCTCCGGCTGCAGAAAAGGAGGCCGGTGGAGCATGGGGCCGCGAGGGGGGAAGGGCAAAGCCATCCGGAACCTTTCCGGGGGGAAGGCGGGTCCTGCGGGCATCATGGCGGGCGGCGAGAGGAATGGCGGCAGGTGAGGAGGACGCATTGGGGGGAGACCTGGCGGAGGCGTCTGCAGCTTGATGGCGGTGGGGGAGCCCAGCAGACGCTCCGAGAGTTTGTCTCCTTCGGGGTTGGGCGTCGACTCCGTTGGGGATTTGACGGCTGCCCGGAAAAGACATCAGATGATTGTGAGTGTCAACAAGTCATGACAGGTGTCCAAAGTCTGGCTCGGGGGCTATTTGTGGCCCCCCGCTGCTGCGTGAGGGTCCTACCTGCTGCCAGGGCGTCAGGCTTTAACTTTGGCGGGATCAGCATCAGGCCCCCCGTGCTAGGCAGGGACCCTGGGGACAGCATACCCAGGGGCAGGTATGGCGGCGGGCTTCCCATGGGTGCCCCCTGTTGGACGGCGGGAGCCTGCAAGACAGACAAGCGCAACATGAAGCCTTTAAAAGCAGCAAAAAGTTTCGCTGAGGACAATACAGCACGACTTGGTCAGGCACAGCCAGGAAACTTTTGTTTGGAAAACAAATGGATGGTACATGCCAGTTGCACATGAGGTAAAAAGAATAAATTACCAACAGTTTCTTTTCATCAAATAATTCACTGTCATTTTTTAATTAGCTTACGGAGGTAAATTTGTAAAAAAAAAAAAAGAATTCATGCGTAGATGACATTTTAAAAAGTTTGTGTATGTGTGATCTAATTAGTAAAATACAATTTCATTTTTTTCCAAGGTATAAGAAGATAATTGATAAAATGCTGATAATTGATGTATACTTCATTTATAATTAACCAGTAAAGGTGAATGTCAAATTAAATATGCTACAGATACTAATTAAAACAACTGTTTCATGATAAAAAAAATATCAATTCATTTAAATTGTCTGGTATTGGTATTGTCTCAGAGGCGTTCCGGGCTATTTTGGAGAGGTCCGTAAACATGCAGACACAAACTCAGTCCACTGGAACCTTTTTTTTTGTGTGTGTTGCTGCGAACTGAGCAGCCGTTTCTGTTTTGGCAATTTGCAGTTCATCACACTTGCCTCTTAGCCATCAACGCTGCCTTTCATGAAGTTGACCTTAAAATTGTGCACAGTGAGGCTAAAAGATTTCAGTATTTTTCTCGTGCAACCGGTACATGTTGCTTGCAAAAACGACAAGCTGCAAGAAGAAACTTTGGCTGGACCCGAAGCTTAAATGTTAACCTTCTAGTTACATGAAATCAAGGCGAGCAAGAGAGAGAGAGTTCATGTACCCACGCTTCATGATGACAATTTGTTTACAAAGAGGTTATCAAAGTCATTCCATTTTCTTCTTGTGCAGTGGCGTGCAAAGTGGGGGGCCAACGGTGCGAATGGCCCCCAGGGGGAGCAACCACAACACCCCTGCTGCCATGAAAATGTCTTCAGCTGGGCAGTATGCCAGATGCATGCCAAAGTGATCAATAAATCTCCTGGCGATGAAAACCTTTTATGGAGCTTTCGTCCACAGCCACCTCACCCGCTCTCCCTCTTCTTTTTTTTTTATTAGCAGCCATCATAATCACGCGCTTTGCACGCCACCGCTCAGGTGCAATTTGCCAGTTCCGCGTTCCGCCAGATTTGTCCGAAAAACTCACCTATTGGCTGTTTTGTGCTCAGAGCGCAGCCAGCACTCCCAGCTCGCAAGTTTGATTCACGTAAACAATTGGAAGTGAATTGAGGAGCTTCATCAAACAAAATGTCCTTTGCCACCATCTTGTGGTACCCATACACAATTACAAATCCTGGTGGGGGGGGGGGGGGTGTCTCTTACTCAGGGGGGTCTGTCCCTATCCATCACGCTTTGCCATAGCCCGGACCTGGAGGGGAAATTCTGTCGTCTTAGCGCATATGCGTCACAGTTCTACGGTTTCGGGTTGGAATCCGGGCTCTGGCTTTCCTCATTCTGCCGGCGCGCTCGTGTGAGTTTTGGCAGAATGATCCAAAAACACGCTTGTTGAAGACTCCAAATTGTCCATAGGTGGGAATGTGATTGGCTGCAGCTCACCTGTGACCGGAGCCACACAAAATCAACGGACGCTTCCGGCCGGCGCTGCTTTCTGTGGCTGGGGCCATTTTTCATCGAGCAACCGGGACAGAACGAGTGAAGGCCGGCCACTTCTATGGTTATCATCACGTTACGCACCAGTCAAAAACAGAAGCTGCGGCCATTTTTGGATTTGTCAATATTACAAGACCTCTGACATCAGGGAACAACATATAATTACAAGGCTTTATCCTGTAAAGAAGTGGCTTATTCTGTGTAACATGTGCAACACCTGCACAAGACACAAATGCTTTATTATTATTATTATTTTTTTAACACTTTCGCCAAGATGCTATTGCTTTGTTTTGACACCCTTGGACTTTATTCATATAATCTCTACTTTAATCATGATCATAGTTCCGGAGCAGCACAACTGATTGCACTAGAGAGTACTGCAAAACTTCAATAAGTTCAAAACCCTGGTGATGTGTTATTTCACATCACCACTTCAAAAGCGGAGAAGGTTGACTTCATCTGTGCAGGGCACCGTGATGTCATACACACGCTGGCGCAGTCAAAGTGAGTGCAAGAAGGCCACTGAAGTTCAATATGGCCTCCCAGCTCAACATTTGCGCAACAGCAAACGAGCCAAACGATGCTGGCGACTTGGCCAGGACAAATGTATCGATGCAAATGTCTTCAGCTCAACGTTATTTCAAAGTTGGCACAAGAGTGTTGAAAGCAGCACAAATGCAAATAGTTGTCCTTTTGAACTAATCCATTTTTTTAAAAAAGGGGGACATAAATGGGACGTTACTTTTCATTTTTATATCATAGACGAATAATATTAAAACCCGCTCATACCAGATGTGTTAATGTCCAGCGTTAGAACAACGAGCCAAAAATAAAAATCCTTTCAAATTCTGTTACTGTGTTAAAAAAAAGGTTCTGAGCTACTCTGCACATGTTCAATTTCAACCAGCATCACACACAAGATTTGGATTTAGACATAAATTGAAAGCCACATTTCTGTCAAAACTTTCAATTCAGAAATCCAGTAATGTTTATGGGTCAAAAATAAAAAAGGGCAAGGTCATAAACTCCTTTTGCTAATATTGACGTATTTCATTAAACTTTTGTTTTTGCCACTACTAGTCAACATCTTTTATGTCCAATATATTTTTGGTAAATGTTCCCCCTAAATTCACTGGAACGGATGAGTCGGACAGAAGGCTTAAGAGGGGGTTCACGTGTTTCGAGTCGCATGCAAAAGACAATGAACCCAAACGTCTACTCTGGTGGAAGCAGAGCGCGCCAACGTCAAGTCAATCAGCTTTGATGCCGTGTCGGCTCTTACCAGACTGGTCCGATCCCATCGGGGGCAGCTCCTTGTTAATCCCACGAGCCGAGCCAAGCCGGGCCGAGCGTCCCTTCTTTGATGGGCACCCCCGGCATGCTTCAAGAGTATTTCCTTTGTACTTTTGTTTGCAGCTGCACAACAAACTCACCTCCAGTTTTTAGATCAAAATTAAATGCCACCCTCCTTTTTCTCTTGTCTGTCAGTAGTTATTTGCCAGATGCTTCCACACTCACCTATTTGATGTTCTTCCAAACTTTTTCCTCCCGAGCTGCATACAGAAAACTTCTGGATCAAGAAGGCCACTTTGAGCAGTTACCACCTGCTAAAACTAAGCCATCAAGTAATTGGATTTTTTTGTTTTTTGTTTGGAGCTTTCTGTTCATGTTAATAAGGCACCGTAATGGAATTTCTCTGTTGCGAGAAATGTTAGCGCCTCAGTTTCTTTGCCTCTATCTGCGATTGGTGGGTCGGGACAACTTGTGGGCTTTTTTCAGCGCAGTACTGAGGCATAGAACATAATACTGCAGAAGCGTCAGGAAATGTGACTCACTTGCGCTCTCTCGTCATTCGTTACTCCGTAAACAAATACAGTGCGGCTCAGCCTTTAGCAATGTGATGTCATGGCTGGCTAGCAAAATGGTGGCAACAACTGATAATCATGTTCTTAAAGTTTAGTGGCTGTAGCTGTCAGCGGCATTGGACCCACACAAAGTGGATATCGCCACCAGGACGTTTAGTTAGCGTGAAGCATGGGCCACTGGCAAATACATGTCGGGGCCACTGGCAAATACATGTCGGACTCCGAAAGGCAAGCTGACCCTAGCTTGGAGACCCGCCATCAAGATTTGAAATGCTGATTTTCTGACGGAAAGGAAAAGGTTGATAGTAAAGTATAACCTTGGAGCAAGTCCTTGATTCCTACAAGTAGCAAAGGCGCTCGTGATCCTCCTCTGTGAGAAGTTCCAGAAGAGCCAACAAATGCTATTTTTTCTCCCCAACAAACACAGCAGGCTCTTCTGCGCGTCCGTTGCTCAAGAGTGCACGTTGATGTGACACTTTGTGACAACTGCGATGTCCGACCTGATCATGACTACAACTTTTATTTTCTTCCATCCCGGCCGGCTGGGCAAGGCACCAAAAACTCCATTCCTTTGCATGTCGACAATTTGCGTGCATAGGAATATTTGAAGATGGCAAAGTATTTTTAAAGCATACAAACGACCCACCCGCCACCCCGTCCGTCCGTCTCCATTTTATTTCTTGGAGTAGCTGTCTGCTTTGCATGTCTTCCTAACTGACCTGGTTTTCAAGTTTCAGCTCCAGCCTTCCTTCCGGTGGGGTTTGCAAGTTCTCTCCGGGGTACTTCGGGTTCCCTTCACGTTGCAAAAAGCTGCATGCTCCGTTCGCATGGCTCTGAATGCGAGTGGCTGTCTATATGTGCCTGGCGGAATACCAGTCCAGGGTGTTTGCCTCGCACTCCTAAAATAAGACGGGGTACGCTCCCCATCCCCGACAAGCACAGTGGAGGAGAGTGCTATTCATTTTTTTTTTTTTTTTTAACTTACATGAACGAACATCCACAAAAAGAGTTTGCAGATGCAACATTTGTCAAATTCCGCAAAAAGACGGATGGACGCAACGCCCCCTCCCACCTCTAGGACTTTCTTTTCTAAATCAGCTTCAACCCCGATAACCTTTGCTCAGTGTTGGTGCAGTTTGCACTCTTTGATGAGGAATCCTCAAAGGCAAATATTTGGAGACAAAAATCAGAGTATTCAATTGTTCACAAAGTGGCATCACGCGAGCTGTACACATTGCATAAAATGAAGAGAAGGGTCCAGCCAGACTGGCAAGGTGGCAGTCCCGAGTCAAGACTGTGAAGCATTTGGAATAGTTACACTTATGTTCTTCAGGTGTGGTTAGATGCTACCGAATTTGACACGACTACTTGTCGGCTTACGGAGATATTGCCTCGTCTGTGACAAGTCTGAAAACGTTTCCTTTGCACCAAAGTAGAGCTTGCACGTGAGCATGCATCAGCACCGAGCGGTTCCTTGTTTCCAGTCTTAAAATGGCATTTGTGCGAGCACCAGAAGACACACGGAATCAAGTTCGATGCTGTCGATTGGTGTGCAAAAGAATGAAGTTGATTCACATCCGCTCCACTCCATTTTATTTTCCCCCCCAACATGTCAAGAGCTGATGAAGGGGACCTCCAAAAAGAGGCCATTAAGCAGCAAACAAACAAACAGGAAGAGAAAGGACAGCTTTTAGACTGCACATTAGCGTTACCTGAATCAGAGCTCGGACGGTCCCGCCTGCCGCTGCCGCCGCCGCCGCGCTTTCCGACATGCCGTTCACGGCCGCCGTCTGCGGATTGTTGAGGTCCAGAAGGCTTTTCCACTCTGAAGACCGAGAGACCCCGTGAGATTGGTGTGGGGGCGGTTAGGCTACAAAGGGCAAATGAATGGACTCACCTTCGCTGAGCGTGTCCGGGTCCAGCATCCCGCCGTCACGATAACTCTCCAGCTCCTCGGCTTTGGCTTTGGCCCAGGGGATGTAGGTGACTCCTCGCTCGACGTCCCAGAACTTTTTGTGTGGCGCCTTTATGCCTTTGTTTAAAGCCCACGCAATCTATGAAATAGCACAAAGGTATCACTGACGGAACGTAAAAGCGGGGCTAATGGATGGTTAATGGCCGCACCTTCACAGGCTTCTGATTGACTCTGTATGAGCCGCGACTGAGCTTGTTCAAAGCCGTGTAGGCGTCGAGTCGATGCACCATCACGATGTAGGCACAACCTCTCGGGGGGATCATCTGGAAACAAACAAAGGTTGCCAATAAGAATCCGTCCATCTCTTTTAGAAGTCGGTGACGATGGAGCGCGCTTACGTTGACCGACTCGATCTGGCCAAATTCCTCCAGGAGGGAGACCACGTCCGACTGCTGGGTTTTTTTGTCCAGCTGACCGACCCACAGTGTTGTGGTGCACACTGAGAACCGAAACAAATTGAATGCTGCTCGGCACACATACATCTGGGTTTCGAGTCATGGGACGTACCGCTGAGCGTCTGGCTCTTGATGGCGGGGAGCCCTTTCTGCCGCCGGTCCCTATCACACTCTCGCTCGTTTCTGTCCTGCGAGCGGGAGCGCAGCCGGCGGCTCTCTCTCGAGCGCGATCTGGAGCGTCTGTGCCTCGACCTTCTCGACCGTGACGACGAGCGCGAGCGTCTTCGTCTCGGAGATCTACGGGAACGGGCGAAGCGTGTGATGGCAGAATGAGTTATGGTCAATTCGACGCAATCCGCTCCAACTTGGACGTAGGGTTGGTTCAAATCCACAAGAATCTTACTTGGAACCGGATCTTGTTCTTCTGCCGTAGGCTCCGTGTCTGCCTTCTCGATGTGTATAAAGATCCTCCCTTGAGTCCGCCTGTCAGACAACATGCAAAATGACACAGCGAAATGGCGGCTCCATCCATTTTGCGCTATACCTGCGATTGGTAGTTCATCAGCGTAGATTGCTCACTCCTGGAATGGTATCCGGTGGGTAGCATCTGGCGCTCGGCCTCACCCGCCACTCCACCAAACTGAGAAGAATCATCACATGAATTTCAAACAAGTGAATGAGCAGCATCGAGTGGCATAGGCGCAGAAATTGCACCATTTTTTCCCACAGTTCCGGAACATTACCACATCAA
Source organism: Syngnathus acus (assembly GCF_901709675.1). Lineage (NCBI taxonomy): Eukaryota > Metazoa > Chordata > Actinopteri > Syngnathiformes > Syngnathidae > Syngnathus > Syngnathus acus. Next base: position 16,616,386 of record NC_051098.1, on the reverse strand, counting down.
CTATATTGTTTTATAAGCAATGCTTTAGGGCAATTTGACAAAGTTTCAAAGTCTTCCCCATAAAAGAGTCGCTACCTCAAATCCGCCCGGAAATGGATGAGCGGCCTCCATGTTGCGCATCTGACCATGGACGTCGTCTCGTCCGCTGCTACAATTCAACACAGCATGATTGACGTACACACTCAACGCAACAAGTGTGTTTGTTAACATTTACAACGGCATCAGCTGCTGCTATTCTACGATAGGATCCAAAAGGTAACTCACAAACAGCTCGTCGTGTCGTTTGTTGCCACCTTCTCGGGCTCGTCGTCATAGTCAAAGCTGTCGAGCAGTTTCTGAGGAAGCGGAACCACATTTTCAGCTCCAAAAGGTCAAAGCGGGGATACGTGTTGCGAGCGTGCAACTACCTCAGCCAGGGTGCCTCTTTCTTCGCGGTGCATTTGGGACTGGGCCACGTTGACCTGGTGAGCATTTGGCCCGTTTGTATGATTGGCCGCGTAGCTCTTTTCCACCTGCTGCAAGCTGTGAAGCATCCTCTGGAGCTGCGGATAAAAGGACAATGGCGAACAACGGTCGCAGAGCGGCCGGCACGCTTGAAGTTTACACTCACCTCCTGACCGTGCGGGGACTGGAACAGCTGGGCCACCGCGGCTAAGGCGTCAGAATTGGACACTTGTGGCGGAGCTATGTTGAGGGTCGCTGTCGTGGGAGGAGGCTGTGACTCCGTGGGAACTGTTCACACATGCGAAAGACGCCGCACTTAATGCTCAATGCACACTTTAGACAAGGGATGGGAAACTTAACTTCTGGAGGCGGCATTAGTCACCCAATGTTTTATTATTTGTCTTGCAAATCATTCTAATCCCGCAAAAATAGGCCAACTTATATTGCAGTACAAGTCCCAGTGTAAGCACAACTGACATGTGTGCCGTCTAGTGGTAATTTGTGATATTGCAACAAAAAACAAACGGTTATCATCCTTATATTTCCAATGAAAACATGAACTGTCCTTTTCTCGTCTTACTTTCAAGGGACGGCGAGGGTGACGGGACATTTTCAGCCATGTCCATCAGAGGCTGGATGATGTCCATGTCAAACACGCTATTCTTCTGCCACAGGTTCAACACGCGGACAATTTTGTCCTGATACAGACAGAAAAGTTAGTTAGCTTTCAACATTGTGTTGTACCTCCCTCATGGCAGCAAACGCACAAAGAGCAGCTACCTTATCGTCCTCTGAGCAGCTATAAAGATTCTGGAAGGTGTCTGTGAAGTTCTTGGAGAAGCGAGGCCCGAACACGTCCTTGTCCACACCAAACTGGTGACGCGACTGCCGTACGATAGAGTCCACCACATACAAGCCGGGAACTTTGAGCTCGGGTTTACACTGATGAAAAGAAACCAAATTTAAGCGACAAAGCACAAATTCATCCAACTCGTACGACGGTGCAACATACCCTCTTGATGAACTTCTCAACAATCTGGACGACATGCTTGTAGAGCTAGCGAAAATAAAAACCTGGCATCAGTCACTACGAAGAACATAAAATGCGCAAACACACTTCAGGTTTGTTAAAATGGTACAATTTCGAGCAATGGCTGTTTACCTTAATGGCTTTGATGGCGGCCTTGGTAACCGACATCATTTTAGCCCGCGATATGGGAGGCTTCATGTCAAGCATGGAGAACAACTGAGAGGTTGCACACAAAACAAACATTACTTTACCACAAATTCAGCAAAAACCGGAGCCACAAATGTCAAATTTGCAAATAGCAGTGCTAAGTAAAGAGTGACAGCTCTTTTGGATGAGCTCATATTGAATGTCAGGGAGCGGCCATTTTGCCACTTGTTGTCAACTGAAAATGTCATCGCACTCAGCTTGCAAACCATGCCACATGACCAAAGCTAGAAAACAGGTGAAAATAGAAAAGAAATGAACCAAATTTAAAAGCGCTAGCCTACTACTATTGATCTATTAAACCGGGCAGTTGATAAATCATTGGGCCACAATAAATCCATTTCCATGTAAAACAAAGAAATAACTACTAAAACAGTGAGTTAAAACTGCACTTACAAACTTATTTGGCATTGTCATATGCATATGCCAGCTCAGTGGCCTAGTGGTAGAGTGTCCGCCCTGAGACTGGAAGGTTGTGGGTTCAAACCCCGGCCGGGTCATACCAAAGACTATAAAAATGGGACCCATTGCCTCCCTGCTTGGCACTCAGCATTAAGGGTTGGAATTGGGGGGTTAGATCACCAACTGATTCCCGAGCGCGGCATGGCTGCTGCTCACTGCTCCCCTCTCCCCCAGGGGATGGATTAAAATCACACGGGGATGGGTTAAATGCAGAGGACAAATTTCACCACACCCAGGTGTGTGTGTGACGATCATTGGGACTTTAATCTTTAATCTTTAATAACACACATACAAGGGATATGCCCAACAAAAGAATTGCACCACATATTTGAATAAACTAAACTAATAAACTAATAAAATAAATGCAAGGTGTCACACGTACAGCATGCAAGCATAAATTGGAGAACAATGCAAAATTTCAGTTAACAGAGGTTGGCAGTGGACATTCATGTACATTTAAGATGAATTCTAGATTAGTTGTATGTAATCCACTGTGATCTCAAAATTGCACACGTGTAAATGTATACACTAATTTGGAATGTTATTTATTTTCTAATATAGTCGACCGGCTCACTTGGGGTACACTAAAAAAAATGGAGTTGAACGGGGCAAATAAGTAAGACTTCAATTGTTTGGTGGTAACCGCTGCTGGCAGTTAAAAACCTTCGCCAAATGTCAGTTGTACTGCAGAAGGCATCGCGATTAAACAAAAACAGCCATCTTACTACGTTCGCGTCACTTAAAAAACCACACACAACAATGTGGCCTTTGCGAGGTACCCGAGCATCTCAATTAGCAGTTAGCTTAGCACAGAATCCGAAAGGCCTTGCTTAGCATACGAGCAACAACAGGCGCAAACAATTCAGATCAATCGACGATTCAAAGGAATACAAAGCACAACGAAGAAGCGTTTCATTTTCAATCTAGCACATTTGAGCTGAAAACACGACTAGCACTAACGCCGTTCGCTACTGTCGCCCTTTGGACCAGAACACGAGCAAACTTTACCTCCATGTTGAACGCGTTCACCGCTTCCATTCTTCTTGATTTGCCTTTCACAAACCCGATTAGAAGACGAGCTTTTTTTTATTCTTACTACTCGTCACCATGTATGTCGACGCCGATAATAACAACCACGTAACTAAGCAAAAGAAAGATGATAATCGGCCTCTTGAAGGATTACATAGTTTAGCTTAGCTTTAGCCGCATACCGCCTCGATAAACGCGAGCAATGTGACGTCATACACGTCAGCCTTCTTCCTTGACGTCCTTTGGTTGTTGGCAACGAGGCGTTGTTGGGCAACCATTGCCGTGCTGTGGTTGGAGTAGAAATTGCAGTGACTCGACGGGACGTCTTAATTTCATAACTTTCTAATATGCTTGTACGTATTCCTCAGCATTCTATTTCCAAGATAAAGAATAAAACAATATATACAATTCTACCATCGTATGCCTTTTATTCTAAAGATACCTTCATTCATAGTGTAGTCTGGGGAAAAAAATGCCCTTTGTGCTCACAAAAGGATTTGTTTTATTGTCACATGAACCCACATAAATTAAAATTAAAGTGAAGGGAGCATGCGTGCAACCGAGGGAAGGGAGGCCAAGAAAGATAAGATAAAATTAAGTTTGTTTGATCCACCCTGTATAGCAAAAAACAGAAAAATGAAACAATTTAATCTTTTTTTTTTAACACAACTGCAAAACTACACATGGTAGTCACTGGTTAGGACCCCGCCTATTTTGCAACGAGTCAAGGACGACTTTCTGTTGGAACAACACGGCTTGATTACATTCCTTCCAAAAGTTAGCGGGAGCAGCAGCATCCTAAACTGGGATCACCATGGACAACTCGACTAGTGCGCCATTCGACGGATGGGAATATTATTATGACTACGTGGATCCAGTCATTGTGGACCAAAGCAAGTTAAAATACAACAAATGTGAGTCACTTTGCTTGAATATTTCTTTTTTCTTTCTTCTCCTATGACCTAATGCAGCACCGCTTTCAGACTCCATCGTTATCGCATTTTGGATCACTCTGGCTGCCTTTGTGGGGGTCCTCTTCCTCACCTTGAATCTCATGTCAGGCAGTGCCCACTTGCCATGGTGAGTGCAAGTTCAAATGGAACCAACAAACAAAAAAAAAAAAAACTACTGTCTCGTTTTATTGCAGGAGATGTAGACGCAGAAGTCGGAGGAGAAACACATCATCCAGTTTAATATGAACCTACAAGAACAATTACGAGCAAAAAGAAGCAAATAAAATGGCCTCTTCCAAGCTGAAATTGTTTTGGTCCTGAAAAAGTCACATTTGAACATGATCGCTCGCACGCTGCCGCGTAGCGTTCACGTCGTCATGGCTACAAAGTCCTGACAAACGGCGCCGACGGCCGATTTGTGCGCTTTAGTCCGCTTACGCTTGCCTCCGGTCACCATGGCGACGTGAGAAAGGAAGATTTGTGGCGAGTCGGCTCCGCCCCACACGTCGTGGATGTACAGAGACAGCATAGCCAGGCCCGCTTCTAGAAAAGGGAAAAAAGAAAAGCCTCAACAGTGAGGTGATTGGTCAAACGGATCAAAAGTTTCAAATACACTAACCGCATTTGGACTCGTCTCGAGTGTCTTCTGGGCTGCAAGCAGCAACGATCGCTCGATGCGTGTGCGGGAGTTGGCCTCGCCTCTCCAGCAAGCGCATCATAACGTGGGTGAACAAGCGGAAGGTTTCGCCGGTGGGCGTGCGGCAGGCGCGATGGTAGAGGCGAAGCAGGTCTGCCTCGAGGCCGGGGTCGCGCAGAAGCGCGTCCGCCATCTCCTCGTGCGCCGCCGTGACGTTGGCTTCCAGCCAGCGCAAGAAGCTCTCGGTGCGTTGGTCATCGTACGGGTCCTCCGCCAGGCACCTGAGGGACCACTTGGCGAGCAGGTGGCCCGTTTCCACCGCCAGCAGAGCGGAACCCTCCGTGGGATTTTCTTGGCCGAGGCCAAACGCGGGTCGCCAGTGCATAACGATGCTGCAGAGAGTGGACCGGCACTCGGCTAGGACACTCTGCCGTTGTTCTTCTGTCTCGGTGTCCTCTGACAGCTTCTCCTTTTGCGTGAGGGTTAGGGAGCCTTTTGCCCAGTTCTTGTCCTTCACAGAACCTCCTGTATAGATGCCATGAGATGTCATGCCAACTCGTCTAAAGACGGCATTTTGATCAATATTGTGTTTGTGGAACAGGAATGAAAAATGACATCTCAGCTGTTTTCCGAGTTGGGTCACGTAATGTTTGCACGCTGAGCCGTGATTGGTCACGACCTGAGAATTGCACTCACCCAAAAGTTCCTTGACTTTGTGCTTTTCACACAAGTGCTGTATTTGGCCCAGGAGCGCGGCGCGGCCAGACAAGGCGCTCCAGCACTGCAGCAGAGCGAGCGCCTCGGTGGTGGACAGAGGCCGAGCCGGCAGCGTCGTCCACTCGGACCGCTGGCCGGCGCCGAGAGCGCTCGTCCGATGCCGGAGTATGGACGAGAAGGTCTGCAGGAAGGTGGCGAGCTGGGCGGCGTTCACGCCCAACCTGACGGAAAGCGAACGTCAGCGTCCCTGAATGGAGAGGTGCTTCTCACGCCGGCGCCATCTTTACCTCAAGCGGCGGCTGACGCTTAAAGCCACGCATAGGAATTCGTTGATGAGTGTGAGCGGGAGACACTTGACCGTCTCTCGTTCCGACGTCTCGCCGCTGTCGACGGGGTTCTTCTTCTTGCCCAGGTTGGTCAGCCACAATGCGTGGAGCAGATCGATGATGGAGCCGAGTAAATGTTGTCCGAGGTTCCTGTGGGCCGTCGTCAACAATAACGTTATTTGATTTGTTCCTAGGCAAATATAAAATTGCTTAGCGACTGTTATGATCCAAGACGGAGCTAACGACACATTAGCGGCTCACCTTTTTTCAGCCGTGTGTATGAGCCAGGTGAGCAGGCCGCAGCTGTTGCTCAGGTCGTACGCTGCCCTGCTGACACGGGCCGCCTGACACAACACCCTGAAGATCTGCGCCTGGTGGAGCAAGTCTCTCAGTTTGACACTTCAATGCGCGCCGAGTCCGGTCCGGGCTCAAACTACTACCTGAGCGTGTTCGTCGCACAAGGGGCTGCTGCTGAAGCTGAGGAGGCTGCGGAAGATGCCTTGCTGGTTGCATATGTCGTAGCAGTGTTGGTCATTTATCCCTTCCTCCAGCACGCTCAGGATCCACTCTCGCTCAGTCTTGTGCTTGGGGAGAAACAAACAAACAAACAGTCGGTCCACCTTGCCGTGACCCACAAACCAAAATAAGCACATCGAGGTCGAGCGTTGTTTGTGCTTTGAGCGGTTTGGCTGGGCACGTAGCGTACCTCCAGGTCAAAGCTGTAGAAGAGCTTGAAGAACTCGGGCACTCTCCACATGTCCAAACTCCGATGGGACAGCAGGAATCGATTGAGAACCACGTACATGTGGTCCTCTGAGGGAAAGAGGCAACACAGAGGGCAAAGGTCAGTGACAGCAACAATTGTTGTTGTTTTTTTGAAGGTCACCCACCGGGTCTGAGCATCTGCTGAATCACTTTGCTGATGTACATGGTCAAGACAAAGGGGAGCCGCTGATTCTGCGTGCGAATGCCGTTCTTCACAAGGTCCAGCAGGTACAGCAGCTGTTGGCCAGTTCAATTCAGAAAACAGTGCTGTTTTTTTTCTTCGCTTATGAGACCATTTTCTTTTGTACCTGTCTCTTCTCTCTGAAGCGAGCGGCATCCAGGTGCTGGTGGAAGCAGCTCAGCACGTGGTACGCCGCCGCTCGCAATTTGCCGTCGTAGCTGCTCAGAGCCACCAAGGTCAGGCCTAGGGCGTGGCTGGAGACAAACTTGAAGCAGTCCACCACAGACTCTGCCACAGGAGGCACCGCGGTCAACAGGAAAGACGGGCGACGAGAGAAGCCGGGGTGGAATCCGCCCGCTCACCTGGTCGGAGAATGGTGCTGAAGACGGGAAGGAGGAAGCAAGGGTCGTACAAGCCGTCGAGGTCCTTCACGCCTTGGATGTGGAACAGCTGCACTTGATCTGCCTGGAAATGTTCAAAATAAATAAATACAGCAGATGAGGCGCCCATAAATAAAATGACTTATTATTATTATATTTATTCTTTTTTATTCTTATTTTATTATTATTTTTCCCTTCTTGCCAAAACAGATTTGTCATTTACACCAATGCTTGTCAATTTTTTTACACCAAGTACCACCTAAAAGGAAATAAATGTAAAAAATGTGCACACCTGCAGGATAATCGTCCGCCGCTGCGGGAACTGCGCGATGGTTCCGAGCATCTTGTGGGCGTCGAGCAATGCCAAAAGGTCGTTTGGGTGGGTCTGCTTCCACAGAGACGATCCCAAGCTCTTCCTGGTTTTGTGGTGCTCCAAAGCCGCCGGACCCCAAATAACGGACCTGCCGGGAAATTCTCAAATTGTGAGCGTGCACAAGCAATTAGTCAAATGAAGAAATAAAAAGGTGCTCACTCAAATTGGAGAAGACTGACATTATTTTTTTCGTACTCCTGGAGGAGGAGCAGAATTGTCTGATCTGTGTAAAGAACAAACCATTTGACATCATTCCAACATCTTCTTCTTTGATATGATATTTTTTTCCGGCACGTCACTTCTAATTGAAACGTGAACATGACATTACCCGTATCGCTGAGCGTGGCTCCGTACGCTCCCAAAAGTACTAAGAAGTGATTCAGGTTGCACACTTGCGGACATTTCTTCACCAGACAGAGAAGGAGTGACGCCAAGGCCGCTGAAGAGCGACAAAGAAACAAAAAGTCAGAATTGGGAGTTTTGCTTGACTGTGGAGGTATTGCCCCGACCTTTAACCCGACACCTGGCGGCATTGTCGCCATCGTCATTGTTGTCGTCCAACATGGTGGGCAGGAAGAGAGAGTGGCTGCTGGTCATCATGTGGAGGGTAGCTAAGGGGATCAGACCATTTGGGGCGTCGCTCGGGCAGTACATGGCTTCCAAAAGGCTCCTCAGGACGTTGAGGAAATGCTCGTCTCCGTAGCGCCACCTGCAGACCGTCGCCAAGCGATTGGTATTTGGTTGTCAAGAAATGAAAGCATGAATGATGACCGGCTCACTTCAGTCCGTTCTTCACAAACGTCTGCCAGTCAGCCGCGGCGATGTCGTCACTCGATGTCTGCGTAGAAACCAAACGGGTTCAAACTCAAAAGGATGAAATGGTTTCATTCCAACGATCAAGTGAAAGGACGAGGAAACGTGCTCGTCAACTTACGATGAGTCTCTGCAGCCTTTCCAGAACGTCGCGCTCTTGGACGGAGGAGGTTGCGGCCTGATCTTTGGTGTGGCCGTAAGAAGCAATCAGACACTTGATGGCAGACGCGGTGAGGCGCTTCCTCCACGTGACATCTTCTTCGGGACAGGCGGACAGCTTCTCTGCGATGACGTCGACCAGCTGCCATCTGACGGGCAAAAACGCTCTCCGATTAGACATGTTCTGACTCGCGTGCTCAATTAAAACGGACCTTTCAAAGCCGTCGACTTTCTGAAGGGTGTCCGGCAGGTTCTTCATCAGGTCCCCGATGTCTCCGATGTCTGCTGAAAGCTTGATCAGTTCCGCCAGCGCTTCGACCACCGAAGCGGCTTCTGTCGCGTCTCCCAGAGCTGACCGGATCCACTTGGACAAGAGATTTTCCTTCAGGACTTTTAAAACTGCTTGTTGGACTGCAACGATACGGCAAGAAACACGACGTAAGCAAATTTATGATTTTTTCAATAAATCCCGTTTTTTTTTGCTGTTTTAATACAAACCGTTTTTGGGCGCGGCCGGATCCGCTCGCCCCGCCACCAGCAAGTACGTTCTGATGAGCGGCAGAAAGTTTTCCATCAGGTCTGCCATCTTCTCCACGTTACCTGGCTGGAGGCACCACGTCTCAAAGCAGAGGCGCTGCGTGGAGGAGTTGCTCAGCAGCAGCTCGGCGATGGCCAGGGAGTCACCCAGAGGACAGCGGAGGCAGTGCCGCAGAACGTCCGTGTGGACCAGCCGGGCGCTCCCGGGCTCGCCGGACAGCGTGCGGAGCAGGAAGGCCTCCGGTTCCGGGCCGGGGCAGGACAGCAGCAGTGTCCCCAGCCCGCCCAGGTGAGCCCGCGACAAGAAGATGCCGTCGTCCCGATTCTCGGTGAGAACCTGCAGCGTGGCCCGGCCGTAAACGCTCAGCTGCTCTTTTGCGGTGACGAGCTTCTCCTGCGGGAGGAGCAGCAACGCCGACACGGCGTCCCTCACTTTGGAGGGCTCCATGTAGCCGTGCAAGGACAGGAAGGCCCGGAACGCTCTGGATTGCGTCTCGGGAGTCCGGGAAGTGGTGTCCAGCAGCTCCCTGCTCACGGCGTTCTGGATGGCGTCGGCGTAGGGCGCCATGAGCTCCGTGTGACCCAGCTCGCGTAGGGTGGGTGCGCTCATCGTCAACAGGGCGGTGATGTCGTTGCTCAGCTGAGCGCACATGCGCTTGAGTCGCACAGGGTTCAAAGAGTGCGGGGGCAGGCTGGCCCGTTCCGGAGACAGGTACCACTGCTCCATGTAGGGATGCTTGAAGATGGCGCTCAGGGCTGAGAGAAGCGTCTTAAAAACAACACACGAGGAGCCTTTTATAGCATTTTCTTTCAAATTGCACCTTTTCCCAGACCTCGTGGCTCCTGACCATCTTTTTGTCTGCCTCCGCAGTGTTGGAGCAGTCCGTGTCCAGGAAGAGGTCCGATCCATCTTGCGTGTTCTTCTCAGCGGGCTGAGGCTCCGAGGGTACCTCCCAGCTTTGTAGCTTAAACACCAGATCTTGGAGTATTTGCATCAAGCTCTTCAAAATGGCCAAGCCGCTGTTTTTGGAAAACTGTGCGAAAGCGAAGCAAAATTCTCAACGTCGAGTGAGCGCGACTTTGAAGATTTTGGAGCGACTGCTCTTACCGTGTTAAGGTTGTCCACTGCCGATTTGATGTAGAGTAGAATCTGCTTGACAGAAAGCGGATAGTCGGCGAGCGACATGGAACCTATGGCGACCTCCGCCTTTGTCCCGAAGTTGTCCTCCGCCACGGAACTCAGGCCGTCCAGGTACGCGGCTCTCATTAGAGCGTTGAAGCTCGTTTTGCCGGGTTGATATGGTGACAATTTAAACTGCCAGAAGAAAAAAACATTTCATGGTCACTTCATTTGGACAAAAAGACAGAAGAAGCAACATCAAATTGGTTTTATCTTGAGTCCCATTCTTTACTTTACATGACAAGATGATCTCGGGCAAACTGACCAGCTGGACCGGACACGGTGGCGGCGGCAGCCACTTGGAGTAATAGCGGTGAAGCTCCACCACCGAGATGTGCGGCTCAGAAGAGGACACCGACGCCAGCTCTTTGTCGTACTGCAGCAGACCCAAGCACAGCGGAAGCGGGTCGCGCTGGCTGTGCAGGACGTGACAGAGCACGGCCGACAGGTACTCAAACACGCCCCCTACAGGAGGGAACGCGTTATCAGTAGGTCTTTCTTTCACAAGGAATTGTCGACGAAAGGAAGAAGTCGTCACCTTTGTCTGGAGTGAGTTTGTTGCGGGCCTCCAGGGCGGCGGGAACGGCCACGCTGAAGGGAAAGGTCTGAACCACGAGGTCCTCGCTCAGAGGTGGCCCAAATTCGTCCGTGTCGCCTTCGCTGCCCTCCATGATGACGTCCAGCATGTCCAGGACATCTGGCGGGAGCGGAGGAGATATGAACAAAATTGCGACAACATCAAGTGACAAATCTCCTCAAAAGGTGAAGAGGCTCACCGTCGATGTGCGACACGCACACGCTGGCGCCGTCTCCCTCCCGGCTGCTGGAGTTGGCCTGCTGCTCGGCCGCCTCCTGCACCAGGCTGGCCACTTTATCCGTGTACAAGTGCGAATGGCACACCAGCTTGACAAACACCTACAAAGAAAAAAAGAAATCATCGTTGAGTCCCTCGAAAGTTTAGCGAGTGTCCTTGATCGCTCGCTCACTCTCTCCAAGAACTGGATGACCGGCTCTTGTTGGCCGGGTTCTACTTTGTCCAGCTGGTCCAACCAGAGTTCAAGTTCAGCCCAAGTGTACTCAAACACGCCGCTGTCCTTCAACACCTAAACATCACACAAGAGCGGTGAGTTAGCCGCAGCTTCTGGTACACATCTTAATCAGGCTCCTTACTTTCAAAAGCAGCATCCGAGTGGAGGTCTTCAGTTGGCCGGAGCGGCTGCCGACAAACATCTTGAGGAGCAGATAGAGCACAGACTTCTCGTCGGTATCTGCAGCTTCCTGCGGAAAGCCAAAGATTTGGGAGAAATGCATACAAATGTTTTTCACAATCTTCTTACCTGTAGACGGAACCACGAGAACTTGCTTGCGGGAAGGTCCAAGGCCAGCTGTAGTATCTGATGCTGCAAGATGGGGGCCACCCCCTCGTTCACACCTCCCTCCGACACGATGCCTTGAAAACAACGGGAAGCGTCGCCGCGGCTCCCACGAACGTTTTCAAAGCACTTTCTTACCTTTGAGGAGCTTGCTGAAGTCAAACTTGCACTGAGTAACCAAGTGCGGCACAACTTTTTGGTAGAGACACACCACCTTCAGGATGAGCGCTTTGAGCAGGACGAGCTCGGGTGTGTGGCCATCTGCAATCAAGTCAACTCGATTGCTCTCTGCTCTGGTAAAAGTCGTTCTTTGCAAGTGTACCTAATAAAGTGTCCGTGTCCTCTTTGGCATGGGCTTCCTTGCTTTTCGTACTTCCGTCATCTTTGTCCTTCTTGCCGAGCGACTGCCAGTTTGAAACCACGCTCGTCATATCTGGCAAAATCTGGCAAAAGAAGATGACTTTAAAAAGAAGAAGAAGCCGAAGCTTGATTTCAGGCTTTGGAAGCGAGCGTGGACGGACTCGCGTTCACCTTGCAAAGCATCTCCCGGTACTGCTGCGCCAGCTCGGCCACGGTGTGCGCCGCGTACACGTCCGAGCGGTGCTCCGTGAGGAACTCCAAGTTCTTGTTGGCTTTATTCAAGATGAAGATCATCATGTTGAAGGTGGTGATCTGCATCGCTGTGTTGGGAAACTATCGGCAAAGGAGACGAGCGGTTTAGTGATTCTCGGTTAGCGCCCTCTAGTGGTGTGTCTGTGCTATGCGGCAACCCCCCCAAAAAAAGTTCTTTAATTGTATTTCAAATATCTTATAATTGCAAGACTAACTTTTAGCCAGGGTTTAGTTTTGCAACATTGGGACGCTTACATGGAGGCCCTGCGTGAAGAAGGCCTTGTTGCAGACGGGAGGCAGCGAGACCACCGTGATCATGGCGAGCAAGCGAGGGAGAGGAATCAGCTCGCCGCTCGCAAACACAACATCGATATCCGGCTGGGCCTCGTAAATCTGCCGCAAAAGGCGCAACCGTTACAAGCGCTGTACGGTACAGGCCATGGGATTTTATTTTCACCTTCTTGAGCAGCCCGACATTGCCCTGCCAGGCACTTTTGAGGCGGGGCGAGTACGAGTACTGCGTCTCTTTGAAGTAGCGCGCCAGGAGGTCCGGACTGGCTTGGAGTGTGCGGACCACCAGCTGGGCCACCAGCTCATCCTCCGTGGCTTGCTTCAGGCCCACCAGGAACTGAAGCAGCACGATGTTGCCGACTCTGCGGGGAAAGACGAGGCGGTTGCAGACGGCGCCTTCTGTCTCCGTGCGGATTGGCCAAACGGACGACTTACCTGCCCGCCGTGCCAAAGCTGGCATCGTGGAAGCTGATGCCGTACTTTCGGGAGCAGCACAAGTCCAGAAGGAAACTGTGAGCCATCTCCCGCACCAGCGATATCCCGGCATTCTGAGAGTCCTCCTCCATCTTTTAGCGCCAAGAAATCGTGTATATGAATAGCATTAAAGTCAAAAGTGGGGGGCTGCTGGGACAGAGCAAGAGATTGGGACAAGATAAAAACTCACATCCTCCTCATTGGCGGTGGCGTCCACAATCCCGTTCCATTTATACAGCGAGGCGATGTTGGCCAAGAGTGCGGCTGTGAAAAAGCGCACCTTTTGCGTTTTGCTGATGGCCTTGTTTAACACCACCTGCGATGAGACAAAACATCGTCATAAACGTCATATTCATATTCGTACGTGAAAAAAAAAAAAAAAAGCATCGACTCACTCTGGTCTTCAGCGTGGACAAGATGAGATTGACGATGGACATCCTGTCCTCCTTCAGCCCCGTGCTCAGAATCTCAGGCAGAAGCTCTGCCGCAACACATGAACACGTTAGCAGCACGGCGAAGAAAGTTGCTGGGTGATGGGATCGTGATTACCTTTGACCTCTAGAATCAGTCCAACTGTTGCGTTGTCCCCTGACACCAAAAAGGAGAGGGCAAATTGGATGAAGGCCATGCGGACGTCGGGTCTTCCCTGGGAAAAGAAGAGCAGAAGATGTTGGATTGATTGGAGTGTCTTTTCTTTGCCCGTTATCAAATGGCTTTGGAGTCTTCTCACAGTTTTATCTTTCCTTTTGGCCAGGCCAGCGAGGGACTTGTGCATGTAAATGTGACTCAAGATTTCTCTGGCAGCTTCAGGCCCTTGAGATACGGAAGCAGACAGGAGGCTCAGGCACTGACGAACCAATCTGTCAGGGGGGAAAAATAATATCATGGAATGAAAGCCGTTTCTGCATTCATGCAGTTGCGCTAAGGCGACAGACCTGTTGTTTGTTGAATAAAAGCCGCTTTGAATCAGCTTCATGTGAGCAGAAATGATCTTTTTCACAATGGCGTTGCCCACCATGTTGAAGTGGGACAGGTCACTGGCGGTTCTCAAAAGAATCATCTCCAGACTCTCAAAGATCAGCACCATCTGAACAGCAAAGCTCCAATGATGACATGTTCATTTTAGGACAAAATGGGATATGAAAATCGAGTCACCTCTTTCTCGGTTTGTTTCTCTCCTTCCAGCAGTTTGAATATTTCTGCGCAATCCATGGAGATTTTAATGTAACCTTCAACCACATCGTACAACTCGGATGATGGAAGCTTCTTGGCGGTTGCTATGAACGTTTCAAGTCCTGGAGGTGACCACAGATCAAATTTAATTTCGTGGCACACTTGTGAATAATAACAAGGCATTGATATTCATTTGCGGATTGATTTAAAGACTTACCTTTCAAGGCTGTGGTGGGATCTCTCAGCATGCTTTTAAAATGAGTCCCGTTGAACTCAATCATTTTTTCTTTCTTGGCCGCCGTGTCAGGCTCCAACGCGTGCTCACTTTTACGCTTTTGGCCCATTTTAAAATGTCGACACAACCAAACTCGTGTTAAATAAACTCTGATTCAAGTATCATCGTAGTAGAACTTCCATCCACGTTGCGGTGTAAACAGAGACAACTCGTCCGACACAACTGTCACTCGGTAGGAAACACTCAGTGATTTCACAAACGTTCCGCATAGTGGCCTATGCGCCTAGAATATTTTAGACGCCGAGAGGAGATTATATTATTATCATTATTACTATTATTATTATTATTATTCATGCTTGCTACAGCTGCTTGCAATTCATGCCTGCGACCGCCAAGAGTCACTTTTTCTCACCGAACCAAGTTTGAGATTGCAATGTCAACGGTAAATTTTGACGGTGAGGCTTTGCGTCTGGAATTTGCTATTGGTTGTTCCTCCCGATTCGAGCGAGTTACAGCCCGCAGCTGTGCATGCTATAAAAACACATCTGCCCGTGGCGCGCAAACCAACGCACAAGGCCCGTTTCGGGGTGAAAGCCAGACGAGAGAAAATGTATTCATGCTGCACATTAAAGCAAATACATTTCACATCTCGACCCCGGAGCAAAGAACTGCTGAAAATAAGGAAAACGTTACGAATGATAACAAATAGGGAGTTGCCTCGAAGGCACATCAGATTGAAATGTGCAAATATTTGCAGAAGATTACAACGGCATTAATCACAAGCTTGTTTATGATGTCAAAGTCATTAACATTTAGAAACAGAACTCCCAAACTCCCTGATGTGGAGCTGGCAGGTTTTCCACTCTCTTTTTATTAAAGACTCACGATAGCTGGCGGGAAGTAACGATAAGTAGTCATATTTTATCTCCTGATCTCGTCATGTAGATTGTTCACGTCTCTGTACTTTACTTGAACGTTTCTTTTAACCTGAACCAGAGAAAAAAAATGTCCAACTAGGGCCTTATTTGGACTTTTTGAGGATTCATTATCTTGAGAAGTTTACTTCCTGGTTTTCGGCCATCAGTGATTCACAAAAGCTTTCACCGTTCTATTGTCGAACGATAATGGACTCGCAAATCGCCTACTCTTGTTTCCTGGGGAAATGTTCCAAGTTGAACTGGGCTGCATGGCATCATCTGCTTATCTGTTATTGACGTTCTTTCGCAGGAAGGGAAAGAGGAGCGGCAGCTACAGGCTGCCCTTTTCTGCACCATAAGTGCTGTGTTTATTTTTAATGCTCTGGACCTCCTCTTCCCAAAATACTATCATGCCTCTCCAACATAATGGCTAGTCCAAAAAAATGACAGCACGGCTACGCATTAGACGGCATTAGACATCTTCTTCTCGTGCACATATGGGCCGCTGGCCTTTATTTTGGGCAAACGGATCAAAGTCACGAGGGTACCCCGTATATCAAGATGATGTGTTTAGCGCTTCCATTACAATGTAAGCGGCCCAGCTCGGTCTGGCTCGCTCGGAGATAGCCGGGCGGCTTCCAAGAGCCTTTTTTCTTCCCCGCATCTGAAGCCACTTTTGGCGCACCGCAGGTTCCTCCGCCAGGCTCGCCGAGCTTCCGTCGGGCCCTCGCCGAGCCTGGCGGGCCCTCGGCGCACGGGATCAATCGTCATCCCGCCAGACGCCGGCTGGGGCCCTATCTATCGGCAACATCTGCGAGCGGTTGGCTGCAGCTGCCGGCGGCCCCGCCCCTCCCTCCGCGCGTCGGAGAAACGGGGGCCAGACGCGTCTCACGTAAGGTGCAGATGTTCTGGAAGCCCGATCCAGTTTCAAATCGGGTGCGCCACGGGGCTTGCGGCTTGTCGCTATTTCGAGCGCTGATTGAAAACATTGCCAAACACTTTGGGGCAATGCTGTAAAAATGTTGTTTTTTGGTAGCCACTGTGTCGGGTGACAAGTTGTCATGCAATTCCATGTTCGTTGAATTTCGATCCTGGTTCATTGCTCCTCAAAAGCTTCACGGGAAGGTTGATGCAGCTGAAATGCATTTTTGTTCCCAATTGAATGGCCGCAATCACAATTTGCACAAACGGAACATGTAATTCAGCCATTCTTCGCATACCACTGGACATTTATTTTTATGAATGGGGGAGTAGCGCTAGCGCATAGCGGTGCCGGGCTGACATTTCGCTATATCGTTTTCTGTTCTTGTCGGAAACAGCGTGAGTAGATCTTATGGTTGAGAGAAAGAGAAGAAATTGCATCAAGCAGGCCCCGGCACCTCCGGAGCGAGGCCTCGCCGTGCTGCACGTAACGTTGATGTCAATTCCAGAGAGGAGATGCTCAGCAGAGGAGCTTCCTGCCTGGCAGCCTCCCTGCGGCGATTAGAGAAGCACCAAAACGACACTGTGTTATTCTTCCCCTCTTCCTGTGCGCCATGAAAACAAGATGGCTGGAAGAGCACCCCGCGACTCGGGAAGAGTCGTTTGGTGGCGCGGCCTCGCCGTGACCTCTTTCCTCCTCTCGCTCTTCCTTCATGAATGAGGTTGTCTCGCTCGGTGAATCAAAGCCAGGCCTTGTGTTTCTGTTGGCTCCGTGCGCACGGCTTCCTCCGACTCCTCGACTCGCATCTCGGCAGGAGGAGTTAAGGGAGGTCTCGTAGGAAGTTAGGGGATGTGATGATGCAGTCCAACCCAGCGGCGCCTGGAAAGCCGACTTTAAACCGATGAAGATGATGATGATGATGATGATGCCCTCCACTGACTGCGCTGTTCATCTGTAGCACCGGTGTCAAACCCAAGGCCCGGGGGCCAGATACGGCCCGCCGCATCTTTTTATGTGGCCCGCCAAGACAAATCAAATTCTAACATTGCAAATTGTCTTCACTTTTAAAAAAATATTGCTCGCATTTTTTTACCATTCATCTTTTTTCATCATTTTTTTACTTGTTTCACATTTGAAAACTAGTTATCCATCAATTTGTTGTGTAGTCTATACTGCATATAGTATGAGGCGTTTGTACATTTCCCTTTTTTTAAGATGAAAAAAACCCCACCACCAGTTTAAAAGTGAAATATTAACTCAAATGTACTTTTTAGTGGCTTGCAAGTTTGAGTTTACACATTTACACGTTTTTGGTGAGTTGCCCATTTAAGAAACGATGTCTGCATAACTTTTAGACCCGACTGTGACATCACAGTCGGCCTATTCATTTTGATGGACGTAAAAAAGTTTTTACCATTAGTGACGGCGACACCGTACGTATCGCAACTGGGTGTAAATGGTCTTTTTCAAGTTATCTTTTCCACACAGAGATTAGAGGAAAAAGAGTTTTCTGGCCAGGATTAAGACTCGGAGGCTACAAAGCCGCTGTTAGATCTGGCTCCCAATCATTGTCTCACTTCCACGTTCCGCTCTCTCTCTCTCTCTCTCTCTCTCTCTCTCTCTCTCTCTCTCTCTCTCTCTCTCTCTCTCTCTCTCTCTCTCTCTCTCTCTCTCTCTCTCTCTCTCTCTCTCTCTCTCTCCACTCCACGCCGCCGTCTTGTATCCTCCCTTTGCACTTTGATCACAGCACAACTTTATCTGGGCCGTCAGCCGGGCCGTTAGTTACCACGAGCGAACTGGCTCGAGGCTTTCGAAGGCATGAGTCACACGGCGACTCCTCCAAACCTCAACCGGCCATCAAAGGTTGGAAAAAAAAGGGGAGGAAAGGCCATGTGGTCGGTCGCCAGGCAACAAATTCATTGACCTCACTTGTGATTAAAATCATTGCACGTGAGAGCTCTGCGCTAGTTTTAGTTGCGGCCTTGCTAGCCGTTTAATAAAAGGAGCGAGCGGCTGATTATAACGTTTGCGCATGCGGTGCGTATGAGCAACGCTGAGCAACGCTGAGCCATGAGACGTTGATGTGAGGTCCAATTTATTCCGCATCACCTCGGAAAAGTCCACATCCTCCCTCGGCCGGAAGAGTGGCGCGGTCTGGTGTGTTGCTGCTGCTGCTGCTGCTGCTGCTGCTTGACCGAAGGCCGTTTCACAAAGCGTTGAAAAGGTATCAAAAGCAGAAACCTTTATTTTAGCTGGGAAACCTTTCAAAATCGCTGCTGATCAAGTCAAGTCGGTAATAATTCAAGGGTGGTGATCAAAACTTCAACTGTGTTTGGCTGCCTTGCGTCTTGTCAATAATAAGAGCCGCAGCCGCAGCAGCAGCAGCTTCCGCATCCTCGACGAGATGTATAAATATTTTAATTACCGGTTATGAATAAAGAAAAAAAAAAGAAAGAAAAATCACCCCATAAATCTTTCCGTTTTGCTGTTTTGATGTGTGGTTGGAGCCGGGAATCAAAGGGCTTCTTTTTTGGTTGCATCTGCATAAGGAAGCGTTTAGCATTGCTAACAATGCGTTTGGTGCTTCTGCTAGTTACGGCTGCAAAAACTGAACTGAAGTTTTTTTTCCCAACTCTCGTTGACATAGCGCATGGTGGAAATGCACTTAATTGCAAAAGTCCCGTAAAAAAAAAAAAAACGCAATTAGCAAATCCATGACTAATGGTTTCAATCAATATTTGGTGCATTCATTTTGGTTCTTTGTTTTTCACTTTCGCATGTGAAAATCACTTTGACAAATTTGGCTCAACTTTAAAGGTAGAAAAATATCACACAATGTTTGCAAGAGTGGAAACAGATGCTCTATTCTGCATTCTTTCTTGGATTTGCACCAAAACCGGTCGTTGCTAGCCTCCAACACATTCAGTGCTAATTAACGAGCGCAAAAATGCGGCAAAAATCCTTCCAAAATGAAAAGCTGTTTTGCAAACACCACGACGGGCTACTACAACTCATCATTGAGAATTTTGCAGCCTTTTCGACACTTTTTATTCCCCATCTGGGTCTCGTTTAGAAGACGGAACAAATGTTTACTTAGATTTTCTTTTGTCTGCATGCCGGTTATGATTGAGTGACGCCAATCCTTTTAGGTCCCCACTGCCGTAAATATAGCAATATATTTTCCATGTTGATAGAAGGGTGTGGGTCGTGTACGTTTCCGGTGAGGGGAGCTTTGGGCCTGCCAAAGAAAATCTTCTCGCAGCAACTCATTCATTGTGAACAAAAAAGGCTTCTTTCAGTTGATCCCGCCCGCCACTGCGCTCCACCATGGTCTCGTTGGAAACGAAGAAACCTTCGAGACAACCGCCGAGCGGCCTTCGAACCACCGGAGTCATTAGCAACCTGTTCGTCATCGTCAGTGCGTCATTAAGTCAAGTCAAGCCGGTGCGTCGTGCTTATTTTAAATGACAGTTTGTCAGCTCTATTTAAGGACCGTCTGTAAAAAGCTGCCAAAGGGATTTATGCGGAGCAGATATTCATCGAGCCCGTAAATTATCGGCTAGCGCACATATGGTAAGACGGTTTGAGCAGACTGTTGCTTTCTCAAGAGCCGCCGCTTTTGTGAAAGGATGAAAGGTCTTCTCCTCTCTCGGCCTTTGTTGCGTCCTCTCCCAGGAAACATTGTTGCGGCTGCACATTCCACAGCGTGGCTCTCAATGCGGCGCATTCCTTCTCCTTTTTGGGGGCCGCACAATGCATTCCTGGAGAGATCTCCATCAGAATCACTTGGACATTCCTGACAATGTGTGAGGAATTCCGTCCCGCGGTGAGAACGACGTGGCGGGATGCCGTGATTGATTGTGTGTTAATTAGAGAGATTTGGAGGTGTCATTGTTGAGAGCCAGAGCCCCAAACTGGCTTCTTCAAGAACATGTCGAAGTTTGGCTCTTGTCTTTTCCATTTTATGGCATTATTTTAATGACCGAAAAGGACAAAAGGCTTTTTTTCCTGGCTCACTGTCCAGTTCGTAAGGTAACGAGGCAGTCGAGGTGAAAGTCAGTCACAACTGCAAATGTTGAAATGGAGTCATTGCAACTTGGACTTGAATCTGTTTTGATGACTTGACTTGCCAGAAACTAAAACACTTAAATTGATCTAATCTTGGAAGTGAAAGACTTGGGCCTTTGACTTGACTGATGACGACTTGACAGATTAATTGCTGTTTATTTTAAACGTTTGGTTTGGAATTGAACTCTATTGATATGTTGCAAATGGCAGGATTGGAAGATGAGCCCGTCAATCAGTCAAAGCCGTCGCCGCGACTCTCGTCGCAATCCGGCTAGCAAGGCTCAAAGCTGGCCAACATTTCTCCTCAACTTTGAGATATCTTGATCACAGACAAAAGTAAATAAACACCCAGATATGAGCAGAGGCTATAAAGACATAAAATTAATCAAACAGTGATGACAAGTTACGTTATGACAGAAGCGGAAATGAATGAGTCGCTCTCAGACTGAACGTGACACAACAACAATGTGGATTTAGGCGTCCGACCATCTGCCTGCTGGAGATTTATAAGGGCAATTTCTGGTGTCTTGGCAGGAGTGACACTAAACAGGAATGTTTAAAAGCTCTTCTAAATCACCATGACAAAGCAGCAAAGTTTGCCACCAAACAAGAAGCACCTGTTTTTGCGAAGGCATCGGCGCAGGACACCTCGCAAACCTTGCGGGAGAACACAGATGGGCTCAAAAGCCTCCGATATTCTCACAACAGCTCCAATTTCCTCAGGAAACGGAGCACGGGTGCCTCTGCTTTGTGTTTTGCCTCAGTCGGAGTCCACATTAGACCCCTGCTGACAGAAAGACCGCCCCCCCCCCCCCAGGCCCTAAAACCAAACTGCAGCTTTTATGCCCATCCACCTGGAAAACCAAACTAACGAGGAGCATTCAAATTATAACTTGGACGACGAGCTCAAGCAGAGCAGCATTCTGTAAAGAAAGGAAAACAAATATAGGAAACCAATTCCAAGAGATGTGAAGTTTTATTGGTTCGAAATATCAAGTCCTGGCTGAAGCCTTTAGATTGCACAGAAATGCTCAAATGTGATCCAAATTTAAGACGCAAATTGCCGAGCAAAATTCCTGCCTAAAATTGATCGTCTGCTATCTGCTCGCTTTTAATTGGAGCTCATTTGGAAGAATTTACGCCAAGGACTTGAGGCCTGGAATTTACAGCAAAATCCAGCTCCAATGCTGATTCACTTTTCCATGTGTGCTGTTCTGATACATCTGTCATGTCAAAGTTGTGTTGGGGCTCATTGTAGGAGTTGACCGACCAACCTTGGAGTTGGCCCAAAATGGCTCCTTGAGATGTTTTTGTCCTCCACCACATTTCTTGCAACTGGCTGAAAGTCACAACTGAACTTAGCGGCACTTGAATCATTGCAGACGTACTTAATGCATCGCGTCCTAATCTTGTGGCTAATAAGTCTTTAAACTCAAAGTATCACTTTGGAACAACTTTCTTAATATTTCATACAAATTTACGACGTGTCAGCACGTCGTCGCCGTGAAGCTTTCTTTTATGGCTTTAAAAAACCATTCTAGACAGAGCAGAAAACATCAGGAATGATTGCCGTCTGCAGGATATTTGACCATCCGTCTGGAGGCGACGCTAATGACTTCCACCCCAAATATAAATCCCGAACCAAAAGACGAGCGATCAACCAAAGACGCGGGGAAAACAAAAACATCATCCATCATCTCTGCAATTAATTTCAAGAAAGATTTGTGTGATCAGTGTCATCTTTCATTAAGCATAAACAACACAAACAAGACGACAATGTGAAATGAATTGGTGGCGTGGCGTGGGCCTTGCCAGTGTGCTCTGTCACAATCAAGACTTGGAACGGGGAACATATCATATTTGATGAGAAAGTGGGTCATGTTAAAAAGCTTCAGCCCAAACTTTTAAGCACGCTGGAAACGACCCGTGTCACATCATTGCATTCTTCTCCTCCCGTGACTTCTTTTGATTCAACAAATGTTTTATACATTAGGAAACATGAAAAAGAAACAGCACTCATCGAGCGGCTAGGCTGCACTATGTCAGCTCAGCAGAACCTCGCCATTGTTCACATTGAGAAACGCAAAGCGAGCGACACCTTCCCTAATGAAATGTCGTCAGCTTGACAGCAGGGTCGCTGACACAGCTCGGTGACATTAGAAGGAATTCAAGGCTGCTCGGGGTGATAACCTCAAGGGAAAAGAAAGCACAATGTGAGTGATAGATCTTGGTTTCATCAATTGCTCTTGTACTCGAAAGCGAAGGATGAGCCTCGGTGGGAAATGCTGTATTCAAGCGAAGCCACTCGATATTTGATGACTCACGCGAAGGAACATTTATTTCATATAAAGTGTAGAATGCCTCCTCGAGCAGAGCTGAAAGCGAAATGTGAAGTACTTTTGCGCCGACTGACCAAACTAAATTGACGTTTCTACTGGAAGTGATGGTCTCCCATGGTGCAGTTCCACTGCAAAAAGCAGGGGGGCAGCAGAGTGCAGGATTCAACTCCCCCCACCTCCTTGTGGCCGCTGCAAGGTGAAGAAGGAGGAGGAGGAGGAGGCTGCCAGCCTGCACTCCACTCCACTCCAGTCATGTGTTGAAGATATCACATTTAGGAGAGAGGAAGCGGCTGGAACACCACTCGGATTCTCGCAAGCACTTCGTCTTTACGGGCCAGGCAGCCATTCCATACCACCACTGGATGCAGATCGGGGAAGGAAGGAAGGAAGGAAGGAAGCACCTAATGAGGAAGTTTTTCCCAAGTTTGCAAGTGCACAAACTTTGTGTTGTGCACCGGTGACCTCTCGTGAAGATGGATGCGACTCTCACTTTCTTTTTGCTTTTCACTGGGAAGCATTGAAAGGAGTTTTCAAAAGTATTGTTGTTGTTGATGTTGGACGACTTCAATCTCGCCACCTGACAAGAAACCCATGAATGTAAGTAGCCACCTCGCAATATCTTGACGCGTAACTTTTTTTTTTTTTTTTCTTTTTAAATGAATGAATGGACGTACAAGTTGCTCGGCGACATGCCAGTACAGTGTGAGGTGTTCCCAATATGTTGCTTTCTGGTCGTCATCACTGAGCTTCAGAAATGATGCTCACTTAATTAATGAGGATAGCATCTTGATGCGTGCAAAACAGCTTATCATTTTTTTCCCGTGTAGACGCAAACAATTTTTGGTTTATTTGCAGCTCTGGTAAGAAATAAATATTTGATCATTACTCATTTTCTGCACAAAAAAAAAAAAAAAAGCTCTAATTGCAGTATTTGCGCAGTATTGGGAATTTGGGAGTTTTGTACATGAGAAAAAAACGCTAATGCTTGTTTTACTCACATAAACAAAACTTGCAAGTAGCAAAGTAATGTCTTGTGTGCAGTCAAAAATACAATCCACTATATTAAATCACATTTTCTGAGTGTGACTTGTAAATGGCAAAGCATCATGTACAGTCATACTAACAAAATGTAGAACAAAAAGCAAACGTTTTTTTTTGCATATATGACTTTATAATCAGTTTCCACAGCAGTTGAAGTTTGCGAGCGCACTCCCCCGATGATGCCTCCCTCACTCTGTACTGTAAATAAGCCAGCCCTGCAGGGGTTGCTTTAGTCGTGCACACTTTGCTTTTGTATTGCCTTTGATGTAACTGTCGTGCTTCCATTGCACGAGCCATTTGCTTGCAACAGATCCATCCGTACGTCGGATGTTCTCAATGAGCCGAATCGGCAAAATAATCATTAAGGCTGCCAGCGTCATGAATGATGACCCGGTCCATCCAGGCTTCCAAGAGACTAACGCATGGTTTTGAAATGTTTGAGCTTCGAACCTTTTGACTGTGAGGCAAACGTGATGCTGCCCGACATTGAAGGTAAAAGTTCTCAAACAGACTTTTAATTAAATAATGAATGATAATAAAAAACAAATACTACTCAGCGTTATTGATCATAATATTCCCAGAAGTGTGTGTGTGGGGAAACCCCCCCCCAAAAAAACGGATTATGTCATAAGCAAGGCGCCATTCTTTCACCCTCACTGCCCTTGCAGCCCGACACAGCTGCCGATACACAACCCTGCATGGGATTAAAATAATGACATGTGGATCATTTTTGGACGGCCTTATCCACGCCACCCAGGAGGGCTCCTCCTCTCAGACTCCAAGTGGTTGCATTTAAAAAGCAAAAAAAGCCCTACTAAATCATTCCCCTGCATTGTGGTCCTGGGAAATCTGGCAATCTTTTGAGGCTGTCTTGACTAAAGGCTTGAGGCTTGGACAATTTGTTTAATGTAGCTCATCGTGTCTTTCATCATTTATCATCCATTGTTTGCTCATCATTTTCTCTTGTATTTATTTCGACGACTTTGATTCCAATTACTAAATGTCACGACACACAGGCGTCACGCTGAGCCAGACAGCGAGTGCGACGTTGGACACAATTAACCCCCCCGTTAGCCTTTTTATTCCATTTCAAACGGGAGCCCATGCTGCGAGGGCGTGCGGGAAACACAACGGCGTCACTTATTAAATACAAACATATGCCCGCCTGCTGCCATGCCTTCGGGAAACGGTGAATCCCGGATCAATTCTGAGGCCGTATCCAAACATCCCCCGACACACACGTGTCGCCGACACCTGACACCGCGTGTTGTGGATGATGCCACTGAGGTGTGTGTTGCTGCACAAATGCGTCACACACAGTCTCACTCTCGCCATAGGAAGAATTGAAATAAACGCCAGTCTGGCTATCACGCAAGTTAGCTAGCTATCTTAAAAAACAAAAACAAACCTACTATAGTTTGTTCTATGTATCCATCTCGCATTCTTGGTGGCCAGCTAGCTTTCGAGCTAATGTGTTGTAAACGCAACACCCTAGCCATCTATTGCGCTAGTTAGCTAACTTGCTGAGCTATCCTAGCTATAGCCTAGCTACTAGCTAGCCTAAAACCCTCAAAAACAATTCTGATTTGCCGATTGTCTTGCTCGCTGGACCATGGGATGATTCGTGGCGCTTTTTTCATTCGTGTCACTAATCTTGTGATGAGTTTTCAAATGTGATTTGAAGCCTTTCTAGTTGTTTTGGCTGGACGCTCATCATCTCCACGTTCATCTGTCACATGTGTTTGTGGTTTCCATTCTGGCTCCACCGAGCCTGGTCCAGGCTGGCAAGGCCTCTGACCACAAGCTAACTGGACTGGTGACATGAAGTCGGAGGCTGTAGTTACGTAGTGGACCGCAGTTGTAGAGAAGACCTCCACCCCCCTCACACACACACACACACACACACGCTATCCCCTCCAGGTTTGCTGGTTGCTTTAATGAAAGTTGTGCAAGTATGCAGCCGTGCTTAAGTTTGGAAAGTCATTGATTTATTGGAAAGATGTCAAGTTTGACAAATAGGTCGAGAGGAGTAATTAAGTCACATTTGTGCATAATTGTGAAGTCAAGTTTCAAGCTGATCCTGATCGAGTCATTGTGGCCAAAATTAAAGCCAAGTTGAGTCTGCAGGAAATCAAATCATTACTTGGGTGAAGCTTGCGGAAGGTGGCAACAGAGCTGATGTTTTTTTTTTTTCCCCCTATTGTGAGCGACGCCAAAAGTAAAGATGTGCTTGTCATGTTCCTATGGCGCAAGAAGACAAATTGCACTTCTGCAAGCGGCAGGAATAAAAGAGCAAATGTATTTTTTTATGTATTGTGATGTATCAAGATGGAAGATGTGCGCAGTCAGCAGAAAGTGTGCGCTGCTAGAGTGGAGCAGATGTTTTGATTCTGCTTGTAAGTCCTTGAAACCTGCATGCGTTCACTCTCCGGGCTTCTAAGTCGTCACAGGCAAAGAAAACGAGTGCGAGGTAAAAGCCTCAAAAGGAATTGACTTACTATCGCTCTCACATGCTAGCTAGCTTAGCCACACAACAAAAGTTTGCAGAACTTCTCTAACGTCTTTTTTGACCTCAAGATTGCTGCTGACCGACCTCAAGACATCCAGAAAGAGTGACAGAGACATGTCACACGTTGAACGTGGAGATTCCTCTCAGGCTTGAATCTTTTCCCCTTCTTTTCAAACTCTCTCTGCTTTTTTCATGCAATTACCCCAGCATGTCTGCAAGATCCATTAGGCCTGCCTGGCTGGCTCGGCAGAGGTCCTCTACCCAACCAAAGGGCCGCTTTATTTCAATTGTGGAATCCTTACAAAGACTGCAGCCTTGGAAAGTTATCCTTTGTCGTTTTGGAGCAAAGGGGAAAAAATGCCCAGGGTTGCTGGAGCATAAATCAATACTGCAGACTTGAAAGTTCAAGCACTTGTCAAAGGTTTCAAGCTCCGGCTGTGCTTCTGTTGCAGCCAAGAGCAGCACACTCACAAAAAAAGCTGCTTAATGCGTTGCGTGTGCTACACATGTGCTCAACCTTTCATTTGCCCCCCCCCCCCCCCCCCCCATTAGAGCCAGTCTCAAAGTGGCAGGAAGCTAACCCACAGCTCACTTTTAATCAAGAGATATAAATACCCGGAACAAAGCCAACGTTTAAAACACTCATTTTGTTTGTGGCGTAAACTCTTCAAGGAGACATATGCATTTTTTTTTTACCCTTCGAAATACAGATTTGAAGTGAGTGTGAACATGCACATGCGGCATAGTCAGTTTAATTTCTACTTGACGTGCCAAAAAGGTCACAAAAAGAGCAGTATGCAGTACAAAGTGCGGCATGCCAAAGGTCGCTGCCATTTCTAATCATCACATTCCCAAATGGCACGATCCAAGCTCGTACATGTACTTTACAACAAGTAAATCTCCCGAGTCGTTGACGTTAAAATTAGCATCTTTTGTTCAGAAGGCTCCAAAATTAGCCTGTGCGCGCTGATGGCTAGCTGCCAGAAGACGCTAATTGCAATGGTGCGGAGCCAGAAAAAGTTAGCGGGGTAGACGGCACGGAGCCCCTGGACTTGGAGTTCTATCTCTACGCTGTGCTGAAGATTTGCTAGCATCAGTCCAGCCACCAGGGGGAGCCTCGATGAAGCGGCTAACGTCAAGTAAAGCTTTCGTTGCCAAGACGAGCAGAGTTGGAGCTATGGCATTGCGACGGGAGCGTTGATCATTTGTATCAAACTACAACTTCAATCCAGATGACACGACTGTCTATTGCTATGGTGAGCAGCAAAAATAAGAGCTGCACCTTTTTAATTAGATGGAAGAGGAGCAGCAGCAGCCAAGGAGATGGGAAGTGGTGCGCCGCCGCCGCCGCCGCCGCATGTGGTTTTGATGTTACAAAGTCAGTTCAGCCCAGCGCAGAGGGAACAAGGTGTTGACTTATTAGGTGAAGGAAGAGGTGTGGGGAAATTGGTATGTGTGGGTTGGGATTGGTGCCTGTTGGACATATGGGAAAGTCTTTTGCGGAATTTATTATTTCTCTTAAACGAGCCCGCTCTGTATGTCAACAGAAATAATACGTTGCCTCGAGCGCTGTCAGCTTTTGATATTGTTCAGCATTTCCTCACATGTACTGTATGTGTCTGCAGGTTTAGAAAAAAGGAGCCAAAATGAAGACAGCTGCCAAGGGTGCGGGGAAGTCCACAATGGATCCTTTGCAAGGTGACGGCTGCTGGATGAGAAGGATTGCGCTGACGTACGCCGTCCTGGTTCTTGTTTCGCTTCATTCGCCGGCGGTTCAGGGCACCCTGGATCTACAGTTGGACGAGGAACAACCAGCGGGAACCATCGTCGGTGACATCAGCGCGGGGTTGCCTCCCGGCGTCACGGCGGCGCTCTATTTCATTTCCGACCACGAGGGCACCGGCGTGAGCACCGATTTGGACATTGACGAGAGCACGGGAATCATTAAGACTGCCAAAGTTCTGGACCGAGAACAGAGGGACAGGTACAACTTCATCGCTGTAACCATGACAGGTGTGACTGTGGAGGTAACCATCAAGGTCAATGACATCAATGACCACGGCCCGACATTTCCCAAAAAACACGCTAGCTTCCGAATCCCCGAGCAGACGGCTATCGGCACTCGCTTTCCTCTGGACCCAGCGGTGGATGCGGACGGAGGTCATTTCACCACCCAGGGTTACCTCATCAAAGATGGAAACATTGGCCAGGCTTTCACTTTGGAGACCAGGAGGGCAAGCAACGAAGTTCTGTATCTGGACTTGGTGGTCAATGCCATCTTGGACAGGGAGAAAAGGTCGACCTATACTTTGTCCTTGGAGGGCTTTGACGGGGGTTCCCCTCAAAGAACCGATCAAATGACATTAGATATCACCGTCCAGGATATCAACGACAACGCTCCCGTGTTTAATCAGAGCCGCTACCACGCCATCATATCCGAAAACCTGCAACCAGGAAACAGCATCTTGCAGGTGTTTGCGACGGACGCCGACGAGGGAGAAAACGGCGTGGTGACGTACGAGATCAACAGGCGACAAAGCGACCCCGATCGTTACTTTGTTATCGACCCCCACACGGGCGTCATCACCCTCAACAAGCCGCTGGACTTTGAGATGCGGCGAGTCCACGAACTGGTGGTGCAAGCCCAAGACAATGCCACGCACCCGGAGGTGACCAACGCCTTTGTCACCATCCACGTCAGAGACTACAACGACAACCAGCCCACCATGACCATCATTTTTCTCAGCGAGGACGGCTCGCCTCAAATCTCAGAGGGCGCGCAGCCAGGACAGTACGTGGCCCGAATCTCGGTCACCGACCCGGACTACGGCGAGTACGCCAACGTCAACGTGTCGCTGGAGGGCGGAGACGGCAAATTCGGACTGACCACCAAAGACAATATCATCTACCTGGTTTGCGTGGATCAGATTCTCGATCGCGAGGAGAGAGACGTTTACGACCTGAGGGTGATGGCCACCGACTCTGGCGACCCTCCTCTCCGAGCCGAATCTTCCTTCACCATCGAGGTGACCGACATCAACGACAACCCGCCGCTGTTCGACCAAGCCGTGTATCGGCAAGTTATCCCGGAGGTGGTGTTTCCTGGCACTTTCGTCTTACAAGTGACCGCCAGAGACAAAGACCAGGGGCCCAATGGGGACATTAGCTACAGCATCCTTTCGGATAAAGGCGCCTTTGCCGACTGGTTCAGCATAGACGCCGTGACGGGGATTATCACCACTCTGTCCCAGCTGGATTACGAAAAGAACCCCAATCCCAGCATAACCGTCGTGGCCACAGACGAAGGGAGACCGCCGCTGTCGTCTACCGCCGTGGTCAACATCGTACTTCAGGATATTAACGACAACGAGCCCGTCTTTGAGAGCAACTTCTACAACGTCTCCATCGGCGAGGATGCGGCTCCGGGAACGTGCATCTTGGAGGTAAGACGCCCAAAGATTCTATGCATTCGAGGGATGAATTTCTGTCTTTGGAGTTTCCACAAACTGTTTTCAAGTGTCACTTCAAGCACAAAAGGCTTCCTAATGAACCTGCTTGAGTATGGGTGGGGGAGAGGCATAGAAACTAACAATACACAGCAAACCTGAAGTTCAGGCACATTGAGGACTCAACAGAGACTGGAGATTCATTATTCAGGCATATCCTTCAGTGCGCAAGCCTTTTTTTCCCCCTTACAGACAGAATCTTGCATGGATCAAAGACTTGGCTAGCGAGTGCAGCACAGACAGAGGAGAGGGCTCAGCAGCCGGCCGGGCTCTTGGCCCAGGGTTTGGCCTTGGGGAGAGGGAGGGAGGGAGGGAGGGAGGGTAGCAGAGCAGAGAGACGCGGGGCCTCACCACGACTCCTGGCTCGGGCGCACAAATAGAAGCTACCAGGACTTTCTTGTGTGAGGTCCCCCTAATTATAAATCACAGGAACCGCAAGGATGATGGCAGATGGGAACAAACTGACATTGATTATAGAATTTGGAGCACGAAGCAAGGAATAGTTAAAAATGTGTGTTTTGGAAGAATCCCAGGGCGGGTTGGAGCTCGTGTTGATGAAAATATCTAGTAAAGCCGCACGTAGTTATCTCGCCAGGAAGGACATTTTCCTTCCTCCGCATTTCCTTCGGCGTAGCGCGACTTCTCAGTTAGTCCAAGTACACGTCCGAGTGCGAGGAGGCTCTCCAAAGCCTGCTCTCGCTGGCTCTCCAGACCCTCTTTGGTTCTTGGCCGCCCGTGTGAGAACAGACTGCCTGGACTCGGTGGGGGCTGTTGGAAAGCCAAACTTTGTAGCCAGAAATGAAATAGTCTCTTTTGTCATTACCCAACACTTTAATATGCATGCCTATTGTGATTGACTATTTCAAGTGGTTTCTTTGTTTAGCCCCCACAGGTCCCCCAAGCACAGCAGTCAACAATTATCTGTGCCTGTTCTTTTTTGCCATTTTCCCCTTTGTCGATCCAGCCGTGTCGAATTATTGCTTTTGTTTTTGGCTGCATGGTAGACTCTTCTGCCTTAAGAGTCAAACGTTCTCGCCGCACTGGACTGGGCCTTTTTTGGGTACTCTCGCCTCCGATGTTAATTGAAGATTCCAAATTGGACGTGTATGAGTGCGACTGGCTGCTTGTCAATCTGTAACCTGTGATTGGCTGGCAAACAGTCGACAATGTAGCCCACTCGCTTCTCTCGCCAACTGGGAATGAGCTCACCCACAACCTGAGCGCTCCAAAAAAAGATAGAAAAGCAATTGATAGCAGAAAAGACACCCCGAAATAAAAGCTAAAGCCTGTTAACGGCCACCGGTTCTTGTAATTCAATCGGTTGGATCCATGCAACAAAAATAGGTCACTCTCTAGAGAGGAAATCAGATTTGACGTGCAAAATGCGATTTGAAAAAACCGCAAGACGCATCCACGAGCCAATACCAATTCTATTCTTCGGTCTAAGTTCCATTGCCGTGTCTGTCCTCTGGATGGTGCGCAAGTAAAATATAACTCAATGTCACTTTCACTTTATATGTATATCAGTTGTACTCGCTGGATTGTAAACCGTGTTTCAATCCAAAGCAGCCTGTATTCATCACAAATGTGACAAGCCCTCTTAGAACAATAAAAGGCCGACTAGATCCAATAAAAATAACAAGCAATATGTGATAAAATGGTATCATTGGGCATGGAAAAACTCGATTTTCGACATTGACGTCAAGGCAAGCCAGCCAGACAGACTTTTGTATTGGAATAACAAAGTAGAAAAATTCCTTAGGAAATTTTACATGTGGCCGCTACCTGTTGCACGTCCGTAACCCGTCGAGATTTATCGCGAGTCGGTCTTGCCTTGAAGATCTGTTTTAAACTTTTGGCCTCGACAAAATGGAAAGTCTTACAAAGCTCACAGGCTAACTTTGCGCAAGCTAACCACCTGGCCTGCAATGCTAAAGGAAACTCCTGATATGCAAACATGTCACAAGACAGCACCCTGATGACATACTGATTTCATTTCAAAAGTCATGACGCATTGACTGCTAACTCATTCACACCTCACTTCATTACGTTTTTGGCTAGGAATTGTCCCTCTGTCTGCATGGGGCTCCCAGTAAAAAGGAGAAAGTCGTGGTGGTGTCATTTGGGAGGGGTAGGGGGGCGCCTCTCAGGGTGGTTGAAGGGGAAATGAGCCCTGACAAGTGCTAGCATGAGTGACAGCGGCGACACAAGCAAGCGGGGGGTGCCGCGATCCCTCCTTGTCTGTCCATCCGATCACTCGTCTCAGTCCAAACTCTTATCAGATCTCACCTCGTTTCTCATTAGCCGGCCGGGTGTGACTTTTGACCGTATCGTTGACCCTCCAATGCACGTCACTGTCAAGTTGTACCTTGACCTCGTGCAGCATGCAGGTCAAAGGAAATCCAGAAAAATGCGGGCAGGAGCGTATCCAACTGATCTGAACCACTTTACATTTTGTATTTCTGGAGCACGGTGAAACGCTATTGATGTATTATCCAATCCTGAAGTCATTTCATTCTTTGTTGTCTAAGCTCAACAGCATCACGCTTGAGCGTTCACGCCTCATTTTCAAGCCTTGGCTCGGCTACCGCAACCGGTAGCACGGAGCCGGGCTCGAAAGGCTCCTACAGTACCGTTTAATCTCTCCCCGCCCGCCCGCCCGCTCGCTCGACTTTCCTCAGAGGGCCGTGGAATGCCAGCACCGCTTCGTTACGTCTTCATGAGCTGTACGTTGGCTCTGGAACGTATCCAGCTTGAAAGAGGCTGAGGCAGAAAACGTCTCCGCCTGGGATTTGCATGAAAAATCGATCCGTTGCCTAGAAGATTTCTCATCAATGTTTCAGTTGCTGCGACAAAATGTTCCCTCTGCCAAACGGCCTTGCTGCGTGCGACCATTTGGTGACTGCGAGGGAAAAGGCAAAAGCTCAGCCGCATTCTTAACATTCACTCTTTTCCTCCCGCCGACGGACTTGGCTGCCTTTTTGGAATGGAGATGCCTTCCAGAGTTTTGTTTTTTTGGTGTGTAAACACGGGAGGCCAGTTCAGAATTGGTATTTTTGCACAGAAAGCATGTCATCAATTCTCACCAGATGTTTTGTGTGAAGAATTTGCGACAAACAAAACGCTCACTGGTTTGTTTTTCTGCCAGCTCGGACGGCGTGACGCCACGCTCGGACTGCTGTGTTTCTTTCCCCCCCCTTCTGTTAACGACCCGGCTCCTCGGTACAACTTCAGGAAACTGGGCGTGCTACTTAATGTGTTAGCAAATGTGATACTTCCTCGAGCAATCCCCCCTTGGGATTTTGTCACGACAACCATGCACATGTGGACGGAGCGTGGGCGTTAAGGTCAAAGTTGTCTCCTCAGAGGCTGCCAAGTGCGTTTTATTGCCCGTGTCCATCAGCGAGTTCACGGGATTCCTAAGGCGTGCGTGAGGGGGGCGGCCGGGCTAGGCCGGGCTGGGCCAGGCCGGGCCAGGCCGGGGGTATTGACATTGTGGATGGTCATGCACCAAAATACGAAGACTCGCTGACTCGCAACTATTAATTCCATTTACGAGAGAATGTTTTTTTTTCTTTGGCTAAACCGGTTCTGGATAGACTGCCAAAGTGATTTACGGCTTTGGCCTTTTGGCGGAACGGTGTGGTCGCTTAATGGTTAGCACATCTGCCTCACAGTCAGGACGTTTTGCTTCAAATCTCCACCGTGTACCGTTTGCATGTTCACCATGTGTTTGGTACTCCAGCATGCGCTCGTGTTTCAGAAACATGCGTGTTAAATTCATCTTAAGCTACGTGAACGTGAGCCAACGTGAGGTTGCCCGACCACGACTGTGAGAATCCGTGCCGTCTGCTTTCGTCTCGCAAAACACACTTGAATGCGAAAACGCTTAATTGATTTTCCTAGTCGTTGAACTGGGAAATTGCAGAACGAATGTCGCTCTGATTGTTATCAAACCAAACAAGGTGAAGGTTGATGATCTGCGCAGACTGTGGCCAAGGCACCCTGACGGTCCCGAGAAATCTTTGCGTTATTTGAAATGTGAATCCGGGGGTTTCCTGCCCACATCTGCTATTTAAGGAAAGGAAGATGGCAACCACCAGAATATTTTCATGAATGGAGCCCAGCCGACTGCCAGGTGAGGCAGAACTCAGCGGAACTTGTTCGTGTCTATGAGAGAAAGCAAAGACGGGAGATGATCCAGAGGGAGTGTCGGCCTCTGGCAGCTGCGAGCTCCCGACGCAACAGCTGGACTCAGCTGTTGCTCCCTCCTTGGATCCAGGGTGGGATCACCATCAAGGAAGACCGCCCTTGTCTCCGTATGACTCCAGACATGTTATCTCCCCTAGCTTCCTTTCCCACATTGTCCTGTCCTGTCATTTCCTCCCTCTGGAGGAGGTGACCAGAGCAGGTGAACGCATCGCATCTGCGAACCCTCCGGCCTCCGCCGCTACTCGGACCCTGCCCGAGTTTATCTAATTTGATAATGCCGGGTGAAGTCAGGCTGCAGGTGTGTGCTCCTTCGTTGACTCTATGATTCACGTCCTCCTCCACTTGGGACCACTGAATGAGGCCAGGAGGTTCTTTGGGCTAGCCAGGCCTTCTGTTCTCACAGGCTCATTCGCACTTTGGCAGTTGCCGGACAAGCTGGGCATCGGGAAGCGTCATCTGCTCCGAGTAGTGCTTCCGTTCCTGAACAAATCTGGGCTAAATCATCCGTGCAGCCCCAAGCTGTCCATCAGGAGCCACCAGACTGCGGAGCAGACAGCCGGCCGGTGACAGCGTGCCAGGTAGCCAGAATCTGGAACCAGCGGAGACTTGACCCCGTCCTCGGAAGAAAAACAAAAACCCTGCAAGGTATTGTGCAGGACACGGGGGTCCGTGGATATCTTGGGGTTATGAAAGGTGCACAATTAACGCTAATCATTAAATGTTCGATATGATTTCCATTTCAGTAGTTACTGTAATGATATCTTTCCCACGGTATCATACGATACTTGTATACAAGTTTGGATTCCGTTGTCTGGCCCCCTGTCCTCTGTCTTTTGCATTTATTACAAAATGGCTGCTTCCGAGAAAAGCATGCGCTACACGCACACACGCGGAGACCCTAAAATATCTTAACCGCCCAGAAAATGATCTCCACATCCAAATCGCGAGTGTTTACAAAGAATGCTTCGCGCGCGTCTGCCAGAGACCTCAAGGGGCCTTTTTTTTTCATTCACCGCCAGCCTCGGTTCCTCGCTGCCGCATGGCTGGCTGCGCCGCGTTCCGTCGCACACAGCGTGCGGTTACGCCATTCTATTTCGACTGGGCTAATTGGATCCGTTTGGTCTGATTAGAAGCGGGGACGGTGGCCTTGCGCCAAAAGGATGAGCGCTGATGTTTGGAAATGTTCACGTTTTATCTGATTGATGGAAAACAGCTCGGTAATAGATTGTCACTTGTCGTATATCATCCGCAGACCTCCGTCGAGGCCCGATAATCCCATTTTGGATCAGCACCCGATCCTATGCCATTTTGGATTTGCATCTTTCGCATCTGTCAAGCGGATGGCGTTGAGACGCGTGCGTTGTTTGCAGGGAAACGCTGCGAATGTTGACACAAGGAAATCCTGGCTCTACACCTGTATCTCGTTTCTATCTTGGCCCGTACGCCAGCCAGCCAGCCAGCCAGCCAGCCACCCTTGCATTTCCCGCTTCATGGAAAACTGATGACTATTTAGTCTTGCGTAATGCTGCTTATAAATAAAGACATTTTAGCGCCGCTCGCTAATCTCGCAGTCACCCGCCGAGGTAAACCGAGACCTCGACGAGATTTTCCAAGGTAGACGGGCTTCCACAGAAGAGGAAGACGCGACAAACCAAGCCGGTGGAGACGGATGGTTTGCGGCCAAGGGATGCGCTACTTTTACATGTCGCTTGGCCGCCGTTGTCAGACAGCCAGGCACCCGCACATCCTCTACGGTGGTCCGCTTGCGTGTTTCAGAGCCATTACCATAACCCTCCTTGCGTCATATTGGTCACAACCCAAGGTTGTCCGTCCGTCCGTCCGTCCTATGGTGAGGCCAGACAACTGCTTGTTTCAAAAATTTAGCAGCGGGACTAATTACCACAGGCTTGTGTACTCCATCAGCAGGGGCTCATTTGGCCCGGTGCTGGAGTGTTTATGTTTAGAGCTTCTTTTAACCACGGGCGTTGGGAGACCAAATTTAGATTGTCGTGCACTACGGAACCCAGAGGCAGTGTGGGGAGAGCTGTAATTAGGCAGGAGAGCCTCACTCGAGATGTGTGATGTGGTATCAAAGCAGCCAAGCATTGGCTTTGCTTGTGTGTGTGTGTCCGTGTGTGTGTGTGTGTGTGTGTGAGTGCTTGCAGGCATACTTTTCTTTAAGCAAGAATGAATTCTCCAATCAGTGCTTCGGATTCCTCCCAGATTGCCTTAGCGGTGTTGCCAGTGTGTAAACGGCAGAGGAAACATTTACAAAGCAGATGCTACAACGCTTTGGCATCTTCGGGCCAAACGACAGCGACGCGCATCATCGCCCGCCCGGCCGGCCGGTGACAGCGGCTCTGCATCCAACTTGGAATACGAAAGGAAAATGATGGAGGTTATGTGTAGGTTTGACGGAGGAGACGAGAAAAAAAATAGCTCCAGGCTAAATACGGAGATGATTTCTTCTCTGTTGCTCCACAGGGAAAAACAACTTGTTGATGCTTTGACAGCAATGCAAGCGCTTCTTGCTGTCGCAGGATGCGCTTACAATATGGATTTGAATCACATTCCAGAAGCATCCGTGTCAAGACCACAGCTCCCAAACGGAGGCCCGAGGGGCAGAGCTTTAAAATAATTGTCAGTAAATCAATGTTCTATCATTTTTAAAAAAGGAAATCTACAAATATAAATAATTAAGATTATAATTATTAAACAATTAAATAATTCTTAAATAATTATAATTATTTCATAATTCTTAAATAATTAAACTTCCCCTCGCTTTAGGCCAATTAAAAGCTCGCTCAAGGATATATCACACGAATCGGAGATCTCTGCATGTAGCAAGTAGCTTGCAGCTAGCAATGATGGCTAAATCCGTCCATTTGTAGCGCGCTCAGTCGTTGTGACGTGGGCTTGTTGCGTCTTCTTCCTAACTCCTTCACAGGTCATTGTTTTGGCACGCGGGTCGCCAGCGGGAACAACTTGAGTGCTATCATGTGCTGGGCAGTCATACAAAACAATCTGACTCGGCACGACTTTACAACAACACGAGCTCGCTCGCTCGCGGGGCTCTTTCCCCATTTTTTTTTTTCCTTTTGATTTGATGCCGGCGGGAGAAAGTTGAAGCGTCACCTTCTGCCTGTTTCCACCACGAACAAGATGTTGCTTTGGTTCCGTGATTAGTTCGGACGGCAGCAATGGTGATTAATGTAAGCAATTTGCCTGTGGACTTGAAGGAATAACACGAGCTAATTAGGAAATGTCCATGCAAATGTACAGTAGACACGAAAATACGTACTCCATCGGGCTAGTTGTCGGATGAATTATTTCCAGTGGCGAGGTCGAAACATCAGAATCCAAATTTGGTGGGAGACCAAGGCGTTTTTCCGAGCCAGTCGGGTCAAACGTATCGTGAGAAGTGAGCGCATCACTGCTGGCGCATCATCTTTCCAAACACAAATCCTGATTGGACAAAGCTGTGTGAGTAAAAGACAGGCAGGAAGTTTCATCATTGAGAGTCGAACAAAGACTTTGATTGAAAATAAATGCGGTGTTGAGGCCAAGGCGGGCGGAGGAGCTACTTGAAGCGAGCTGATTTTGATGACGCCAGAAGGTCTCCTGGGCTGCATCATCATCCCAGTGTGTGTGTGTGGTCTCCAAAGCAAACACAAACTTGCGCTGCGGCACGAATCGCATCGTCAAGTAGCGCTTGTGTTGATTTTTTCTTCGTGAGCAGCAGTAATTGCCAGATGAGTGTGACCCCAGAGTGCATTCCGTTATAGATTATCAGTGCCACAAATATGTGAAACGAAGCATTTACTGCGCACATGTGGATTTTACTTTTAAAACCGACAAGTTTCATCGCCAACTTCCGTTTGTTCGCGTCGCATTTTGTTTTGTTTAATCAAATTGGAAATCCTTAAAACAAAACTCAATTGAATCCAGATCCGATCTGGTTCCATGTGGTTGAGAATCTGCATATTTACAATTTCAAGACCGCCTATCATATTTCAGTCAAATTTGTGACACTTGCCAGGTCACAATGTTAAACCAGGTTTAATCTGGATTTGCTCCACATTCAAAGCAATGTAAACGCGTACGACAATTTATAGACACTGAGATGAAGTGACAATTTGTTGTGCTTGAACAAAAAGAAGGCAGAGCCTGGCTGACCATTCATCAAACGCCGCTCTCCGTAATGCGGATTCATCAAGGACAAAACGAGGAGCGCATTAATATGCCGGCATAAGTAGCAACGGGGAAGCGGGCAGGGGGGGCCATGAATAAAAAAGCAACCACGACAGATTTGGTGACAGCCTGGACTCTGTTTTTTCTAATCTCCGCCTTCACACTGTTGTGTTTAACGCTGACTGTCAAAGCATTGTGACAAGACGCACGCCGACATTCGGGTTGTCGTCGTTTGAAAAATCGTTGATAAGAGTTATTGCTCTCCTAATCTTCCAGCACATTGAAATGGACAACACGGCTTAGGAGTTCGCAAATGAAGTCTTCTCGGCGGACGTAACGAAAGGAAAATGAGCGGCTAATTAAAAACAGTCCAGGATGATGACGGTGGGAAAAGAGTGAGAAGGCGAGCAGATGCTGCGAGTGAAAAGGAGGCCATTAGCCCTCATGCCGCAACGGATGTGCGTGCAAAAGAGGCGTGCGGCCCGAGTGCCGTTGTGTTGCCATGGCGATGGAGGGAAACACACAAACGGGCGGGCGGGCGGTAGAGCGGAGAGTTGCTTAAAGTAGAAACTGCTTTTTACAGGCTAATCATCAGCCCGGACCGCCTGTTTTTTTTTTTTTTTTTCCTCCCTTTTTCTGATTTGTGGCTGACTATTTACGCAAAGCGCTGCGGTGCAGCGGGCGGGCGGGCGGGCGGTCAGTGAGTGCTCCTTCCGGTGTTTACCGTTTTGCCCTTTCTCACCATCATTAACAAATTTAGAATTCGGAGAGGCATCTCACAGACCGAGCAGGGCGTACGTGTTCATCTTGGCGACTAAGCAGTTTTTTAGAATCTCAAGGTTGTTTATCAGCTCGTTTCCACAGCGACAAAACACACTCACGCATTTGCTAATGCCTCAGTATCTTATGAACTAAAATAAACGAGGTTTTAGTCCACATCCATGGAAAAGAGTCAATCAATAGTCCAGAATACTCACTCCTGCTACCAGTTTCACCAATCGAGTAGAATTTTGGAAAAGGAGCCATGCGCAAGATTGAACAGGAAGTCGGCCATTTTGAGCCAATTCAATTGACTCCAGCTCGAGTTTGAGCTCAATTTGGAAGCAGGTATCCTTGAGCCTTTAGGAGAAAGTTTTTGTCAGCTCATCAAAGCGTGACAATTATTTGCAGGGGTCGCCATGAAAAAGGGAGCACAAGGGCGGCGTGCAACTTTTTAAGGCTATCGTTCATAATTCACAATAATCGTCCTCTCGAGACACTTTCTTGGCCCGCAACAGTGGAATGAAACACTTATGTGAGGTTTTAAGAGGATTGTAAAGACAACGAAAAATAGCATTTTCCCAGAGAAGGGGAAGGATCAAATGTTGCGCCTGATCACTTTCCAAAGTGGAACGTTTGGACGCAGACGCGGGATGCTGCGCCATGCGAGACGTCTGCATGCGGACCGAGCCAAAACCAAAACATTATGCAAGAAGCGACGCCTCAATAAAAGCGGACGGATACGCCGACACATGGCATGACTCAATCATGTTATTTGAGCACGGAAGCCGAGAAATGTTGGCGCCGAGCGAAACGCTCGCACGACCTCCTTTGCCCGAGTCGGCATCGCGCCGCACCGACAATTCAAGGCTGAAATACGTGCGTCAAACGACGAGTGCAGCGAGGGGGGGGCCAGCAATCCCATCGCCAATCACTCTTGCAGAATTGGAATGACCTTCAAATTTGAAAAGTTACTGTGGCTCCTCTATTTTGTGCGTCAATCAGTCATTTGAAAATCTTGCTTCCAAAAAACATGCTTTGTGCGATAGGAAGCATTTGAGATATTTTTATAGAATCATTGATATCATCGAAATGGACCTACTCGGTTGTCACTGGACAGCTGCGAGTGACCTAGCAATGGAAAAGACCTTGATGCCAAGTCATTGCCTTGAATCCAACCAAACAAACGCGTTAGCCAAACGTTAGCTAACACTTCGTACTTGCGGATAGCCAGAATCCAAGTGAAAGTTTCAAGAGCTATTATCACATCACAAGACAAAAGCGCTCAGTCCGGCCTCATTCCGTCACCCTTGTTGTTTTAAGACGTCCTGCGGGATTTTCCGCCGTCCACATCCTGGTCTGGTTTTGGCCCGCGTCTGAAGGGGAAATGAAGAATGATCTGCGCGGGGTCACAGGTCACGGTTATGGTAATAAGCAAAGGGGAACGACGCACTTCCAAAAAGAGTCCCGGCGGACCTTTCTTGAGCCCCGGCGACAACTGGTACAAAAACAGCGGCTCGTAAATGATACGCAAGTAGGTCGGCTTCAGCTGCTTTTCATTGAACTGGAAATTGTGGCGGCTTTTCGTTTCAACGTGTATTTGACATTATTTGCATTTTTGCCAAATTTCATTGCACAAATTGAAAACAAAAGCAACCAGCTTTGCCACGTCTCCTGAGTTGTAGACATACAGTTCATTGCAGCTTCACTCTCACTAATAAGCTCATTAAAGCGACCCTCAAAAGGCGGGTTGGAGGGGGTGGAAGGTGAACGTTGCCCCCCCTCCCTCGGGGCCCCGGGGATTAACTTTCCAACGTCACAGGGATCCAACTCTCGAATCGGAGGACGGCGTTGGGTTAGTTTCCGATCCTCTGCTTAAGCCCGGCACTCTTTAGATGTGGCTTGAAGAGGAGGGTGGGGGGGGGGGGGGGGGGGGGAGAAGGAGGTCAGTGGAAAGGAACACTGCAGCCACGATGAGTGGATGTGGATGACAGGGAGAAAACGGCCCGCTCTTCCAGAAAAAGCACCAACGTAACTCAAGGCTTTGGAATCTTCTCCTGAACATTGCCAACAAAGCATTGAAAAGCTGCAGCCTCAAAGGATGACTCTGGAATAAAGCCTCAAAATGTTCAACATACCTGCAGCTCCTTTTCAGCAACTATAAAATATCTGCCCTCAAGGATTTCTTGGGACGTTTAACAAGCAACAGCGTGCCTTTCATGCTCCGGAGGTCCGGCGAGCTCTCCTAATTGCAGCTCTCGCTACATCGGCGACCTTGTTGCGAGCTTCCACATCAACCCAAAGGCTAATCTGATGGCTTTTGCAAGAGCCGTCCAGACCCCGTTCACCCCGTCGTCACGCTGTTGCCGGCCTGTGTGGAGAAAGAGAAAAAAAAACAAATGCAACGGGTGGGGGCTCGCCCACAATGTGCGTGGCTGGAATGGCTAATGGCGCGAACGTCGCGTTTGTCAGGAAGTGTTGCTTTATGATGCTAAAGCGGAGGGACCTCCCCCAACCCCCCGCCCCGCCCGCTTGCCCGCCACTGCGCCAGCGTCGCCGCATTGTACGTGAATTGCCTCAACATGTCCCATTAGCTGCTTGAAATAAACGCAGCGCTTCCCAAAAAACAACCCAACGTGGACATTGAAGGCCTTTGAGAAAGGCCACAAAAGGCCGTCCGACGGCTCTCATGGTTTCCCTTTCTTGTTGCTCCATGGCCCGGACGGAAGGAAGTTTGCGAGCTGCATGACAATATGGCCGCCTTTCAATGCTTTATTTTTTTTGAAGTATGGCGTCAGCGATGAAGTTGTAAACAACCGGTTGAAAGTACAAATCTGCCAGATAGGTGTTTAAAGCGCTCATTTTCCACAAGGAAATTGAACAGGAAGTTGGCCATTTTGCTTTGAGGCAGCCATTTTGATTTGCTTTGATTGGGTGAAAAACGTTCTAAAGAACCGTGGCAGCTGTTTGGCTAACTTTAGCCGTGCATATGCTGCCTGCCTGCCTGCCTGCGTGCGTGCATACGGCCAAAACAGTCTGTCGCGGAGTCTATATATTTCTTTTCTCGCCTTTACTTAACGTCAAGAATCACGGCACGAAAGGAAGCCCGCTGCCATTCATGTGTTTTGTTTCTTTCATTTTCTCTCGTGGATGTGGCTCAAGCACATCCTATCATCATCACGGTCGTAGTAGAAGAAGACCATGGCGGTGGAGGAGGCAGAGGAAGGAAAAGCCAGTTGGGGTGAATGGGGGGGAAAAAAAGCAAAATGGAGTAAAAATAGGCTCCTGATGGAGCTGGTGTCTCCACGCAGGCAGGCGGGCGGCTAACCTCAGAGGCGCCACACTCCCCGGGCTTATCCAGCCCAGTGAAAAGGAGGGGCCACGCGCGCCGCAGAGCTCGCCGGCTGCCAAGCCCGAGCTGAGCCGAGCCCGGGCCGCTCCGCTCGCCTTCTGTCTGGCTCGCGGGTGGGAGGGCCCGCAAAATGCTGCTCCGCTCTCTGATTGACACCCGAGCCCACCGACCCCTGACCCGCCTCCCTAGCTACCCCCACCGGTGTGTGTGCGTGTGTGTGACATGACAACAATCTATTTTTTGTAATTCTCACCCTCTTATGTGTAAGATGACTTTCCCTCTCTACCTCCTGGTGCAATCTCCTCATGTGTGCAACCGCGTCTGATTTATCAGGAAGCGGACTTGTGTTCGCAGCTTTTTCTATATGCCGAGGATATTTCCAGAGAAAATATTTTCATAAGCACTTGAAATTGTACATTTTAGACAGATTAAGGGAAGCGTACACATCTTTTTTTTTCAAGCCCCTCCTCCTCCGCCGAGCCGAAACAACATCTGGGCCGCGTTAGTGGCGTCCTGTGTAATTATTTTGATTTGTCACTTTACAGGCCGAGCGTGTCGCGCGCATAAAATGTGTTTTCTTGCCGAGCGGCGTCGAGTGTTGACCTAGAAGGCCGCAAATCCCCCGATCCTAATGTGTAGTCCCAAAAAAACGGGAAGGCAGGTGAGAGCGGGCGGCGCATATTTCGTACACGCTGAAAGGCGCTCCTCGCCGCGACGTGATTTATGTCCATCTCCGAACGGGGCTGCGCCAAAACAATAAAACCTTGTTGCGATATTGAATGAGATATCTGGCGCGAGTTAATTTGGATACCCGCAAGAGGATGCCGCGAGACGGGACGGAAAAAGATTGTCTGGGGCCCGTATTTTTATAAATATCTGAAAACGGCATCACTCTTGCGGAATCTGTTTGATTTTTCACTCCAAATGTTTGTTTCCCGACACTTGCAATGGCTTCCGGGGCACTGCTCGTTTGGACATATGTTCCAGAGTCAAATTGTAAAACTTAATCAACCTGTTTTTGTTTTCAAGTGACACTTAACAATTACAAAAAGACTTCGACGAATGTTAATTGCCAAAACAATGAAACGCTTACTCGGCGCATGGATCCAGTTAAACGGCAGCGGGATTTCTTTTTCTGTGTCGTGAAGAAAAAAGACAAAGAAAAAGCAAAATGTGACTCAATCCTTTGCGATTGGCCAAATTGTTGATTGTTGTATGTTATCCCAAAAGGCGGATGAGGTGTTTTGGTGTGGTAAGACCGCTGTTCTTTATTCCATCTGATCCCCGATACAAGACTCTTGGTTCTATTCTGAGTTTGCACCCCGAGACCTTTTCATCTGGTAGCAATCTCCCGTGAGCCGTCTCAGCCGCCACAAGACCAATCCATCAGCTGCGGTCATGTGACGCGCCGCGGCCTGAATAGAACAGGGGAGGCTAATGTTCTCGTCGGATGGAAAAAAAAAAAAAGAAAACACGTTTGTGCCTAGATGAAGCATAGTATGCATTTATTTTCACCAGTTAAAACAGTTCCCAGGTGTCCGTCGACATGTTTTGGAAATAAATACCCCGAGAATGACGGTGCACACCCCCGTTTTTGCTCTTGCTGCCGTATGAGGGGGCGGAGTCGATGCAGCTCTGCTTACCTTTTTTGCCTTTGACATATCTGGAGAGATTCTCATCCGGATCTTGCAAATCCGGTACTGCCTAAAGCGCCGAGCCATCAGCCAAGATAAGAAAAGTCAACTTCAAAGGCGCTAATATGGAAAACCAGCAAGGGATTACAGCCGTTCCAACGCAAACAATGACATTGCCAAACGCGGTCCGAGCGATCGTGGGCCGACCGACCGACCGACCGCATTCGTCTTGTCCGTAAAGCGGTTTGTCTTGAAGTCACGGCATGGCGAGATGATAGCGGCGGGTCACGGCGGGACAGGACGGCCTTGAGCCATCAGCGCCGCTCGCCCCTAAGACCGATCATATCCGCCGCGCTTTGAGGAGTAAAACCTGGGATCAAATGCAATATTAACAGTCTCTTTTAAAAAGCCGGCCGGGGAGAGACGCGGCCCGGCCCCCGAGCGCTCGCTCCACGCCAAGGTCGAAGGAGGGATTACGAGACGCAGGATGTCTGCCCCGCGCAGGAAATGAGAGGTGTCCACATAAAGCCACTTGAAATGAGGCCGAGCAGAAAAAGAAAAAAAAACGCAGTGAATGATGTGTTCTTGCCTCGCGGCCTACGCACGGCGTAGAAATGGATCATCTGGAGGCAGCTGCTGGAAAGGCGGCATTATTGAATGTCCCCGACGGACGGAGGGACGGACGGACGG
Source organism: Syngnathus acus (assembly GCF_901709675.1). NCBI lineage: Eukaryota > Metazoa > Chordata > Actinopteri > Syngnathiformes > Syngnathidae > Syngnathus > Syngnathus acus. The sequence goes on along the minus strand of NC_051098.1, from coordinate 16,571,898 downwards.
ACGGACAGCTGCGAGGTCAACTGGCCCACGCTCCACAACCAAAGGAAAATCCCACCGCGGAAAATCTGATGACAATTTTTCATCCCATCCAACCTATTGAAAAATGTTTCATATGACCCCAATGTCTTTTGAGAGCTTTAATGCGAATAGCCGTCATGTCATGATGCTAAAATGCATCCTACAAACTTAAACTTAAACATCTCGCTCCCAAACATCCTTCTTGTCTTGAATTGGCGTTGGTTTCGAGTGCAGCCAGACGAGCAGCTGCTTCTCATCTGGCCTCGCAAGTATGCGTTGTTATGGCTGCGCACACTCATCGGAGCCCCTTGTATCTCCTCGACCCCCCCCCCCCCCCCCCAGCGTTTCATTAGTATGCGCGAGACAGCCGCAAAGGCACTTGCACGTATCTTGATAATTTATTGTTTGCTTAGCTAATCCTTCCTGATTGTGTCTGCGAGCCAAAGGCCTGGTCCCAGTGATATCATTTTGCAAGAACATGCTCGTTGACTTTGCATGATTCGGCACATTCGAACTCAGCCGACGTGACATCTTCTGTGCACTTCCTGCATCCTGGCCCTTGTCTTGTTTGTGGCGCCAAACTCCTCCGGGACGTAAGAGAGTACGGAAAGGCCTCCCGTTCTCGGGGATGTTGCCATTTGTGTGTGTGTGTGTTCATTTTTGGGTTTTTTTTGCATTCGAAGTAGGTGTCACGTTGAGTTAGTCCAGAAGTGTGGCGAGACTGCAGAACAATATTTTTCCAAGATTGTGAGTGCCAGCGGGCCGAGCCTCGGGGGTCGGTCCACGTTGCCTCCTAGTTCATTTGTTTCTCATGCTGTTCCGGGACATAGCGCTAATTCAAGAGAAAGAAATGCCGAGTATGTTTTAGTTTGATTTGAACGAGCCGATCGGAGTTGTTGTATGAAAATGATGGCGGCCTAGCGTAGGTACGAGAAGGTCGCGTGAAAATCGATTTGGAAGCCAGCGTGTGCCAAGCAGTCCATTTCATTTTCCCTCATAAAAACAACAAGAGGACGGTTTATTATCTTTATCTGCAGGATGCAGCGGGTTCACCTTGGCTCCTACGTTTGCTAGCAGCGGATATACTGCGCCACCTGCGCCGGCCGCCATTTATCAAAGCTCATTTTGAACCAGTCACCTCAGTGGATTCCCGTCCGTCTGTTTCTAAAAATAAACTTGAGAATTTCCATGCGCCGCAAGTCATTGAGTCTGCCTTTATATTTCATATCACGATTGATATCTATATTTTTTTACCTGGTTGGAATGAAGAGTGTGAAATTGGCAGGCTGGCAATGCATCACCAGCAGCGAATTAGCCTGCTCAATTTGCCCCGGACAATAGACGGACGGGGCCGCCCCGCATTCCTGGTCTGGGCACCGACTCGGCGGCGTGTCAAGCTGAAGAATGCGCCCCTCGTAGTGACGCTGAATGAGAACCGCTTTAGCGGCCAGGCGAAGGTCCGCCCGTTCCCACGTTCGACAACACTCGCCGACGCTGCTCAGGTTTGGGCACAGCGGCCGCATGCCGTCTGTCATCCGCGCTAATCTGCGGACGACAGTTGTGAAAATACGACCGGCCGTGGGCTCCCTCCGAGGCCTCTCGGCCTAATCCCGCAGTTGTCCAATACAAATGCGTCCGTCGTCACCGCCGTGATCCGAGGCCCATTCATGCGTAGGCGCTCACTGATTTTAGATTCAAACCAGCTTTCTACGATTAGCTTGCAGTCAAGATTGGGGATGGCAAATGCACAAAGGTTGAATCGACTTGTTTGTTGCATTTGAATGGAAAACCATTTTCTTCTCTTCCTCCAAATGCAAAGTGAACCACAAGCTTAAAGCCAAAAGGTCCCAAAGCAAGCATTGCAATTTGGACCATTAGCGCGGTTAAAGGCCAAGGATCGGGAGTCTCGAGTCAAACAAAGATGCTTGAAAGTGTGCTCCAGGAATCATCATCAATGTTTCTCCATATGGACAAAAGAGAAAAAAACAAAGCTGACACAGTGTCTTCCAAAAAAAAAAAAAAAAAAAAGTCTCCCTCCTCCTTGCAGCTCCTCTTTCATGTCGGCCCCGCCGCAATCTGTTTCATCCATTAGCCCGGAGAGGCCCGTGGCCGCGAGCGAGCGAGCGAGCGGGGGTCTCGGGGGGCGCGTGAAGTTGCCGGAGCCGTTCCTTCCCTAAAAGCCCTGAAACGGACACACTGGATTCAAAAAAGTCATCAGAGAGGACACGATGGAGTCAGTAAGACAATCACCGTGTGGAACTTTGACTGGCGCTCATTTGTAAAAGCAAATGAGTCACGGGCCCTAACGTGATGTGATGTCTGGGCCGCTTGCCCGCTCAAATATCAGTCATTGTTGCACATTCTGCTTTTGTGCGCAAAGGGAAAGTGCACGTGCGTCTCTTTAAGGGAAATGAATGGCTTGCAAAATCCCACCTGATTGGGTGAAACCTGAGCAGCCTTTGACGGATGGCGATGGCGTTTCTTTTTTTTTGCTAGCTGAGACGCATCGGCCGACCGGTTATGCCGAGAAGTCCGGATGAGCGGCAATGTTTGGAACAACAGGGAGCTTCCACTTTGATTGATGGTTTTAATAAGGAGATTTTTTTCCCAACTCAATAACACCATGTTGATAATTAACCAAGTTGTGGCGCAGTTCAAATACACACACAGCATGTGAGCTCTTCAATTCTCATGCAAATGTTTTTATGGATGTGGGGTCAAAAGAATCAAAATAGTTTTGGAAATACAAGTGTGTGTGCTGGTGGGCTATCTTTTGCCTATTCTTTCTCCAATAACTTTCAGAAAAATATTTTTTATAAAAGGAGTAAAAAGTGTCATTTAAATTTAAGTATTTTTTACCAAATGTTTGCATAAATACTTAACATCATATTTTCTTTTTTTCCTCCAAAAAATAAATCAAATCACTGCATGCAAAAATCCCTCAAAACTCAATATACCGTAATTTTCGGACTATAAGTCGCACCGGAGTACAAGTCGCACCAGCCATAAAATGCCCAAAAAAGTGAAAAAAACCCATATATATGTATATAAGTCGCTCCTGAGTATAAGTCGCCCCCCCACCCAAACTATGAAAAAAAACCGCGACTTATAGTCCGAAAATTACGGTATATATTTTTTAGACGATTTGACAAGACTCAGTAGTCTGGCCGGCAAGCGTGAGAAATGATCACTTAAGCGCTGCGTTTTCTAAAGAATAAAAACAAGGCGGCAGCCGAGAGCCAAGCCCTTGGTTTATTATTGAGCCATCTGTTTTTCGACTGTATACATCTATACTTTCCTCCGTGTTGAGTCCCAACATATGGCCCCCAAAAAAATCAACATGTTGCTTGCATTCTTCCGCTCTCCTTATCACACTTAGTCCCCGGAAAGCAACGAGTCTTTCATTTAATTAAAACGAGCGTGCAAGTTGGGCCCAGTCCAGTAGTAGGCCCCTGTGGTTATCCCCAAGCCGGGTTGAGGGGTTTCAGGAGGCTTTTTATGGCGACATCTGGTCAGAAGGTGTACTTTCTAAGGGGTCAACGCCTGCTGCTGCTGCCGTGTCCAACAGGTTAAGACGTCACAGTCAGCACCAACGGGGCTTGAAAACAAATTCTGCTCAACTCAGATGGGGAATTTGGGGTGTCATCATCATCATCAATTTGAGCATTAAGTTTTGTCATGCGAAGACATCCACCCGGCCTCGACGCCCCCACCACTCGCCCCTCGTTAACATGGCTAACATTGTCATGAAAGCTAGCGAAGCGGCCGGTGTGTTTTCACAGCCGCCGCGTGACATCATCACGTTTCAAAAACGCCTCGTAAACATGAAGGGAGGCCTCGCCAGAAGTCGCCTCTGGCAACGTTTCCACTCCATCACACCCTTGCGAACTGAAATGTTCGGAACGCAGAACAATAGCAACAAGTTGTCGAAAGAGAGAAATTGTTCCGTACCCAATGTGACGCCATCTACTGGTTAATATTGGAATTACATCCAAACAAAACAATACATCATTGGAGAAAGAAACTTTTGTGAAAGAGCAGGATCCTCACATCAAAAGAGCACATTTATTCAGCCTGTAACTTTGTCAAGAAAGCAAGTTTTGGTGTTTCTCAGTTGCAATCCTTCACGTCTCAAAGTCCTTCACCGCAGGCCACCCGTGTGCACAGCACACAAAGACAAAAGACTTTGATCCGCAAAGCGAATATTTGGCAGAGAAATAACTGTTCCCCCGGATAATTGCCTAATGGACCCGAAAAGAAAAGTAATCTCATTTTGTGGCACAAGAGAACCGCGGTGGGCATCAACATATATCTGACAACATAAAAGGACCTTCCATTCTCCACTATTCATCAGTCATGCCATTAAGCATCCAAAGTTCGAAGACATCATTGGCCCCATTTTGTGACAGAAAGATGGCAGGCGCGGCGGCTAATGCGCAAAATAAATAAAGTGCAAAATATACTCGTACACACACACAAAAATGGAGCAAATGTGAGAACGTGGCATGGAAGCAAGTTAAAATGAAGACAAACTTGATATGTGTGGTCCAGTGATGCTAAGTAGGTAACTAGTTCAGAAGTTAAAACAGTGATAGTAACTCACATAAATAAACAGTAAGTTCTGGAACCTGAATGTATTCTTCAAATATTTTAATGAAGTATGCGGAAGACGATTTTATATTTTTTTTGGGGGTGGGAGTGTAAACGCTTTGCTCATTATTTATTGATCACAGATTGAATCTCTTGATCAAATCTCTTTGCTGGAGTTTGCAATGCAAGCAAAAATGAGAAAGTGGCTGGCGCATGTCGAAATGAAGCCGCTTGTAGTTGCTTGAAAGCAGAATGCCTTTTTTTTAATTTTTTTATTTTATGTCGTGTACCTGATGTTCTTTCTCATAGGACTTTTCCAGCAAGATGATGACTAATCCCTTTAAAGAGCGCTTGATCTGCTTATACGCACACACAGCCTCTGCCCCCCCCCCCGTCCCTTCAAGAAAGCGTCATGTGACATCAGAATGGTGAACCCCATCAAATGAGCTTAAGTCATCCTGGTGGTACACTTTGAGCCATCCCATGACTCGCCAATAATCCACAGTGCCTCCTTTATTTTTTTTTGGGGATTACAATATGTTTTGTGTATGCCATTTTTCTCCTCCAGCGTTATTAACGCCGCAAAACAGCCTCGGGACTCTTCGGGAAAAGCCACGACTAATCCCTCATTAGCCCACATTTGCATTCTTCAGCACAATGTTTGTCGGCTTTGTATGTGGTCTCGGCGGATTAGCACAATCGACAATTTTGAATCCAGGGTTTTTTGTTTTTTTTCCCCGCCGCCAATGCAGAAATCTTTACAAATGCCTCCTTTGGTTTTTTCGTCGGAAGGTGAGAGTGTTTAACTTCTTTGCGGTGCTGATGTAATCTGTTAAAGGGAAGGAAAACATTGTAGACTTGTTGCTGAAGGAGCTGCTGGAAGGTTGGGGCCTCAGGAAACGGGCTGATAGATTTTTTTTTCAATCTTTGGCTTGACTTTGTTGCCCTCTCCTCAACTCATCGCTCGTCACCTGCGCTCGCAACGCGCCCTTCAAATATTTGTAGACAAGTTCTTGTTTTCATAACGGCGGCTCGCAGCCTCTAAATGAATACAAATGGCGGCGAGTGAAAGATTGAAGAGCTAACGGAGGACTAGCAACGCAATCATGAAAGCGGCGGCCGTTTGGTTGTTGCGGAGCTTCCAGCGATGACGAGACGACAGCACTTTTCAGATCGGCCAAACCGTTGCTGAGTGTCAGGGAGATTTTTCGAGGGAGGTCTGCAAATTTAACTGAAAAAGAAATATTTTTTCTTCAGTAGATTGCCTGATTGTAAGTCGTCAGGTCGTAAAATATCTTTGGCTTTTCAGCTACGTCAAGACGACGGATTCGTAAAATTCTCCTTCTATTATTTCCAATGGAAAAACTTGTTTTAATATCAGAAATGCTCAAATCTTGTTGTTTTTCATTTATCTTGACCTCTCCATCATTGACAGATTCGAATCTACAAATTTGTACTCTTGAACATCTGCCAAAAAGCCGGTACGTGTTTTCTGATGTTTGAGTCCAAAAGAATTCAACACCCTGCTCCCTCCCTCCCTCAGCTTTTCTAAGCCTCGTGAAAGGGTTAATGACCCTCATCTCGCCACGTCAATCCTGGAAAAACATCACTTCCATCTTCTTTGTGTGCTAGGCACCATCTCCCGCCGCCGCCGCCGCCGCCGCTGTTTATTGCCGCACGCTGCCTTGTTTATTTAGTTCCCCTTTGGAGGGCAGGCTTAGGCTTAGCGTTGGCCAGCCGGCCCGCCGCAAACTGGTGACCCTCCAGGGCTGGACGCTGCGTCTTGTCTTGGCTCTCCTCCCAGGAGTGACGCAAAGAAAAGCCCGAGCAGCACGCAGGCGTCTAGAGGGCATCTTATCCCCTCCCTCCCTCCCTCCCCGGCGTTCTGCTGCGGCCACCGTTGTCATCAAACAAACCAGAACCTTCTTTGATCGGGTCAAGGTCCTCAGTAACACACCATTGACCTCCGGAGCGTGACGTCCGGCGACTGCTTTGCGTCAAGACCCGAGTACAAAGCGACCCGGGCCTCATTTTTCACCAAACAGGTGCCCCGGGAAGAGCGTTCAGCCGTCGGAATAAAGACCAGATGAGGATTCAAATGCGCTCGGGTCAGAAGTGAGACAACACGGCTGAGGCGGAACACGCTTGATTATCATGGGAATGTTTTCAAGCTGTACAAGCACACGACTTCTCAAAGAGGCCAAGACAGAAACGAACGGTCCAGTCGGTCCCGACAGAAGCCGCTTTGAAAGAAAACTGACTGGACGACCAGTTCGTCGAAGCGCTCTTGAATTTTAAGGGGACCTTGAAAAATTCCGGCAAGTCGAGGCCCCCCGCACCAAAGAACGGATTGAACCTCTCTCCCAGAGTTCTAAATAGGAAGAGCAACGGTGCCCTTTGACCCCCCCAACGACCGGCCCTTTTATTTAGCCTGCGTCACGGTCCGCCCCTGCCGATAAATCTGTCCTCAGGACCCAAAGTGGGATTTATTTCCGACCAGCGCCATAATGGCATCATTTGTTTGGGTGTCGTGTCCTTTATTTGAAAGACTAATACTTTTTGTTGACCAGGACAAAAAGACTCACCAATCAACAAACTAATGGGCACCCAAAGTTGATTTGCTTTTTCCGTCCTTCCCTTGGTTAGTTAGCAGGCTTAGTGTTGATGTTTATGCGGTCATCGGCCGACCAGACGTGTAATCATCGTTGATTCTTGCTGTTGGATTTGTAGACAACATACAGTATACGTATGTACTAGAAGCGTGACGCAAATGCTAGAAGTGGAAGGAAATGCCTTTGTAGGCGATGAAGTTACGTCAGCCATCTTGGATTCCAGCTGAAGGTGCAGCTTTCGTGATGACGAGGGTTTCTCTCCGGAGACGAGCGAGAAAGAGAGACGCTTTTACAAAAGAGTGAAGATGAAGCACGGTACCTTGACAGGGCGCCTCTGCTTTGAACAAAAGTAATGGCTTAGCTCTGACGTGCCTGAAGTGGAAATAAAAGGAGTGAATCGGCAGCTCGGGCTCTGGACGATGAAGCCCGTAAATGGAAGTACACGAAATAAGTGTGCAGTGCGGCTTAAAAAAAAAACCAACCAAAAACTTGACTTCTTTGATGAACAAACCTTTGCCAATTGACTTCCTGCTTCTTCTTGTGGCTTTTTTGAAGACGCTTTCTTGCGAGTGGCTCTTGATTCCAAAACAGCAAAGACGATTACGCTCGCTTGTCATGTGATTTATTTGGTGTCGGCGCCGTACATTTCCATCATGCTCCGCTTGCTCTAATGAGGACTAGACTGAGCCCTCGGGAGGGAGGTCGGGGCCAACTGGCCCTTTGAAAGGCCTTCGACCCGGGACCTCACATGTTAGTCGGGTGGTACTTTCTGCCCCATTAGAGCCGATTAGCGACAGCCTTGGCTTGTAAATCTCAGAGAGCAAAAAATATTCTTGAGTATTGTAAAAAAGGATCAATAGGGCTATTGTGGATCACTAGTCAACTCACTTATTTATGAAATGCTTTTAACTCATCCACTACCAACCCAGTTAACGTCTTTGACGTCTCTAACCATCAATGAATGAGTTAATGTGGTGAGCATTTCTGAAGTGATTAACTTGAGCGGCATCACCCACCGCAAGCTTCCGTCTCTCTTTTAGCCAAAAGCGTAGCGGTACAGACAGCTAACCTTCACGCAAGCGGCGTGGGATCGATTCAGCTCCCTGAGCCTCCGAAGCGGATGATAAAATGTATCTTGTCAAGTGTCCCGCTTAAAATTCCAAGAGGTAATTCTTCAAGTGGCAGGAATTGAGCGTAGCGTTGCAGGATGAAATGATCTCAAAGGTCAAATTTGGGGGTGTACTTTGTCAGGGTCATGGAGAGTGCGTGTTCAAATGAGCTCATGTGCATCCTGCAAAAGCAAGAAAAAAAGGAGCTTGCGTGCAACGGCAGCACGATTGGAATAATATTTACTGTCGTGGTCGGGCCAAGAACAACCGCGACTCACCGGGGCGTACCTGACCACCGACGGTAACTCCCCTTCAGCGGTCCCGCCCCTCCCCCGACCGAGGTCATTCTCTTTTTGCTCTCGGCCCACTCCTGGGTCCAATTTGCTCCGGGAGACGCTTCCAAGGAGCTAGTAAAACAAGCGCTGATAAGGCGGCAATAGCGCGCAAGCTGCGCGAGGCTCTCTCTCTCTCTCGGACCCAAATAAGACGAAAGGAATGCATTATCTAATTGCATCTTCGGGGGCTTTTGGACGATCGGGTTCCAGTTAAATGAAAAACAGCCACCCTATCAAGTTGACAAATCTAAGAAGAAAAAGGTTATGGGAAAGCGTGACGCCAACAGCTAGCATCACAATGGTACAATGACGTTTGAAAAGCTCAATGGCCCTGCAGATACGTAAGTGACTTGGCCAATGTGAAGTGTGTCTGAATGGGCAAGTTTGGCGCCGTCTTCCATGCGTGGCTTCCGGCCGCGCGGCGGAGAAACGAGACGACTACTTTATGTATACGCAGAGAGGGGATTGTTTGGAATGAATCATGCCGACTTGGAGCAAAAGTCGACATGTATGCAAGATAAAATATAATTAGCCCATCACCTACAGTAAATATTTGGCCCAAAGCTAAATAAATATCCCGTCAAGGAGATACAGCCAGTTTTCGGGGGGCCTACAGAAAAAAACAAAAAAATCATCTTATCATTCACAGAGAGGATGCACTTTTATATAGCATAACTACAGGTCCATTTATGATTTTCTGTCCTGACTGTAAAAAGAACGAGTGTGTTTTCCTGAATGTTTTTGTTAGCGAAGCGGATTATACCATGATTACCTAACCCGCTTTGCAGGAGGGCGAAGTTTAAGGTCTAGGATAAAGGGACCTATTTTGTTTTCTTTGGTTAGTCCTCATAGTAAACATTTTCCCAACATACTTTTAAAAGTGTGCCTGTTGTCATCATGAAAATGGCAAATTGGTGAATTTGTGACAAACTGCAAGCATGAAACTGAGCACTGAGCGGCTACTGTATATTTTCACCGAGGAATGTCTTTTCGCAATGGTTTTTTCGACTTGTTTTCAAATATTTGCATTGTCGGGCTCCAAAACTCTCCTGTCGTATCAACACGCTGCCAGAACGACACGCATTCCATCCATTTTCAGTTTGAAATGTTGTGGTGTAAATGTCTGACAGGAAGGACGCTTGTGGTGGCGCCATCTTTTAGCAGTCTTCATTTGTTTGCTGGTGTTTACTAGTCAGCGACAGGCTCTGTTTACGTGGACGCTTCCGATGAGCCCGATGCCCGGACCGTAGCCCGCCTCCCGTTGCGCGTGCTAAAGGTCAAGCCACGTCGGGCCGATTGGTCGACGTTCACCAAGATCCAAAACTCCCCGTGAAGGTCGGGGCCGTTTGTTCGGATTCTTCCGCGCTGTGAACTTGAAGTGACGCTGTGCCGTCAGCGGTTTGATTTGCTCCAAGTTACATCATAGCAGCAGCCACGTCTGTCAACTCCATCGCTGCAAATGGAGCAGCCGTTGCCGCGGGCGGGGACTCGCAAATGCGATGTGAGGCAAAAACCACGTACGTACGCTTTGCGTGTATCTCGTGATTTTTTTTCCATAGCTTAAAACAGTTTGTAGGTGTCTTGTGTTTATTTTCTTTAAGCAGTTGGCAAACATTTTCTTGGTAAATGACCGGCATCTTCTGGGCACTGATGGTAATGCACCAAAAGTAAACCACTCAAATAAAGTCAACACGTTTTGCAAACGGGAATTTTGAGTGCCAGTCCAAGCTGGAGTTTTAATTTAAACAAGCAGCCAAAATGAAAAAAAGCCGAGCTTTTAAATTTCAATCAAATTCTAGCGCCACTTGCCTTTTGCAGTTTTACTAGCATGTTCTGCACGCTGCCTGTGATGTGTGTGTGTGTGTGTGTCTTTTTTTTTTTTTTATGATGTAATTTCATGCGTAATTTATAGCTGGTTGTTTGATTGTAAAACATTCTCATGCTTGGCTTGCTGCAAATATAGAACATCTTCCCGTTTGGAGTTTATTTGCGTGGAAACGTCCTCGGAGACGAGCAAAGTTGAGTCTCCGTTTCTTCATAATGCACCAACCTCCTTTTGCTTCCCAGGGTGTCTATTTGGATTTTTTTTGGTTTCTTTCCCAACATTCAAGAATGAAACAGCAATGGCAATAAATGTCAAAATGTGACTGACGCTGCGTAAATCTCGTCCCAATTGCGGCTGTCAGAAGAACGAAGGCCAACGAGCGATGATGTTTTGCCGTTTCTTTAGGACCAGACTGTCAGTGTAAATTAAGCGTGGAGGAGCTTCAGAGGAGTCTGGCTCTTGCCACGCCGCACGTTTGGCACCGTCCACGTCGTCCCTTCCCAAGGCTGACCTCAAATCTAGCAACAAAGCCCGTGTGGCTCCAAGCGTTGGCAGTCTTCTTTCATGTATGCTGAGTGGGAATGAGAAGATCTTCTCCGCGATACGTGCAGAGAAGAGAGACGATTCACATTGCATGTGTGCAGTGTGTTTCTCATTCTTATTGAAAAAGATGATAGGATGAAAGCACGCCTTTGCTTTGAAAGTCAAAACGTACAAATGAATGGTAGGCAGGCAGGCAGGCAGGCAGGCAGGCAGTTCAATCCTCCGGCGGAGGCTTTTTGACTGCAGGTATGGACGGACTCTGGAGTCTGCACTGCAGTCATGCCTCACACCTTGCTCGCAGTGATGAATATTCTGCGTCCAATTTATCAAGTGAGCTCTGGGAGCTTTGGGAACGGGGATGGGATCAGGATCTGCAAGCGCATCTGTGCTGAGTATGGAAGCCCCGCCCCCATCAAACTCTGGGGGAAGAAGCTGAGGCAAAACCACATCAGTGTGGCAGGAACCTAGCAAGAATCCGAGGGTTCGTGTCCGTACGAGAGGACTGCACGAGGATATATATGTTTGATATTTTGAACAGCCTTAAAATGGCCCTCCCCCTCACTTTTAAACTTGATAGTGCATCTCCCGGTGCTAAATGCGGCTTTGTCGTCGCTCTTCGCCCTGCGTCGAAATCTCCCAACGACACCTGTGGGGTTCCCGTGTGACCTAAGGCCACTTTATGTCCTGGCCAAAAGCATGTTTTTTGCATTTACTTGCGATGTGTCCCCAGAAATGAAGACATGTGTTTTTTAGATTGACAACGGCAAGCTACTAGACATGTTGAAAGTCAAAACGCCGCCGCTGGGCAACTTTGTCGTTTCAGAATTCTCACGATTATTCTAATTAATAGTAATAATTCTAATAGGCAATATTCTTTCTTTGTTTTCTTTCGTCAACGGCCGGAACAGCAATCAGCAGGCGTAAAAAAAATAACGGCAGGTCGGCGTCTCCTGTTTGACCCCTTGAAAATAAACAGGCAAATGTCTCGAGCAGGAGCCTGGTTGCCAGTTTACGACGAACCACGCTCCGTCTTTCCAGGTGGCCGATGGGTTAATACGTCTCGCAAATCCGACCCAGCGCCCTGCCCTGGTGGGGGGCTTCAGCCTTGTTTATTTTTCAAACAAGTCTAAAGCTTCTTCGAAACATCAAATATTGCTCTTGATTATGATTTTACCACTCTTTTGTCCCGAGTCGGCGCTTTGTCATCATTATCGGATCATTTTTAGGCTCGATTAGCATGTAGAGATAATTTCAATATGGCATTTCATGCCCGAGCGGTTCTGGATGTTGTTTCCCTGCCCATCCTTGCAGTTTTTTAAAAGTTGCACAAGAGATTTCTGCTCAGCACTTTCTTCCTGCCTTTTTGTGAAACTCTACTCTCCTTAAACGGTTCGATGCCTAATCATCTCCAGATGGAAGGCCGGGATGAAAGACAGACACTTCAGTTTGACTAGAATGTCCAATAAATGTTTGGAGAAAAAAAATACCGGCCATTTTACCCCCTGCAAAATTTGACAAGGACTAAACACTAAAATGAAAGAATGATGGGATTGTGGCACTTTTGGCACGACCGACTTCTAGTTCTGGGATACTCTCAACAGTTTTAGTATACACCACAATGATGTCAGGCAAGAGATTGATCTGGCCAGATTTACGTAGAAGAACTTGAAAGTTGAAGGCCTCCGCTGTGTTGTTATTTCCCTCCCCATCGTTTTTATTGACATTTCCCGTCAACAGGAATGTATTTCTTTCCTCGCCAGGTCGACAAACCCTTACTTGATTGCAGTTCAATCCGAATCGGTCCTAATCGGAAAGAGAATCTAGTCTTTATCTTTGCTAACACGAGCCATTATTGGCATTCTGGCTGGAACTTTTTTGGGACCACCTAAGCAACAAAACAAATGCAGACGACAGCTACTGTCCAACAAAAATAAGTGTGACTCTAATATGAAAGAGTGGACCATGGGAACTTGATTCCAACTGACTGAACATTTCATGGAAACACGAGTAAAACACCCACTTGCTAGCTTGTGTCCATCGCTAAGCTAACATGTGCCAGCTCCATTCCTGCAGATGAAACATTGAATGTTGACTTGGAAACCAGAACCCAGAAAGTCATCGCCTCCGTGTCAGGAAGTTTCTTTTCTCCCTCCAAGAAAAAAGCCAAGATAATCATGGCTCATTCGGAACGGCTCGGCCCTACCGAGCGACGGAGTGAGCGACGCTAACGAATGATTAGCGGTAAATTGTTTTGTTGGCATCATGTGCAATCCTCCTCCCTGGTCTGGATGAGATCCTTTGGCATACTTGCGAGGAGATTGATTGAGATTCTCAGCGACCTTGACATTTTTACGCCACGCTCAACAATGTCCCCGTCGGTCTCGCAGTGGAAGTTTTCGACGGACGGACGGACAAAGACCGAGCGCCGCAAATCTGGACTTCATTGTTCCGCTCACGTCATGCAAGGACATTGAAGATTCTGACACGGGCTGTTTTTGTTCTGTAATTATGAAGAGCGTAAATAAGCGTGACTTGGTGCAGTGTCTGCGTAGCGTTAGCAAAGCGCGTACAATAGACGCTCTGCAAATGGCTAATTGGGAGCTGATGTCAAAACTTCATTCGGAGAGTTCAAAGGCGGCGTTGGAGGGCTGAATTCATTTGTGACCCGCACGCTAACGACTCGAGCCAAATCCATTTCGCCCCCATTGGTGGTTTTTCTGCGGGCCCGAGCATTCATCCGAGCATTTTTGGTCCGGCGAAAGATAAAAACGAGCTCCAGTACGGCGAATCTCTTTGACGTGACGGTTATTAACGATTGCCAGATGACAGCTAATAGACGGAAATCTGTTCCATGATAACATGTCTTAAAAATCCACCCTTTTGGTTTTGCTCACACGACTGAGATGTATCGTTCAAAAATAGAACAAATGTGGGGGTTTTTGCCAATGGTCACTTCAGGACATAAGTCCTCCAAAAAAAATGTTCAGCCTGAATTCGATGGAATCAATAGATAAAGAACCTGCAACTCACCTTCAGCTTGGCCCAAAAGTGTGTTCACTCAAATAAATATTAATTTGGAGGCTTGGCGCTGGACACGTGTCCAAGCTCCTTCAGCGATTTAGCGTGCCAGCAGGGGGTCTCTGGCCTTCTGTGCTCAGAAGTGTTGCCAGAACATCATGGCCAGCAGCAGCAGCAGCCGCAGCAGTTTTACAGCAGCTGTGCCAGTCCCAAAGCTGTCGTCTGGCCGCATTCCCATTTCTTTGGAGCTCACACTTCCCGCCTCACCTTTTCTGCCTTGGCCATGTTCTCCCACTGTCCTTTGAAGCTGTCACCTCATGATATTTGATGATGATGACTTGAACCCTCCAAACAGATTGCCCTTATTGGTGGCCAATCTCTGGACTGAGATGTTTTCATTGTTTTTCATCGTCTGAGTGGAATATGATATTTGAATAGGCTGGAGCTCGACAGACTGCTCGCTTGGAGTTGGAGTAAGGTGAATCTGGGCTTGGGGTTGGCTTTAAGCTTTGGCTTGGTGTTAGATGTTTGTTTTCATGACGGGAGGGCTGGCTACTTGTTGATGGCAGATTTTCCAAAGCCTCCATACAAACAGCAAAAGCATTTATGAAATGTTCATGTGTGGAGACAGCACTTTGTTAGTTCTGTGAATGCGGCTTGGGCAGTCTTTGGCCAGAGTCTTTTCATTTTTTAGTTCTATTTTTTTTACCAGTCAGCACATCTTTTCTTCATCCAAGGACACTGGAACAGTTTGGGCTTTTTTCGATTGAAACCACATTGTGGCTCCCCAGGTATACGTTGCCTTCAGGTAGCCAAGCAAGATAAAAGCAAAGCGTCATAAATTTGAACCTCAAGAGATTCACAGATGGGGTATTTTTGGATGCGCTCTCGATTCTCATCTGCACCCGGTTGAGCCGTGACCGCGTAGAAGATTCGCGCCGGCGAGATTTTTTTGCACAAAGCTGACGAGGCGTGACATCCCTTCCCCGATCTTTGCAGGTTTCGGACCGCCGATTGCGAAGAGACCTTGATTGATGCGTTCGATAATCTCCCGGCGGGCAAACATTTACATACGCGCCGCGTCGTTTTGCAGCCTATTTGGATTGGCAGGCGGCGGCGCCGCCTGCCTGATTGGCCGGCCTTCGCGGTGGAAACCATTTGTTTGACTGGGCCGCTCGTGTGATTAAAAAGCATCTTCTCTTTCTGCCACCTCCCACTTTGTTGGCTTTCGCACGCTTCGGTCCGCCAACGGTAGCCTGGGAAAACAAGACCCGAGTGACCTACATAAGGATGCGGCGTCCTCAAGGACTTTGCAAAAAAGCCTCAAATGCAATCCAATTTCATCCAGTACAAGAGGTTCATCCAATATTCCGCCGCCAACCAACATAATGAAGCTCACTTTCAAAGGAACCAACCCAAATGAACATCATGGGCATTTTTATCCTTCAAAATCAAAATAGACAAAGATACACTGTTCAAAGTGCAAAAGGCGAGAAGATGCAAGGTCAGCTTTTTTTTTCTTTTTCTCCCGTGTCAGGCTCCTTGATCAATTTCAGCATATTGAAGATAAATATACACGCGAGTCCCACCAATGTGCTTCTCTTTAGCGGACCGTCGAGAACCGCAGCGTATGGTCGCATTCCGTCAGCTCGTTTTACCAAACGGCGCCCGATAAGACGGCTCCCATGGTCTGCCGAGTGTGGTGAGAAAACCTCAAGATTACGTCGCCATCTTTTTCAACTTTTAATCCAATCCAAAGAAAGGTTTGCATAGAGCCTATACGTTCAAGTGCAAAGAGTTGAAATTGGAGAAAGGGGCCCCCGAAAGAGGCCTGAGTGGTGGATGGAGTTTTTTTTTTTTTTTCCCTCCTTCGGAAATTATAGGCCAACTTTATTAGCTGCTTTTCAGAGTTTTTACACTTTTATGTGCCCACTAACGACATCGGACATCCTAGTGAAACAAGAACTAATAAACATACTGCTAAGTATTTGAAATCTTTTGCCTGTCTGTTTTCAGCTATATAGTCCATATCTTATTTATTTATTTTTCTTTCCAGAATATTATTGTATAAACTGCTTTTCATTTCTAAAATGATCTTCCTCCGATAAATCAGGTTTCTGTACTTCAAAAAAAAACTAATTAGCAACCATGTTGAGAAGGTTGATGTATAAAAGGGGTAGGAAAAAAAACAAGCAATAGCGTCTTCCTTCTCCTTTTTTGAACATGTTGATTTATGTGGCATGAAATTATGTGAAAATGTGAAGAAAAAAAAAAGGATTTTGTGTTTGGTCGATCTTATGTTCAAAAATAAATTTCACTTCACTTCACTAATGTTTCACATTGGTTGAACAATGTCCAAAAATTCAGAAAGACAATCCATGACATTATTTTTCATTTTTGAATGCCCAGCTCCAATTGGTTGTAATAATCTCTGTGTTCTTGCAAGCTGTTTGTAGTTTCTCAGTGTTTTACAAAATCTTTTTTGCCACAACACACTTGAAGTTGACAAAGGGGAAGTGACAAGAGTGATTATTCGTTTTTTTCTCTCCCCAGACTTGGCCAAAGGCTTGTCTTTTATTGGACTCCCTTTTGCGGCTTGGCTAATTTTCCAATGGCGCTTTTTCATTTGCATACGACCTCACGTGGTCTCGCGTGGGAGGGCTGTTGGAGGGAAGACGCCACCGCCGCCGCCAAAGCTACCGATGGAAAGGATAGCTTTGGGGCATTTGGCTGGAAGCGGTCGCCGCCATTTATGCAAATGTACACCGCGTTATCTGTGACGTGTCTCGCCCCGAACACATGGAACATATTGTCCTCACCGCTGATCCAAACATAGAGTGAAAGTTTGAGGCTTTTGCATGCAAGTCATGCTGGACATTTCATAGCGTGATGAAAGTTGCGCAGGTTTTGGGTCACTTGTGGGCAAATTGGAAAACAATTCCTGAGTGCTATCAAGGTGTCCGTTATTCTGATCATAAACATTTGGACACATTCTTCACCTCAACTTGCTCCATTGGCAGGGCAGAGAAAAGGAGCAGGTAGCGCTGCAGGCTGACTTGTTCAAGTGCAAGTGTGCGTTAAAGATGGAGTAGCTGGCTGCCTCCTATGGCTCTTGCTTGCTTGCTTGCTTGCTTCCTTCCTTCCCCCTTTCCTATTGTGCTTTATGATCCTTCTCTTTGGCTGGCGCGCTCACTCCTCCACACCAGTCGTCCTCTGTTCAGAGTTACAAGGCGCGCCTCCCATCTGCTGCTCCAACATCAGAGTGGAGCCCGAACGGCTGCCCCCCGAGCCCCCTCCTCGACACCCCCCCCCCACCCCCCTCCCAGCCTTCATCGCCTCACATGAATGATTTTGCTCACACTCACTTTTGTTTGAGTCTGCTTTGAGATGATGAACCTTATTTTCCTTGGCCGCTCTCCTGATGACTTTCCAGGTGTTTGGACATTGTAGCAACAGGTTCTGTTTTTTGCCTGTTGCTTTTTTGGGACCAATGCCAACAGACGGACATTTCCACTCGTGCTCTTAAGGCTTTGCATTCCGTACCGTACATACAACATAAGCACCTCCACGGAGCTAATCATAAGCATGCCAGGTTTAATCTTAATAATTTGGTTCCATTGGGCTTCCGTCCGCAGCCAACACTTGGAAATGATTATTTGGTGGCGGTTCCCCAGAGGCCTCCCTGCAGTCAATGACGGCTCGTCATCTAATTTTACGACTTGCAGCCCTCTGTAGATAGCGCGCTCTTATTAAAAGCACTCCACAAGCGGGACATTACAGGGTAGAACGCGCCACACTGGAACGAACTGTGTGGTACGGAGCTGTTCCGCAGCCGCCGCCGCCGCCGCCGCCGCCAGTGTCCTTTGTAGACAGACGCCATTTTGCTGGCATTCTTCCCGGTGTCTGGGGAAGTCATCCTGCTTGATTTCCCCGAGAACCCACATCCCGCCAGAAGGCCCGCTTGGCTCGGATGGACGAAATAGAAAGAGTCCAAAATGCTTTCAAACGGCACCTGCTCCGATATTCTTGTTTGACTTTCAAATATCCGATAATCGTTCTTGGTCCGTCTTGGTAGGTGATGGCAACAGATGCGGACGGTGGTTCCTTTGGCTCCATCAGCTACTCGCTGAGTTCGGGCCAGAACAGCGCCACCAACTCCCAGTTCACCATCGACAAAGAGACCGGCGTCATCTGCACTCGTGCGGCGCTGGACCGGGACCAAGGGCAGAGCAGCTACGACTTCACAGTTACTGCGGTGGACGGGGTGAGCCTTTGAGAAAAAAAAAAGGTTGATACTAAACGGTCCCATAAAGCCAGCAACGTAGCACGTGTTGGCGTGGCAGGTCATAGCGCCCGCTCGTCAGATATGTCAGCTATTGCTATGAAAATACAAGCTGAGAAATGAAAGCAAATGACGGCCACGTTAAAAGCATTAGAAGGGGCGGGGGAGAAATGCCTCAGCTGTCAGCCAGTAATATTTTATTAGCTCCAACGGCCGCCTTCTTTCTTTTTGCCACCTGGTCGAAATGAAACGGCTGCATTGTACTCGCTGCAAATGAAAAGACCTCTCGGCCCGGGCCGGCCTCTCTCTCTCTCTCTCTCTCTGTCTCTCTCTCTCTCCCACGGGAGGCCATCAATCTGACCCGCCGGGCCCGTTCTCCCAGCTCATTCTATACATAGCATACTTTTATCCGCCCCATTAATACGATCCACGCTAAAATAACAAGACGATTCTCGGACAGGGGGGCCTGAGCACGCAGGCCTACGTGAAGGTCGACCTGGTGGACGTCAACGATAACCGGCCCACCTTTTACCCGCTGAGCTACGCCGTCAGTCTCAGCTCGCAGAGCGCTCCCGGGACCTCGGTGGCCCGAGTCATCGCCTACGACCCAGACTCGGGGGAAAACGGCCGGATTACGTACAAAACTGCGTCAGGGGGGTCTTCCCCTTACTTCACCCTCAACAAAGACACGGGTTGGTACATCCAAACGTCGACTTTCCACACAAGGAATCCATTCAACGTGCGATGGCGATCTTGTTTGCGCAGGTGTGATCTCTCTTTCCCGCTCCGTCCACGGCAAGGCCAACTCGGTCATTGCGATGGTGATCTCAGCCCAGGACGGTGGAGGCCTGGCCGCCCTGGTGGACGCCAAGGTCAACATCAGCGTGGCGGCGGGTGCGGTGGCGCCCCCTGTGTTTGAACAAGCTCAGTATTACTTTGCAGTTTCCGAGGATGTCTTGCAGGGGACCGTCGTGGGTAGCGTCCAAGCCAAACGTAAGACAGGTATGATCCAGATGATCCATCTCACCTCAGAATGATTCCGAATGTCCATTTGACAACTGTGTTTAGACATTCTCCGGCACTCTGCCAGTTGGCAAATCTTTGCTTCCACCTCTGGGGAAATGATAACTTCTGCTTTCAGGCCTCCCCCGAGATATGGCCTACGCCATCAGCTCCGGGGACCCCACGGGATACTTTACAGTGGATGCCGACACCGGAACCCTACGGACCCGTCTGTCCCTGGATCACGAAGCCCGGCCGGCGCTCGACTTGGAAGTGCAAGTCCGCACCGGGAACCCGCCGGCTTTTGGTCAGACCCGCGTCCACATCGCCATCCAGGACGTCAACGACAACCCGCCGGTGTTCCTTCCCTCGTCCTCCGAGTCGCTGCTCGTGCCGGAGCGAACGGAAATGGGGACGGCGGTGTACCGCGTACAGGCCGAGGACAGAGACTCCGGCGCAAACGGCCAACTGTCTTTTGATCTGTCTTCTCCGAGCGGCGGCCAGAGAGCTTTCAGCATCGAACGCAGCAGCGGGGAGATCCGACTGGTAGGGCCCCTGGACTACGAGAGCGTCCCCCGCTACGATCTCCGAGTAATTGCCAAAGACGGCGGAGTGCCTCAGCTTAGCGCTACTTTCATGCTCGTGGTCCACGTCCAAGCAGAAAATGACCAGGGACCCATCTTTGACACGCTCAGCTACCGGGTGGAGCTCAAAGAAGGCACTCCCATCAATACGCGCTTCCTTCGGGTCCGGGCCCTCAATAGAGAAACATCGGGTTCCGCATACTTCAGTCCTCTTTCGTATCACCTGCGGCCGGACGGCGACGCCGCCGGCTTCGGCATCGCTTCGGACAGCGGCTGGCTCTTTGTGAAGAGCGCCCTGGACCGAGAAGTCAAGGACATGTATCTTCTCACTGTGCTGGCCAGCGCGGGTCACGGACAGCTGAAGAAGACCGGCAGCGCCACCGTCAGGATATCGGTGACGGACGAGAACGACAACCCGCCTCGACTGGCGCAGCCCAGAGTCTTCATGGCCGTGAGGGAAAATCTGCCGGCGGGGACGGGCTTCGGTCGCGTGCTGGCCACCGACCGTGACAGCGCTTCCAACGGACGCCTCAGCTATCGTCTGCTGCACCCCGACCGCAACTTCCAGATCAACTCGCACACAGGTTAGATGGCGCGCACCTCGCACTTGTCGCCAGTCAATAAACGGCTTACATTTCCAGTCTGCGATTAGCCGTCGAGCGTGTTTGTCAAGCGGAAGGAACGGATTCCGAGCTCCTGACGGAGCTACTAGATTTCACTCTGATGCCCTCAGACGCTTAAATTGCTGTCAGAAATCCCCTCCCATCATCATTTCATAACATCAGGTCACAACCAGGCCAATTGCTGGAGTTCTCGGAGGATGGCTGCAAATCAAAGATGCAAATCTTTGGGTATGACACATTTATGACAACACAGAACATTTGAATTATTCAGAAATCAAATCAATTAAAGCTGAAATTGCATCTTCCCCCGCCACAGTGAATAATTCAGAGAGCGGCGACAGCACCTCGTTGCGCTCTAATTGGCCTGCTGACTCTGTGGGTGGGCAGACTTTGATTTGCGATCGTTTTCCGGTCTCAACGGCTTCTGCACGATGCGCATGTTGGACCTCGGGAGATCTGATGAAGCCTGACTTGTCTTCCAGGTGAAATGAGCACCAGGGCCAGTCTGGACAGGGAGCAGCAGTCCAGCTACCAGCTGGTGGTGGTCGTGCAGGACGGAGGCTCGCCTTCGCGCAGCGCCACCGGTACTGTCTTTATAAGTGTGCTGGATGACAATGACAATGCCCCGACATTCGTCCACAGCCAGCCGGGGAAAAAACTCACCTTCCAGGTCATACCGCAAACCCGTCGACACGCAAATCAAACCGATCGACGGTCATAACTTTATTGGTAAGCATTTGGCGGCTGAACAGGTGTCGGAGGCTCAGTCTTCAGGAGTTCTGCTGGGCACCATACAGGCCAAAGACCCGGACGAAGGAGAGAACGGCACCGTACTTTACTCCTTGTCAGGTACAGCAAGAGAAAAGAGTCAAGTTACAGTTCCAACTTTTGAGCTTCAAATACATTGAAAGTCAATGACAAACTCTTTACGCGCCAACGGTAACGTTCCAGGTCCGAGGGCCGAGCGCTTCTTCCTGAACGCCAACACGGGCGAGCTGCACTCGTCGTCGCCCCTCAGCCACTCGGAGCGGCCCGAGTACATCTTGACGGTGACGGCAAGCGACCGAGGACTGCCGCCTCGCAGCTCCTCCTGCTCCATCGCCGTCCAGGTCAGAGCTCAGCCGGAGGGAGCCGCTCTTTGGACGTGCAGGGCTTTTCTCGCCGTGACGGGATTTTTTTTGTGTGGGCGTGAATCATAGACTCGCAGCTGTTTTGTGTGATGAGTGGCAGCTGTGTGGAAGTTTTTCACGGTGACTTTTCACAGTAGCCGCCCTTTTACTTTGAGTGGCAGTGCAAAATAGGCATTTTTCGGCGTATTATTTTGAAAGGCCTTCTTTTAATTTGGAAGCCAGAAGAGAAAGCTGACACTGAGGAAGGAACACATTGGTTCCAGGAAAATGGAGAGGCCAGATAAACAAATTTATAGCTCACTTTTTCCTGAGATTTGAAGACATAATTATTTAATAATCGGATTAAACAGGGCCGTGTTGTTCTTGCCTGCTGATGCGTTTATTTTACGTCCTTTAATCATCTTTATTTTCAAAGTCGGTCAACATTGGTAGTTGGAACGGCTGACTTTTTCCATCGAATGTGGAAGCAATTTATAGCTTGTCATGTCACATGTCGTCAAGAGCGCTGCGGTTCCTCTATGATGCAATGCCGTGTCTGTCTCCCAATGTGGAAAAATCGAATTACATTTTCAAATCCTTTTGCTCTCCCTAATATCACCCCGACAAATTAACATTAGTTTGTCTGATAACTCATTCATGTTTGCGTATGTCTTGGTGAAAATGGATTTATGTCGGCGGTTTTGAAAATAACCGACACCATTTTCAGTGATGCAAAATTCCGGAGAAAGTCTCTTGCGACAGATTAGTCATACAAATGAAGACCTAATCTCAAAGTCTGCTTGTGGTTTTTTTACCCGACACTGAACATGGGTATCAAATGAAATGGGCTTCATGTGAGCGGCCTGTGATTCGAGTCCATTTAAAAGAAAAAAGCCAACAATAACAACAACAGCAACGCTTGTAGCTGCTTTTATTTCCCCCCCCGAGAACACAAACACACACGCCAGCAAGTGCACGAAATCTGTTTCTGTGCGCTTTCAAAATCCATACCATATTTTTGGTTTCGTACCAAATGAAATTAGAATTTGCCACCGGCTTTGCTTTGTCAGGGGAACATTGGATTCGTGCTCTCGGCCCCTCATGTAGACCTCATGTATGGTTTTTTTTTTTATGGCAGGTTCTCAGCACCAGCAGAGCATCTTCAAAGAGCAACTCGCATTCGATGGCTTTCAACTCGGTGGAGGAAGAAGCCAAGCCGGGTTCAGTCGTCGGTTCCGTCCGCCTTCACGATGGAGAAAGCCCGGCGGAGGGCCAGGTTACCTACATGGTGGTGGGGGGCACCGACAGGGACGGGACTTTTGTGGTGGACCGCTCGACCGGAGACGTCTACCTGGCCCGGCCTCTGGACTATGAGCAGGACGCGCACTACGCCTTGAGAATCGAGGTGGACGACTTCTCTCAGGCTCCGCCCGTCAGCACCCTGGTCCACCTGGACATTAACGTCAAGGACAGCAATGACCACGCCCCTCAGTTCCCCGAAGACCCCGTCACGGTGGTCATTTCGGAGAGCGTTAGGCCGGGGACTTCTGTCTTCACGTTCCAGGCCTCAGACAAAGACGGCAGCGGGCCCAATAGTGACCTGAGCTACTCCATCCTCCGGCAGTTTCCGGACATACCCGGTCTGCTCACCCTGGACCCTTCCACCGGGGTTCTTACTTTAAACCGAGAGTTGGACCACGAGGTCCACCCCGGTCTGATCTTGGTGGTTAAAGCGACGGACTCGGCCCCGGACGCGAGCGAGAGGCAGTGGAGCTCGGTCACGGCGAGGATTTACGTCACGGACGAGAACGACAACCCGCCGGTGTTCGTCTCGCCCGCGGCGGTGAGCGTGATGGAGGACCAGCCGGTGGGCTTCGTGGCGCTCTACGTCATGGCCAGGGATGCGGACCGAGGGGAGAACGGCAGGGTGACCTACGCTATCCAGTCGGGCAACACGGGCGGAACCTTTAGCCTCAACCCCAACACCGGTAAGGTTTTCCAAACTTATGCGATGTGGGAACTACTGCAGAAATGTTTTTTGCTGAAATGTTCAAATTGGCAGCGGAACATCCGTCTCTTGCTCCCTTTTTATATTTCCACCACCTGCTGCGAATTCCATTCCAGCAGACGGCCGGCCCACATGTGTTCACCTGCTCATGTCATTTCACGGCTCTCTTTTTGAAGAATTTCTCTGGGCGCTGTATAACTTGTTCACCTTTGAACAACGAGAAGATGCCCCCCCTCGTCCCCTCCCCCATTGCCGCAAACAGTTTTGTAATTCTCTGCGAGGGGATGGCAACTCTTGTTTTACCTCTCGTGACTTCTTTCTCTGAGTTGGAGGCCGGACAGAAGAAGAGGGCTTGACAAATATGAAACACACGCATATACACAAAGCGGCATCATCCATGAAAGAGCAAAGAACCTCCCGCTCGGGCTTCTGGGAACCATTAGAGAAGGGGGGGGGGGGGATCGCTTTGGCGTGTTTATGCGTTCGCTTGCGTGAGACCGCGTCGCTTAGTCAAAGCGCTGACCTCGGGCTGTTTAGTCGTGCGGCCTTTGTTGTGGGGTTGGAGACGCGTGTCTGGCTCCGCCCACGCCCTGGAGTTCCCGTGCGGGATGGGGCCCCGTGATGCCCGTCCGTCGCCAGGTTATTATTGTTATTTGTTGGTGACAAGTGTTGACAATCTCCCTACACCCGTCATTCAAAACCACAGGTAAACTAGTAGGAATAATACAATCTAACGCAAAGGTGAGTTTGCCGTTTTCAAACTTGAACGTAGCCTCCATGCCAATACCTGCCAGTATCTGACCAAAAGCCACGCCCCCTCACTCGTACGTAAACTTGCCACTATGCACCCCACGCTAGAAACTCAAGGCAGCTTGATGTCTTAACGACCAATGAAAGCGCTAATTCCATTGAAATTCATGAACTCATTTAAAATAATAAAACACCGCAACGCATCCAAAAGATGTTAGAAACAGCCCAAATGCTCCGAGTGGGATGGAGCTGAATCGGGGAGCGAGTCCAAGAAAACATTCAAAGCGGCAACACGAACCAGATTAAAAGGCACAACCAGCTGAGAGCGCATCCAAAACAAACCGGCGTGGGCTTTCTCTTTTCTTTCACGTTGCCAAATTGAAAAGCCAGCCGGTGATCTGAGGGATGAAAACAAAAGAGTCGTAGTGCCCCCTAATTTCCGCAGCGCACGGCAGGCCTTGATGTTGCGTGTCTCCAGCCAACTGGTGTTTACGGCTTCTCCCCCGAAGGACGGCCGCCGTGCGATGCTGTGGAAAATCTCGTAAATTGCGGCCAGACGCTTACAAGCTGCTAGCGCAGCCGGCGTTCAGGTAGGCAAAACTCTGCGTGTGTGCCTTCTTTTATCCCAACCTCACACGGCAACTTTTCACACTTTCTGCGTGCGGGGGGGGGGGGGGGTTCGTTGCCTCTGATGAGTTCAACATGTTTTCATGCTTGTCCTGCACAAAGAGTCACGACTCAAAGTTCAAACATTGTACAAGACAGGAAGTCCAGCCATCCGTTTGACTCGAGGTGGTCTGAACCGGTCGCAGAAACAGTAAATCATCTCCCAGTGGCTCTCTCCCACAGGTTCCTTGTCTATCTTCAAAGCGCTGGACCGCGAGGAGCAGGAAGTCTTCAACCTGACCATCGTGGCAGAAGACCACGGCGCCCCCCGCCGCTCGTCCAGCCAGCCGCTACGCGTCTTTGTGGTGGACGTCAATGACCAAGTCCCTCGCTTCGAGGAGAGTCACTATGAGGCGCAGATCTCCGAGAACCAACCGCGAGGTTCCTCCGTGTTGACCGTGTCAGCCTTCGACCTGGACCAAGGTGAGAAAACAAGCGCTGCACATTTCAGACAACAAAGTTCAAACCATGTCGCTCGCTCCAACAAACAATCTTCTCATGTGCTGATTTTGTTTGATTTTAATTTAATAAAGGCACAGGGCGGGGGTGTATTTCCGTGCCGCTTGACTCAGAAGCAAATAAAGTTTCGATCCAAAAGTCATTAGCCGAGTAAACAATGCGAGTTTTCCGCCAGACACCATTGTGCAATGGCACGCAACGAGACACGCAGACACCTGGAAAAGCCTCGTTGCTAAGTCGCTTGGGCCGCCAATAACAAACAAATAAGGGAGGGGAAACATCTGAAAATGAAGAATTGCACGAATCTTTGTCTGTTTTTTGAATCAAAGCGTTTTTTTCCTTCCCTCGTAAGGATCCAACGGGAAGGTGACGTATGGTTGCGTCACAGCGGAAGGTTTTACTATCAACCCGGCGACCGGCGTCATCACCAGCACTCAGCCGCTGGACAGAGAGCTTCGGGAGTACTACACCGTCACAGGTAGCACCTCCTGAATTCCATCAATGTCCACCCAAAAATGTTTGGCCGCACGCGATGAGCAAGTCTGCCACACAGTTCAGGATTGGAATCTGGCCTTCCTTCCCACGCTGTGATGCCTGTTAGCTTCATTTGAGCTCATTTGCATGAGATGCAACCGCCCCCGCAAAAGTGGGCCGAGTTCAGCCAGTGCGCCGGGCTGTAATTTATAAAGTATTTTCTATGTATGTCATATTAAGACTGTGTAAAATGGTTGGAGAGGGGGAAAAAAAGCAACTTGTGTTTCCTTTAAGCTGCTGATCAAACACAACGCAATCACACTGGAATGGACAGAACCAAAACATTTTGGAGTCGTTAGACATCGGCGGGCTCATTACTCTCGTAAATGGCTCCGAGCGACACGTCGACTCGTGTTTGACTTCTCTCTCGCCTGACCGCTGCTGTCAGTCACGAAACGCTTTTTTTTTTTTTTTTTTGCCTCAGTTTATGCAAAAGACGGAGGCCTTCCCCCGAACTACGCCAAAGCCACCGTGAGGGTCCGCGTGCTGGACGAGAACGACAACGCCCCCGTCTTTGGACGGCAGTACTACAGCATCGAGGTGCCGGAGAACATGGAGCCACGGCTCCTTTTCACACTGCGAGCCACCGACCAGGATGCGGGAGATGGCGGCGTGATAAGCTACAGAATTACAGGTGAGGCTTCTACACCTTCACGGTCGAGATCCACAGTCGCCAATGCACCTTTTAGGATAAACGTTAGATTTGTGTCAGCTTTTGGTATTCCTCGTCTTGACTTTGCTGTCTTTGCAGCTGGGGACCCAGCAGGAGATTTCCACCTGGACAGACAATCCGGTGCCCTGTCCACCTCCGGCTCTCTGGATCGGGAAAAGAGAGCCGTATACACCCTGACGGTGGTCGCCCGGGATCAGGGCCACCCGCCCCGCAGCGGCACCGCCACGGTGGCGGTGAGCGTCAGCGACATCAACGACCACAGCCCCCGGTTTAGCAGCAGCGCCTACACGGCCGACGTGTCGGAAGACGTGCCCGTCGGCTCTTTGGTTCTGGACGTGAAAGCCGCTGATCTGGACGAGGGCCCCAACGGCCAGGTTGTGTACTTCCTGAGCCGGGGCTCCGAGAGCATGTTCATCGTAGACCAGAACTCGGGCCGTGTCATCACGGCGGCGCTTCTGGATAGAGAGCGGACGGCCTCTTACACCTTTGAGGTGTGCGCCACCGATTCGTCACCTTCCGACCCTCGCAACGCCACCGCCCGGGTCACCGTCCACATCCAGGATGTCAACGACAACGCCCCCTTCTTCATTCAGGACCCGCTCATTTTGAACATTTCCGCCGGCAGCCTGTCGAACCAAAGAATACTGGCCACCATGAGGGCCGAGGACAAAGACTTTGGGGCCAACGGGTCGGTCTTTTATCGCTTTGCCAACCCGGTGAGGGGCTTCACCATCAACTCGCTGACAGGCGCCATTCAAGCCACCGAGAAGCTGCAGTCTCTGACCCAAAGCCAGAGGACTTTGATCGTGCAGGCCATGGATCAGGGCAACCCGGCTCAGTCGTCCTTGGGGGTGGTCATTGTTTATATCAAGGAGCAGACATACAGCGGGATTCGCTTCTCTCGCACGGCGCGAGACGTCAGTCTGCAGGAGAACGCTGCAAAAGGTAGGGGAGGTCAAAGATGATTTTCCCCAAGTAAAGCTCTGTATTAACTTTGGATGTGGATTTCTTTTGCTGTAGGCACAGTGGTAACGCAGACCCAAGCCCAGTACCCAGACGGCTCTCAAAGTGGGGTCAGCTACAGTCTTTTCAGCGGAAACCCCTTGCAGTCTTTCGGAATCAACACGGTTACCGGTACGTTGACGAGTACCAAGTCCAAAGAGATGCCAAAAGTGACCCCTCTGTTCTTTTCATTCCGCCAATCAGGTGAAATATGGGTCCAGAAATCCGAAGGGCTCGACTACGAGGAGACCCCGAAACTCCGCCTCGTGGTGAAAGCCGAGACGGCGTCCTCCAGCTCCTACATGGCGGTGAACTTAATCCTGCAGGACGTCAATGACAATTTGCCTCGCTTCCAGCTGCAGAACTACGTGGCCTATATCCGAGAGGCGCAGGGTCACGATTTCCCCATTATCCAGGTGCGCTAAAACCCAGGTTGGCTGAGTTTATTGTGGTTGGCTGGTGCTAAAGTGTGAAGTTGTGGAGCAGAATAGAAACACTCTTCACTCTTGAGCGGCCTGGACACTTTCAGCCATGAATGGCTGTATTCTCAGCACTCACTCCTGCTGAATGTATTCAATCAGTCGGGTCCGTGGAGCCCATTTGACTTCATTTGCGCGCCGGATCGAGTTACGCTGAAACTGCTTTTTTGCACATTTCGATCGTTTCATTCAATCTTGCAGGTTGCGGCAAACGACCTGGACCAGGGTCAAAATGGCCAGGTGACATACTCCATTCGGTCGTCATCTATGAGCGGTCTGTTCAAGATCGACCCGCTGACTGGCAGCATCAGCACCACGGCCATCATGGACAGAGAAATCTGGACGCAAACAAAGTCAGCCTTTGTTTCATTGGACTTGTAGGCATTGAATGATCTGACAAGATTGTGAAAGTGAAGTGTTTTTTTCCCCAATTTTGTGCCACTAGGCTTGTCGTCACGGCAACAGACCGTGGGACCCCGCGACTGGCTGGCTCCGCCACTCTCACCGTGATTATCGTCGATCTCAATGACAACAGTCCCATGATTCCTCTGCCCCGGGAGATCCGAGTGCCTGAAGGTGAGTGGGCCAGCTGGGCACTTTGCTAGTTTGGATGGGAAAGAGAGAGAGAGTTAGTGTTCAACGTGTTCAAGATTTGCCAGAGAATTTTTCATTTCATATTTATGTAGCAAAGCAAGAATATTTTTGTACATAGCGGCTATAATTACAGGACTGTAATCCATTCTCTGAAGACTATTCTTAAGGAAGCTCTGGCTGTACATGCATGTCAAGCACGATAAAGAGTGCCGAGTTTAGCCACCAGAATGGAGAGCGCGGACCCAGGAAATGTTGCCAGGCCTTGTGTCTTACTTGCCGTCTTCCCGTCTAGGCGGGCAACAGCAATGTTGGACGCCTTTCACCAAGGTCATTGTCAGTGCAGCGGTTCACACAGCTGCCGTGGGCAAAATTGCTGCCCAGTGCCCTCTTCACCATCGCCCTGCGTTTGACTGCCAACCAGTGCAGGGCGTGGTCCTTGTTTTTCCTCTGAAGGCAGCTTGGTTGGGCCTCACCTCCCCCCAAAATCTTGACCAGGACTGAAAATGAACGGATGGAAGTGGTGCCCTGGAACAGAACACCGTGCTCCCTGACTGTGGTCCAGAGGCTAATAAGCAGGAAAGACTAATACTAGTCTACAACATAGCGCAACTGCAAAAACCTTCTCAAATGTGCCATCTGGCAGAGGGACGTTTGCGGAGAACGAAAAAGAGTCTACCGTTTGGATGCTTCCGCACAGCCAAATGCTAATAGCCTCAACTTTCTCATTTCCAGACACCCTGATTGGCACAGTTATCAGTCAAGTGACAGGAAATGACGTGGATTCCGGCCCGGCCCTTTCCTACACCCTCTACCTGGATGGCGACAGCACGGGCATGTTTGGAATCCACTGCTACGGCGGCGGCGTGTCTCTGACAAAAGCACTGGACTACGAGGAGAGGACATGGTACACGCTGACCATCCGCTCGTCAGACTCGAAACATCAAAGCGAAGCCAATCTGACCGTGCTGGTGGAAGACGTCAACGACAACACACCCGTCTTCACCCAGGATTTGTATCAGGTATGACTGGGACTGCATGCTTCTTTTGGGATTGTTTGGTATTGATCGAATACACGGCTCGGGATCTGATAGGTGACGGTATCAGAGCATCTCCCAGAAGGCAGCGCTCTCGTCACCGTGACAGCCACCGACTCGGACTCCGGGGACAACGGAAAGATCACCTACCGAGTCATGTCGTCCACAAGGGGTGTTTTCTCCATTGACCCGAGCAACGGTATGAATCTTCTGCTCAATAGTTCCCAAACGATGAGGAAAGTACAAATGCGATTGATTGTTTTCCTTGCAGGGACTCTGTTTGTCAAGCGAAAGACCAAATTTGACTTTGAAAATCCCTCCATCCTCGTGGTTGTGGAAGCTCGAGACCAGGGCAGTCCCTCCCTCTCGTCACTGGCTACCATCCAAGTCCAGGTGTCGGATATCAATGACAATACTCCTGTCTTCCATCAGTCCGAGTACAGAGCGTCCGTATCTGAAGACGAGCTTCCCGGCTCCACGGTTCTGACCTTAGAGGCAGCCGACGGAGACCTGTCGCGTGACAACTGTGGTTTTGATTTTGCCATCGCCAGCGGCAACTCTGGCAACGCCTTCCAAATTGAAAGCAGCGTGCGCTTCTTGGAAGGCAAAGGCTTCCAGACGGTCGGAAGCCTCATACTGGTGGAAGAGCTGGATTTCGAAGCCGTGTCCAGTTACAACCTGAGCGTCGTGGTATCGGATCGCGGGATCCCCCAGCGCAGCTCCTGCGTGCCGATCCTAATCAGCGTGACGGACGTCAACGACAACCCACCGGCTTTCGGCCGAGGAGAGTACAGCGCGGTGCTGAGCGAGAGTACCGCCGCAGGAACGGAAGTGCTGCATCTGTCTGCCACTGATCCAGACTCTGCTCCCAATGGGGCGGTGCAGTACTCCATCAGCTCTGGAGACAAAACGGGCCTTTTCCAGGTGGACCAATGGACCGGGGCCTTGAAGCTACAGCGACCTCTGGGCAGTGAGAGCCAGTTGTCCCACATGGTTGTTGTCCAAGCTACAGATGGCTTGGGACACTATGCCTTTGCCCCAGTCAGCATTGACGTGAAGGATATCAATGACCACTGGCCTTTCTTTCCACTCAGTCAAGTCACGGCTAGTATCAGGGAGAATCAGCCCAAAAATGCCTTAGTGACCACGCTGCACGCCATCGACCACGACAGAGGGGTTTTTGGAAAGTTGCGATACTACATGCTGGACGACTCTCAAGATGGAAGGGAAGCCTTTTTCATCAACCAAACATCAGGAGAAGTGCGGACCCGCTCGACTTTTGACTTTGAGAGAGCGAACGCCTTCAATTTTAAGGTTGCGGCCATGGATGCCGGCAACTATTCTGCCACCGTCGCGGTGCAGATTTACGTCTCTGGGGAGGATGAATATGATCCTGTTTTTACCTCCCCGGAGTTCTCCTTTCAAGTGCCCGAGGACGCGAAGAAAGGTCAGATCATCGGCAGAGTGCAAGCCAGAGATGAAGACGGAGGCCTGGACGGTGTTGTCCTGTATTCTCTGTCAGCCAGTTCACCTTATTTTGAAGTCAACAAATCATCCGGCGCCATCTCCCTAAAGATGGACAGCTACGGCAGACACGTGAGCCGCTCCAAACGAGAAGTGCGCCTGATGACGCTCGACCTGTTAGCCCACAGCCCTCTGGAGACGTCCCGCACGGCGGCGACCAAAGTGACCGTCGACGTGAGCCACACCTCTTTCGGACTCGCCACAGACATCAACATGCTGCTAATAAGTGTCATCGCCGTGTCTCTCGGAATAATAGTCATACTGTGCGTCATTGCCGTGGCGCTCTTTTGCGTCAAACTGAGGCGCCGGAGGAAAGAACAAAAGAGACACAGGCGAACCAAGGCGTCGGCCACCATGCTGCACAAGTTTGAGGAGAGCAAAATAGCCGCGAGTGAGATTATTTATCACCAGGCCCTTCCCGGGTATGTTGCTGATCAGAGCAGCGGCAGCAGCAGCAGCAGCAGCGGGGGGCCGTACACTCGCGGGGGATCCCTGGACCCCTCGCACTCCAGCGGCCGAGGCTCCGCGGAGGCCGAGGCGGCGGAGGACGACGAGATCAGGATGATAAACGAATACCCTCGAGTGTCCAGCATCTCCTCCTCCATGCAGGAGCGTATCTCCGCTCGGGGTCCCGACTCCGGGATCCAGCAGGACGCGGACCAGTTGTCAGATGTGTCTGGCGAGCCCTCTATCGATTGGTTCAAAGGGAAGAAGATGGGCAGCCTCAACGGTACTCTGCTAGCTGGGCAGGTGCCGATCTACCGAGACGAGGGGGGTGGGTACGCGGGCATGGGGCGGGGCCTCAACGTCTCCCACCACAAAGATTATATCTTCCCCGAGGACGGAAAGCCAACCGTGGACGGCTCCTTGACTGCCATCGTGGCCAGTGACGAGGAACTGAGGGGCAGCTACAACTGGGACTACCTTCTCAACTGGTGCCCCCAGTTCCAACCTCTAGCCAGCGTTTTCACCGAGATAGCGCGATTAAAGGATGAAACGGCTCCCCCTCACCCCCGCCGCTCCTTCCACCGCAAAAGCAAAGCGGAGTCCAGAATCGACCCGCCTCCGCTTATCACCTCCGTGGCGCATCCTAGCGCAAAAACTGTAGCTCCCAAGCCGGCTGTGGGGAGGACGTACCCCCACCTGTCCACTTTCCGGAGGTCTCCCCTGAGCAGCGAGGGATCCATCTGCTCGGTGGCCATGTCGCCCAGTTTCTCCCCGTCCCTGTCGCCACTGGCGGCGCGCTCTCCGGCCGTCACGCCCTTCAGCGTCTCCCAGGGCCCGTCGGCATCCGTCATCAGCGCAACGGAACACAATCTGGAGCAAATTGACGAGGCCGAACTGAGGATTTGAACTTTGGGGACAATCTGAAACCTCGGGCTTCCACTTTATGACCGCAGTGTTGTGTCATTTCCGTTCTTTTGCTGTGGTGTGGCCCCACATGTGGTGGGGCTGCTTGAAGACAAACAGAGAGGGCCAAAATGGACTTTGTTCTTATCCCGAACTTTATTCTCCCATTGGTCCACGTTGGTTTGTACATTCAAACGAGGGGGGCGGGGGTTCAAACGCGATGTCAATATTTTGTAGAAAAAACATTGTCTATATTTTTATACTTATATGTGGTTTCCTCACAAGCACATGGCATTCACGTCTCGAAGGGTTATTGAAAAAAGATATCTCTTGTTTCTATCTTTGTATATTTGTAGTTTGTGTTGTATCCTCATTTGTACTGTAAACTCTCAAATGTGTTTTTGAAGATCTTCTCGATGTTGTGGCAAATTATTGTAGATAGTGGATTTGGACCTTGACCTCTCTGCTTGTGCAAAGACTTCAGTTCCGCCGCAAAGGAAGGCAATCGTGAATGTGAAGCCTTTGCAGAATTTGTCTTTCGGGTGCTTTAATTTATCATAGCCGGCCGGCCTTACCGCTTCACGTCGTGCACAAGGTTCAGATAACAGATCTATTTCGACAGAACGCAACGCAAGCTCCAAAGCATTGCTGCTAAGTAAAAAAAAAAAAAAAAATCGATGTCTTTCATCCCACGTTTGTTTTGGTTTTCGAAGGATGGCAAATTACTGAATGTTCCAAAAATAAGAGAGAATGTTTTATCCTTAGCTATATTTCACCAGACAGCCTATAAGCCATTTACAGTAAATAATACAATGCAAGACTTGCCAAGGTCCAAACTAAAGCGGTTCCTCCATCCCTGGAATTATTTTACTTACTTTCTCCATTTAAATCTTGAACACTTTAAATAGCACGCTTGGTATTCGGTGGTATTTTTCTTATTTATTGTGTTGGCAGACCTCAGAAGCTTCATCTGCTTGATGTAAATTATTATGAAGAATAGTGAGTGGCAAGTGAACATGGCCAGATACGTATATCCACTAATCGACTAAAGGTACCTTATGGCCTTTTTTGTACAAACGTGTGTCACGTCCAGAGGAATGTTTTGAGCTCAAGTGCCTGATTAAAGAACTCTGATGGAAACGTGATCAATCTTGTTTCTTAAGTTTGATATTGAAATAAAAGATAGACAATAAACGACAGCAATATGAGCTTCTGATTTCACATTTAAATGAAAGGTGAATGTTTTGCTAACTTGAATACGTATTTCGGTCAAGGCAAAAAGCTGTCTGGTTTCGTATGTGCTGTGTATTTTACTGGCAGCCAGTTTAGGGTGTAGTCTGCCGTATGCTCGAGGTTAGCTAGCAAGCTATGTCCATGAACAGAATAAATGCGAGAAAAATGGATAGATGGGTCAAATTCTCTGAATGATGTGCCCTTGTATTGCCCAAAATGGCCGCTTCCAAACCATAATGATGAACTTCCTGTTCAGTTTTAGGCACGGCTCCTTGAAACGTATTCTTACATCCTGTTATGATAAACACGCTAGCGGTTCAGTACACTTCTGACAAGGACCGATCTAACCAACCAATTACGAGGAAACATTTGAGAAGTCATGCTAATTGCTAAGCTAACCTAAGATTGGGGCGAAGCGGCCTGTAAGCTACATCGTATAAAAAAGCAATGCTATCCGTACCGTCATTTTTTGTGTGTTTGTTTTCACAATGGAGTTTTGATTTTGACTTTTGAGGTCTGCACAGTAATTGTTCTCAAAATGACACGACAGTGGATTCATCTATCTACTGTATCTTTCTTTCTGTCTGTCTGTCTTTTTTATGTCTATCAAATTAAAAGTGGACATGAATAACACAATCTAGAAGCACCTGTCATTGCTATCTGACAAAGTCAAAGTGGACCAGTTCTGTTTTTGTGTCTGCAAAATTGTGAGCCAGTGCACGCACACACCCATGCAGCGATGTTTTTTTTTTCCCCCCTCAGCTTTTTCCCAACTGGAAAGAAGGGTGGAGCCGCTCGAACGGGACAATCCGCTGATGATACGCTTGGCCTCGGTGTCACGGTAATGAGCCGCGCGCGGTTCCCCGGCATGAGCGGGGCTCGCTATTTACACAACAGCGCTCGGAAGATACGAGCAAAAGAGGGCGAGTCGGCCCATTACTCAAAGCTCAAATGAAAGACTCGCCATAAACCAAATGAGATCTGTCATTGCACATATACGCGAGGAGGAGGCCGCTCCCTTTACATGCGAGGAGCGCCGATGTTTTTTCCATCATGAGTCTATTGAGATGTCAGAGCTGTCACAAGAGCCTCAGGGCGCTTACTCTCCTCAATTGCTTCCCGTCTAGGCGTTCAAAGTTTTCGACGTCCAACGCTTTGATTGAGCGATTCCGCATCTTATTGTCATTTTGGAAAACTGTTAGCTCGTAGCTTTCTGTTGAAGGTCAGGAGGCTCTTGTCTACTGCAAAGCGAAAGCGAGATCAATGACTTGTTTTGTATTCGGCGATTGGCATCTTCGGGTCTTGCTGCCTTGGTCCAACAGTGTGCGAGCTCCTTGAGGCTTTCAGCTTTTTGCACGGCCACCTGTCATAAAAGGAGGTACCCACCCTCATCCGCGTTTCCCACACTTCCCTCCACTTAGAAGTCATCGACAGCGTCCATTTTTTTTTTTAGCCTTGAAGACATAATGACTGTTGGGGGACTTAATGGTTTTAAGATGGCCTCTGTACAAGAGCTTTGTGCCATGGTTCAATTCTCCGAGCACTTTCTGTGCCTCTTTTGCGCCGCAAATGTAGTTAAACGTGGCTTAATTGAGGCCCTGGTTTTGCTTTTTACAATGGTGTCATTTAGTTGATATAATGGAGCTGCTTTGTGTGGCAAGCTCCTCCATCTGTGTTGCGGCACTTTAACGGGATCTCACAATACTTGTTGGAATGTGGATCTTTACACCGAAGAGCTGAGCTGCTTTGTTTCACGGGGAAGCTTTGGCAAGGACGTGACTCTCCAGCTAAGAAGCCCAAACCGGCGTCCAGTCAAAATGAGGCCGTCATTCTTCTCCTTCATGCTGGGATTACCCGTAAGGCCTTCATAACTGCAGTTTGCACGGAAGTTGCCTTTCGCGGCAGGTCAGGCTCCACTGATGCTTCCCACAATCCCTTCTCCAAACAGTCCGAAGAGCAGCAACTTCGCTACTGTCTCTTACAAGTTCTCCTTGCCAGCCGTCTTGCGTGACTGGAAAGAGACGGGGAGGGGGGGGGGTCAAATCCCGTTGGCACGTGAACCCTTCGTCTATTTTAGGGGAGAGTTTTTTTTCTGCTTTGAAACAAAAAAAAAGCCACAGGGAGAAATGGGCAACAGCAAGGCAAAAGGGGGTCTGTTTCTCATTTGGCTTGGGCCTCGCCAGCGTTAGAAGAACCACAGCAATACGGGGGGATCGGGGGGGGGGGGGCAATGGCTGGTAGGAGAAGTGTTTTCCCTGCAGAAACCGCAGCCAAATCTTTGCGGGGCCCTCGTCTTTTCAAGTCGTCACTTGGCAACCGGGCCCGGCCCAGTCTGGGTCCTATTTCCACGCCGACTGTTTTTGTTTGTGTTTTGTTGTTGTTTTTGTCACTCCCACTTGCAACTCTTAAATCTGCCAGCAGCAAATTTGCGCTTCTTCTTTTTTATTGGGTCGTAAATCCGTCTGTGACACGCCATTGTTACGGCGGATTCTGTATCGTGGGCGTCGCAGCCATTGCGGCTCGTCAAATCACTTTTTATGTCGGCCGCTATACTTAGCCGTCGCCACGTATGTAATTATGCCAGTTTGGCAAAAAGGACACCACGGTCAAAAGTCGAATGAGTCACACACCAGCGCCATGCGATGTTCCGTGGATGACGAACACTTTCCCATCGTTGATCGAACATTTCTGGTCATGAGAAAAGCGAAAGAAAAAAGTGTTCTCGCTCCCCAAAGCTGCGTGGCCATAAGTCAGCAAACGTCAGCGAAGGCAATCCAAGCGTGCCATCATGCCTCATTGTTATCTAGTGAAACGTCTCTATTGCTAAATCCTAATAACTCGCAGATGGATGCGTCGAAAAGACATTTGCGGCCATCGCTAACGGAAAGCCCATTATTAACCATGAAGTATTATCTGGATAAGCCTTTCATTTTCAACTGGAAAAATACCTCCCAACCCGCAAAAAATCATCTGAAAACACCACTGCTCCATTCAAAAGTACTTTTTGGGTCCATTTTTCGCTCTGTTGCTAGGTTGAACTTTGTTTTGCGCAATTAATGTGTTATCTGAGCAATGGCTTGTGAAAAAGCCTTTTGCGGCGTACCTCAAGGATCCGTCTGTGAGCCTCTGCTTTTCTTACCCAATGTGTTATATAAAATCAAAAAAACTTGTATTGCGTACTAACCAATCAATTCCAAACGTACGGCCCACCACCGTATAATAAATTCGTATATGCTCGTCCAGGAGAGAGACTACTGTTGGACTGAATCAATCCATTAAAGTTGGCTGCGTTTCAACGTGTTGCCTCAGCGTAATCAAATCAAGCATTCTTCTCCGCTGCCTCTGCAATAGTTTTCAAACATCTGGGTGTCGTCTTTCGCAGCGGAGACTGCATGTCGCTGGCTACCGGGCCGCGCTTCAGGGGCTACGACAACCCTGAGTCCGTTTTGGGGCTGTGCTCATAGTTCATTTTTAATGCAATGTCAATAGAGTTCTGCGTCATTGCATCGTCGGGCACAGCGTAAGATTTTCATCGGCACAAATTCATGCGAGATGCGCTGCAGAAGATGAGCTTACATAAGAAAAGTACAGCGAATGCTCTCTCATGTGAAAGCATGAGTGCTCGCAGTTGGGTCCAGGAGGAATTCTGGCACATAAATCCACTTTCTACCCGACAATAGTGCACGAGGAGTGTTTCTTGCCAACTGCACTTCTCCAGCAGGGCTACTCGAGAAAAAAAAGAAAGAGAAGAAGCAGAGAGGGGAGGCCTACTTCCAATGGAAAATACTTTGGCTTTAAAGCTCCACAATGCTTTCATTTGGACGATGGAGTGTTTGAGAAAATCTGGATACTTTCTCTCATTATGCGCCCGGCCCAGCCCGGCTCGGGAGTGCGCCACTCAGCGTCTCGTCAAAATTTACAGCTGGTAATGGCTTACGCGTTTTATCGTTTATTGATAACGATTAAGGTTGAAACGCGGGCAAGAATCTCATTGATGTCGTGGTCCCTCCTCGGGACCGTCATTAAAAATCAGCTTTGTGTTGGTAATCGCCCACACAATGACTCACAGTTAATGTGAGACATAAAAGGCCACGCTCATTATGTACACTGGATTCCAGGAGCGCTTTGATTGCTGGTGCAATATAATCCACCAGAGTGGCCCACATCAAGACGAGGAAGTGTGAGTTATCATGGACTGTGACATCATTAGAATGAGTTCATTCAGGTGGAAATCACCTGCACGCTATTTTTGGCCAATCAGACGCACAGCAAAAGCAAAATGGTTGCTTCAAACTCAAACGTGCCATGTTTGGAACAAATTGTCAAAGTCACAATTGGTGTTTTCAGGGAATGTTCATTTCGCTCAGTTGTGTGTTCCTCGATTCCCAGTCCAGGTGATGGCTGCTGATTGGTGGAGAAACAGGAAGTGAGCGGTGCAATCAGCAAGGTGCGTCTGTTTTTGTTGGCCGCGAAGTTGAATTGCATGATTATGTCTTCGTCTTGTGAAGCGCCATGTAACGACGAGTCACCAAAGCCTGCAAATGGCAGCCGGTCGTGTTTTACTGGCCTGACTTTTCAAGCCTGGTGTTTCCACTCACCGCTCTGCTTTAATAAGCGCTACTCTATACACACGCACTTGATCACTAAATACAATGATTGAGTTTTATTCCTACAAGGGGTCACGGGGCCAAGCCACAGCTAATGGTAGCAAACAAAGAAAAAACAAAAACGTGCAAATATTAAACGCTTCACTGCTTCTCATTTCCTGAGACACAAACATGACCAAGTCCGCTTGGACTTGTCATGATTCCGTCTACATTAGGTTATATAAATCCATCATGCATGTCTTGAGATTTTTGGGCAAAAAAGAGCTTTGCTTTTATCGTAAAAACAAAAGTAATGGGCAGCGACAGACAATTTACGATGACATCACAGCAGATGTGGCCTTTTGGCCGCTCCTTTTGCATTTTTGGTTCGCATTTGTTAGACTTGGTAAGGCAAAGCTGTCAATTGGGGTGCCATTCTATTGAAAAACAAGAGTCACCCGATGACGCCCGACGCTCTCTGCATTTGACGAGTTTAATATTGCGCTATGGTCATGGGAGGAAGCACACCAAAGTCAACGTCGGAGGTTTTACCGTCCTGACATGTATCTGGCACGGCAAGAAAGCAAGCTTATGCTAGCTGATAGCGCTTCAACCGTGACCCAGATGCGGCATCAAAGCCGCCGGATCATCGCAAACAATAGGTTGAAGGTATAAATCATGTACGCTCCAGCGGCCTTTTTGTTTTTCAAAGGTTTGCATGGCAGCTCTGAAGCTGTTGCTGTTGATTGCTGCTACGACAGCTAATTAGCTACATAGGGTGTGATTGCTTGTTTATTGGTGTGGACGTCTGGCGTGTGCTTCGAGGCCTCGCTTTCTTCTGTCTCACCTTAAACAAAACGTCAAGCTGCCATGTGAGGAGCACAAACATCATTTGTTAGAGTGACTCTCCTTTCCCGCCATGAAAGGGCATTACAGTGCCCCCATCGCTCTGTTTTATTTCTCACCTCACTCAAGTGGCACAGTAGCTGCTGCTTGTTTAAAATCAAAATTTAAATTGAAAGATAAATAAATGAACAAATAAATAAATTGTCCATTATTTCCTTTGGAGAAAATTTCAAATGAATCAAATGCAGACCAGAACCACTTGCTCATTTCTAAAAGTAAAACACTCTTTCGGTAAGTTGGCTAACGACTTTTTAGCAGAACATTGACTAATCCGCCCCAACGAAGTCACCTGCAGCCTCTGTGATGACAGGATTTCAGAGTGTCCCCTTGGCGGTCGTGTGTAATGGCGTTCTGAAGGGAAGATTAACCTGGAGCATCCAGGAGCGTTGGCCGCATCCGAATGAGCGGATATGATCGACACGCTTTGATCAAAGGAGAAAAAAGTTGGTGTGTGTTTTTCAAGTTGGTCCCCCGAATCACACATTTCCCTGACTAAGCGCTGCAAGTGACACTCAAGTTGCTCACTGGAATAATTTGCATTCCTTGCTGGATATTCTTGTGCTTGGACTCCTTTCACCAAATTTAATTGTCATGAAGATGTCGCAATCTGGAAAAAACATCAACTTGAATTATTCCATATGATGACCTACTCTTCTTCCTAATTACAGGAATCATTGTAGAACAAAGTAAACCTTTTTTTTAATGGGCATGCAGACGTTATGAGCAATCATCATATGTACATTGCATACGTGCATGTTAATTTTTTTTTTTTATCAGCGCTGGCCATCCGTTGCCATGGTAACACCCTCGACACCATTCTTGTTATCGCCAAATCGTATAGTCAGCGGTGGTTCTGATTCCCAATTAGTGATGGTGAGGAGCTCAAGCACAACAGAAGCAAACGCATGCAAGGTCAGCCACTGGGCTTTTTCATCTATTTTGAATTAGCAGCAGTCCTCATGCTTTCAGTGGGACTTATTACATTTCCACCCTTGCGCTCAAATTCCAATGACCGTTGTAACTTTGCTGAAAATGATTCATAATTGCCTTTTTCCTGACCGCAGATCCTGTCACGGTTCCCGGTTGTCTCATGAGCGGGATAACCTGCCCAGTAGGCCGCTTCCCTCCAGGTAAAGAAATGAGTGTGTGTGGGAGGGGGGGGGCTCAAAATTCCCTTTTCCGAAAAGAGCGATATCTGGATGCTTGATGTAAGCATGATTCATAAGTACTTTTTTTAATGATGATTGTGTGTCTACATGACTGTTCAACGTGACTTGTTTCTTCCATTGAAGGGTTGATTCAAATCTGGATGATGAGATTGTTTGACAGTTACTTCACGCCACTTGGTTTTCATTTACTTTTTAAACAATGTACTTTTTTGTGTCATTTTGAAATGACGTCAAAGACCTCAAAGAATAGCATTAAGAAAAGAAAAACAGCATATACTCAAGACGGTGCTGTGGTTCTACAGTTTTTTTCACGATCATCTCTTGAGCACAGTGGGAGGTTGTAATACAGAAATGTGTGTATATATTTCAGTTCATCTTCACAAGGCTGAGTTCAGCAAAAAGCACCAAACTGCGTGCTAAAGAGACTCAAGCGCACTTTTGCAGCGCTTCTAAAATCTAGTACCTGACATATTTACTAAATAATTGTCAGGCCTTGTTTGCTTGCTTTTCATGTGGCAATAAGACATCTCTCAGTTGTTTGAGGACTCTTGTGTAAATAATAGAAAATGTCTTGGCAGCCGAGGAGGGCACTCAGACAGGTTTGATGCATTGTTTGGACAAAGTTATATCCGCAGGCTGTTTTCTCTGTCTGCTCCCTATCCAAACATTTCATCTAATACATTTCGTAGTACTGCTCACACGGCACTATTTCGTAAAGTTGGGGGATAAATGTTTGTTCTTCTTGTTGAATTACACGCAACCATTTGGAGGTTGTCTTTAGTACTTGTATACACTCTGCCAGTAGGGGGCGTCGCTGAATATTGCGGCCAAGACTTTTAAGACATTTAGTCTTTTTTTTTTTTTTTGCCCCTATCGACTTTGAATGACAAAAATGAAGTGTTCACAACTGTGCCTATGAACATTTAATTCAAATTTGGAACCAAAAGCTCTCAAACGTTTGTTTTGAATGGTCTTGGCTTTTACTTGTTAACAATTATATATTGATCACAAAGCGAGCAAAATGGTTCAGCCGTAAATGGGACACCAATTATGTTCGTTAGTCAGACTCAGAAGAACTCGTATATTGTATTTAAACCTGGACAGTTTGTGGGCCGTGAATAATGCAGAGGTCAAAGGTTGTACTGGGATCGGCTCAAGGACGTTGAGGCGGCCCCTCAGCCAAAAGACGCAAAGTCAAAACATACCCTTTCAATCAGTCAAAGTGGAACTAAAGCAACTTTGAGATGTTTGGCTTTGAGCAAATGTCAACAGCAACATTATTTACCTTCTTCCTTTATGGGATTTGACTTCCTGCCCGCACGTATACGGCTTATACACGTGTACAACGGCTGTGTGTGTACGTTATCGGAAACGAGATTGAGGCTCACAATCGCGGACGTATTTGAAAATGATTCATTATTATTCATACGAG
The DNA here is from genome assembly GCF_901709675.1 of Syngnathus acus. Lineage (NCBI taxonomy): Eukaryota > Metazoa > Chordata > Actinopteri > Syngnathiformes > Syngnathidae > Syngnathus > Syngnathus acus. Next base: position 16,529,849 of record NC_051098.1, on the reverse strand, counting down.
CACTTCAACAGACACCCTTGAGGTTTGGAGGCGCTATCACAAGGGCAAGGCGTAGTAGTCGTCACTCAGGCGAGGATAATAACTCTTTCATTTGAGATGTTCCATTCATCCCCCCCAGCTCTGCCTTCTCGCTTACATCTCACCTCGGGGCGGTCACTCGCCGCATGAGGTGCTCTGAAACAGAAGAACATACATTGGATATTGTATTTTTTAATACATATATGCTAACAAGAAGGAGTCAAGTGGGAAAAAAAAAAAAAAAAAGATCCAGACAGTTATGATCTCTGACCCGACTTGAAGCATGGGGAATTACACTTTTTTTTATATTTTGTTCAAAACAACCCCGACATGTAAGTTCTCTTAACCCAAAGGAATATAGTAAAATAGTGCCGTTGCAGAAGCAAAGAAGGGGGAGATGGAGTGCAGTAAAACTAAGCACTACTATGCTTGGGAAAAATGTCCCTTGTAGCAAATCTTCCATTTAAGCACTTTCACAACATTTGAAAGCCATATTCGCTCCACACTGCTTTCCCTGATTGAAATAAATGAGGCACATTAGTACAATTTGGCTCTATCGGTCTATCTCTAAAGACAACTGCAATCAGCAAGAGAGGCGGGACGCAATAATGATTATAATAATAATCAAAAATTGCAATTTCCTTAGAAGTTGATGTTTAGATGGGGCATTTAATCATCCATTCATCCATTTTTCATACCGTTTATCCTCATTAGTCTCGTGGGGAGGAGCTTATCCTTCCCTGGGCTGTTTCAAATTCACAACTTGAGATTTTTAAAATGCATATATCATGCATGTGTTTGGAATGTAGATCAAATTAGTCAAAGTACCTGGACACATGGGAAAGCATGCAAACTAAAACAGGATGGCCGGATCCAAGATTTGAACCGTGTTGAGCTATTTAATTGGTATGATTTAAAAAAAAGAAAGAAAATACACATTGGAAACAGATACATTACTCTCAGTGTCATAGCAACTAAGGCTTAGGTGCTTATGCGTTCTCAAGTTACTGTAAGATGCATTATTTGTAGCTGATTGGGTGTTTAGTAGGTGATTCCAGGGAGGACAACACAAAAATGGAATCACCAATAAATTAATAATAATAACAATTATTATTATTATTATACACCAGAATACTTTGACTATTTTATTGAAAAAGAAAAAGACTGCCACAACGACATAGGTAGCGTCTATAACGAGGAAACACTGCCACCTTCAGTATAGAATGCCATACTACAGTTTGGGGACAACGTGACGTCAGCACAGCACGACGTGGACAACGGAGTAGAAGGGCGGAAAAGGCTTGAAGATGATGCTCTTTCAAATTAATGCTGCAGTTCCTCGATATACGACCCTAGGCCACCAGTAAACTTTCAAACGAATACTGGTGAGTATTTGACGTATTTTGTCAAATCTACATTGGATTAAAAGTGCTAAAACGCCGATTAGGGTGTCTTCGAAAATAGTGAAACTTTTATTGCGAAGCGAAGTTAAAGCCGCTGCTTGGCTGGATGCAGGGATTTTCAGGATGAGTTGTATGGAAAGAGGCAGATCATGTAAACAGCAGCCATGGATGTAACGTTGATTCGTTAGAAAAGTCGGCGCCTTTTCTGCTTTTTATTACATTTGTCCGCGAAGCTTGACTTTTCTTTGGGACGAACAAGCTGCCAGCCAGATTGAAGCTAGCTGTCACATAGCCAGAAGCCACATCAGCTGCCGTTAGCAATCAGCGTAGCATCAACGTAAGACAGCTACTTTATGCTCGTTTGTGTAGTACTCACACTCTACAATTGCCTATTATTATTTGTATCTTTTCAGACATTTTGTCATGGCGGAGGGCATCATGAGCAAAGCAGCTACGATGGAGATTCCCATTAACAGTAATGGAGACACTGGGACCCAGCCAGAGGATGACAGTCTGGAGCAGGTCAGTTAGTGTGTTGTTTGTTTGATGGAATCTCAAACGTCACATTGCAACACAATCTATTCATCCCACAGTGGTACACTGATTTACAAGCTTCAATTGTTCCATGACTAATCTTATATCACATCAGTTTTGCCCATTGAAATAAGCTGAAATGTCCTTTGCCTTTTTCACCTCACCCCAAAGTTTGTTTTTAATGAATCAAAAAACAGCTCTGTCTTTTACTTGGAAAGAAAAGCAATGAACATGATTGTAAATGAATGAACTAGTTCAATAAATTGCACAGTTTAGTTTTTGCTTCCTCTTTGTGTTGTTTTTTTTAAATCAAGGATGTGCTAATGTGTAGGCACCTGAGACTCAACTAAGTCTGCACGCATCATTCAGTTGTTTGTGGATCAGGATTTGCAGCAGGTGATGGTGTCGGGGCCCAACCTGAACGAAACCAGCATCGTCTCGGGAGGTTACGGCGGTCCGGCGGGGGGCATCATTCCGACCAGCACCATCAAAGGTAGTGGCCGCAACATCATTGCCTTTTCATTCCCTCCACTTAACCCCGATGAGTTTTTAAATAGCCTTCGGGCGGCCACAACAAATGGAGGCTCCGTGATTACTCTGATTTGCAGTCACTGTACGTGTGCTGACCTCCAGGCGGCGGCCTTGTATTACCATATCTCATAGGGCCAGCCATTCGTTTCAACCCCGAATATTTGGACAGAAGAGGTGCCCCCGCGCCTGCGCCAGGTGTCTGTACATTCTGTAGCTGTTTCTCAAATTTAACCCCTTCAGTCTTTTTTTTTTTTTGTAAAACGTCTCCTACTTGGATGAAAGGACTTGCAGCCTTGCTCGCATGCCTACATTGGCAGTTGAGGGGAAATACTGGAGCCTTAAAAGATGCACTAACCCAATATGAGCATTTGTTTGTAATACTGTTTTGTATTGAATGGTAAGACCGACTGTCGTTGCTGTTTGCATCTCATCTCATTAACTCCATTCTTCCATGTTTCTTGAGTGCATGACGAAAAAAAACATGCATGCTGGCCATGTTTTCACCCGCTCATACCAAAAAGACACATTTCCCTTTCAAAGCTTTTCTCACCCATGCCCCCCCCCCCATGCCCATGGCAGACATCCGCATGAAATCCCGGGCCGCCAGCTCGCCCACCGGCCAGCCGGTTGCCGGTCGACTGGCGCAGCACGGCAGCGAGCAGCTCTCAGGTATCATCTCTGAAGTCAGTCACCATCTCCTCCTTCCCCCATTGCCATGACTCATCGTGTCCATCGTGAATGTCACGAGTCGGCGCTTTTATGGCAGCGGCTTTTTTCTTTTTTTTTTGAAGGCTCCTCAAACCATAGCACCTGCACCGCGATGGAAGAAGTGTCTCGTGGCGTGGCAGTGGAGAAGCTGGACAGTGTGAAGAAATGGGGCATAAACACATATAAGGTAACAAGCTACTGCTAAGCCGTTGATTTGATTTCAACTGATAACATTTTATCCTCGTTTTTTTTCCATGGACGCGTGTCCCTCAGTGCACCAAGCAGATGTTCTCGGAGCGCTTCGGCCGAGGCTCGCGGACGGTCGACCTGGAACTGGAGGCTCAGATCGACGTGCTGAGAGACACCAAGAGCAAGTACGAGAACATCCTCAGGCTGGCCACGGCGCTCACAAGCCACTTCCAGAGCATGGTCCAGACGCAGCAAGCTCTCGGGGACACCTTCACCGACCTCAGCCAGAAGTCGCCCGAGTTGCAGGTAGCCCACAGTGCAAATTTTGCTTGAATGTTTCATTTAAGACGAATAAAGAACAAGGATGCTGCCCCCACCCTCCAGGATGAGTTTGGGTATAACGCAGAAACTCAAAAACTATTGTGCAAGAACGGCGAGTCCCTGCTGGGCGCCATCAGCTTCTTTGTGTCCAGCATTGACACTTTGGTCAACAAAACCATGGAGGACACCTTGATGACCATCAAGCACTACGAAAACGCAAGGTAACGCTGATAAGGACGGGCGTCCTCTCTCGCGCTTCCCCGCAATGTGACAGCCTCCGTCTCGTGCGCTCAGGTTGGAGTTTGACGCCTACCGCTCTGACTTGGAAGAGCTGAGTTTGGGCCCCAGGGACAGCGCCGCCATGGTCCGCATCGACATGGCCCAGCACGAATACCAAGTGCACAGGGACAAATACGAGCGGCTGCGCAGCGACGTCACTATCAAGCTCAAGTTCTTAGAGGAGAACAAGGTTTGCTGCCTTCCACTTTGCCTATTAAATGAAGCCTTTCCCCATTTGAGAACTGGTTCTCAAAAATGTAAAAACCCTAGGACTAAGTGAATTTTCCAAAGCGAAACCAAGGTTTGGAATTTTCAAATCACTTTCTGGGTTGTTGACCGGTAAGAGCGAGAACTGCATTAGTCTTTAATGTTTTAATTCTCAGCAAGACTCCGTTTTCAACCAGAATCCATTTCCAAACTAATAAAAAGTTGCTTTGTCAGCATTGGCTGAGTTGATTTGTTGGATGTTTTTGGCACCATCTAGTGGCGGAGTGTCGGAAGCTCACGCACGTCACAAAGCAAAAATAAACCCATCAAAAACGACCTTGCTGGTAGGTAATATTTCGATTTTTGTGTGTCCCAGGTGAAAGTGATGCACAAGCAGCTGCTGCTTTTCCACAACGCCATCTCGGCCTACTTCGCCGGCAACCAGCAGCAGCTGGAACAAACTCTGGTGCAGTTCAACGTCAAGTTGAAGCCGCCTGGGGCCGACAAGCCGTCCTGGCTTGAGGAACAGTGACAGGTGGTCATTGCGGGATCAGCACAGAAAATATGGAAAGTCTCCTTTGTTTTTGTAGTCCTCACTTGTTCTATATTATCAGCACGAGTTTTGTTTTTATTTAAGCCACACACTATTCTTATTCTTGGATGAACCATTCATTTTTCTGTATATAAGAATATGTAAAGTCTAGAATTTTTTTTTAGTGGAGATGGCTCTTGGGCATTTTAGTCTTTTTTGTTGTCGTCACCTTTTTTTTTTTTTAGAACGGTACATGATAGTTTGAAAGTGAACTTTATTATTTTGTATAACAAATGAGACATCTAGGGATCCGAGCGATGCAGTGTGCAACGTGAGCCTTGCAATTGCTTCTCTTCTTCGTCATTATGATGATTTTTGGAGGCCACAAACATTTTCCTTTCATCTCAACAACAGACAAGGGAAGCCCACCATTTTTGGGTCATTTCCAGCGCTTCTTTCAAGACAAACGTTTGTCCAATCTCTACCAAATTTAAACTTGGTCATTTGGATACAAGGACGACAGGAAGTTATGAGAAATGTAAATTCAATTCGAGCATTTCTTTCTAGCTATTGTGGTTCAAAGTGGCCATTTCTATGGCAATTTACCACCGAATTGGAACCTTGTGAGAAGTGCAAATGTTCCGCCTTTCGTGCGGGCGGGCAGAGCATGTTTGAGTCACTCCCAGCCACAGAATGAAGCGCAAATTTCATAGACACAAATGTACAGGACATGCAATAAGTGCTTTCATTTTTGTTAGCTTTGTGGTATAGCCGCTTCGGCTGTTGTTTTACATGATGAGATGAAACATTGTGTGTGTGTGTGTGTGTATACTACATATCGAGTCAATCCCGCCCGCGTGTGTAAAATCGGACACCGTGCTTTGGGGGAATTCAGCACTTCCGGACTATTTACTGGCATTTAATGGACACAATTCTTGAACCGAAATGAGCAGAGGTCAGTATTTTGAGCAAATTGTTACACGGGCGGGCTGTTTTTCCCCCACCTATCTATTTATCCACCTGTGCAGAGAGCCTTGTATTTTCACGTCTTTGTCCTTGTCGTGCAGCTCCCAAATAAAGGTCCGCTCGCTGGATGACTTTGTTCCATTGAAATGAACAATTGATTTGCGAATGTTGAAGAAACCGCCTACGATAACAACAAAAGTGGCAAGTCTCACGTCATCTTTTCTATGAACTTAATGTGCATGTTTATTATGTATGCCGTTGTTGTGGCTATTTTTTCTACGTAAATGTTACTCGTGTACACTACAGTGCATTTAATGCTGATATGCTGTACAATTGACATTTGGACTACATTTCTCAATTGTTGTTGTCAGCTGACGTGATTTGTATTATCCACCCCGCCTAAAACATCCAATCTCTGCTTTTAGATAGCGCTTCGTAGCATTAAAGGCCTTTCACTTAATTATCGAGGTTACAGGTTGATTTTTTTTTTTTCATTACAGCGGTCACCAGCCCTAATTCATTGTCAAATCATGATGCTGATCATAACTTTACTGACCCTTCTGCAGAGCATGACTGTTTTTTTAAATTGGGTTGCTCAAATTTGAACGGCGAGGACACTTTGGCTTTCTGCAGATCTTAAATCAGCTTGCAAATCTTGACATTGTCCCCCATGAAGTGATTATAAATGAGCAAGTAATCTGCATTGAGGTGAATAATTACATTTTAATCCCATCTTCACTATCTCCCATCTTGAGGTATTTCTAAATCACCAACGAGTGAAAGAGCCGTGTGCGTGTGTGTGTGTGCCTTTAAAACAAATCAATATTCATCTCCTGTATCTTTGAAGCGCAACTCATCAATCACGTTGCTGGAGTCCATAAATCCAGCCCAGGGCTCACAGTCCAACCACTCGCATAACAAGTCAAGGAGGTCCGGCAGGGATCCCAGAGGTGCTCCTTCCCACCGAAGGTGAGCACACACTCCCTCTGCCGCCTGGGCGTGTCCTTCGCTTTTCCAGGGAAGAGGAATTGCGACACTCCTTCAAGTTTCAGCACGAGAGGAGCCAGTCTGGAATGGAAAACTAGGAAGCTGGGCATATTTTTAAGCAGAAAAAAGCAAAGGTGAGTTACTGTTTACAAGTTGATCAATCAAATTGCAGAGTCACTTCCGTGGCATGCTATTGGATTTAGTCATGTGATGGCTCTTTTTTTACCTTACTGATGTTCTCTTTGGCTTATCATCCCAAAGGTAGAATGCGTAACACCCACCTACTGTTGTCAAAAACAGTGGTACCAAAATTTACTGTGTTAGGAAAAGTTTGAAATGTTCAAAAGTGACTTTTTACTGTCAATAGGTGTTTTAATAAGTTGTTACAGTGAAAACAAACTTACAGCTGCACACAAAATAGTTGTCCTTATTCGCTGACAGCTTGTGTGAGATGCCTTGCTAGCAACAGCTCGACTGTTTTGCTTCCCGTAGCAGTTTGCTCAAGTACAGTCTTTAAGTATTTGACTAGTTGTTTGTCGCAAAATAAAATATCAGTTAATAAAAAAATACAGAAAATGTGTTTTTGTTGATGCTGCTGTGAGGTAACGGAGTAATGGCAGCAGTATTGGGTGCCAAATAGTGAGCCAAAATATTCTTGCTAAGGCCCACTCGCATCAAGACTTACTAACAAACGCAACTACAATAAGTCTCGCGATGTTGTGAATACTTTATGAATGCAGTTTCAAACGACTAAATAGAATGTGGTCTTTGTACTCCCACTGTCATAACCTCCCCACACCCTTTTCCTCCCTAGAATGAATGCGTCACTCTCAGTGCCGTTTGGGACGCTCCCGTTGCAGCCAAGACCAATGAAAACAAAACACGACGTGCCGCTGCCGGCGCCGGGCTTCCTCACGCGCAGCTGAGAAGACCACCGCGCCGCCGAATCCCCATCGAGATGGAACCCGGCGATCCTCTGCCGCCGCCGCCACCTCCTCCTTTACTGCCTCCTCCTCCTCCCCCACCGCCGCCGCCCCCCGGTCCGGGCAGCTCGAAACTAGAGCGTCGGCGCTCCAGGATGCGCAACTTCAACTGGGAGACCATCCCCAAGCACACGGTGATGGGCAAGCACAACATCTGGACGGCGGATCAGGCGGACGGCGACTACGAGCTGGACACGGACCACATAGAGGAGCTCTTCAGTCATAAGCGGGCCCAGCAGCAGAACCAGCAGCAGCTCGCCACCCTGGGCCGCCACGGCGCCAGGGGCCCGCTGGCTGCCGCCTCCGGGGCAGAACTGGTGAGTGCGGAGGGATCGACTGGCGAAGTTGAAATAAACAGTGGTCGGAATAAAAAGCATCAGAGCATTGCGTGAACACGGCGCACTAGAAAAAAATGCTGACCCGCTATTACGTAATGGATCAGCAATGTTATCTTTTTTCCACTCGGTGTGTGTTTGCTTAAGGAAGGTCACATGAGAACCTTCTGATGTTGGCTCAGTTTTGTCACAATAGTTCCCAGGTGGAGGTTAAAATATTTCAAGCATATTTTGAGGTTCTCACTGACAACAGCCACTTTTGAAGATTGTTGCTATGTGAGCGTTCAAAATAACCTTCTGCTGCCGTCTTTAGGTGTCCATCCTGAGCGCCAAGAGGAGCATGAACATTGGGATTTTCCTCAAGCAGTTCAGGCGGTGAGTCTCTCTCACAGCGCTAACGGCGTAGCACCACTGCGTCACACTCGCGTGTCCCGGCAGGCCCGGTCGACCTGAGATGAGAAGCATGTTGCTCACGGCTATCGAGTGCGCATTCTACATCAATCAAAGTGTAGCAATGCTTCTGAATGTTTTTTTCCACTTTGGGAGTAGCCCAACTTCCTGGCATTTTTTTATTTTTATTTTTTTGCAAGCAGCAGTTTTACTTTGGAGTGAACGTCTGACACTCCGCCACTAGGTGGCGGCAGCAAACGTAAAGATCAAGGTGAAAATGAAATGAACGACGTGTTTTTTTGGTGTTTGCATTCATTTCATTGAGAAACGTTAATTGCAGGATCAAGTGGTTTCAAATGAAAATGTTGTTCAGCAAAGCTCGCTTGTTGAGGCTTGTTGGCGTAACTGGCGGTCCAACCTCAATACAACAAATAATTGTGGATAATTGATGTGACATCACCTCACCTCCCCTTTTTCTCTGCGCTCCTCAATCCACAGGCCTGTCACTGACATGATTGAGGAAATCAAAGCGGGAAACGGCCTCGGTTTTGGCCCCGGGAAACTTCGGGAGCTGCGTAAGCTGCTGCCGGATGACGGCGAGGTACCTGCCAAACCTTTTCACGTCAACTCGAGCCGCATTATTGTGAGATCTCGTTAACCATTAATGGCAGGACACACATTGATCGAAGTACATTGCAAAAGTTTTCCTTTCTGAAGAGTTGACATAGAAATGGATTGTTGCTATCTTTAACACTGTAATAATCTGCTTTTAGTAAATCATTGATGGAACACATTAGCCTTTAGTACACTTTTGAAGAGTTTCTAAGTTGTTTTTGCTAACGTTGTTGACATTAGGCTGGCGATCGAATTATTGTTTGGTATTTTTTTATTCTAATTATCGTTTTGTAAATTGATGACTACGTATCTTGTCAATGTTTTAATATTTTGTTGCATTTGTAAATTAAGATTTGCAAGAATTCTGTCACAAAATATTGATTTTGATCGAATGACTCCGTTAGCTTAAGATCTCCGTGAAAATGTCCATAGGTGAAAGAGCTGCTTAAATTTAGCGGCGACCAAACGTCCCTCCCGGACGCCGACCTCTTCATGCTGATGCTGATCCGGATCCCCGGGTGAGAGCTCCAGGTTCTTTTGCAAGTGACGGAATGAAGCTTTACAATTAATTGGAGCCCTTTTCTGTTGTGTCAGGTATGAGGAGCGTCTGAGCAGCTTGGTCCTTAAGGAGGAGTTTTTCCCCGTCATGGCTGAAATGAGAGGATTCCTTGGCACTTTGAAAGCTGCTGCAAACGGTGCTCTACTTTGAACGTCAAAACTAATACTTTGTGCAAACTTATCCAAATTGTTTGTTTTCGACTTAGAGCTTCTGGATTCTGACAGCTTGCACTCGGTCATCCGGCTGGTTTTGAAGACGGGCAATTACATGAACGCCGTGAGTGAGCGTGATGCTGCCGTTGTCCATTTTTTGTGCGCGTTTGTGAGCTCGGCTTGTTTGGACGACAGGGCGGATACGCCGGCAGCGCAATCGGCTTCCGGATGGCATCCCTGCTCAAGTTGGTGGACACCAAAGCAAACAAGCCCGGCATGAATCTAATGCACTATGTGGTGATGGCAAGTGGACGCTTTCGTCAAGTTGCTGAGGAAGCGTTTTTTTTTTTTTTTTTTGGCTAATTGCGATTGTCGTGATTCCCCGCAGCAAGCTCAGAACGTCGACGTGGAGCTACTTAACTTTGCTAAACAACTCGCTCACGTCAAAGCCGCAGCAAGGTAAACACGCTCACTTCTAAAAAGAAAAAAACTGCAATTGAAAATGTATCGTTCCACCTTTTTGCTCGCAGGATCAATCCGAGTGAGCTTGAAGCCGAGTTCGATCGGCAAGTCAAGAAAGTCAACGACGCCAAAGCCAATACTTTGAAGCAGGAAGACCTCAAGGCTCAAATGGAGGATTTCCTCCAAGTGAGAATCATTCGTCGCTCGCTCGCCCGCCCGCCCGCCGACCGACTCTTATCGGGCCGCCGCTAAGCGCTCCTCTCGGTTCAGGATGCCGAGGCCTGCTTGGACGAGGTGGAACGGGATCTGCGGGAGCTTCAGTCCACCAACGACTCGGTGGCGGAGTACTTCTGCGAAGACCCCAGCAAGTTCAGACTGGAGGAGTGTTGCTCAATCTTCGACTCCTTTTGCGAGAAGTTTCTGCGGGCCGTGCAGGTTAAGCCCGTGTTCTGACGTGCTAGAAAAAAAAGTCAACGCAAGAAGTTGAACCGAGGTCTGATGGGTTGATTTTTTTTTTTCTTTTTCTTTCTTTCTTTCTTCCTCAGGAAAACACAGCCCGGGAGAAGGCGGAGGTGAAACGACGACACCAGAAGCGTCTCCAAAGCGCCGCCAAGCGCAGATCCACGGCCACCTGCTCAGTCAGAGACAAAGAAATGGAGGGCATCGCTTTGGAGTCCATCCTGCAAAACCTCCTGAGCAACCGGCTCCAGAGGAGACGCTCGGGACGCCCCTTGTCCGCTCACGGCTTCCCTGCCGGCGCCAGCCCTCAGTCAGGAAGCCTCTCGGAGATGACCTCCCAGCCTGAGCTCAAATGTCTGGAATCTTTAAAGGCCGGCGTCACGGCCAAGAAAGAGTGGAACTCCGCCGCCGAACTCACCACAACTCCCCATCGACCAGCGGACGGCTCGGACCACGACGCTCACCAAAAGAATCAGGGAGAGGATCTACGTCGTGCCGCTGAGGAATCGAGCGGCGGGAATCCCAGCAGTCCTTCCTCGCCTCGCACGTTCTCCGCTGCCACGGACAGCGACGAGGAGGACCTCCAGGACAATAACGAGGAGGAGGCCCAAAAACTGCGTGAGGCCTCCAAGAAGGTTTTGCTCTACCAGAAAAGCCGGGGCAGCGTCTCCTCCACGGAGCTTCCTGTGGAAAATCCCAAGTTGGCCAAGACCCGTCAGCGGACTTTTGACATGGAAACCGACCGGTACCCCGGAGACCCGACAAACGAGGATCTGGTCAAATTCTTGCTCAGCTCGTCGCCTCCGTCCAAGTGTAATATTCCCCGCCGCCACACGCTGCCGGTCAAAGTCAAGAAGGAGGCAGAGGACGACGATGACGACTTGTGGGACACCGAGCAGGAGACCGAGCGAGGTTCTGACTTCACCAACCTACCTCAAAAACGAGATTCTCAGGCCAGCGAGGGAAGGCTGAGCCTTACGCCGCCGCCCCCCGGCCAAGACAAGGAGCAAAACTACGAGGGAAATGGCGAAAGTGTTCTTCCATCCAAGAGTTCGTGGAGCAAGTCGGAGTCCTCAGGACTCTTTTATGGCTTGTTCAAGCGCCTCGGCGACATTGGTAGGCAGCAGCCGGTCAAGGAAACTGCTCATCTCGGTACAGATGTGTAAGGACGCAAATGAATCTGAAATGATGAGCTCGTCTCTAAAATGCTGCCATAGCTTTCCTTCATGGGATGTCTGAAATTGACGAGTTCAAGCCACACAATCCATTTTTTGGCTCATTGCCAGCTTGACGTCATGGTGGAGAGGATGAAGATTAGGGACCAATGTATGGATGTGCATGAATGTGGGGAGGGGGGGAGTTGAGACTACATAGAGAAGAGAGCCGTTTTAGGGAAAGTGTCGTGTGGTAGAAGAAAGAAGTTGTTGATGAGGTCAGATGAGAGGGACAGCCGAGCTTTGGTGTTTTGGCGACATGACCCGTTCAGAAGAAAGAAAGAGTATGTTGGAAAGGATGGTGAGGATGCAAGTGAGGAAGAAGGTTGGGGATGTAGCGAAGGAAGACTTGAGGGTTGTTGCTGTTCAAGAGGAAAAGGATGACGTGCAGTGGACACTCATAACTCGGGTCAGAGGACTCCCGCTGAAGAAGCTGGGCAAAGTTGTCCGGGAGTGGAGTGTGTTGTCTTTTGGCGCAAGCCAACCTTGAGTACGATGAAAATGAACTCTGTTGCAGGACTGGGCGCTACCGCTAGATGGCAGCATGTTACAGTCCTATGGAAAGACCAAGCTATTGGTCAGTCGTAATTGGAATGCATATTGGACGTTGGGAAATAGCCCATGTTATGTTTTTTTTATATTCTCGAAATGTTCATTTAAAAATGTAATTCAACAGTTTTTTTCACTTCTATATTGTCCCCCAGTGATGTCATCAGATGAGCTTTTGCTTCTGCACAATTCAGCCTTTGTTTTGTGTGTGTGTGTGTGGGGGGGGGGGGGGCTTAATTAAATGGGTCAGTGGTACAAAGGCTGCCTGTCAGATGAGGCGTGTTACGAGCGCCGCAGTTTAGTCAGCCCACCAAATAAACAAACACCTGACGCTCAGGGAACATGTCAGCTTTTAACTTGCGCCCGCTACTCCTGCCAGCCAATCTCTGGTGTCCAACAATCTCCGGGGCAGATTTCTTCTTTCGAGCCATTACAGTCAAGCAAGTCAGATTCCACACAAGGCATCGAAATAAATACAACTTCATCACATACACGCACTGAAAGCTGCACAGCCAAAAGAAAATTAGAAAGTGAATAAGCTTAATGGGATACATGATAACAATATTGGAGAGGTCACTGCTTGGGAATGGTGCTCACATTGTAACACAATACTGTACTGCAATAGCATTACAATGTTACTGTATTTAAATGTCATTTATTTATACTACCATAATAAACATTGTGGCACTATTACCTCTGATTTTGGAAAGATGTCATTTACCCAACACAAACACACACGTATATGCATATTAAATATTTCCAGTTGCTTAGCTCTCGGTGTAACTAATACAAAAGTGCATATGCCGTAAGGTTGCTCAATGTCATCGTCACTTTCTGTGTACGGGCTCTAAGATGTGGCAGATTGCGGCGGCCATGTTGTCAGCGCTCCGTGCCGTGTGGAGGCAGTCGCCATGGCAACGAGGCGTTGCGAGATGACTGAACGCCCGCCCCACCCCCAACAAACGACCCGCTGCTTTTATTGCGCAGCATCACACGACGTCTCATCAGTGTACTTATTTTGTTGCTTTAAAAATGTATTACATAACTGAACTGACCTGACCACATTCCATTTTCAGCCTGTTTTTATCGTGAGCTCTGTGCCACCTTGAAATGTGTTTTATTTATGCGGGACGTCTTTCCTGATAATCGTCGGCCTAAAATGTATTAAACGCCATCCTTTGTCCTTTTAAGGTGGACAAGCTGGGTGGAATCTTAAGCCAGCCTGCCCCCCCTTTCCTTTTTTTTTTTTTTGCATCACATGCACTCTCGCCGTCTGTTACTGAGATTGGACTCCCCCGCACATCCCCATGCACCACCACACATGCCATTGGCTGACTTAGCTCCGCCCACAAGATGCCTGACCAATGCCTCATAGTCGCCACTCCCATCACCTCTCCCTCCTTTCCTTCCTCTTCCTCGACCCCCATGTCCTTCCCTCCTCCTCCTCCTCTTCCTCCTCCCAGACAAACCCAGCCCTTTCCCTGCCTTGCCTTGCCTTGCCTTTCCTTTCCTTTGCGGTCTTTAGCGCCTCTGTACGCGTTTGGGAGTCTCCGAGCGGAGCGTGGAGTCGCACAATGGCCGGCTTTCTCCTAGCGAGCCTGCGATGCTGACGCCTGAGCCTCACTCGCCCCTTCCTGCTGCTCCTGCCGCTGGGATTTCATGTGAGTACTCCCCCAATTCATGCACCATACCTCCTTTTGTTGTTTGCTTGCCCCCGCTCCGTCCATGCGGATGAATAATTGATGTTTTATGAAGTGTGACAGCGAGGAAGCTTGATGCTCTTCGTTTCGTACCCAAAATGCCCAAAGCCTCCGATTTTCGGGGTTGTCAACATGGTGACAGGCCTCTTGTCGCAGGTGTGCCCCTTTGCTGCAGTCTGTCCAGTATGTGGGCTACATGTGAGTCAGCTTGTTTGCTTATGTCACTGCCGTCCGTGTCTGTCGGTGCGTTTGGTCTTGCACTGCAGCAGCGTTCGCTAATGTTGCCGAACCGGATGATTTCTCATCGATTAGCGGGTCTTTGAGTAGAATAAGCCCTCTGGTGTCGTTTGCGGTCACAGCGAGGTTGCTTGTAGACCCCCGAAGGGAGAACGTCGTCATCGGCGTGATAAGCATAGCTGTCTGAGTCCATCATTGGGTGCTGGTGGAGGCCGCAGAGGCCAACGTGCTTCTGCACTCGGATGGGCTGTCAGGAGGCTTAGATGCGGCAGCCGCATCTCTATCGCTAAATAAAACAACACGTCATCAGGGAGCACGGTGGTCCTTAGTGGTTTGCTCGTCTGCCCCGCAGTGATTTGGTTCTGGGTTGGAATCTTGGCCCTATTTTGAACAGTAGGGTCAGTAAGAAGCAAATCTGACCATTTGTGTGAATGTAAGTGCGTGACTGGTGCTCTGTAATTAGTTGGCGACCAGTCCAGGGTGTACCCCGGGTCTCGTCCACAGTCAAGCCGTCACTCTCGTGGCATGGGAAACGGACGGCTAGAACTTTAGACTTGTATTGTAGCCCAAGTATAGTCGCTCGAAATGGCTTCTCCAGGACAAGCGCAATGGAAAGTGGACGGAGCGGACACCCCACAACACACCTAGCCGTTTTTGTCCACTTCCTAATTTCTAAACTGATGTGTGAGAGAGTGAGAGGAGGTCACAGGATGATCTGCCGCTGTCTGCCGCCTCTCTTTGTTGTCTCAGCGAGGTTGACAAAAGTGCTGACTCGTCGCGTGTTTGTCGGGTTAGTCAAATGTGAACAAAGTGAGATGAGGAGACGCTGGGGTGCTTTGGCTCAGCAACTTTGTGATGTGAGTCATGTGATGTACTCTGTCCCTTATCCAGATCGCCAAACTTTGATGAAATCAAATCGGACCTCGATAAACCGAGCCGTTGGGACTGACCAAACAATTTTGAGTGACTCAACTGATGAGATGCGATCGGTTGCTTGGCCAATATAATTCAAAAGTGTCAAACAAAACAGCAGTTTGTCAGATAGTGATCATCAAGTACCGATGCCCACGTCGTTTGGATCGGACTTGTTGCTCATGTTGCAAATATTTTTACAGCCCGAATTTAAAATTTCAGTCCTGGATTGAAGAAGGGAGCGGACTCCCGCGGTCATCTGTCTCTTGTAATTGGCTGGCGGGTCGCTCGCTCGGATCTGGACGGCAGACGGTGACCTTAACGCTGGCTCCAAATTGAAACTGGAATCCCTCACCACTGTTTGAAACCTGACTTCAAATTAGAGCCCAGGTTTGGAACCCCAAGCCTATCGCCAGACTTTATTTTGAAATGCTTGCTCTTGTGTGAAAGCCTAAGCCTTGCTTGAAACCCGATTTTGGTGGGCTTGAAATTCCAAAGTGAAATAAATCCTCAATGTCCCAATCATTGACTTCAAACACTGACATTTAGCTGAATGTGTTTTTCCCCACTAATTTGAAACCCTAACAAACCCTAATTTGCTTCCCCCAACTCAGACTTGACCCTAACCTTCTCGCTTGATTAAAACCGTCCCCCACGCTGAAACGTCAAACTGCTAAACGCATGAGGTTGTTCAGGGGTACCTAATGAAATGTCCAGTAGCTATCCGCTGTCAAAGAATACGTGCTGAGAATGGTTGACTGCGTTCCATGTGCTATTTTTAACATTTCAACGCACATGACCTAGCTTTTTTGTTTTTGTTTTATAACGCTCACATCACATCTCATGCAGAACAACGCCTTCAATAGTCAACGCACATGAATGAAAAAGTGTTGTTCGAGAAAGCTTCGCTCGAGTGGGAGGAACTGAAACGCGCCGCGCCGGCTGTTCGGATTGAGGAAGGATGGGGGGGGGGGGGGGGCGAGCTACGTGACGTCACTTTTTAAATCAGAGTTCATGTAAAAGGAGCGTAGGGGGGGGGGGGGGGGGGGGGGGGGGGGGGGTGCAGCACGCACTTGGGTCTTGGCCAACAACACAGTCTGAAAAAAATGCGCAGGAGGTCCCACAATGCCACGAGTGCATCGAAAGTAGACGAAAAACAAAACGAAAGCGAGGAGGCGTTGATCTAAGCTGGAATGTTGCTGCTCGCTCTCGGGGACAGCTGCTTGCTTGCTCACTGCGCCGACCGACCGACCGACAAGCAAACGCACACAAAACGTCCTGTGACAGATGGACAGCCAGGTCAGCTGGTGGCGCTGTCTTCAACTCAAGCAGCTGGGCACCAAGGGGGAGGAGGTCCCGCATTGGCTTTTTTTTTTTGCAGTAGCATCTGGAGAGGCAGCTTTTTTCTTTTTTTCAAGCAGTCCCCATGCACGTCCATATTTTTTGAATAGTTTGTGGTTTATGAGTGCATTTCCCAAGTGCATGAGCTAAGTGTCACTGAGAAAACGTTTGCAACCCAACTCATTTTGTGTTGACTGCGGTTTGGGGTTCAAGTGAAGGTTAGAAGCGGAAGGATTTCAAGCCTGGCTTTGGGTTTCATGCCCGTGATGGGGTTTAGGATTTCAATTGGCAATACTGCAGCCGGCTTTCCAAATTCATCAAGCTGCCTGTAGGCTTTAATCACAAGGGTGCATGTTAGGTGCAAAGCAGGGTGATTCCGTCTGTGGAAGAAATCCAAGACTTCAACAGCCCTGCTCGAGCCAGCTGATACTTGAGCGAGTCTTCAGCTTGGTGACTCATTTCCTCCTAGGCGCGCGCCGGTCGCCGACGCCCTCTCAACGCCGCCGTGTTTCCTCCCGGCGGCCTAGCTGACCTTGTCGCCACGCCGTCCGCACAGGTTCCCCATTGGCCTGAATGTCTGTGTCCATGGCCAAGCGCGAGAGCGGCGGCGGCGCCGCCAGCCCGGTGGTGAGGCAGATCGACAAGCAGTTCCTGGTGTGCAGCATCTGCCTGGACCGCTACCACAACCCCAAAGTGCTGCCCTGCCTGCACACTTTCTGTGAGAGGTACCAAAGCAATTTTCTTTTTCAAAAATTCTAATCGTCCTGCTTTTAACGCAGCATCCAGCTGTTTCCCCCGGTGGAGTCTCACTTGACTGAGCACGCACTGAAAATGGCTGCAGCGCCGCCATCTAGTGGTGGTTCAAGATTCAAGCGTTTTTATTCGCCATGTTGTCAGAACGGTTGTTTTCCAGTTTGACCGATAAATGTGACTCGTTTTCGGTTTCCCCCGCAGATGCCTGCAGAACTACATCCCTCCGCAGTCCCTGACGCTGTCGTGTCCGGTGTGCCGGCAGACGTCCATCCTGCCCGAAAAGGGCGTGGCCGCTCTCCAGAACAACTTTTTCATCACCAACCTGATGGAGGTCCTGCAGCGGGACCCTGAGTGCAGCCGACCCGAGGCGTGCAACGTGCTGGACTCGGCCGGCGCCGCCACCACCTGCCCGCCTCTCTCCTGCCCCAACCACGAGGGCAAGGTGAGCGCATGCTCGAGCCCCGGTGGGTCGTCCGGCGCCTTACGAGGTAAAGACTTGCTCCTGCTCCACTGTGCCACCCGCAGGTGATGGAGTTCTACTGCGAGTCGTGTGAGACGGCCATGTGCCTGGAGTGCACGGAGGGCGAGCACAGGGAGCATGTGACGGTGCCTCTGAGGGACGTGCTCGAACAACACAAGTCGGCACTCAAGAACCAGCTGGACACCGTACGCAACAGGTCAGCCATCACGTCCGCCTTCAGATGTACATTAGTTTTCATCGACATTCGATTTTTTGGGGGGGGAGGGCGAATATAGATTTGATTTGAGAGTTTTATGTCATTTTTAATAGTATTTAGGGATGGCCGAGTACCAATACCAGGTATTGGTTGCCGAGTTTGAGGTATCGAGTCATTGTGGAGGCTGCCGATACGAATAAATTAGTACATAATGATAACATATTAGAAGCTATCATCACAAAGTTATCAAACAAATCTGACGAATAATGTTTAGAAAACCAAAGTGAAAAAAAATATGAATATTATATTTGGAACTTTGATTGATTCCTTTATTTTTCAAGCGTCATATCATTTATCTTTCTTCATTTGTACCTTTTACACGTATTAATGAGGAACGTCGTGTCGGTGTTTGCACGACAGACTTCCTCAGCTGACGGTGGCCATCGAGCTAGTAAACGAGATCTCCAAGCAGCTGACGGAGCGCAAGCACGCCGCCGTGACGGAGATCAACGACACTTTTGACGAGCTGGAGAAAGCCTTGCACCAGCGCAAGAGCGCCCTTGTCGCCGAGGTGGACAACATCTGCAGCGCCAAGCAGAAGGTTGCACCTCCCAACAAAAAATCTCAACTTAAAATGGCTTTTAGAGTATTTCACTCCGAAGGTTCTCAATTGGGTTGCGATCAGGGGAAGATAATAGCCGCCCCATCAATTTGAATTTGTTTTGGTGCGGGTCCTTCCAGGTGCTCCAAGCCCAGCTGACGTCGTTACTGCAGGGCAAAGAGAACATCCAGAGCAGCTGCGACTTCACCGAGCAGGCCCTGAGCCACGGCAGCGCCACCGAGGTGCTCCTGGTCCAGAAGCAGATGGGCGAGCGGGTCAGCGCCCTGGCGCGCCACACCTTCCCCGAGTACCCGCACGAAAACGGCCACCTGGAGTGCCAAGTGGAGACGGACGGCCTGCGGCGCTCCATCCAGAACCTGGGAGTCTTGATCACCACGGGGGCGGTGGGCCACACCAGCGTGGCCACCGGCGAGGGCCTGCGCCACGCGCTGGTGGGCCAGCACACCACCGTCACCGTCACCACCAAGGACAAAGACGGCGAGCTGGTCAGGACGGGCAACGCCGCCCTGCGGGCCCGCATCGTGTCGGCCGAGGGTGCGGCGGCCGAGGCCGAGGTGACGGACAACAAGAACGGCACCTACGAGGTGGGCTACACGGCCCGCGCCGAAGGCGAGTTCGCCTTCTCGCTGCTGCTCTACGAACAGCCCGTCCGGGGGAGCCCCTTCCGCCTGCGCGCCGTCAAGCCCTCCGACGTGCTGCAGTCGCCCGATGACGTCAAGCGGCGGGTCAAGTCGCCGAGCGGCGGAGGAGGTCACGTGCGCCAGAAGGCCGTCAGAAGGCCCTCCAGTATGTACAGCACCACCAAGAAGAAGGAGAACCCCATTGAGGACGAGCTCATCTACAGAGTCGGTGAGGACGGCTCATATTGGCAAAATGGTCAAAACCAATTTTGGACGTTTGACAAATTGTCTTTGATGAGGCAGGCGGTGGAGTTCAATTGTAATGTTATTTGCCAGGAACAAGAGGACGTGACAAAGGAGAATTCACCAACCTTCAAGGCATCTCCACCTCCAGCAACGGTCGCATCGTGGTGGCCGACAGCAACAACCAATGCATACAGGTTTGGCACGTCGCCTCAAGTTGAAAACAAAACGACAATACGTGGGCAAGCTGTGACACGGAGGCCTCATGTTCAGGTGTTCTCCAACGACGGGCAGTTCAAGATGCGATTCGGGGTCAGAGGTCGCTCCCCGGGGCAGCTGCAGCGCCCGACGGGGGTGACGGTGGACATGAACGGCGACATCATCGTGGCCGACTACGACAACAGATGGATTAGCATCTTCTCCTCCGACGGAAAATTCAAAGTAATCCAACACGCCGAGTAACAAAACGACATTTCATTGTGACTCGATGACCCAAACGTTGCCTGCCGCTCGTCAGAACAAAATCGGTGCCGGTCGTCTGATGGGTCCGAAAGGAGTGGCCGTGGACAAGAACGGACACATCATCACTGTGGACAACAAGGCCTGCTGCGTCTTCATCTTCCAGGCCAACGGAAAGCTGGTCACCAAATTTGGAGCCAAGGGAACGTCCGACAGACACTTTGCTGGTATTTATTATTCCTACAATCATTACGTCACTCAGACAAAAGAAGAAAGTTTGGACGTGGTGTGATGTGTGTGGGGGGTTGACAAGATGACAGCCATTTTTCTTTTAAATCAAAAGTTGCCTGTTTCTCTAGCTAGCGAGCTCGCGATAGATAGCTAACCGTCGTGCTAGCTCGTGAGCCAGATATAAAATTTGAAGTCATGTTTTCTTTCCTTGCAGAAAAAAGTGGAGCAAATGTGACACTTGAACAAAAGCTGAGTAAATCAGGCCCCGTCTTCAGTAAGTAAATTCACTTTGCAACCTCGTTTATTGATTTCTTTTCTATCTTTTGCTAGCGAGCCCAAGTCCAAAATTCACGCAGTATCTGTTTCCCCTGTGTTTTCTGTAGGTCCTCATTTTGTGGCAGTCAATAACAAGAATGAGATTGTTGTGACGGACTTTCACAACCATTCCGTGAAGGTACACTTCTGTTGTCTTTGACTTTTTGCTCTTCGTCTTTAGTCACACTCTTTCTTTCTCTTCAGGTCTACAACGCAGACGGCGAGTTCCTGTTCAAGTTTGGCTCGCACGGTGAAGGCAACGGCCAGTTCAACGCTCCCACGGGCGTGGCCGTCGACGCCAATGGCAACATCATCGTGGCCGACTGGGGCAACAGTCGCATCCAGGTTGGAAAAAACGTCTTTAGTGTGCTAACAGTACAGGATAATGTTTTGACCACTAGAGGGAGCCCCGTGTACCACGAGCAGTCCTCGTGGCACACTGCTCTTGTGTCTTTTGAAATCTGACACGAGGTCTTGTCTTCTCTTCCCAACCAGGTTTTTGACAGCTCAGGCTCCTTCTTGTCCTACATCAACACGACGGCAGACCCCTTGTACGGCCCGCAAGGCTTGGCGCTCACCTCGGACGGCCACGTGGCGGTGGCTGACTCGGGCAACCACTGCTTCAAGGTTTACCGCTACCTGCAGTAAGACGCCACAAAGGCACAGGGTGTAATAAAAGCTCTCGTCTCACGGATCAGCCATGACGCTCGCGCCGTGGGCTCAGAATTTTAGGATGTTTTTATTTTCCAAATTTGACGACATAGCTTCTTTTAAGGAACACGCGGAGTGTACGAGTGTGTGTGTGTGTGTGTGTGTGTGTGTGTGTGTGTGTGTGTGTGTGTGTGTGTGTGTGTGTGTGCGTGCTACAAAGATAGCTCCATTCGATTCCAGTATTACACGAGCCTTAACTTTGTCCCAATGCATGCAATTTGATTTCATCTCCGTAACGTCATTTATATACCGACAAGTATTTGGGCCACACCACTGCAAAGAAAACAACTAGTCAATTTTTTATTTTTTTTTTAAAATCAATTTCAGTCCATTTTATTCACTGCTTGGCGTGAAACAATAATTTGCTGTATGTACTTAGTGTATATAGCGAACTAAATGTATATTATTGTGTATAATACAACATGACGAGGACGCAGCGGCAGCGGCACCCAAGGCAGCTGTTTTCAAATATGCGCTTTTCAAAACTTGCTTGATGAACATACGTACACTAGAAGAATATTTATTGCGATTAAAGCAGCACAATATCGTTTTTTTGTTGATGACTTTTGTTTTATATGATTTTAAGCAACAAGGAGGCAGGACGGGGGGGAGCTAATTTATTTGATTTTATACACATGCTCTGCTTTTACACTTTTATTTTTTAAATGGAAATGCGTTTGAATTGTTTTAATTTTATTTGATCTGACAAGGCCATGTCACCTTTCAAAGGAGTATTGATTGAAATTTGTGAATTAATTTGTGATCATGTGAAGATGGGCTGCATATGATGATCTCGTTTTCTATTTAATCAATTGATACAAAAACAAATTTATTTTGAAATTCAAGCAATTAATTAGGGTTAACCCTAAATTACAGTAATACATTCATTCAGTCAATTAACGAAAGGTCCAAACACACACAAACACAAAAGTACAGGGAATATGTAAGCATAAATTACATTTGATATATAATTTGGATCCAATGTGTAATCTTTCTGCTTGTATTTAATCCCAGGCAACCAACCAACTCTCAATCAAAAATAAAAATGTGTGTTTTTGAGGTGCGTGTTGGGGAAAAAATACACTTCTCAGGAAACACAAACTGGCAGGTTGATTATTTTATTATATTGTAATTATAATCATCACTGTTATAATGAAGGACCTTGAAAAAGTATGCACCAAATTTGGGTGATGACAGATTGCGTGAACTTTTGCTTTCAGTCTGATCTTTGTTGTACTGTTCCGCTTTGGCTCCCCCTGCCGGCCATTGTGTGCCAACACTTCATTTATTCAGATGAATAGTGACGGTTTTTAAAACTACCCATGATCTTAATACAAAACATTTCATCATTGTGGTTTATTTCTACAATTGTGTCTCGCACGCGCGCGCACACTGACAATACGTGGTCTGGTTTCTAGAAATATGCACTGGTAATAAAAGCACATGGTTACCTGAAAACACGTTTTGGTGCCCTTTTTGTCTGTTCTACATGGACGTTTTTATGACTGTGATGCATAGAAAGGAGAGGGGAACTGTACACACTAAATCTTTAGAATCAGTTCACTCAAAAGATTCGTTCAAAACAATCAGATGGATCGAATCGTTCACACAGCGGGACTCTTTGCCTTGTGTTCTGGAGAGCAGAGTTCGAGTTTTGCAGTTTGGTTACACGGAGCGGCACTCGAACCCGCCTCTCCTGTACTGTAGACCAATATTTTTCCATTCGGCCACTTTGGCACAGAAATTTCGAATTTTTTTAGGGTGGTCATTCAAAGCACCTGGAAGGTATAAATATTTCCATGCAGCCCTTCAAGCAATTGCATAAAGAAATAAACAAATGCAATTGGGGAAAGTGCTTGGTATCCCTTATCCAGTGCTCAACTGAGACCGCTCATGTCCCTCCTGGACCTTGTGACTACACTTGACTACACTTTCTTCTTTCTTTACTATATACCCTCGTTAAACGCACCTGCGTGAAAAGATTTTGGTCATTTTCACGTTCTGCAGGAGCTAAAACTTTTCACGCAGGTGCGCTTAACGAGGGAATCACACAGACACTCCATTAGGTACACCGCCATTTTCAAGTGGACCTAATAACAAGCCACTTTATTAGGGAAATATCATGGTCAAAGGTCACAGGTGTCAAGCTCGGGGCCGCGTTCCAACATGTTTTCCAAGTGACCCTCGTTAAGCGCACCTGCGTGAAAAGTTTTAGCTTCTTTCACGTTCAGCAGGAGCTAAAACTTTTCACGCAGGTGCGCTTAACGAGGGAATCACACGGACACTCCATTAGGTACACCGCCATTTTCAAGTGTACCTAATAACAGGCCACTTTATTAGGGAAATATCATGGTCAAAGGTCACAGGTGTCAAGCTCTAGTCCTCGGGGCCGCGTTCCAACATGTTTTCCAAGTGACCCTCGTTAAGCGCACCTGCGTGAAAAGTTTTAGCTTCTTTCACGTTCAGCAGGAGCTAAAACTTTTCACGCAGGTGCGCTTAACGAGGGAATCACACGGACACTCCATTAGGTACACCGCCATTTTCAAGTGTACCTAATAACAGGCCACTTTATTAGGGAAATATCATGGTCAAAGGTCACAGGTGTCAAGCTCTAGTCCTCGGGGCCGCGTTCCAACATGTTTTCCAAGTGACCCTCGTTAAGCGCACCTGCGTGAAAAGTTTTAGCTTCTTTCACGTTCAGCAGGAGCTAAAACTTTTCACGCAGGTGCGCTTAACGAGGGAATCACACGGACACTCCATTAGGTACACCGCCATTTTCAAGTGTACCTAATAACAGGCCACTTTATTAGGGAAATATCACGGTCAAAGGTCACAGGTGTCAAGCTCTAGTCCTCGGGGCCGCGTTCCAACATGTTTTCCAAGTGACCCTCGTTAAGCGCACCTGCGTGAAAAGTTTTAGCTTCTTTCACGTTCAGCAGGAGCTAAAACTTTTCACGCAGGTGCGCTTAACGAGGGAACCACACGGACACTCCATTAGGAACACCGCCATTTTCAAGTGTACCTAATAACAGGCCACTTTATTAGGGAAATATCACGGTCAAAGGTCACAGGTGTCAAGCTCTAGTCCTCGGGGCCGCGTTCCAACATGTTTTCCAAGTGACCCTCGTTAAGCGCACCTGCGTGAAAAGTTTTAGCTTCTTTCACGTTCAGCAGGAGCTAAAACTTTTCACGCAGGTGCGCTTAACGAGGGAACCACACGGACACTCCATTAGGTACACCGCCATTTTCAAGTGTACCTAATAACAGGCCACTTCATTAGGGAAAAATCATGGTCAAAGCTTAAATGAAAGTGAAAAGTGCCACACCCGCCCTCACCCCCACTTTCTGATTGGCTGTTTGATCTGTGACGTCACTCGGACACTCCATTAGGTACACCGCCATTTTCAAGTGTACCTAATAACAGGCCACTTCATTAGGGAAAAATCATGGTCAAAGCTTAAATGAAAGTGAAAAGTGCCACACCCGCCCTCACCCCCACTTTCTGATTGGCTGGTTGATGTGTGACGTCATTCGGACACTACATTAGGTACACCGCCATTTTCAGGTGTATCGAATAACAGGCTACCTCATTAGGGAATAATCATTGTCAAAGCTTACCTGAAAGTGCCACACCCACTCTCACCCCCACCTCCTTATTGGCTAAGTTATGCACTTTGCTCTCTAAATGATAGTTTCACAACAGGGTTAGTTTCTCAAATTATTCTTGACCATTCAAAAAATTTCTTGAAAAATGATTTATTTGCAGATCAGCGCTGTGCTTGTGTAACAAACGCTAACAGCACAGAGTTTGCATTTTTGTCATGTTTTTTTTTCCAACAACCATTCCCAAAAAACATCCAAATGGCATATTCATAAGTACTACAGCGATTTATATACATGGTGGACATACGTGTGCATAAAAGCGCTCACTGCAAGCGTTAGAGGACATAAAGCACAATAGCACACGTGGGTTGAGAAGATGAACAAGCAGGTTGTACAGTGAAAAATAAAATAGAATAAAAAAAAACACATCAAAATGTAAAATCTCACAAATTGCATAGATGTCCTTTTCCCTCCAAATAAAAAGTTTCCCTCCAAATAAAAATGTCATACAATGACTAAATGTTTACTTGCACACAGCAGAATGAGGTCAAACGATAAAGAAACGCCGCCAACATTTTTGATGTCATTTATTTAAGCGATGACGGAGGAAACAAACAGCGAGGACAAGACGAGGACGAGCGCGTTGAAAGACATTGAATGCGACGTCTCCACTGGGGACACACGGTGAGCGCCTTTCAAGTAGATTTCGGAACACAAGCAAAAAGTTCAACGCTCAAAATGTCTTTTTTTTTTCCATCAAATGTGAGGCACTTGCAAAATGGCGCAGGAGTACTAAAGAAACACAGACAAGAAAAAAAAAATGACATTTTGAAATTGAAGTTGTCTTTGTTTCCCTGCTATTGTGGGCGGCGGATGCATTTTCTACAAATATGACAAGAAAATCAGATCAGAAAATTCCGACGTATTATTTAAAAGAGTGTAAAATGTGTCTTTTGGTCATCTATTTCTGAAAGAGGATTCAAATGATCAAATGACAATCTGATTTCTTTGTCACATAGTGTGTTTTTCTCCTTTCTCAGCAAAAGTATCCTCTTTTTTGTTTTTTTTTCTTGTCAGTGTGAGCCAAGTACTCGGGACGGGGCGCTGGTTCAGACCTCGGAGCTGTCGCCCGGCGCTTGCCGGCCGCTTGGCGACGGGGCGGCCGCGCCCTTGGCGTCTCGCTTGAGTCGCACCAGCGCCACCAGCAGCACCAGCACCAGGACGGCCAGCAGCATCCCGACCGCCACGCCCACTATTAGCACCGGCCCATCGGTGGCCGTGCCGCCGTCCTCCGCCTCTGCGAGCCCGCGCGGAACCACCCCGTCGGGGACATTCCCGGCGAGATCGGCGCCCTGGCGAGCGCCGCGCTTCAGCGCGATGTGGAGGATGTTGGTGCCGCGGTTATTGTCGGCACCGATTTCCTCGACGTCGGCGGACCGCCGGTGCCGGCTCAGAGTGTGGTACTCCAGGCTGCGTTTGCCGATGCCCCGCTTGGCGTTGTCCCGGGAGCGCACCGTGTAGATGGCGTGGATGAACCACTCTCGACCGGCGGACACCTGCAGAGGAGGAATTCACATTCAGACAAGCGGGAGTGCCCTCGTTTAAAAGCCGTACCCCTATTTTCTCTCATCCAAATAAAATGACAGCTGTACCCACATCATTCGACAATTTTTTTTTAGTAACATTCCAATGTTATGTCTCAAATGTTTGTTTCTGCAGAAATTCGGGTTACGGGTTTGAAGTGACCTGGAAGAGGGCGGATGAATCCAGGCTGAATCCATCTGATCCCGGCTGTCTGACCAGAGGGAGAGCGGCCGGGTCGTCGACAGCCAAGCGGGCGCTGAAGCCCACGTTTCCAAAGGTCCTGGCCTGGGTCTCTGGCTGGGCTTTGTCCTTGTGATGAGTGAGGCAAGATTAAAACGATTCTCAAAAAAACAAACGAGGCACCTGATGACAGAAACGTGCCGTGTTGTGTTTTGTTCTCAATTCACTTACGATAATTTTGAATCTGTAGAGCAGCGACGGCGCGTCGGCCAGGCAGCCAAACTCAAAGCCGTCGGGGTTGTATTTGGGCACGTAGCCATCGGCGCCAGTGCATAGAAATACTTTCTCAATGTTGCAGACGAAGGAGTCGCCCAGGTTCTGGACCGGGTCAACCATGACGCGGCCGTAGATGGCGTCGCCTGCGCAGACAAAAGTCAATGGCGAGCCCCAACGGGAGATGCCGGCGAGCGACTCGACGGGAGGGGAGGGCACCTTGCGAGAAAGCCGTGTCGCTGGTCTGGCCGAAGCCCGCGGTGCCGTCGGAGAGCCACAGGGTCTTTTTGGAGAGCAGCAGCATCTCTGTGTTCAGACTGAACTCGGCCGCCACGGGATCGCTCACCTGCCGCCGCGCGCAAAACAAACAACAAGTAAATACTCCCATGCCGCCATTCACGGAACCCCAATATTTACCTGCTGAAATCGGATGTCCAGCTCAAAGCCCACGGGCTCCCTGGGGTTGCACACGGGCGGGACGGTGAACTCCAGGCCGGGCGGCGACGTGCACGGCAGCAGCTTCACCGTGTACGTGCCCGAGTAGTCGCGTACCTGAACGGTCACA
The DNA here is from genome assembly GCF_901709675.1 of Syngnathus acus. Classification (NCBI taxonomy): domain Eukaryota; kingdom Metazoa; phylum Chordata; class Actinopteri; order Syngnathiformes; family Syngnathidae; genus Syngnathus; species Syngnathus acus. The sequence goes on along the minus strand of NC_051098.1, from coordinate 16,502,430 downwards.
ACTTGAGACGGCGCCGGAAAGCACAAACAAACGCAAAGCCGCCCGGGCGGCGCTCGCTCACGGCAAAGTCCGAGATGAAGGTCCACTGCTGGATGGGCTGGTTGTAGGTGGGCTCGCTGCGCACCAGGCTGAGGTTGAATGTCAGGCCAGGGTGGTCCACGCTTATGACTATGGAGGTCAGGCCGGAAGCTGACCGCAAGGCGCAATACTCATTTTTTAAGCATTTTGCACACGGTGCCAAAAACCTTTTTTTTCCAATATTCCAAAAATGACCCAAAAAAACTAAAAGTCGATGTGTAATGATTGACTGGCCAGGAGAAAACAAATAGTGGTCCCCAGACTGTATTTGGACATACCAGGATGCCTGGCGACAAACAGGCCCCGAAAGCGAGCTTCGGTGCGGAAGTTGACCACCAGGCGTCCCAGCTCGTTAATACGCATGCTGCTTGGGTAGAGCGCGCCTGCAAAAACAAACAACAACAAAAAAAATCAACATTCAACATAATTGAAGCAGCGGCCGGCCGGCCGGGCAGCGCTTACCTTGGAGTTCGGCCTCCGGGGGGCTGCCGACGCCGTCCCTCCACAAGATGGCGGTGTCGTACACAAAAGTCAGCCTCAGCTCCGACTGCAGGTCAAAGTGCTGCCAACCGCCCGCCCCCACCGGCGAGTGGAAGACGTAGGACACGTGGAGCGGCACCCGCAGTGTCACGTAGGACTGGACCAGGTTCAGAACCTGCCAGAAACAAATAGTACACGTTTCGCACAATGAAATGTTACATCACTGCCAACCTCCATTTTCCAATAGGCAAAAATACAGAGAGAGCATATGAAATTGTTTGAAAGTAAAGATTGTTTACAAATGCAAATATTGAGCTGCAGTCTTAGCTTGGAAACGTGTGGAAAAGCTCAAAATGCACAAATTTGGCCCGACTTGTTCCAACACGAAACGAGGTATCTGCGCCTCCCTGACCTGCCGCGCATGTGCCTGCCTGCCTGCCTGTGAGGCGAGCGTGCTCAGGCGAGCCTCCAGGCGCCCGTCGTGCACTGCGCATCACACGCTCATATTCATCCTGCCGACATGACCTGCTGGGCCTTAATGGATTCCTGCGTCCCTCCATTAGCTCGTCTGGCCTCTCGGGGCAGCGCTTGCAAATCAAAGGAAGGCTGATTCTGCCTCGGGGTTTTGTCCGCGACGCACTCACAAAACGTGTCGGGTTCTGACAGGTGGGGACTCGGGTCACAAGTCAGACGAGTAGCCTAACGAGCTTTTCATGTACGTATATGTTTGCAAACAATATGTTGCAAATCTTACCTGGCCATCGGTGCCGATGGTTCCGCCGCAGTCCTCCAGCAGCTCGGACATGTCGTAGTAACTGACAAACTCCCACAGGCAGGCCTCCAGGTTGAGGTTGCGGTAGAAGCGCAGCGTGCCGGCGCCCCTCAGCGCGGCGCTGTACTGGTACGGCGCCGTCTCGCCCAGCACCTCCGGGTTCTTGGTGGCGTCGGTGAGGAAGCCGTGGCGCGTCTTGACTTCCGAGTAGTCCAGCAGGTTGGAGCAGCGGTGGTTGCCCACGCGGGTGCCGTCCGGGCTGAGGGTCAGCTCAAAGTTGGACAGGGCGCGGGTGGACACCACGGGCAGCATACCTGCAAAAATGGCACAATTGGCTCTTCCATGATGAAGATGTGACTTTTGGCGGCCTTACCATCAATGTGAGGCATGGTGACAGTCAGTTTGATGAGATTGGGACGCTCGGGGTCCTCGGCTCCGGTGTAGCGCAGTTTGGCTGAGAAGGGCTCGGCCCCCACCGTGCCCGCCACGCGAGGCTGGCACATGCCTGCCGCCCGGCCGTAAACAAACATCAAACGTTTAGTCGGCTGGCGAGGAACAAAAAGAGAGAAAAAAGAAAACTCCGCCGCGGAGAAATGATTTGCAGCTGCCAGAGCGGCGACCGACAGCAGGTGCTCGTCGCGCGCTGGCATTTGCATAACAAACGAGAGCGCTCGCTGAGTAAAGTCAAAAAATAAACAGCTACGAAAAACCCACAACAAGGTAAACCGAGCCACAAATGCAATTTTTAGGATAGAAACCCTAACCCTAGTTTGAAACCCTAATGCTAGTTTGAAACCCTAATTTGAAACCCTAACCCTAGTTATGGCTTCAAACATAAACGTGGTATGATAACAATCTGCATTGATTGAAAAGAATCGATTGGCCAAAGTCTCACCCTCGTCCGTGCTGATGGTCACCACGGGGCTGCTGAGCTCCAGCCCCTCGTCGCCGTCCGAGTTGACGGCCCTGGCGGCGCACTGCACCCTGGAGCCCGCTTGGAAGTAGACCGAGTCCAGCGTGATGAGCTTGGACGAGGTGAAGAAGGTGTCAAAGTCCAGCTCGCGCATGGGGCCCGTCACGCCGTCCGGGCCCTTGGGGGCGCTGACGAGCCAGCGGTAGCGTGTCAGAGTGTTGTTGATGTTCTCGCTCACGCAGATGGAGCCCGTCTTGTCGTAGTCTGGGTATTTCACGTTGCACGCCTGTAGAAATAAAACCGGTACCGTCACGTGTGGACGAATGGCAGCCATGCCCAACTAACACATTTGTATGTGCAGCTGCCTCTTCTTTGGAGTCCACCACAGCGCCAGATTGTCAACTCATCGTCAAGTTTGCTACTTGAAAATTCCGGTTTGCATTCTGACTATTTGTTCTGCTGAGTCTGCATTTGTATTGCTCGCATCCATCCACCTGACCCTCCCCAACGGGCAGCGATTCGCCGCAAACTAATACATATATCTGCACCATCATCTTCTCACAATGATTCAAAATCAGATGTTCGGTAATGATCACTGAGGGTCTGGCTAATTCATTGAGTTTCTGTTGCTTGGATTAATGGCACAGACATTCTGTTTTGATGACGAAATTGATACTGTGCTAGCCATAATGTTGGACTCAATTTCCTTTCAAAAAGCCCCAAAAATGTTTCAAAAAAAGCTGAAAATAAAAAAATCTAATCAGCAAATATGCAAATTTGTTGATACCAGACGACAAATATGCATTGACGCTAGTTGCAATAATTGTAATATCAGCATTTACGGCTAGATGGCAGACATGGCTCAGTTGTGCTTAAACTGGGTTTTACCCTACAAGTCAGCAGGCCTTTTCATTTCTTGTGAATTTGGATTTGTTGATTTGTTTGGGGATGAGAAGTTGATTTTTGTGAGAAAAAAAAAATGACAAAATGGCTTCTTGCACTTTGTCAGTTTGCAGTTGAGCAGGTTTGCACCGTCCCTGGCTGCTCATTTGTATGCAAGAGAGCACTACGGGTTTTTTTTTTTTTATTGTAACACCGCCGCCCCCCTCCGGCATCCACGTCGGCCGGCCACCATCCCTGCATAAAATGATGATGATGATGATGGGCGGAGACGTACGGTGACGCAAACGACGGGGTAGCCGGCCACGGGGAGAGAGTCGGGGCGCTTGCCGACGTGGTCGTAATGAAGCAGCGAAAGCACCCTGGGCACCGAGGGGAAGGTTACGTCTGCCATGCTGTTGCTCTCCTCGATGTAGATGATGGCTTTGGTCAGCTGGCAAAGGGGCGGAGAATACAAGGTGAAATGTACATTCCGTGGAATCTTTCTCTTCTCTTCTGCATACAAAGTGTGTCTTCGTGTTGGCTTTGCCGTTGGTTCACTTGTGCACATGTATGTATTATTCATGCGCACAAACACGCCGCTCGCTGCTCTCATTCTGCTCACTCTCATTGGCCCATGTCTGGGAATTGGGGTTCACCAATTCCGCTCTTGAATGAGTTGAAGATTTTTTTTTTCTTTCGGTCGAAATGTGACTTTTAATGGGATGTTTTGCAAATTGGAAGCTTCCTGTTGGATCGCAGCTGACTGTTAACAAAAGATGCAATTATTTCTTCAAATTCCAATTTGCGTACCTGCGTCTCTGCCACCATGTTCTCATCTGGCTTGAGGTGCACGGTGAAGGCTTCCCTCATCTCTCTCACCCCGTCGTATAAAACCTCCAGCTCCACAAAGTGCGCGGCGTCACCTTCTCCGAATACGAGCTCTGCAGAGGGAAACAGCGTCGTGGGTCGTCCTCCCGGCCCGGCCCGGCTCGCGGCCCGGCCCGGCTCGCGGCCCGGTCCTCCCGTCGCTCACCCTCAGAGATGGGATGGTAGTCCTCCCCCGAGGTGGCAGATCCATCTTTGGTGTGCACTCGGACGACAGACACCTTGGACGAGTCCCCCACGCGCACCACGGGGATTCTCACCACCGACACCTGGCCTCGTTCTTTGGGTTCGTTCACGCTGAATTTGGTCTCGCCAAATTTGATGACGGACTCTGAGGAGGGAAAAGGCCGCGTAGCACCACGACTCCACAACCAGATGCCGAACGCGATGGAACGTACTGTCGGCGTCATCTTTTATCCTGATGAGCGTTTCGTTCTGCCGTCCGACGGACGCGCCGAAGGGAGAATCGCTTTTTGGACTTCCGAGCACCAGACGCAGCTCCTCGTCTTCCTCGTGCTCCGTGTCATCCACCAAGTCCAGGACGCAAGGCTTCTCCACCTCCCCTGAGCAAACACACGGCCAGCCACTTTAGCATGACGCTTTGGAAAACCTTTTTTTTAAAAAAAAAAACCCCTGCACAAATCGATGAGATCTGTAAGCGAGATTTCACGTGTAGCCGTTTGCAGTAGGTGACAGTGAACCAAATTGCCAAGTTGACCTTCTCAACTTCTTTTTCTCTTTTTCAAATGAACCGAGGCTGATACAAAGCACCGCGCATGAATAAAAAGCAAACATATGCTTATCGATTCAAGGTCATTTTAAAACAAAACACAAAGACGCAAAAACACGGGAAAAGTTGAAAGGGGCAATGAAAGCAAAGGAAAAGTTTGAACTAGAATTAAAATGCAGTGAAGAAGAGTCACAATATCATGAACTCATTCACTGCCAGCGCAGTACAAAGTGATGTTTGACGTCAATTCTCGTCAATGGCGGTGAAGGAGTTCACGTAGTCATTAGAAACATGAGTATGGTAATATACCTGGTAGGAAGGTGATGATGGAGGCGTCCGTGTTGGGCCTCTCGTGGAAGTCCATCATGACCTGCGCCGTGCCTTGCCTGCTGTAGCATCGCACGGTGGACTTGTGGCCGATGTCGCCGCTACGGTACACGCTCGCCGCGATCCGCCCCGACTTCTCCTCGCCCACGTAGACGCTGTCGCGGAACTGCACTTTGGGCACTGGACCAGAAGCAAAAATTCAATCATGAAATGTTGGCCGAGGTGCGATCCAAATGTAAAGATCCTGTCTCACGGTCCGACACGGAGTCGTTGATGAGGACCACGGCCTTGGCGGGTGCCCCGAGGAGGCCGTTCGTGGGCATCTGCAGCAGAAGCTCAAACCTCTCGGGGCCCTCCAGCACCGGCTGGCCCAGGTCGTCCAGGATGGTCACGCGGAACGTCTGCGTGCTGACGCCCGGCGCAAAGTCCAGATTCCGGCTGATCCCCACGTAATCCGCTCCGGCTGTCGGCCGCCGTCAAAAAGGACAGATGGACAGTAGACAACAATGAGAACTTTTTGCCTTTTTTCTCCTGCAGGGATCTCCCAACTTATTTTGAAACCAGCTTCGGTGATGAGCTGAAAAACGCACCTATTTGCTGAATTAGCGACGCAATAAGAGCATTTCTTCAGCACTATCTACTTTGCTGCCACAGCAACAATTTGTAGGAAGTTGCAAACGATGCCGTCGGAAAAGTGCATTGATGGCAAATGAGAACGTCTCGCAGTTAGAATTCATTCATGAATGTCAAATGGAGGGCAAGATGAAAGGATGCGGACCACATCATTATTTGTCATCTAACTTCAAAGTCAAAGCAGCGTTGCCGGTCAAGCGGCGTGCACGCTTTGAACAGCCCCTCCCTCTCTTCAAATCAAGCCCAGCCCACAAAAACAAGATGATTGGTTTAGTGAGGATGATTTTGCACCGCAGCGGTCACTTAAGAAGAAAAAAAATAATTTCTTTCCCCAAAAGAAACGATTTAAGTGGTTCTAGAATATTATTGTCTGTTATGCAACCACTAAGAATGAGAGCGCCACCTCCTGCTGTGGCAGACCGCCTGCAAATAGGCCCGCCCGCCCGCCCGCTCGGTTCAGATGAGGCCGGCGTCCGCCCACGGGCTTTCCTCACGTCCAAGTGAGCGTTTGCATACGATGAGACGCTTAGTTACTCGTGAGCTTAAGATGCAGTCGAGGGAGTCTGAGTGAGAGAAGGCGGCGGCGGCGGCGGCGACGAGGGACGAACGAGAGCCTGACGGATGAGATAATGCAGGCTGAAAGAAAAGCTCGAGGAGAAAAAGTAGAAAGCAACAATTCTAAAAACGTCGTCCTCAATCAAACCGCCGTTATATACACAGCGCGGTTAGCTTTGTTAACATTGCGCAGGTCGGCTGACCCTGAAAGGGAAGCGGGGCGGGCGACTGGAGGACACGTACCTTCGGCCGAGACGGGCTCCGTCTTTCGGGAGCGCACGGTGACGCTGGCGGCTTTGGATAGGTCGCTGCCCGTCCTCCACACCTGCACCTCCACCGAGCCGTCGCTCTCGTCCACGTGGTAGTCGGTGTGGCCGAAGTAGAAGACGGGGGCTGCAAAAAAAAAAAAAAACAGCACATTTCAAGAAACGCTGCAATCTTCTCTCGCTAGCGTCTGGAACCAGCAGCACGCCACTTATTACAGGGCAAATGGAGGAAATGTTTCTACTGAGTGCACACTGTAATTGGAGCACTTTAAACATGACTGGCTGCTTTTTAAGGCATCCAAAAGCACCTGACATTTGGGGGATGAACAACTTCCCCTCTTGGGATCCAAACCATCATCTCGAAGGACGTGATTCGAGTTCATCAAAGTTCTGATTTACTTTCAAGGTCACCAATCAGAAGTGGCTCGCTACGACCTCCCGGCGTGGTTTGGGCATTTTCTCCCCTTGCGGCCCGAGATTGATTGGCGGTCAGACTGGTGGCCAAAGCCAGCTGGGCTACACTTGAGCCCTCCCAGAGAATTGCGACTCAATTCACTTTGCAAACAAATATGTAAAGCGATTGCCAATGCTAGCAAAAATCTGTACTGCGCCATTTTTCGGCACCCTACTGTTGCCGTAGCAACCTGATGATTCATGAATGGGGAATGGTTACTTTTGGAGACACAAAAGGCAAAAAAAAAAAAAAAACTCGATCATAGAAGATGCTGAACGTCAAACAAGCGATCCAAATGATGTGCTGAACCGGCTCGTACCACTCGGTCGTTAAGAGCGCGCGTTCCATCTGAAAGTGTCGTACGGGGCCGAACTGCTGGGCGTCGTCTGCTCTCCGCCACGCCGCCGCAAAGCTCGTGTGTTCCATTCTGGTTACCAAATGCATCACGGTGATGACAAATTGCTCGGCAATAAAGCCCATGAAATGAATGGCCACGGCCATTGGCACACTTGTTGTTTCCATGACAATGGCACTGAGCACCTTGGAGAGGCTACTTCACCGGTGGCGACGTGTGTGCGGCGGGCGGGCGGGCGGGCGAGCGAGCGAGTGGGCTCGAGTGAAGAGGCAGGGGAGGGGAGGGGAGGCCACAGGGCTGTGCTGCGGGAGGAGAGCCTTGAATGAAATATGACAGCGGCGCTGTGAAGATTAGGTTATCTGAGGGAAGCGATGCACGAGAGGAAATAAAGAGATAATAATTTTAGCAAACATGGGCCGTAACTGTCAGCGGGAAGCGCTCACAGATACCATCGTGCGCTTTTCTTCAGGCTTCTGAAATGAAAGGCTTTGCACAGGGGTGGAAGAAAATCTTATGTCATACTTACTCTTTCTCATATTTATGGCCTGCAAGGGATTTTCAAACAAATACCACCTCGTAGGTGGGCGGGGTTGCAAAACTGCACCCCCCCCCATGAAAAGTCAACTTCACGTCTGTTTTCTAAAACTGCCGAGAAGTAACGGTGACATTTAAGGTAAATCCTTGGCATTTCCACTTGCAAGTCGGACCATCTGGCCGGCTGACGTGATCCCAAAAATGGACTAAAAAAAAAAGTTGCACTAGCGTCTGTCCCTGCTAGCTTGGCAGGACAATGAGCAAGAGTTGTGACAGGTGCCAGATTGCAGAGAAAGCAAACAAAGATGGTTTGGGCTGCCTGCATGCACTCGCCAACACCGTCCGGGAGTAATCAGATCATGCAGCACACCGAGGATGGCTGGCTGGCTGGCGGCCGCAGGGAGATACACACACACACACACACACACACACACGGCGCTTATCGGCGGCGAGCAGCTTCAAAGAGCCGCCACTCATTAAGTGAAAGGTAAACCTGCAAAGCATCTCCAGTTACCTCAACGTGAGCGCGGATTATCCGTATTTAGACTCGAGCAATTATACGCAAAAAGTCTTCATTAGTTCCGAAAACAACTTGATGAAAGCTTGTTGTTCTTATTCTTATTGTTGCTCTGGCGCTTGCGGATGAGCCAGCAGCCTCGGATCACAAACAGAACATTGCTTACTTGCGAGAAAGCCCGCTCGAGTCATCTCGGGCGGTCAACCACACGCTGCTTCACCAAATCGAAAGACGAGCCACTGCTGTCGTCAATAGATTTTCTGCTTGTTTACTTTCACGACGGTGCCTTTTGACTCGACTGCTCATTTCAATACGTCAAGAGCAATTTTGTCTTGAATGAGTTTTTGCTTGCGCCTCTCTTAAAAACGAACTCAATAAATAAACCTAAGTATGATTGGTCAGTACCTATAAGTGCTTTGGACATCTGTTTACAAAATGAAGGGAGAGAATAATAACAGTGTGCATAGCCAGAACACACACACACACACAAGTCATAATCATACCTTGGGAGCCGACTTTACTGGCGAGCGGACGATAAACTCCGCAAGCAGCGTCTTGTTCTACGAGCAGCCGAACAGACATCCGGATGCAGAGGCCGTATCAAACGGCAATTAGCTGAGCAAGAAAGGGCAAGCCTGCACAGAAATGCCTTTGATGGCCCATCTGCAGCCGGGAAGGCCAACCTTCTTGCGACGACGGCCGTCAGTCCGGCTGGCTGAGCCGAGTCAGCCGCCGCTAAAGCTCGCGGAACCGCAAAGATGCAGTAGAAGGTCAACTGAGGCAAAGGCAGTGGACACGATGAAAAAGCACCCAGGAGACAACTTCTTGAAATGATGACAACATCGAGTGCATGTCGGAATCAAGTTTCCCTCGGAGGGCCATTCTGACTGTCAATGTCGTCTACATACATACAGTACAGTACAGTACAATATCTGTATTTTTAAAGAGTGAAGACAATTTGTCATTTTAGTAACGACGCAAAATTTGTCTTGGCGGGCCTCATCAAATGATGTGGCGGGCCAGATCTGGCCCCCGGGCCTTGAATTTGACACCTATGAGTTAGGGTGAAGGACTTTTGCGGTCGTACTAGCCCGAAATTGTGCGTACCGTCACGGTGACCCTCACATAGTCATCTTTTATGGTGCCCTTGGAGATGGCTGCCTCTTTGTGTTTTCTTTTTAAAATGCTGATTTTTGCCTTTGACTTTGTTTGCTTCAACACTCGGCAAGTGTCCTTGCGCCTCGTCAGATCGAACGCGCGGATTACCCCGAGCGAGCGAGCCGTAATGATCCGCGGGGCTCCTTTAATGCCCGTCCCGGCCAAATCCGCCGTAAAGTCGGAGGCCTTAAGATATGCAAATTGTGGGTGGGAGCAATTTTTGAAAAACAACCAGGCGTAGTCAGAGAGCAAACACGGCCGTTTTGTTTTGTTGCGGAGGCGACGTTGCAAATCAGCCGCCGCCGCGACAATTATATTCCGAGCGGCAGACTCGAGGCGTCGCCGGGTCCCTTTGTTCATTTGGCAGACAACGACTGTGCCATCTTTCACGCCAGCGGAAACTTCCCTGGAAGCCACATATCTCGGTTCCCGGGCCGCGCCGCCGGTGCCAAACAAATCAGATTTTAATTACACCCCGGCGGTAGGTGAAGGTGTGCTAGTTAGCGGGAATAAACGAAGCCTTGGCAAAGCAAACTCGCCGCTGCAAAAAAGTTATCAACGCAGTCGGATTCCGCGCAAACGCTCGCAAATATTTGCTCCGCGGAGCCGCTTCTCTGTTGGAAGAAAGCACATTCCATATATTCACACGCTTAGCAATGGCGGGGTGCTAGCTGCTGTATTTTTTAAGCTGTGGCACTTAAACAGCAGAGGAAAAAAAAAAAAAAAAACACGGAATACATTCAAAGTGGGAAATTACGCAAGACTGTCAGTCTTTAGTGAGCGAGCAGGTCGGAAAATGTGTTAATAAACAAATAGATAAATAATGCATAAATAAATCAAATAAATAAAAGCGAAAGGCGGTCAGATGCTTGCTAAAGGTATGCGGGCCATCCACGCTATGACTACAATCCTACTCTGCCGATATGATCTTGCCCGATGATAAAAAGTCCCAAACTAACAGCGAGGCCCGAAGCCAGGACAGAGTTTTTTAATTCCATTAAGTGACTGTGCTGTTTTTAAATGCCAATAAAAAAACTGAAGCGGACAAACAAAACAATAAATAACGACAAGAAACATGAACGATGCGTCAAGTGGGATGCGACAAAATGGGAGCCGTGCCACACATCCCATCAAAAGATTTTGCGGCGTTGTCCCGAGACGCCGCCTTGCCCCCGTCTTCGCCGCCGCTCGCTCGGCTTACACCGGACGCCGCATTCATTCCCATCACGTAGCCTCCCTCCCTCCCTCCCTCCTCGCTACTAAGTAGGTCAAACAAATGGAGTGGAAGCTGGACTTCCATGGGAACCGACACAGGTAGCAAAGCCAGCAAAGCCACACCAGGACGAGCCAATTAGCGACCACCGCCACTTTCCTGTTCACGAGGCAGCTCAAACTTTGCTTTTGCCCTTTTTTGCATGATTGCAATCAGGAGCCGTGGAACGGCAATCAACGGCAACAAAGGCTCACATTGAAGTGTCAGCTCGACTTTGCAGGGAAATGTGTCTTTTTCTCATTGTGATCACTTGTGTCCCTAAGGGCCAAAACTGCCAGCGACCCAAACACTGCTTAAAAAATGCGACATAAATAGATGCTTCCACTTAAAACAAGTCTTTTAAAGCTACTGCAGTCTAAAATAAACATCTAAAATATTAACGATATTTTTTGGCAGGCTTTAATAGAACATTTATTTTTCTGCTTACGTACAAACGTGTTGTTTGTTGCCTTGCTTTGCCATTTTAGATTTATTGAAGGAAGACAAATATACTATATCAATATTAAATAATATAAATATAATTTTATGTATTTACCCGCAGTAGCTGTGGGTAGCGAAAATAAAGATATAAAAGCACTAAAATGACACCTTGTCAATCAATGATTGAGTGCAAAGGTTAATTTGAGAAAAAAGAGCCACTAATGATGAGTTTTCCCACCAAGACTATTTGCGACATGAAAAAGCCGTGCGAGTGTGTGGATCCGGCTTTGCTGCACACACGCACCCGCATGGCCACACGTTCACGCAAACATTTCTCTTGACATCAACAGCAGCACACTTCTAAAGCAAAGAACAGAAAAATAACTCCGGCAATGTTTTTCTGCATGCTTCAATTGGGAAAAAGAAATGGTGCATTCCGCTGAATAAATAGCAAAATTGAAAGTTCAATGGTCCCCGTCAGTATTGTAGCATTGAAAAAAATCCTTTTGAGGAATAAAGTGAAAAAAGGACAAGGATGGGTGAACTTGAGGATGCTGAACTGCGTTTATGCAAAGATGCACTCGCACGCAAATCGTCTCTCAGCAGCAAAGTACTTTTCTCTATTCGACGACAAAGCTTTTTTTTTTTTTTCGGTCTTACCGTCGTCCATGTCGGGCAGGATGGTGATTCTGGTGCTGGGGAAGCGGGCGCCCAGGCGGCCCCCCATGGGCACGCCGAGGCTGACGTTGAAGCTTTCGTCGGGCTCGTAGAGCGAGTCGTCGATGATCACCACGCGGCACGGCTTCTCCACCTCGCCCTTGTCGAAGCGCAGCACGCTGCGGTGGTCCTCCGGCCGCGAGATGTAGTCGGAGTAGGACAGCACGCTGGTGGGCACCGTGCCCGTGGCTGACGCTACGGAAACACCGACATTAGATGGATTCCATTTTCTTCACTGTGTGTAAACAACATATAGTACACTGAAATGCTGATAATGGATTTTTTTTTCATTTCTGAAGCTTGAAGGCGTAGGTTTCAAACATCAGGCCCGGGGGCCATATACGGCCCACCACATCATTTTATGTGGCCCGCGAAGAAAAATTGTGCATCGACTTTGTGTCATTACTAAAATTACAAATTGTCTTCACTTTGAAAAAAATAGAGATGTTGCTTGCAATTTTTGTTATCGTTCGTCTTTTTAAAATATTTGAACACTTTTTACTAGTCTCTGATTTCAAAACTAGTTAGGTATTCATCAGTTAGTTTTGTAGCCTATACTGTATATATAGAAGACGTCCCTCCGAGGGAAACTATGGCTACGACCCAAATGAGTTTGATACCCCTGCTTTAATATCCGCTGGGTGGAGGGGGTTAAACAACTTTGTTCTTCTTTTTGCTCGTTTGGTTTTATATTCTGTTGTGATGTCCGCCTCTGCGGCTTTGTTGTCATTTAATGATCCTCAAGTGGCCCATAACATCGTCGCCAGGCCAGCCGGCCCGGCCTGCCTTTGGTGGTTTTATGCCCTCAAACTTCTGGAAGACATGATTAGTCTTGGAAGTGAGAGTGCCAGTGTCTACGTTAGACAATATAAAGTCCATTGTTTCAGAACAATCTGAAAATGATGAGCTTTGTATTTGGATGGCTAGCTGCTTCTAATCATCATTTGTATCTCTAAAAAGCCACTTGAGTGATTTTTGCACAGTATGGAAGAAGAAAAAAAAATCACCCAATGTCCTCGTAACACAAAATATCTGCTGAATAAAACATTTTCTTTGACTTGAAACAAGTCTATATTTACAGTTTACGCTAGACTGGGGAAAAAAAGACATTGAATATTACATGATTTATAAAAACGGAGGTTTTCTTTGTTGAATTAGTCGAGGAAGTCATATGCATGCCGAAAGAAAAAGTCATTAGAGTGAAACCTCATCCGGCACTCAATTTTGTTTACCTTGCTGAGTGAAGCAGACCACCATGAGCTCCTGGCCCACGTCGCCGCTACGCCTCACCGGCACCATCAGCTCGCCGACGTCCTCCTCGATGTTGTACGCGGCTGCCGGAATGAACACGGATGACTCTGAAGGGGAACGAGGGGCAGAAAATGAAGTGTTAGGAAATTCAACCCGTCCCTTGATATATTCCGTTTGAGCGGGATGAAGTGAAGGAGAAGTGCAATGAACGATTTAAATCATTTAAATGCAAAACGTGGAGTTTACACATCAATGGATGCTCTGTCATAGGAACATTTTACTCCGTCATGCACGCCCGGCATGAAAGGAAAAAGAACACTTCATGATTCAATTTCATTCGCGCTAGAAACTTACACTCGATTTTTACTGTGATCACATATGTACCGTAATTTTCGGACTATAAGTCGCGGTTTTTTTTCATAGTTTGGGTGGGGGGGCGACTTATACTCAGGAGCGACTTATATACATATATATGTTTTTTTTCACTTTTTTGGGCATTTTATGGCTGGTGCGACTTATACTCCGGTGCGACTTATAGTCCGAAAATTACGGTACGTGTATGTGTGTGTGTGTATGTGTGTATATATATATATATATATATATATATATAATATATATGTGTGTGTGTGTCATCAGTTGCTGTAATTTGTTTATCTTTGTTTCTCCTGCAGACGGTTAATTACAAACACTGTAAAACAAATGTTTTCATTAAGCACGCCAATCACAATTGCCGACTTCTCTCGACTGCGGCGCGGCTTTTTTTTTTCGTGCGGGCTTCAGTCATCATTGCGCTCGTGAACGGGACCTTGACAAGACACAAAACCTCCGGGCGCAGCAAACGAAAGAGGAGAAAGCCTTTTCTTTTTTTTCATTCTTTGAGCTGCCAAAACACGTCAAAAAACGCAAAAGGTGACAACGAATCCGTGTTGGCGTGTCGTGGGGTGATTGTCCACCAGAGATGTTTCGCAGAGCAAACTAGCAAGTGAACATGCTCATTTGCATAAATTGTTGACAGCCAATCCATCCGGCAAAGTCCCAGGAGACTTGCTTATCCATATTTATACGCCGGCTGCACTTTTCCGCACCTCAGCACTCGTGTATATGAGGCGGCGGCAGCGGCGGCGCAACTGTTTACAGAAGCAATGTTCACTTGTTATTGTTGCGCATTTCTTTCATATCTTTTCCACGACTGTGGCTCCAAAAGTGGCGCCGGATTTTAACTCCTATTCTTCCCGGTGGTTTGAAGCGGTCATTACAAAAAGAAATTGAAGTTTGGCTGTTAGCTTGTTTGACTAACCGTTAGCTTGTCTGCTAACTGTAATGCAGTGGGAAAGGCGTCAACTTGTCATTTTTCACATCAACCAGAACTCAAAAGGACTCACTTGACCGGCTGACAAAGGCTAGTTTGTGACGCCGCGGAGCTTTTCAAAGGACCAAGGCCGCAAAATAAAGGTTCCGGAGTTTCGCGCTAAAGAAATTCCCATTGAAGTCTTGGAAAGCGCACCTTGTGACTCAACTCAACCAGCTGCTCCTCTTTTTGCAGCTGTCGCCCATTCTATACACTACTCTGTTACTTTTTCTGAGATTCCGAGAGACCTCAGCTAGCTGGAGGACATTTTTTTTTGGGGTTAATCCCAGTTTTTGGGAAGCTTAAGTTAAAATCCTTGGATAAAGTCAGGATGCTCCTTGAGTCGTCACCCACTTTGAAGACTTCGCTACTTAGTCTCTATCCCATCCTTTGCATAAAATCCTTTTGTTATTCCTTTGGCTTGAGTTATTTTGCCGCAGAAAGCCCCCTCTCTCGGAGAAGTCAAGCGCACTCCCGTCATTTGTTCATGGCCACGTCGCATTCAACGGTCGCTGGAGATGCCGTGATTGAAAGTGGTGAGGTCATGCTACCTGCTCTCGATGCATTTGACCTGAAACACTTCAGCGCTAAGTGGTTGAAAATGGCTTTCCACTTCAGGATGAATATCTCGGATTGAAAAGCCGCCACTTTATTAGGTTCACCCGCAGACTCTGCTTCCTGGCGCTAACGCCGTGGTGTTTTACAAGAGGGAAAAACAAAAACAGCAACTGACCATCAGCAGGGTCCACGATCTCCACGCTGGCGGCTTCCGGGGATTCGAGGACGGCCATCACAGGTTCGGAGAGAACGATCTGGAAGGTCTCGGACACCTCGTACTCGCTATCTGGCAGGATGCGCACCTTCCAGGTGGCGGAGGTCTGACCCGGGTTGAACTGCACCTGCTTCTGAGATTTGCCGCGGAAATCTTTGTCCTTGAGCGCCGTTCCGTCCTTGGTGCCGATGCCTTTGCGGAGGACGCAAACAAAAAGTTATCATGACAAGACTCATGACTTCATTGGCAACGATATCTCTCACAGGTATAAAAACGCCAGCTCAACTCGCCATAAACAAACTCATCAATAAAAGCAGGTGAAGCCCGGGCGCCTCCATCGGTGGTGATTTCTGGTCCGTTTTGGGTCCCAAGCTACGTGTCTCGACTGGTTATGGCCGAGCTGAAGCCAATTATCTATCTCCTCAGCCCGTCTTTGACCTTCAGCGTTTGACTGTCGCTGCGACGCTGGCGGCGGGAGAGCCGAGGCCCGTAAAATGTCAACTTCATTGTCTCCTGGAACTGACCACACGACATGCGGCGGGCTTTGGCAGCAAACAAGGCAACCCGCCGCAGGGCCATTATCCCGGCTGACACCGACGCACCAAAGTAGAGCTTGAACTTCACTGGTCTCCAGATATTTTCATGCATGCGTCGCTGTTCCAATACTTTTGTCGTTGAGCGTTTGTAAACTGACAGCATAGAAACATTGAAAGGGAATCTGAGCATTTGGAGTCATGTCATGGCTAGGTATGTCTTTTTTCCCATTGGTGGTACCAGTGACCCAATTTCCAGGAAGCGAACCATATTTCAAAACAAACATTTCAAAATGTTGAGGAATCAAACCTCTTGGATTCAAGTATGCAAAACTTGACTCTGGTTATATGTCTGGACCCAAAGTCCAAAATCTGTAGCCTTGTCCAGATGGTCAACGTTGACGCTAATTGGCTCATTCCCCCGAAAGGCTTGGTTAAAAATACGTACCAGGCCAAATTCTGAAAGATGACTCCACTACATTTGCTGGCTTTTGGATCATGTTTAAAGGTTCAAGGCAATTTCATTCACCTAAGAACCATTTTACTCGTAGGGAACGCCGGTCCTAGTTCCTTCCTCAATAAATTGTCAGCGGAAGGAAAAGGTTAAATAATTCCTCTTGTCGAAGAAAGATGCTCAGGCTGCATACATGAAATGCATACGTTTGACTCTTTGGGCGACTAGAACTGATTTATTCACCTGCTCTTTGAAATGAAAGCGAGGACTTTGATATGTAAGTAGAGACGGGAGGGAAAGAAGCTCCAGCACAGCCAAACTGAGATAAGATGGTCCATCTTAGCATCCCCCTCGGCGGTGTAAGGGGGGGGCGGTTGAGTCTGCTAACTTGGCAAGGAGAATGAATTCATCCCAAAACTTTAGCATGCAACTTGCATGGTTGCGGTGACTCGGAAACTCCAACGAAAATGTGAGCCCGCCTAGCAAAACTCACGTCGCTTCATTTTAGCCAGGCAGGCTGATTAGCCGTGTTGGCCATTTACACTAAATGATGAGGGTAATTATTGCCGGTGGCAGCGTGTTTATTTGTACAAGCGGTGAAATGGAGTTCAAACTATAAATATTTGATCGTTTCCTCACGTCGGCAAATGTTTGACCTTTTGTTTTGAAAAATATGTGTTCTTTTCTTTATGGCCAAACACACTCTGGGGTAATGGAAGGCTGCGCTCAATTTTGTGAGCAATGTACAACATAAAAGGTTGTATGGCTGTTGAGGGGCTTGTAAGGACAAAATTGTTGGACTTATCCGATTTCAACGTTGCTGATCTTTCCATCACCGGACGCCGGTTTTATTGTTCTCACTTGTTCTCGTCCACTCTTCATTGATCTGACGAGAGCTGCGGACCACAAAGGGCTCGTACGCAACGTGGACAAAAAAAAAAAAGGTATTAAGACAGTCCATCAACGGGATGTGAAAATGAAAAAAGGTTAGCCCTTGGCTGCTACTTTTGCGACGACTTTCTAAAATGGTTTCACGTTTGAAAGAAAACTAGTGGACCTGAACTTGTTCACTGAGGAATCCCAATTGTGTCTGACTGATTGTTACTTTGGATGGCTGATGAACAAAGTCACTCGTGTAGCGTACTCTACATTATACACAGACAAAAATATCAGGACACATGGCTATATTTATAACATAAATCAATTGAGATTCAAAGACACCGAGGTTGTTTCGTCCAAGCTCTGATTTGGAGAAATGTCTCCATATTGGAGTCATTTGAGTGCATGTGGCAGCCTCCCTGTTATTAGTTGAAAGAGGAATTTCTTTCATTTACAACGCAAGCATGAATAAAACAGCAAGCTTTGCTCCGCATAATCAAAACAATTTAAATTTCCGCCCACGTTCTTTAAATACACATTCTTGCTTCGCTTCAATTTGCGAGGCTAGCACGCGGGGATCATCACACAATATTTTCCGTGTTAACATTCCTTTTCATTTTTGCCGTAATTAGAAAGGAGCCTTTTCAATTTCACACCCCCGTATTCACACCTTACTGTCAGCTCAATCTCCCGACACATTTTTTTAATGATCCACGCACGCAGCGACAGTTGCGTTTTATTTCAAACGGCAACTGAGGCGTGCGCCAAGTTGAACAAAGGTTAGAAATTTGCATATCGCCTCCTGCGTTGATGCATTAGCGTGAGCTCTCGACGGACGGAGGCTGCTAATGATGCCACGGGATCTGACCTTCCACATCACGTCATGTTAATGATCCCTTCGCTTTTTAGATGCTTAACGGTGACACCAAAAAAGAAAACAAAAACAGCGGCGCCCCTCCGCTTTTAATCGAGTTTATAAAAGCGGCTTCGATTGTCTCGGGCAGCTTGTTGTTTGTTTGGTGGCGGTCGTTAAATTGCTCGCTGCGTCGTTCGAAGCGGTGACACCAATTGCAGGTGACCTCTAGTAGGGATGTGCACCGAGCGCTGTTGTGCATCCGAACGGTAAATGGGAGAGGGGTTAAAGGTCACTGTATGTGTTGGAATCATTCGATGATCGGCCTGACCGAGGGCCTCATAATTTACGAGTTGGAGTCCCTTAGTTCAATGAAGCTAGCTCCAAAGAATTCCTTTAACTCCCTTCCTTTCTTATCTCACTAACGATGAGGAGAGCTCCCTCGCACCTGTTCAAAGGAACTTCTTTCTCTTTGAATCAATTCTGTCGCTTTTATCTATGGATTGTTGTTGATCCAGACTGTTTGTGTTACAGAAAAGACTCTTGGTTTTAGTGTGTGAAATAATGTCTGATGGTACTTAGGCCTGACAGTATGTTTTTTGTTTTGCGTCCTCATAAAAGGCAAAGGCAAACGACCCCAACAGGTTCTAATATGCACTGTGGCTACAATTAAAAAATGATTTGTTCATCTATGTCAGCGACATACAACTCGAGCAACAAGCGAAGCGTTCGACTTTGGACTTACTAACGAAGGAGGTCTCGCCCAGGTAGCCTCGACGCTTGAGGACCACCTCCAGGAACTTGAGCTCCTCGTCCACCACATAGTGCTTCCTCTCCAATGAGACCCAAGCCCAGTTGAGGCGGAACTGCTGGTTCCTCAGTTTGTTGCCACCTGCAAAAAACAAAGGAACTCCTCAAAGAAAAAAAACACTCACACTCACACTCACATTTAACCCACTGGAGAATTTAGCCTTCATTAAACCTAAGTTTCTGGGAGGTCGGAGGAAGCTTCCCATGATCAAGCTCTTTTGAAAACTTTCAGAGTCCGTGGGAAGTACGAAGGGCCGGGGATCGGTAGGATCCGACTGCTTGGCTTCTAATTAAAATACAAAAAGGTGTGGGTTTGCCATCCAGACTGCTTCCATTCATCCTGGCCTTTAGAAGCCGCTTTCAAAATGGCACCCAGTCGTCTTACTGTTGTCAGACGCGAATGGCGCTAATGCTACACTAACGCTAATTCATCGGGCAAATAAAGACGGCGCAGAGTTTTAATTAGACCAAAAGGCCAGCGAGGGCGTGACGAATTTTCCCTTTCAACAATTTACTACCATCTCTTGTGTGAGCCCGAGACGATCGATGACCCGCTAATACAAGTCTGGCTTCACCTTTCCGCCGATGGCATCATTCTCTCTAAAGAAGGAGAAGAATGGCCTTCGTTGACATCATCGCAGTTAGCAAATCATCACGTCAAAGACGGTGAATGGGACTCCAACTTGAGGGATCGAAGAGTAATCATATTGGAAAGAGCTTTCTATTTTCTTGATGGCTTTTTTCTTTGTCCGCTCAGCCATCAAATGACCGACCGCTATTACGAACAGTCCGGTTCATCGGGTCCTCAGCTGTCTGTCACAAGCAGGGCCTTTCTGTCTTTCTGCCCAGCCACCATCATCAAAATGCATCTAAATTCATGCCTATGGCTGTTGTTTTTTTTCCTTCCCCCCAACTGCTCCACTCCCCCTGTAATGCGCTTCGACACGGACAAACAAGGCCTCTGGCTTGATGCGTTGCTATTACGGTGCAGGATGAGTTCAGTAGTTTGTCATTAACAAAGGCAAACTTTGCAGCGGCTTAAACTCACTGGCGGCTGTGACCCGGGTACGACAGGACCCCCGCCTCCGTGGATTAACGTTAGCGGGCGACGCAGGCCGCCGATTTGAGTCGTGAAGGAAGAAGCCGAGGTCGTGGAAAAAGCGCAGACGTCCCAATTCGCTCACGGAGAAGGAAGTCGAGAAAGACTTTTTACGAGCCTTTTTAAGGCCACGCTGATCAAATGGAAGAGCTCACATTAGCTAAAATGTGAGTACATTGCAAATAGCTCGCTAAGCTAATAAAGGAGATGAATGGCAACGTACGAAAACATCTCGTCGCTCTTTTGGGGCTTCTCGGAGCAAATCATTTATGCTGACTCGGTAGATGAGCAAACATTAACTTTGAGTTTAGATTGTAAGTTAGGTACGTAAGTGGGGAGAACACCATCGTCCTCCGGATTTCTCTCCAAAGAAGATAAACAGTCTTGAAGCGGCCACCCCGACCGACCGTCTCGCCGAGCGTTAATCTTTCACCAGCGCTTTGTCAGCCATATTTGCATTTCAAGCGTAGGCTGAGGCAAAACCCGCATGACCTCACCTGCCGTTAATGCAAATCTCACAGCGGGTACCTTCATTTGTACCAGACGCTATTGGACAAAATTCACGCGCAAAAGCCGCGCTCATAACTTTGATTCACGGGCTTCTTCGAAATGGCACACTCAGCAAAAAAAAAAAAACGAGAGGCACTTTTGCGGAAGTCTCGCTGTTTCTTTGAAGCAATGACAACATGCGGTGGATGGCAAAAGTCTACACACCACCTCTGCTCTTAAAAAGAAAAAGCGTGGAGGGATGATTGCATTCAGTTTGATACTATTTTTTTAACCACTGGGGAGCAAACCTTCACCTTAATCTGCCTTGTTGCTAAAAGCACAAAAGTGCCGAGCGTGAACTCCGTGCACTAACACAGTGGGCGGATGACGAGCGACAGAATCCTTTAGAGAGCGGGCCAAGGAATGCGGGGCCCCGGGGCCGTGCCAGCTCGGTGCCCCCCACTCGGCCCCTCCCCTTTAGTAGACGGTCCTTATTTGGTCACGGTCGAGCATGCCCGGCGGACCCGTCGTCCGTGCTAATGAGGCCGGATAAATTGGGACGCGGCCGAACGGACACAATACATCTAAAAATACCTTCACAAGGCGTTTGCACGCTTAAAAAGTTTCCGCGACAGGCGATAAATAGTCGAGCGCGGCGCTGACGGATGAGTGTAAACATCCCGGCGACGAAGGGGAATGTTGTCGTTGACGTGGGGGGTCGGCTCGGGCCCCTCCGAACAAATGGGTCGTGATTCCGGGCTGACAAAAGATGTTGCCACGCCTCCGTGCCAAAGCCGCAGCGCGGCGAGTGCCAAGTCACGTGACTCTCACGGCAATCCCGATGTCAGCCTGTTCTCACACAAATTTGCTAGCAGACAGCAAATCAGAGGCATGGATGCTAAACGGCCAAGGATTTGAGGCTCCTTTAATGTGGGCGGAGCATGAAGTCAAAGTTTAATCATCATTGCGAGGCTCAGTCATGAAAAAAGGCAGCGGGAGGATTGCTGGGCTTTATGACTTCACGAAAAATACCGCAGCAGCAGCACAAGTGAATGCACAAAGCTCACACAGGTGCCGTACTTTTGCTTTCATTTACCGCGAAATCTTCACATATGGCGGCGGTCAGGAGACTTTCTTTTCAACCTTTATCATAACATGAAGTAATAATAGTACGACTAAATTCCAATCCAAAAGAGCGGCCGCTAATCCCAGCCTAGGCTATATTTTGACGGAATGTTTAGATTCAATAAAGCGCCAGACGGCGCGCGCGTGCCTTTCGGCGCTCCAATTAAGGTGGAGCGGGATAGGATAATCCTGTAGAAGGGAAAAAAAAAGCCAGTGAGCTATATGGTCTAATCAGCCTAAGCCTTGTATCAGCGCTAATGAGAGGCGAGTGGAAAAAGATTTCGAGCCGCAATCATTTCACACAGCCCGAAGCCCCTTTTCTGGCGTGCCGCAAAGGCAGGGAGCGCCCCGTACCGATCAGCTCGTTCCGAGGCCGCCCCGGAGGTGCCTGAGAGGAAGGCCAAAGGCGCCTCGGAACAAAAGGCCGGGGTCGGGTCAGGGAGGCGCGCCCACCGCCGGGCTTGGGGTGAGTCGGGCTTTGCGCTCAGCGGGGAGATGTGAGGAGCCTCAATGGAGGTGCTTGGCCTCTGCGTACATGAGAAGAATGAGCAGATAAATCACAAGCACAATACGGGGATCTCTTTTGGTGCCCAGTCTGGCATGAGGCGCGCTCAGTTTGCAGAGGATAAAGAACATATGCCTGCGAGAATTGTCTGTCCAGATGCGTCGAAACAACATTTGAGCTGCTGTTGGCCACAGCTCACATCCAGACACTCACGTGAGCATTTGAGCCCAAGCGCCGCCTCTTCAACTTTTTTGTGCATTCAAATATGATTACAATGTTGTTAAAATACATGTTTGAGGACATTTAAATGCATATGGGCGAGGTATAATTATTATTATTATTATTTTTTAATGTAGTCTGCTTTCACCTGGAGCATATGCACAGCAATCAATGTTTTCCCAAAACAGCTCTATTATGTTCAAGTTTTTATTTATATTTTCATTTTGCAATTAAAGCTGGCAACCACTAAGCTGCACAAGATTCTCGCAATGCCTGCTCTTTTTTTTTTTTTTTTTCTTCCCCCTCCAGGATCCCAAAGTTGAAGCCCTTGACTGAGCACAGCGGTCTGGAGGAAATTCCCAAGGCTCTTATTTCAAACGGCTCTCCTTTATGTGTGTCCCGGGAGACTTTAAAGGCAAAAGAAATACTGTACGGGGAAAGGTCGACCCGTCCTGGCACTTGGCTTGTTGCCTCCGAACGGCCTAATTTGTCTTCTCGCGGAACTGGCACGACATAAAACTCGGGAAAGTTCTCAGGCTGTTTTTCAGGTCGTTGAGGAAACCCGAGAAGAGCCGCGACAGACACGAGAACGGCGCAAAGATGTTCTCCGAGCTCGTGAGGATTTCACGCTTGATCCCACACGTGCCGCCTGCGAGCGATAGTTGTGAGGAATAATTCACTGCGACCCATGTTCCGGCAGGAGCACAAGATGTTCCTCTCCAAGTCGGAGAGCTGAGGAGTGGAGCCCTATGACGAGCGCATCGTTAGAGAGCGTTGGCTTCAGATATGAGCGAACTCATTTCAAACGATTATCCTGCTTTTCGGTTAGCGTCAAGTCGGTCGTGGCTAATCCCCGTTTAGCAAGCGCAAAGATCAAATTGTCAGCGTGGATTTCAGAAGGCGCCTTTGAATCATTTGTATTCGCCCCGCATCAAGACTGCAGAAACTCCAGTTTGAAATTAAAACGCGTCCTAATCCCCCGTGTCGCCGTGAAAGTGAGCACATTGATCACTTCGCTGACTTGCAGGTTTGTGAAATGTTCAATGCTGCGACTGTTGAACTGATATCGTTCGTGGGGTGGCCTCTACTTTTCGATTTTTTCTTCATCATTAGGAAGTCAATCTTCAGTCGTCCTCATTGTAAAAATCACAAAGGAAATCACTTCCTGACTCAGCTAATAAGCTTGGGGGAGCCCGGCGCCCTGCCCCACCCAAAAAGCGATTTCACTGAATTGCCCGTGAATGGACTTCCACGCTGAAGGAATCGAAAAGCAAAGACAAGGAGCGACAAGAGAAAACAAAGCAGCACAAGGACGAAGCTCGGCGGGACTCGAGCGAGACGGCGGCGGGGGGGGCCCGCTTTTTCCGTGACCCCCCGAATGGGCCGTATTTGCTCTCTTGTCAGAGCAAATAATGGCCGACTGTTTGCCCATGTGAAGCCTTTGAATATAAAAGTGCAGCGCGGGCCTCGCCAGCGCCATACTAATCACACCGGGCTTGAAATGTAGAACGGCGGCGGCTTTGCGAATTGAGGCGGGCGAAGAGGTGGAAGGAGGGAGCCACGAGTCCTGCCTGAAAAGGTAAAGCGCTGTTCCACGAGTCTTTGTTTGAGCACGCTGAAAGGAGGCCTTGGATTGGAACACAAAGCTGCTTGCTCAAGATAAGACGGCCGCCTCGCCTCGCAAATGAGAAGGGAGGAGCATCTCCAAAAGATGATTTGGAACAAAGTCCAGGTTGGGAACAGCTTCAGCCCGAGGCCAACATTCATGTTCGAAAATGTAAAGGCAGAATGATTGATAGAGTTCCCGCCAAAGTCAGTGCTTGCTTTTTTTTTTTCTTTCGGGTGGCCAGCCTTCAGAGGCTGTTTGCTAACTTCCAAGGGAAGCAGCGTGATCAACACCGTGCAACGTTCAAGTCAAGGGTTTCCAAAAAAGCCGCTCTTTCTCCTTCCGTGTCATACAATACAACCCAAAAGATCTCACGCTGGGGGACGGCGGAAGCCCCTAGGAACGAAGAATGAGATCAGTTTCGCATTGAAAAAAGTGCCGGATGGGATTTTTGGCCAGAACAAAAGCTCGGCGTGGAACGTGAGGGGCGTGCAGACGTTTTTGCCTTATCTGGGAAATTGGATCTCTCCCCCTCTTTCAAGGTGCAAATTAAATACGTGCCCCTCCCCACTCGGGGCGAGCGGAACCGAGCGGTCCCGCTCAGACAGAACCTTTCCGGCTCATCGGCCGCTGATAAGCTTGTTAGTACGGCACGACAATGACGCTCTCATTAAAACGGCTCCAGGTGACGACTCGGAGGAAAACGCAAGCACTTTGTTGGCGCACACCTGCTGCTGCACTTTTTTTTTTTTCATGTCTGCAAATGCCAAGACCAAAAAGCAGATTGTGGGGGAAAAAAAAAAACTGTGACGTACATTTATTATGATCAAATGAAGCAATGCATTTCTCATTTGAAGAATTTTTTTTGCAATCTTGGCAGCTAATTTTTAACTGCTCACTATGAGAAGTTGAAAGAGCCTAGACACGGTTGAGTTGATTTCAAACCTAAGGGAGGGGGCTCGGGTGGGGTGGGGGGGGCTGTTGAACTCTGATCTCTTGCCTCATGCTCGGTTAATTTGTGTGGAACTTCCAGTTGATTGTTTGGAATAATTGAAAGGAACTGACATTTTTAAAAGATGCCACAAACAGGGCACCTTGAGATGCTATTTCTGATTCATTTTCACGAGGGGAGGGAGCGGGGATCGTCTTGAGCCAGGAAGTAGACTTGTGCCGAACAAATAAAGGTATGGTAAGAAGTGTTTTTTTTTCTTTCTCTCCCCCCCCGCCCGCCGCTTTTGTGAGCAGTTGAACTTTTACAAAATGTTGCACTCCGCTGAGTGACGGCTGGGTGTAACCTGTTTTTAAGCTCCGTCAAGGCCGCTTGGTAATTGGCAAAGCAAGCACGTCACGCAGGTTAAAAGGAGATTCTGAGTCGGCGCTTTGTTGCCATCTGTTTTTTAAAACGCCAGATATTATTTGCGGGCCGACGTACGTATGCGTCGGAACACAAAACCTGACTCGCTTTCCTCGGCGCCGCTCGTTCTCGGCAGCGAAGCAGCTTTTTTGCAAAAAATCTTCGCCCCGCGTTAACAATTCTACCAACGCTTTTGAGGCTGTCGCATATTTATAGACGAGAAGTGGGACGCGCGAACAAGCCCACAGCCTTTTTTTTTTTAAACTCATGCACAGGTAATGAAAGCGGCGGCGGCGGCGGCGAGCCATCAAACGCATCCAGATGAGGATCCCCGCAGGCCTCCGCTACTTGTCTGATCCTCCATCAGCACATCGGCGCCGTCCCGACAGGTGACAGGAAGAGGCTCCTCGCCTGGAAAAAAAAAAACTACCAGCGACGAAGCACGTCTATCTTTCATCTCTTCCAAACTTCACCTCCCACGTCTCCACCAGCCAGCCGATTTCCCGTCAGCGTGGCGGATCCCTCAAAGGCTTTCATCAACACCTTTTATGAGATAAGGCGAGGATTCGACCTCGTGGTCAAAGCGGCGCACGTTTGGATCGGGTGCCTTCTCCGCCGCTCATGAAAGCAGAGCGCGGTGTGAAATGCGAGGCCTTTTTTCAATTCAACTTCACATTTCATCGGGTTATAGATTAGGGCGGCCCGGCCCGCCTCACCGTGGATGCGCCGTGTTTACTGCATGTTGCCAATGTTTTATTCATTCATAACAGGTTCAGACTGGAATTATAATGAATAATAGTTATAAAAATCATTTAAAATCATCATAATAAATACAAAATAAATAAAAATATAATAAATGTCATTAATAGCCATATGACTTCAAAAGGAGAAAATAATTTGCAGCCCAAAATCCTTTGCGTCCCTGGAACCTGCAAAGTCAGAAGCGGAAGTGCTCGCTCAGTCAACCAGCCCCGACAATCGTCCCAAAAGATTTGCAACGATGACGCAACAACTTCTACGTCGACAATGAATACTAATGTAGCTTGGTTCTTTCGCAGACAACTTGATCAAACACAGCCTCCCACGAGTTGACGGCAGTTGTCAGCCTGTCATCAAGCAGGCAGGAGGCGGGTCCAGCGTTTCACTTCATCCTCAGGACTTTTGCAACAAATTGGAAGAAAAAGCCGCCGAGAGACAGCTGCATGGAGTCACACTCCGATTCCCTGCTGCGGTTTTTCTTCTGGGCATCTCTCAAGACACTAATGAATATCCCCGCAAGAGGTGTGAATGATTTGTTAAGACGGCGTGCTGGGAGATGGAAGCGGCCGATGAACATTCGGAAGGTTTGGACGCGACATCCAGACTATCTGTGACAAATGTCATGAAGCAACCTGGTGGTGGTGGTGGTGGCCCAAGCACAAGACACTTGACTTGAGCTAGCATTGTTTTCAACTTTTCAGTTTGCCTCAACACGTTTGTCCTGATTGCATCCTGTTGCCATGGCAGGAAGACAGACAGACAGACAGACAGACTGCTGTCCTTGAAGCAAATAACACCCCCCCCTTCCCCCACATACTTCCCTCCGTCCCCCCTCGGTCTGAGCTTTTCTACCAAGGAATTTTTGGCACTTGCGGAAGCTCAGTTCTGCTCGGGCGATATCCTAAGGCGGCTATGACGACACGTATCATCGCCTTCCTTCCTTCCTTCCGGGGGAACAAGCCCGGGCCGGTTTGGACAAGGCTGAAGAAGGGGGCCGGTCGGCCGGCCGCCGGAATTTTGCATTTCCACTTCAGAACACAACCTCTGATCTGACTTTTTCGACTTTCCCCACAGGAAATAATGAAAATGGCAATAATTATTGCCACGCTCAAAAGGTCGGCGGGGTGAAATCCGTCACAAGTCATTGTTTCACATTCATGCCAGGCTGACAATGAGTGAACAAGTGCTTCTAGCCATGTGTTTATTACCTTTTTTTTTTACCAATTTCCATCTCTTTGTATGTCTTGACATGTGAAGAAATTGACAATAAAGCAGACTTTGACTTTGGTCCTCCTTGTCACGGGGGAACCGGAGTCGATCACAGATGATTTTTTCTTTATTTTGGGGGGGAAGCTGGCTACAATTGTGTGAATCTTTCCAATCAAGGACCACTCAATATACTTCTGAATCGATCGGAGGGGTGATTTGAGTTTTTTTGTTTTTGGGTCAAACGACCATTAAGTGTAATTGCACATCCAGAACAGAAGATGGCAGTGGCACTCGTTTTTTATTTCAGGCAAATTGAAAATCTTTTCTGTTGATTGACATTTGGTTGACATTTCTTTCTTTTTTGTTTCATTCAATGTTAAGACCAATTCAATGTTACGCAGAAAAGCACTAACAAATGAATGCCTCGATGGTGACTTGGCTGCGATACATCAACCTTTCCGCTGCCGTAAAATGGATGAAACGCTAACAGCAGAGAAGCAACAGCAATCATAAAACTATCAGACATCTGCTAGAAGGAGATATGGAAATTGAGAATGATAATTCATAATCAAGCAATAAAGTTCTTGCAAAGATGTGCTTATTATCTGAGGGCGGTCATAAAAAAGGCTTGGTTTAATGTCGGGCTAAGGGAAATGACGTTGTTTGGAGTTTTTCATTCCATTTTTCATGCTGCTTCTTGAGCAGCCTGCAAATCACACGTGCATCAAAGGTGCAATAAAAATGAAGTCGCTAACAAGGCGCGCGCTCTCTAATAAAAGCTGCTGAGACAACAAACGAGTTTTGTGCCAACGAGGAGGTGCTCGCAAACCAACTTCCAGTCCATGACAAGATGACTGAGCGGTCGTGGTGGACTCAAATTCAACTTGAGCAATTCATGCATGACAGAATGCATTGTAGTATTTACCGACTTACACCAATGAAGGCTTACTTGCACTAAATACGTATTTGCACCAAAAGCACTTCAAAGCTATGAATAAAAAAATAAATCAATCAAATGACAAGACCCCTAAAAAAAAAAAAACATCAATACGTAGAAACGTGAGCAAAGTATAAAAGTCCAACTGAGCAAGATGGCATCTGGAGCGAGTGTCCTACAAAACTAACAAGCTTGTAATCCTTTCTTTCTAGAAAGTAAAGCAGCTGTCACGCAACAATCGCTCTGTAATCATCTACCAGATGTTTCCACAGAGAAAGGTAAAGCGCATGTGTCATTTTCACCTCCAGTTCTTATAATTCCTATCATTGCTGCCAAGGACGGACCAATGTCACACACGCAGCCAGATAAGCGCCAAGGAGAGCACTGTCATTAACAAAAGCGGTCAAAAAGCACAGAGAAAACGCAGAATCATCACTGACAATGCCACACACACAAGTGGAAAGGCGATCTGGCTTTGCACATTTACCAGCAAATTCCTGGCCACCCAGCAGGCCGCTGTGCTTAAGCACGCTAAGGCGAGGCAGATAATCCCCTCCAACCTGGGGGGGGTCGTCAGGTGGGGGGCGCAAGGTGTTACAAACAGTCACACCGTCATATAAATTCACACGGGAGGGAAAATGCTTCGGAGGATTGAAAGCTAAGAGGACACTGCATTAGGTACACCTACACAAGGGCATCAGCAAGCAGACTGTCAATAATTAGAATTATTTTTTATTTGATTATGATCATAAACCGCACATAACAGAACACTATTGTAGAAATGATTGCTAATTTACATTGAGTTGCTCATCCTTAGCCCACCTGACCTTTACTGGACGCCGGAACAACCGATGGACTGGTCGTTGGAAACGCACAGTGGACGGAGCGGAGATTCAAACCCAGAAAGTCTCAACTGCAAAGCGGACGTGCAAACCACTACAGCACGGTGCTGATGCCTTAACACGTCTCGAGCCGAATAAGAAGCGCCTGTCAGGTATCACGTCTCGGATGCTGACTGACGGGATCAGAGCAGACCGGAATGCCCGACCAAAAACACTTTAGCGGGTCACTGTGTGTATTCAGGTAAACTCACCTGAATGCGTGGGGTAGGGGAGGGGGAGGGAGCTCTTGACGTGGCGCACAGAAGCAGCAAGAAACCACAAGTCCTTTCCCTAAGCAGGAGACTTTTATAGCCATTAAGCAGCCTTTCATCACTTCTACCTCCAGCTGGGATGTTTTTACAAAAACAGCAGAGCCAGCTAGCCAGCCCGACACGCTCGTGCACCCGAGCCAAGGAATTTGGGAAAGTGGAAAAAGAACCTCACCGCTGGTCATCCCCGTCCGCCGTGACGCATTACAATTGTTGACAGTCGCCGCAGTCACAAACATTTAAATGATGTTAATTAAAAAATAAAAAAATAAAAAAAGGGGAAAATATAGGAATTAAAAATAATCCCAAACTGGGCCGAAAGCATTTCTTTGGGCTTGAATTAAAACAAAAATGCTGTTTACTGAAAGTAAAGTTGTTTCCTGCTGGCGTGAATATTTTCCGGCTCGCTAGCTCCGCGGGAAATTAGAAAGCTCGGAAGACGAGAGGTCAAAAACAGCGCTTCGTCCAGTTCAGTTTGCGATGCGCTGTGGCCTTTTTTTTTTCCTCTACTGCAACTAATGTGGGCTGATCATGGCGTCAAAGCTGAGTCATCAGCTTACAACGTTATTAAAAATGCACGCTTTGATCCTGTCGTGCAAAAATATTTCGGAATCCATCTCCGATGGCGCTTTGGCGGCAGTTATCCCGACATGCCGCTAACCGCCACGCTTTATTACAGCCGTGGCACAGAAAGTCATTTCTTCCTGATGGGAGGGGGGTCCTCAGCCTACCTCCCCCACCTCAATACTGGAGGCTGCGTCCGTCTGGGGGACGCATGCAGGGCAGCCACCCAGCAAAAGTAAATCTTATTAAGGGAGGAAAAATAAGTTCCTTCACGGCCTCATAAGCTGCGGCGGAGTCAGCGTTTAAGTCCGAGTGGACAAGTCACAGCGCAAAACGTATCTGCAGCCATTAAGGTGCCACCATAAAGCTAATTGTGAGCGCTTGGCCACGCTTCTTTCGGCCACAAATGGATTCTACCAAAGGCACACAACGACACATTTGGAACTCAGCGTTATCTTTGCAACCTCAAATGCATTTTGAGGGCAAGACAGTGTAGCGGCCCAATTAGAAAGTCAACGTTAAGCAAGACAAACATGACAGTTGCTGTGTTATGTTCTACCTGTGGTGTCAAATTGGCTTAGGTGGAAAAAAAAAAGCATATCTGATGAGATGGAGCGAATAATTACAAAAGGCAGCCAAGCAAATGTGACCAAAAAAAAATCAATTTAAAAGTATTTCTGTTCATCACATTGGGTAACTACGGGTGAGTTTGTCCATCTGCGGCTGAGGAAAGGGCACAAGGGGAGGGGCCCACGCCATCGGGCACGCCGCTTCACGCCGCTCGGGCTAATCGGCAACGCGCTCGCCTCGGTTGTCTGCTCCTTTTTCTAATTGTTCCCTTCATCACACGGCGGCGGCGAGCGAGCGAGCGAGCCAGTCAGCCAGCGCGGCCGGCCGGTAAAGGCGGCTTATTAAAAATGTATGTTCTTGGATTCAGCACGTAGTTATTTCCCCACGCGGCCGTACTCGGCTCAAGGAACTGGATGTAAATCTCCCATCTGCGCGGCCAATGTTTACGCTTAATTAAAAAACACGATGAAGCGCGGCTGAGAGCGGATTTACACCTGCACACAACGGCACAAATGAACATGGGCTTTATTCGGCGGTTCGAGCTCGGTGCCAAAGAGCGCACGGCTGCTCCGACGTTTCAAGGTCAGGACCGGAATACATTGTTTGCCTGGACTTTTGTTTCCGGCCTACAAATAGCCGCCGTGACTCTGACTCATCTCCATTCTAAAAAGTTGTTACAAAATCGTTTGTATTTTTGTTTCCTCGATGGATGTGGGGAAAAAAATGGCGACTTACCGCTGTCTTCGATGGAGAAATGGAAGATGTCGTTGGTGGCGTCGTCGCCTTTCCTCAAGATGTAGCAGATGCGCATGTCGTTGATGTTCGCTAAAAAAAAAAATAGATGCAACAATATCAGTCATTTGGCTTTTGGCCTTGAAAGAGATCCATCCATCCATCCATCCATCCATCCATCCATCCATCCATCCATCCATCCATCCATCCATCCATCCATCCATCCATCCATCCATCCATCCATCCATCCATCCATCCATCCATCCATCCATCCATCCATCCATCCATCCATCGCCGCTCGCACGGTTTCATCCATCGGGTCGCGCTTCAGAGCGCCACCAAATGCACTTGGCTGCGTAACGACCCTCGGACGACATGAAAAATACATCCCGCCCTCTTGCATTCTTCCTCAACAGTTAGGCTTTCGCAGATGCGGCTCGGTAAAAGCGGGAGCTTTCCACCCATCGCCGTCTTCAATATTTGATGGCCACGTGTTTTCTCTTCAAAGAGATCGATGCATCGCCGCCACCGCCGCCGCCCAGGAGATGACTGGCGTCTTTATTTACAGTCTGTTTACTTGTGAAATATTGAACAGGGCTCGCGGGGAACTTGGCGGCTCAGTGAATAAAAGCCAAGCAGCCAGCCAGCGGTGCACTTCCAGTTTACAAAATTCACCAATGACCTCCTTTGACACACGTGTGCCAGGCGACATGTGTGATCCTGCACGAAATGCGCCCGGCATAAATCACCTTGGGCACTTTTCCCTTAAGTGTAATCCATTCGGCTCTCTTTGTAATTCTCCAGTGAGATGCACGGCTTGCCTGAGGCGCTGTCATATTTCAACGCTCTAAATAGGAGGGTGGCTTCGGTCAAAGAAGTCAATTATTTCATTCATAAAAATCTGTTTTGGCCACCTCATGAGAAACAGAGCAAAATCCCTGTGGACATTAGACATGGCATTTTTTTAAGGGGGCGTATTTTGGAATACTTTTTCTTTGGTCGTGTATACTATATTGAACTTGATTGTTGGAGTATTTTGGCAAGAACATATCACAAACACGATGAAGAGCTTTCAGTGACAAAGACCGGTACCTTGCGTGAAAGTGCTGACGGTGGCATTTCCTTTGCTGGTGTCCACCAGGTAGCCGTGCTGCGGGGCGCCCGTAATCCGAAAAAGCACAGAACCCTGCGTGCTGTCTCGGTCTTCCGCCTTGAGGGATTTGCCGGTGATCACGAAGCCGAGGCGCCCGCCGTCCAGGACCCGCAAGGTGGGGGCGCCCTTGTTGACGGCGATCTGCGGCACGCCGTTGTCCAACGGGACGATGCGAATCTTCATGAGCTGCGGCTTTCGGGTCTCGAAGACCGTGTCGGGGAAGACGTAGAAGTCGGCGTGGGTGCCGTCCGTCACCGTGAAGGAGAAGCTGTCCTCGGCGCTCTCGCTTCCGTCGTGCTTGTAGCTGATCATGTTGTCGTTGAGGTCTTGCTTGGTGAAGGAGGCCACGGGCCGGCTGGCGTTGAAGAGCAGCCGGCCGTGAACGGGCATCTGGGTGAGCGTGAACGTCAAGAGTCGGTCCGCCGTGTCTCTGTCCTCCGCCGTGAGCTCGAAAGGCGTGATGAGCTTGCTCTCGCCCTCCGTCAGCGCCAGGCCGTGCACCGTCACCACCGGCTTTTTGTTGTCCACGTCCGTGATGGAGATGCGGAAGGTGCGGAACACGGGGTTGTAGCCGTCGGTCACCTCGAACTCGAAGCTGTCCATTTTCACCTCGTCGTCGGCCGTGTGGATGTAGTAGATCTTGTTGCCCGCCAGCTGAAGCTGCGCGAAGGACGAAATGGGCATCCCGGGCGTGTCCGTGCACTCCAGGTGGCCTCGCACCGGAGCTCGGGTGACGGTGAAGACCAAGTGCTCGTCCGGGCTGTTGTGGTCGCTGGTGCTGAGCAGGTCTGTGGTCAGAGTGACCCTGCCGCCTTCCTTCAGGGACACGCCTTTACTGACCACGTAGGGGAACACCATGTCGATGCCGCCCACGGTGACATAAAAGTATCTGTCAATCAACGGGTTGAAGCCATCCGTCACGTCAAATTTGAAGATGTCGCGAACGCCCTCCTGGCCGTTGTGCACGTAAACGATCAAACCCCGGTCCACTTCGTCCTGGGTGAAATTCATTCCGAGGGTTATGTTCTGCAGCACGTCGTCTGGCGTGCTTTTCTGCAAGTAGCCCTGCCCGGGCACGAGGCGAACGATATAAGTCAGCGCGCCGTCCTCCGAGTCCAGATCGGTGGCTCGTAAAACGTCGCCGTTGATGACTTTGACGTCGCCCGCTTCCACGTCCAGGCCGTCGTTGATGGCCATCCTGGGCGTCTCGTCGTCCACGGGGATAATCATGACCACCGCCGTTCTCGGCACGGTAAACTTGCCGTCGGTGAGGAGCACGTCGAAGCTGTCCTGCGTGCTCTCCGAGTCGTCGTGCTCGTAAACGATGCTGGAGGCCTCGCTG
Organism: Syngnathus acus; assembly: GCF_901709675.1. NCBI lineage: Eukaryota > Metazoa > Chordata > Actinopteri > Syngnathiformes > Syngnathidae > Syngnathus > Syngnathus acus. Next base: position 16,468,768 of record NC_051098.1, on the reverse strand, counting down.
ATCTGCTCCAAGGTGAAGTTGTGCACGGGCACGGTGCCCGTGGTGAGCTGGTTGAGGAGAAATCCGTGCGCGGGGGGTCTGGTGATGATGAACGTGAGCTGGTCGGCGGGGACGTCGGCGTCGGCCGCGTTCAGAATGGGCGTATCGATCACGATGTTCATGCCCTCCATGACCACAAACTCCCTCATGTAGATCTCTGGCTTTTCATCGTTGGCCGGGATGATGGAAATGGGGAAAAAGTGCCTCTCGGAGAAATTGATTCCGTCGGAGCATCTGAATGTAAACCTGTCCTCCACCGGCTCCACTCCTCTGTGGATGCTTTGAACGTAGTAAATGTGACCCCGCTGAATGTCCTTGACGGTGAAAGCGCTGACGGCCGTGCCGGACCTGGATTTTTCCGAGCCGGGGGCCGGGGAAATGTTCTCCACGTAGCCCGAAGTGGGCTGCACGACGATGGTGCACAGGAGGTCTTCCACCAGCGTGTCCACGTCATCCGCGCCGATGTGATGCGTCTGGATGGCGTTCTTCTCGCCCTCCACGACGGAAAAGAGTCTCCCCACAAAGACTTGGGGGGCTTGGCTGTCCAGCGGCAGAATGGTCACGCGCACTCTCACACCGGTAATCTTATTACCTCCCACCGTCCACTCGTCAGACATGTCGGTCAGAGTTAAGTTGAAAATGTCTCGTCTTGTGGTGAAACCCACCTCGCCGCCGGTGTGGGCGTAGATCACGTGGCCGTTGATGACATCGGCCTGGGTGAACGTGACCGAAGGGACCCCCCGGAGCAAAATTTCACCCAGAGACGGCGGGTCCTCCACGATAAAGGTCAAACGGAGGTCGTCCGTGTCCTCGTCTCGCCCCTGAATGACATTAGTGGTAATTTCAGTCGCCCCGTTCTCCAAGACATCAATGGAGGAGCCGATGGTCCCTGCCGGAAGGCTAATGGACGGAGTCTCGTCGTCGACGGGCTTCACGTTAATCTTTACGTTAATCGGGACCACGTGGACCCCGTCGCTGACGTCGATTTGTACGGAGTCGGACGTCGATTCGTCCCCGTTGTGTACGTAAGAAATGCGCTCGTCGTCAATGTCCTCGAGGCGAAAAGCGTCTCCTCTCGTCATGTCTGTGAACACCAAGCGGAGGTGTCCGTGCAGGGGAGGCCGAGCGAGCGTAAAAGAGATGCCTTTGCTGTCTGTGTCTGAATCGGACGTATACAGCTCAGCGCTCGTGATGATATGCGCCCCCCGCTCCAGCACTGTAAATCCAGAGTTGGTAATCTGCGGCGGCTTGTTATCCACGGGCTTCAAGAAGATGGTAAAAACACCGTCGGCGCTATTCCCCGAAACATCTTCCACTTTGTAGCGAAACTGCAAAACGTGGGTGGTGATGCCCAGCTCCAGATCGGGCGGTCGGTAAGCTATTTTGTGATGGTTGATTTGGGCCTGAGTGAAAGTGGACACTTCCACCTTGGGGTTTTCCGTCAAAACCAGAGCGCCCAGCACGACGGGGTTGTTCTGGTCCGTGTCTGTCGGCGGCTGCAAAATGACGTATTTGAGGTCCCGGTCCTCCGAGTCCAGATCCGTGTAGCGTAGGAACTTCTTGCGCAAGTGCGTGAGCTGATACTCGTGCACAGTCATATGCAAAGTGGCCTCCGGGTGGAGCTCGGGCGGAAGGTCGTCCACAGGGAGGATTTTGACGGCGAACGAGCTCTCCTCCGACTGGTTGGGGGGGTCGTTGTCATCTTGTACACGGAAGGTGAAGAGATCCATGAGCGTGCTGGTGCTGTGCGGCCCCACGTGCTTGTAAAACACTTTGCCGTCGCTCACGTCCCGCTGCAGCCATTCGCTCACCGCCTTCTCATACATCTCCTCCTCCGTGTTGAACTTCCAGGTGGACGGGTCCTCCGGGGCCTCGGCTTGGCGCAGCAGCACCTGGCCGATGGTGGAAAAGGGCGGCTGGATGATGAATTTAATGGTGGAGTCCTCCGAGTCGATGTCTGCCGCGCTGAGCATGAGGGAGGAAACGGGCACCATTTGGTTCTTGAAGAGAATCAAACCGGTGTTGGCGTTGACGATCGGCGGCTCGTCGTCGGTGGGCACGACGGTGATGGGGAAGAGAAACTCCACCTGATGCGAGCCGTCCGTCATTCGAAAAACAATGTTATCGCTGTAGGTGTCGCTGCCGTCGTGCTGATAAACGACTTGGCCGGCGTTCAGGTCGGCCGGCGTGAAAAATTTCCCGGCTGAGCCCAAGACGGTTAAATGGCCGTGTTTCAGGCCGCCGATCACAGCGATTTTGACCTTGTCCAGGTCGTCTTCGTCACCGATTTCCAGGTTTTGCGAGCTGGACAACGGCCTGGACTGTCCCTCGTACAGCAACTGACCGGTATTTTTGGTCACCACGGGGGCCAGAGTGTTCATGGGCTTGACCACGATCATAAAGGCAAAAGGGTCCGACACGGCCCCCTCCGTGTCCACCACCTCAAACTCCAGCTGGAAAATGCGCTCGCTGTCTGAATCCACGGCGGGCGGCTTGTAGGCGATTTTGAAGTCTTTGAGGTCAGCCTGGTAAAAGGAGCTCAGGGGTAAATTCCTGTCGTCCGTGCTGACGATGTAGCCCTCCTCGTAAGACAACGGCGACGTGATGTTGAAAATCAACTCGTCGGGGTGCGACTCGGCGTCCTCGGCGGCCAGCATGTCGCCGGTGAGGGCCGTCATAACAAACTGGTCCACTTCCATCATCATCATGGCCACGAAGCTGGGTTTGGGCGCCGTGTTCTCCTCGCCCTCTTTAATCCTGACCAAGATTTGGAAGAACTCCTGCTTGAGCAGGTTGCCCTCTTTGTCGTGCAGCTCCACCACCATCGGGAGGTAATCTCGGCTCGGCGACTTCAAAGCGAACGTGTGGCGATAGCGGAGGTTCAGCTCGGTGAATCGGTCGCAGTCCGTCATCCCCGTAGCCAGGCCGCCCTCGTCCGGCAGGACTCCGTACCTGGGCAAGGCGCCGCCGCCGCCGGACAGGGGCGTGACCCTGCACCGCTGCGCTTGCCTGTCAAATGTAAATTCCAAGACGCGCCTGTCGATGGGGTTGCTGGTCCCCAGCAGCTTCTCCACGGTGAGCGGCATGTTTTTGGTCAGCACCTCCAGCTGCGTGAAGACCACCTCCACCTCCATCATGAAAGGAATCACAACAGTGTCCGTCTGCGTGTCGTACCTGAGCTGCAGTCTCACCCGGTCCCTGGCCGGACTCCGGGAGCCAAAGTGGGAGTACTTGACATCGTTGGGGCCAAATTCACACGGGAACTTTTTGGGGCTTAGAGTCCCGGGCCTCTGAGACAGAGGGTCATTGTCCAAGACGGTGATGGTGCACCTGTCACCGGGCTGAACTTGAATCACCAGGTCGTTGACGGGATCCACAAAGGCTGCCCTCCCGAAAGGCACCCGGATGCCGTTGTTGGCCACCAGCACCGTGTCCTCGGACAGCTCGGAGCGCAGCACGTAGGACAGTCCGTGGTGCTCCCAGAACTGCGCGTCGCTCGTCGTGGTGAGGACGAGCGCCAGCGTGAGAAAAGCGGCGCCGGACGCGCGCGCGCGCGGAGGACAGATTGCAGCCATTTGGAGCCGCGGCTTCACTTTACGCACACACACAGGGACGGACGCACGCACACACGAGCAGGCACACAACTAAGTTGCAAAGTGGCACGGCGTCGCGCAGCCCCCGCCGCCAAGGTGCACCATTCTCCCGCAGCGTCTGTGCACTGGCCAGCCAAACTTCACGCTCGCTGCCTCTTGGAGCGAGTAAAGCGCGGCCGCGCCCCCCTCGCAGCCGATTGGCCGCCGTCACGGGAGGAATCCGATTGCACCGAGAGGAGATTGAAACGCACCACTTCAACGCATGCGTCACTTGGATGACATTTAGCATATTTTCATTTTCCTCCGCACACGGAGTCCCTCTTACAATCAAGTCTCCGCTTCCACTGCGAGGCAAAAGACGAGTGCAGAAGAAATGCTGTGCAAGTCGAAAACTTTGTCTCCCTCTTTTGGCGAGACTGCAGATTTGCTTTGCACTACAATGGTCAAAAAGTAAAATAATTTGGGACTAGTATATCTGTACTCGTTAGCCAAACTATGAAGGAAAATCTCATAGAAATCATTAGACAAGGTATTTAAAGAGAATGATTAACTTCACATGATAGTTATTCTTCATTTCTTTCAGATTTCATTGAGACCCTTTCGAGTAGACATAACTGTGGCTTTTCCTCTCATCCTAAAATGTCAGCCACTTCCTTCAGCGTGTCGCCCCTCGGCCCTCAGCTCCACATTCTCCTGACACGCAACAAGCCCGGTCATGATCCGTGTGCAGCGGTGATGATGAAGAGCGAGAGGACGCCCGCCGAGCGGCAGAGCAGCAGTGCAACCAGAAGTACATCAATCAAAAGCAGCTTTCAAGTATCATCCACATGACTGAGCGCTTTTAAAAATAGCAAAATAGCCAGGCCGTGTTTTTTTGCCCCCTCCGCAACTTGGAGAATTGGACCTCAAGCATCAAGACGGGCGGGCGGGTGGTACCTGCCCCCATTTGGATGCTTTTCATGTCACGCTCCGGACGCTATCGATAAACAAAGTCGGGACACGCCCCGCCAACATTTGTGACCTTAACTTGATATCCGGAGCTGGCAATTTCAGAAGCTAAAAACAAAGCCACGTTTTGTACTTTTGACCACCAAATCCAGTTTGAATGAAAACTCAACGTAATTATGCTACTGTGTCGATATTTGAAATGCCGGTCACGCTCGAGATGACTCCGCTTTAATTGAGTTTGTTTATGCGAAAGGCTTATTTGATTGAGACATTTCTATTAAAGCCACCTTCGATAATTGATTGGTATAGAGAAACTTCCCCCCCAATGCCCCAAGAAGCCACACGTCCAAATTTGGCATGTATCGAAACGGGCGCTGGACATTGTTGACGGAGTCCAATTATAAGCAGAGGCGAGTAAACTGCCAGCAAATGGCCCTCAGGCTTTGACAGCTTCCAGACAGAAGAGAAAATGGGAGGGAAAAGGCGGTGGAATAAAACGCTCTGACAGCAACCCCCGCAGAGAGGGAATTGGATCATATCCCAAAGCTTCGGGCTTGGGCTTGAGGCGGAGCCAACTTTTATCATATTCCGTCATATCGGATTTAGATCAAATTTGGTGTAAATTGTCAATTCGGAGCACGGTGTCAGGAAGGTGCCGGAGAGAGGCGTCGCTGTGATTTATTGGCTCGGGCTAAGATGCCCAAGCGCGGGGCTTCAATATCGCACTCGCACAGCGCTCGCATTGAGCCAAAGTTGCCAAAGACAGCAACAAAACATCTAAGAGGGCTTTTACTGAAAATCGGATAAGGTGCTACCTTGGCCGCACAACAGCACAGCATTATAGGACCAAAAAAAAAAAGGCGGATGTCTTCCTTCTCACCGGCGCTAGCAAAAGGCAAGCTCGACTCAATGGATCACAAAAAACCTGAGCATGAAGAGGGACAAGGTCAAAAAAATGAAATTCCCGACACTCAACAGCTTTCAACGGAATTGAAATGAAATGAAACGGGCTGCTGCTGCAGATAGAGACAAGAAAGGGTAAGCGAGGCAACTTTGAAGTTTGTTGAAGATGACAACAGCCACCGCAATTGAGATGGTTGATACTCGAGAATGACAAACAAATAGCAAAATGGATCCAAACTGTGCCGCTACCACCAAGGACCAAAGGCTTTTTGTCGCACATGCATAATTGAAAGACAGCAGTCTGTCATTTTTCCCCGTCTGGCTCCAAGGCGAGCGTCGAGGCCGGTTGGCCGGACTCGTCCGTCAGTGGCGCCGTTGTTATGACAAGCGCGTTGAGGTATGCGGCAGGAGGCGCCACCAGATAACGAGGCACTAGGATGGACGTCCCGACGTCCACTGACGGACAAATGAGCCCTGCTGACCGCCTTGCTGCAAATCCTCGAAATCTTAAAAATAACTAAAACACCATGTTATTGACAGAAGAGAGGAGCAGACCTTGCCGATTAGTTTTTTTTGCTAGCAATGCGAGTGGTCATTCCCCTGGACGGCGCCGCCCGACGTCACGGCGGAGGCAATTTCAGTTCATCAACTTTCTGTCAGGTGCAATTCTTTTCCGCCGCTTGCTTCGAGCGCAAAACAGTGTGGCACCGCCGTCTCGGGCCCACCGAGGCAAATTGCGCGAATTGTCGGCCGCTAGCCGAATCCATCTTGGGCAATTTTCATTACTCTCGGGATGCCGCCCTACTAAACAGCCAGCGCGAGCGAGCCAGTCAGATTTAATGATATTCTTTACCTTGCCGCTGCGCCGCAATCCCCGCGGGCGGGCGTGCATGCACGCATCGCTGCCACGACGGCGGCGGCGGCTGCTGCTGCTGCTGGACTACTGCGGATGGCAGGTGCAATCACACGGCGTCTGCAAACAAGTCAAATGAGGTTGATTTACTGTTTGCTTAAGAAATGGCGACCTGGAAAATAGAAGTAGGTGACATTGTCGTTGTTTCTTAAAGCATAGTTACTCGTATAATAATATATTTTTTTGAATTAAAAAAATACTTTTATTTTTGTACATGGGTTGTAAGCCATTACATTTTTATTTTTGAATAATCGTCATCGGTTAATCGACGCTTTCTTGTCTTCACCTTGACAGCTAAGATGTTTTGATGCTGATATTTTTCTTGCAGCTATCAAATAAAAGGGGCCTAGCACAAGGCATTCCTCCGGGCTTCCGACTCAACATATGAAAATCTCAAAGTCCCCCGCCTGCCGAGCGGCGCTCACCCGCAGTTCAAAGTTCACCTTATTTAATCATCATGCTGCCAACCAGCTCGCGGGGCTTCTTGCCGCTGATGAGTTCTTAAGGTGCCGGGCACTTGACAAGAAGACCCCCCCCCACCCGTTATGAGCTGACTTGATGACCAAGTTGGCTGCTGGGAGTCGACGGCAATTGTCGACACTGCGTGGGATGATTAAAATGGCGTTTTAGCTTCTTCATGTCATTTGTAAAAAAACAACAACACTCAAAATCAACTAACAAGCTTCTAGCTGAGGGCCTGTTGTGGCCCAAAAATGGGTCAGGGAGGGGTGGGTGGCTTGTTATGTTTGGGGGGAATATTTCAAATATTTCTCCCCGCCGCGCCGTAATGGACTTAATCTGCCCCTCGGAGTCGTCTGTCATCTGTTAACTTGTAATTGATGCTTCCTGATAGATGTGGACTTCACTTATGGGGCCTTGAGTTTGATTTATAACCCCCTGCCCCTGGTAGCCCCTCACACAGAAGAAAAAAAAAAAAAAAAAAACACAGCAAACACCCACGCGCGCACACGCTCGACTGACAGCTTTAATGGGAACCGGCGAGCCAACTGACAAACGTTTGCTCAGTCTTGTCAGGCGATGCCGTTGCTGAGCCCACAAATACCTGCAACAAACACAACCTCGAACGCATCGCCTCCGAGGGGAGGGGGGAGGAACCCGAGTCAAATGTATTTTTACCCGAGCAGACGCTACGAGTTGTGTAAACAAGAAAGACCCTCCTGGCTCAGGCTTTTTTTTGGGACGGCTCAACCTATTTGGCATTTGTTGCCGGGAGGCGGACACATCTCATGAGCGCGTAACTAGATTTCAAATCAAGTAAAAAACATGAAAATACGTTGAAAAGATAAATGGTAAAAAAATGCTAGCAATATCTCTATTTTTTAAAAGTGAAGACAATTTTAGTCCTGACATGAATTGGATTTGTCTTCGCGGGCTACATAAAAGGATGCGGCGGGCCATATCTGGCCCCCCGGCCTTTGCTTTGACACCCGGGTCATAAGTGATGCACGACTGTGTTCAGCTTGCGTCAACATGTCAATCCAGCGGCACTAATGAGTTCACGTTCGTCTAATGATGTTTGGATTTCGGACCGTTGCATCATCAGGGTTCTTCTGGAGCGGCGAGGTCGAAACCCGCGCGGCGAGGTCAACCGCCTCGGAAAACAAATCCGATCCGGCCCGACGATTGGCTTGAAATACAAAGTGCGGTTTATCTGACTTACTGAATAGGGAAGAGGAAAAGTCTTCCTCGGGAAACGATGCAATTAATATTCAATGATGTTGCCGCAAACGTCTTGAGTAGCTTCTCTAGGTGCTTGCGGCGCTGAACCTTATTTATGACAAACATAAAACTTCTTAGCGAGAAAAAGTTGAAAGCAGTAAACAACATGCCAAGAAGTGAACCGCAAGACTGGCTCGCCATGAACCATTTTGCTGGCCTAGATTTTTGTCCACTTCATCAGACACCCAAAAAGGAAGGATGATCCCCTGGAGGATGTTTTTTTTTTTCTTTCCTCTATCCCTGTTGGGCAAAAAAAAATCTCCAGCTCCCGAGTGGAGCAGCTATCATAAGTCATGGACACGCTTGAGTATCTAACAAGAAGGGTTGTCGTCTGCCCTCTAGTGGACGGATGCTGAACTGAAGAGCAAGACAAGTGAGCAGATGTGGGGCACAGTAAGCCATCAAGAAGGTGACAACATTTGTGTGGCCAACAAAAATGAGATGCTGCTTAAGCCTTTCATGAGGCTTTTTTTTTAATAAACATTATGAAAACTGTGTGGGGATAAAGATCTTTCAGTCACTAAAAAGAAAACACCAAGGTGTCAGGTGAACGTCTTCTTGCGAGTGATCATAGCCGACAACGGCAAAGGTCACCACTCCTGCTTGAGTTTGAAATTGAAAAGCTGTCGGAGAGGAAGAAAAAGAGGATAGACTTGAGAGCATGGAGAGGGAGGGAGGGAGGGAGGGAGGGAGGGAGGGAGTGGCTGACTGCTTGACATGTCATTGAGTTAGTGCGTCCTGCCTTGCGTGCTGGACCACTTCTGACTCACCATTACAAGCTTGTCATCTTTGCGCCTCCTTGACATTTTCTGCTTGCCCAGCGAGTGGCTACTTTGCACCGCCGAAAAGGTAAAGACGATTTGCATTTGATGGGGGGGTAGAAAAAAAGAAAAAAAGAGGGCATGCACTGTGATGTCATTCCATTTTTTGGTCAGATATTACAAAACGAGTTCAATGATCCCATAACAAGTTGCAATTCTAGTTCAGTATAGAAAGATTTCAAAAATGCTTAAGGGTTAGGGTTCTACCTACTAGATGGCTGTCTGCAGCATATATATATATTAAAAAAAAAAACTTATTATTATTGCATGCGAGCACAGTTTAAGACGGATTCTCGCCATTGAGATCAAAGCAAATAAGAAGCGTGGTGAGGCAAGGCGGGGAAGGGAACCATGTCCCGGCTGTACTACAAGAAGACGGGCAGCCCCTCCTACAGCGATCGCATCCCCCTGCGCATCGTGCGGGCCGAGCCGGAGCTCTCGGCCCTGGAGCGGGCCTACCTGGGGGCGGTGGGCAAGGGCGACTACGCCACGGTGAAGGAGGCCCTGGAGGAGGCCGAGATCTACTTCCGCATCAATATCGACTGCGTGGACTCGCTGGGGCGCACGGCGCTGCTCATCGCCATCGAGAACGAGAACCTGGAGATCGTGGACCTGCTGCTCAGCTATAATGTGCACGTGGGCGACGCCCTGCTGCACGCCATCCGCAAGCAGGTGGTGGGCGCCGTGGATCTGCTGCTCAACCACAAGAAGCCCAGCGGCGAGAAACAGGTACAAGGACACCCGTGGCCGCTCGAATCTTCTTTCTTCAACGCTGTCTTTTCCCCCGAAGCTCCCGCCCATCCTGCAGGACAAGCAGTTTTGGGGCTTCACCCCGGACATCACTCCCATCATCCTGGCGGCGCACACCAACAACTACGAGATCATCAAGCTGCTGGTGCAGCGAGGCGTGTCCATCCCGCAGCCGCACGCCGTGCTGTGCGACTGCCCGGAGTGCGTGTCCAGCTCGGACGTGGACGGCCTGCGCCACTCGCACTGCCGCCTCAACATCTACAAGGCGCTGGCCAGCCCCTCGCTCATCGCCTTGTCCAGCGAGGACCCTTTCCTCACCGCCTTCCAGCTCAGCTGGGAGCTGAAGGAGCTCAGCAGGGTGGAGAACGAGTTCAAGGCCGAGTACGAGGCGCTGTCGCGTACCTGCAAACAATTCGCCAAGGACCTCCTGGACCAGACCAGGAGCTCCAAGGAGCTGGAAATCATCCTCAACTACCGCGACGACATCAACCCGCTGCTGGATGAGAACACCAACGATCTGGCCCGGGTCAAGTTGGCCATCAAGTACTGTCAGAAGGAGGTATGTAAACCAGTCGCAAGAACAAGCCGCGCTCTCCTCTCCATTGTGTGAAGAATTTCCAAAGAACCCCTAACTATTGGCAAGGACACTTTTTGGTCCTAAAGACCTGTCTGAAAGAAAAATGAATTCAAAAATAACCACAAGGGAAGCTAGTCTGATTGGCCGGGAATCCCACAAACGCCGAAAGAAACTCCATTGTGATAAGATTGTTGACATGAAATGTTATAATTCCCGCCAACCTGAGCTTTATTATACTCCCAAACGACATCCTCATTCGGACAGGCGCTTCTGGTCCTAAAGACGCTTTATCAACTGGAATGATTGACTGTAAAACATTTTGAGCGCTCCCGAAAAGAAGCAAATGAGACATCAAGCTGTCGTTGGCTCTAAATTGTAAAGGCGCTGGCCTCGTGACAAGACGCGCGTGGGGATGAGCCGCAAATGGCTCCAAATGCTCGGAGGTGTCCTGAGGGAGCTTTGGACAGCCCCTAATTGCGAGGCTGCCTCTTAATGTAATGCATTACCGTTGCCTCCTCCGTCCCACGACAATTGGATTAGAGGCTGAGAATGACAAAGTCGTGCGGATTTCCCTGAAACTTGAAAGAATCAGACATTGCGGGAAAAATTATTGGCACAAAACTTGATGTCACCTTCAGAAAGTTGAAACAGATGGAAAGGCCAAAGGTCTTGGAGATCAGCTTTTATGATTGAATGGTTCAACTCGTGATACGAGCTATGTTCTGACCTTCCTCATTTGCAAGTTTGCATGAGATTGACGCTCAGCAGACGACCGCAAGCCTTTTACAGGTTGCTATTGTGGTTTGTCTGATTGGATGGCTCCAAGGTGGCTACAGACACGCTGCAGAAAGTTTTCAAGCACTTAGCAGTTGTCCACAACATCCATCCATCCATCCATCCATCCATCCATCCATCCATCCATCCATCCATCCATCCATCCATCCATCCATCCATCCATCCATCCATCTCTTCCTGCTGCCAGAGTTTGGGTGTTGATCCAAATAATAGCGGAAGGCTGAGATGCCGGACGGCGTCCATTGTGCCACAAAAATGCAATTTGGCCACTCCCGAGGCAAGATGGGAAGATTCAAAAGGATTCTGCGTGGAAAGATGACCTCATCAGCCAGCCCGCCACGGAGAGAATCCATTTGGCTGTAACGAGGTTAAGCTGAAATGAACTCCCGGCACCAGAAAAGAAAAAGATGCCTTGCAGATGTTTTGACAGCAGAGGATGAAAACCAGATTGGACAACTTGTTAGGGAAAGAAGGGATGATGAAAAAAAAATGAATGAAAAAAAGCAGACAAACGGGAGTTTGGTAAATAAGTCGGACCGTTGTGGATTGCTTTTTCGATTATTTGGTGGGCACTTGATTGATTGCGACCTTTGTCTCGTTGATAGTTTGTGGCCCAGCCCAACTGTCAACAGCTGCTGGCGTCGCGCTGGTACGATCAGATCCCGGGGTGGAGAAGACGGCACTGGGCGGTCAAACTGGTCACGTGTATCCTCATCGGGCTCCTCTTCCCAGTCTTGTCCATCTTTTACTTGGTCTCGCCCAAGAGCCGCTACGGCCTGTTCATCCGCAAGCCCTTCATCAAGTTCATCTGTCACGCCGCTTCCTATTTAACGTTCCTGTTCCTGCTCTTCTTGGCCTCGCAGCACATCGAAGCCCCGCAGCGGGACATTCAGGGCCCGGCACCCACCGCGGTGGAATGGATGATCCTACCCTGGGTCATCGGTAAAGAAGTTCTCGTTTTTCCCGGCGATTGGGCTCCCCGGTGGTCGTAATGCCACCACTTGCTTGTGTCTTGAAGGTTTCATCTGGACAGAGATCAAGCAGATGTGGGATAGCGGTTTCCAAGACTACATGGATGACTGGTGGAACATCATGGACTTCATTATGAACGCGTTGTACCTTGCAACCATTTCCCTCAAGATTGTTGCCTATGCAAAGGTACTGTACAAGTGTCAACTTCAAGTCAAGGCTGGAGTTGAAAGGTTTATAGGAGAGGTAGAGCATGAAGCAATGGAAGAGAACTTTAAAAAAAGCAGGGGCCCTGGGATAGAGCCCTGGGGCACACCTGAAGTCACTAAAGAGGTGACAAAAGGGTAGACTTAAGCCTGATGAAGCCAAGATCACAGCGGGCAAAGCCGTGTGTTCACTGACGGCGCATTTATTTTGCAGTACAGCGGGCGCAAACCCCGATGCAGCTGGGAAATGTGGCACCCCACTCTGATTGCCGAGGCGCTGTTCGCCATCGCCAACATCTTCAGTTCCCTGCGCCTCATCTGCCTTTTCACCGCCAACTCCCACCTGGGCCCGCTGCAGATCTCACTGGGCCGCATGCTCCTCGACATCCTCAAGTTCCTCTTCATCTACTGTCTGGTGCTGCTGGCCTTCGCCAACGGCCTCAACCAGCTCTACTACTACTACGGAACCGACGTGGGCGACAACTGCAAGGGAATCCGCTGCATGCAGCAGAACAACGCCTTCTCCACGTACGACCCGGATGACGAATAGCGTTACCGGCCGGCGCGGCAGACCTGATGTACGTTGTTGCGCTTGTTGTTTTTTTTAGGTTATTCGAGGCGCTGCAGTCGTTATTCTGGTCCGTCTTTGGCCTCATTTCCCTCTACGTGACACGAGTGAAGCCGCCCCACGAATTTACCGAGTTTGTCGGAACCACCATGTTCGGCACGTACAACATCATCTCCCTGGTGGTGCTGCTGAACATGCTCATCGCCATGATGAACAACTCGTACCAGCACATTGCGGTGAGGACGAACCTAACCGCTCCCGTTTGTCTGGCGTCGGCCTCTGACAAACAAGTCGTATTTTCTCCCGAAGGATCACGCGGATATCGAGTGGAAATTTGCAAGAACTAAATTATGGATGAGCTACTTTGAAGAGGGAGGAACGTTGCCGTCGCCGTTCAACATCATACCCAGTCCCAAGTCGTTTTATTATCTGACGGGATGGATACGAGCGCGTCTGTTTCACGTGCCCAGCATAAAAAGACTTGAAACTTTTGAAAGTTTAGGGGTAAGTTCTTTTATCAAATCTTCCTGGATCGCTTCCTACGCTGACAGACTAACGGTCAATTTACTTGAGCGATTACAGAGGCGAGCGGCAGACAATGTGCGACTAAACCACGAGTATCAGGTAAGGCGCCCGATCCGAATCGCCCAATCAGCGACGATCCATATATCACTTCCGCATCCACGTGACCTTTTAGGAGGTTTTGAGGAATCTCATCAAGAGGTACGTGGCGGCAATGATCCGAGATGCCAAGACGGAGAATGGTTTGACCGAAGAAAACTTCAAGGTAGGGTAAACCCGCCGAGTCGAAGAGTTGTCATTCGCTCGTGACGCCGTCGTTTGTCCTTCAGGAGCTCAAGCAGGACATCTCCAGCTTCCGCTACGAGGTGCTGGGAATGATGCGGGGCAAATGGCAAAGAGGCTCCAGAGTGGCCAGCTCCCCTTTCGCTTACCCGGGAAACTCCTTCAAGTATTCCCCCAAGTACTTCACGGAAGAGTCGTCGCAGCAGAGGCTGGAGGTGTTTGAGCTGAGCGGCCGCGGGCCCGGCCCGGGCGACGGCGCCACCGCCGTCAGCCCCGAGCAGACGCACGCCAGGCGGGCCTCTCTGAACCGCTCCGAGATGGGCTCAAAGTGTTCCGACAGCGCCGAAAAGCAGCAGCTGAAAAGTCCCAGGGTGATAGTGCAAGTGGCACGGGAGTTGGAGAAGGACTCTCAAGAGAAAGACCTTTCCTGAGAGCTGCAACCTGCTGGACGTTGATGACCTCAACAATGTTCACTCGCGGCCACATAGTATACGGGAAGAGATTTGGTTTGATCCCCCGCTTTGCGATAACGTACGGAATGAAGACGCTTTCCCGGCCGGCCGTGTTCTTGTTAGCTCGTGCGCTACATGAAAAAGTGCTGACGTGTGGAAAGTGAAGAAACAAGAAAGTATTAAATGTGTCAACTAAGTTGATTTCTCCTCCTCAAACTGTCTCTGTTTTTTTAAAAAGTAACAAATCATACAAAGCGTCGACTGCGGACCTCATGTTGAGGGGACAGTAAATTATTCGTTACTTTCATAAATGAAGCGGTTTCAATTTTGTTCTAATTATATAGTGCCGCATGCCACGCGACTAAATTATTCTGACACATCTTTGTAACTTCTTCTCAACGATGGGATACGAGGAAATGCAACTCCTGGAAAGTTTGCTGCCCAAATTGACATGTTGGCTTTTATCATTATTTCTGATGGACGCTCCAAAAAGAAATAATTTCACTTGGTGTATCAGCAAATTACAATATAAAAAGCAGCAGAGACACCGTGTCAAAGCTTCTATTTATGGGGAACGCTCGTAAGTTTATCTGCTTTGCTTTCAATTCTCACTCATCCTGTTTACAGTGAGGAAAAACAGTCAACAGTTGACTTCTTCTCCACGCAGAGTCTGTCTGTATACAAAAGTAGCTGCTAAGCTTACAGGAAATTCTCAACATGCCCAGCGCAACGCGTACGACCAGAATCTGAACATCCCGAAAAAGCAACTCGACCGCAACGGCCCCAAAAAGTTGCTATCAAACTTTCAACATCAAGCTGGGACTGTGGCAACAGAACGTCTGCCCTCTAGTGGAGGACAATGGCTTTGTTCTGCCGGTCAAATTGGATCATTTTCAGCCTCTTACATTTCCTGGCACAGCGGTTGAGAATCATTGAGCCAATCAAGTGGCTGCTTGACTGCTCACAAAATTTAAAAAAAAAAAAAAGGATCATTTGTATGCATGTTTACGAGTCAGTACTCAATAATTCATGGAAAATTGTGCAACTGGTTCCCTTCACTGGAAGCTGTGCATAAGGCACACCCACCAGACTGATATTTTCAACTTGTCAATTCCAAATTCCTTCTAGCCCAATGGAAAAATAACAATACTAGTGACATGATGTCAACTGCTGGCTGCTAAATAGAAAGGAGCTCAGGAATTTCCTCGCGTATGTCAAGGCATTATTTGCGAGCGTTGAGAATGGCAGCAGACTTAACGATGTGTCTGTCGAATGCACTTTTGAAAGTTTTCGAAGAAAAACAAGCTCCCAAACGCTGACGTGACGCTCAAGAGATTTGGGGAGGCACTAAAAGCTTCTGCGCTCGTTATGGCTTTTATCGCCGTCACCGATGGTGTGACAGGCGCGCATTTCGCTGTGTTTTGATTGTCGACGTGCAAGTGAAAAAGAGCGTCGACGGCGCGCTGCATCCAATTACGGCCGCATTGATCTCATCTGTGCCGTCGTTGTTGCTGCTGCGTGCACGCGAGGAAACTCGTCGCGTCTTCAAACGTCTGGCTTATCCACTTAATGTCCTCCACTTGTTTCCATCGACATGAAATATCAACACTGGGTAAGGAGTTCATAAAAGACCTTGAAAGTTGAACCTATTTGTGAATACAACTGTACAGCACATGCGGCAAAGACTACGAGGAATTTCCGCCAACAACCCAGGCTAAGGTTAACTCGTTGCCAATAGTCAAAATGTCTCACTTTGACAACATTGTACTACTTTCCTATCAAGCCAGGCTTTGGCGCCATCCTGTGGCATTTTATGGTATCAAGACGGACTATCTCGTTTGATTGTTATAGAGTTAAGACAAGTTTGATCTTCAAATAGTGACTGTAATTATGACATCATTTTCACTTTGAAAAATATTTGCAGTTTTCCAACATACAGTCAGTAATGGCGGCCACATGAAAGGTGGGAAGCCAGGCCCATCGGATGTGGGATTTGCACGGAGACTTGCCTGGAATATCCCAGATGTGTCTCACGTGTTTTCCGTGTGTGTCCTTGATCACCGAGTGAAACAGACTTTGCAATCTCACATATTCTGGTCCAGTGATCCGATTTGTCCATCTATGCCAGCGATGGGCAGAATAAGGAAATGCCCGTCTGCTGGATGGCAGATGCCATTCAAAGCTACAAACAATAGCGTTGTGTTTGAGTAAACGAGCCTGGAATTCAGGAAGCACATTGTCTCAAGTCAGAGATGTGCCTTGGCCTAAGAAATTTGGGAAACGCTGACCTGGAATGACCTTATTGCAAGTGCTAAACAAGCAGTCCTTCTCACCACTAGATGGCACTAACACACACAACATGTGTTCACACAATTTCATGCAATGCTGCAGACAATGACATGCTTGTTCGATAAAGTTGCAATGGCTTAAGTTGACAGAAAAATGGTGATACTAGAAACTAATAATATTTGGGTTGCTGCATGGAAACGATGCCTAATAAAGTGTCCCATAACTCTATTTGGTCATTAAAAGGAGGCAAAAATAAATTCCGATTTTAAAACCAACATTGAAATGGTCTCATTTAGAAAAATGTAAACAAAGTGGAGTGTTACAGTATGTGTTATGATGAGTACTTTGGGGAAATATTGAGAAAAAGGGGGGGGCTAAGTGCGTGAGTTTCCTGGTCGTACTTGAGCGTGATGTTGTCATCCTCCTGGAGCGGGAGGCGCGGGACGGGCCGGGACGTACGTATATAAAGGCGCACTCTGAGAGGAGCTCTCATCACTTTGGCCGTGCAAAGCAGCAAGTCAAGGATGAAGCTCGTCGTGGCCGCCACCTTTGCACTCTTTGTGCTCTCATCCTTGCTGGACGAGGCACACTCGTCGGCCTACGACAAGATCGTGGCGCACAGCCGCATCCGGGCCAGGAACCAGGGGTAAGACTTGGGCCCATTTGCTTCTATGGCCTCATTTAGGATCAAGTCCAATGTCAGTGCCTTATTGCAACTGCTGTTTTTTGATAAATATTACAAAAACAAGTTCATCCAAATTATAATTATATTAATATTATTATATCATAATGTATTATTGTTCTTATTTATATTAATAATCAATTGGAATATTCTAAATAAAGGCTAGCCATTTGATTGAAAAAAAAAACCTTTATGGATTCTGGGTTTTTATTAGCTGCAAGCTAATACAAATAAATGAAATAAGAGTATGAAATATTTCACTTTGTGGATATCTGGCATTAATTCAATGCAAATAATAGAAATACTCATATTAGATTGGATACTCAGCAACCTTTGTTCAAATATTACAAACAAATTCCCATGTACAATATGATCACGCACATATTTTGCTTTTGAATGATTTGACTTGTTTCTCTCCAAGTTTTCATGATTGAGTCTTACCTGCTTGATGTTTCCTTCCTTCCTCCCAACGTCAACGTCGCCCCTCAGGCCCAACGTGTGCGCCTTGCAGCAAGTGATGGGCACCCGCAAGAAGTACTTCAGCACTTGTCGCAATTGGTACCAAGGCGCCATCTGTGGGAAGAAAGCGTGAGTAGTTGACAGACAACAAAAGACAAATAAATGACTTCATCATTTGACAACAATGTGCTGTGAGGAGAAAAAAAATATTTTGATAATTGCAAACCCCAAGCAAGCATATGGATTGTGTCCACGTGCCAGCGAGTCATTCGCGCGTTACCCTAATTTGTTCGACATATGTTTCCGACACGTGCGTGTTTATATTTCGTGTCTTGTCTTGCGCCGTTTTCTTTTTTTTTTTTCCCCCCTGACACTTTCCAAAGGTGTTTCCAAATGGGACGCGGAACTCTTTGTAGTCTTTGCAATAACGGACGGTCTCGTTCATTAGCTTTTTGGAGTGCGGCCAGCGGCCACTAGTGGAGTGTCTGTGCGGGTTAGGGTTAGGGTTACCACAGACTCCAGGATGTGGCTCGGAATTGCTGACACAGTCCATGAATGGAAAAGCCCGCCGTTTACTCCAGCCGACTTCTTCTCTCGCTCTTTTGCCCTTTCTGGCGGCTCAGCACTTTTGGATTGACACATGGACAGGAGCCGAGCGTTTGGGGGAAAAAAAAAAAACATAACCTATACAAAACAACATTTACTCTTTTAAGAAAACTACTGCACGTGCATTTTTTTTTTCTCACATTTGGGCTTCAAAAGCGAGCGGAGCTAATCAGTAAGTGTATTGGAATGCAGCCAGCCCCGGGGAGAATATATTCTACTTGAGCAATATCCCGTGAATTTCAGAGGAAGCGTTTCTTTTCTTAACTCATTCATTGCCAACCCAGTCTTTGACGTCTACAACCGTCAATGGCAATGAATGACGTGACGCTGACAAGTCCGAAGTTTCCGAATGCTTGGCCAGACACAATCCCTCTGTGTGAGAGCAATGAAACAACAGTTTTCTTTTTCTTTTTTGAATATGCTGACTATGTCTTGAGTGGGCTTCTGCGTGATCTCATCGCAGTGGCTCAAAGTCTCATGCAAACCACAAATAAGCACCATTAATAATATGGCTGACTCGTCCTATATTTATTTCAAGATTAGAGCTCCGACTTTGATTTGAATGTCAAGCAAACAGTAGCCGGCAATTAGGATGTCAAAAAAATGATTACAAAAACCAAATCATCAATCATGACACTCAAATATGTCAAGGCTTTTAAAGCATATTGTTAGAGGTAAAACTCTGATCGAACAGATAGCTGTCTCACTCTCGCATCGTTAGCAAACTCAAGGCCCGGGGGCTGGATACGGCCCGTCACCTCATTTTATGTGGCCCGCAAAGACAAATTGCGCATGGACTTCATGTGTCAATACTAAAATTACAAATTGTCAAAAAATTGAGAAATTGCAAGCAATTTTTATTAAGATTCACCTTTTTATTTTTTTGACAAATATTTACTAGTCTGATTTCAAAAGTTGTTATTCATCAGTTAGTTGTGTAGCCTATACTGTATATAATATAAGGCAGCTTTCACATTGAACCCCCCCCCATGTGGATATTTGGTCACAGTTCTCTATTTATTTGATAAGGTTGTTGAAGTTTTATTGCCACATGTACTGAGCTCTAACCTTGTATACGTTGGTCCCATATATATATATATATATATATATCGGTATGTATACGAGTGTGGCCTTCTTGCGGCTCTTTTTTTAATGTTGCATATGTCGCCTGGGCCGTTTAAAATGAGACATACATCCGCAAATGTTTCTAATAATGGAAGCTAGATCCAAACATGACATACCTGTGGACCTGAGAAGTATAGCTGTGTTTATATCCAACAGCTGCCCTTTAAAAAAAAATCATATTGTGATTATTATCGCCGTCGTGGGTGATCTGCGGCAATTCGACTACCACGAGACTATATTAAAAAGAAATACATTTCAAATCAAGAGAATGGCGATTTCTGCTTGTTCACGCTTTAACTTCAATAGTTTCCATTGACGAAACCAAAAGGGGTCTTTGTGCTGAGCAAAAAAAATGTTCTGAAATGCAACATTAAGCACTCTGCATTTATGTGTGCCAAAATGAGGTTAACCAAATGCCAAGCAACAACCAAAAGCGATTGTGACTCTTAAAATGGAGCACTCTGTAACATCAATCTGCTATTTGAATGTTTGCTTAATCCAGGAGGCAGCTTTCCCATTAGCTTTTGGAGCACAAGGCATTTTTTTGCTACAGAAGGACAGACAAAGGGTGACATCTGGAAATACTCAAATGACATCAAAGTGGCCTTTGAATTTGGAAACTAACTGAGGTTGTTTGACTTCCAGGACCGTCCTTTACGAGTGCTGCCCGGGATACATGAAGATGGATGGAATGCGCGGTTGCCCCGCAGGTGCGTGGCAAGAACCGACGACTTTAATTGATACGAGATTTATTTGGGGGGAAACTTCCAACCTGGCGAGCAGCAGCTGGTTAAGGGATGCTCCCAAATGTTGCCGACGCGTGTTCTTTAGGGGGCACGCGGGTGCTAGACGTTATAGGCTATCTGAGAAGATTCCTTGATTTCAGTGGCCCCGATCGACCATGTGTACGGCACCCTGGGCATGGTGAAGGCCCATTCCACCCAAAATTACGCCGACTTGTCCAAGCTGAGGGCCGAGATCGAGGGATCCGGCTCGTACACTTTCTTTGCGCCCAGCAATGAGGCCTGGGAGCTTTTGGATGAGGTGAGGTTCCACCATTTGTTCCCGTTCCACCACTGCTGGTATGGCATTTTGATGGTAATGGTCCTTCTGCGACAGAGCATGCGGGCCGCGCTGGTCAGCAACGTCAACATTGAGCTTTACAACGCTCTGCATTACCACATGGTCAACAAGCGCCTCCTGACCAAAGACTTGCGCAACGGCATGACAATCACCTCCATGTACAACGACCTGGGTCTGCTCATCAATCACTACTCCAACGGGGTGAGCTCTAGCATCATTTAGCGCCCGGTGACACCTGGCGTTACAATCGGCGTGCCGCCCCGCAGGTGGTGACCGTCAACTGCGCCAGGATCATCCACGGCAACCAGGTGGCCACCAACGGGGTGGTCCACGTGATCGACCGCGTCATCAGCGCCGTCGGGACCACCATTAGGGACGTGATTGAGGTCAACGATGATCTGACCTCGTTGAACGTGAGTTGGAGCCACAAGAATGTGATAAAAAACAATACAAGTGTGCCACCTACATCTTCTGGACCTCAATTGATCTAAAAACATGACAGCCACGTCAACAACTAAGAAGATGCTGATTATTGACCAACCTAACAGAGTTTGTCGATATGCCGACTAAATTCAAATTTGAAATCGGACTTGTTAGAGAAAAATATACAGTCTACTTGATAATAAAATGTAAATTGTGTAGGCACTATTGATCCTGAAGTCCCTGGGCTGATTAGATTGACACGGCAGCACATTGTTTAGCATCTTGGATCTTTTCCCCATGCAATCCAAAATCACTTTTTGGAGCCAGAATTTTAAAACGCACTCTGGCTATTTTCCGGTTTGTCCGCTTGCTTATCAGCATTATCAACAAACAGCAGGTATGGCGCCGTTTTCCGTTTATTTGTGCACAGCAAACTTTCTTCCTGTTTACACTCTTGCGACAAATAAGAGGCAAGGTCAATGTTCACGGAAATTCATTTTGGTTGCTGCCTCCATTTCCAATGACTGCTTACTAAATGAAACTTGGGTCTTTTTTTAAACGTGAGCCCCAATTGCTTCCTTCCTTCCTTCCTTCCAGGATATTGCTCAGAACTCGGGATTGCTGGACAAGCTTGGTCAGCCTGGACATTTCACTCTCTTCGCCCCCACCGACGAAGCCTTTGCCAAGCTGGGAGGTGACGTGCTGGAGAGGCTCCAGGGCGACAAGCAGGTCCTCCGAGGTACACGGCATGTTTGCTTTCAACGATGATAAATGGTGCCCAGACGTCTCTCGACTGTGCATTAGTCGGCAAGCGGAACACAAGGCACCTTTGTAGCGCAAAGGTGAAGGTACAAGCAATCGTATGTCATATTCAGATTCTTCAGGCTGTGCGTTTGCTTGACTTTTTGAGTCACAGGTTCAATCGGGTCCAACTGGGAACAGCTGAAGCCGCAATATTCTTCTGTGCAATAAGTCTAGAACTTGACCACACTTTGGCACAAAAACGTTTAGTGGGGAATAATAACAAAAATTAGTCTCCACTTTCAAATGGCGCATGTAATTGCGAGCAGAAAGTCAACAGATGAAAGGCAATATTTGACACTCTAATCGGATCAGACATTTACACTGACTAAGTCGTTTTGCGAGACGGGAAATCCGATTTTGTTGAGTTGTTTGTTAACCCACCCTGAACTTTCAACAAAGTTATCCGTGGTAAACGTAAAATGGCTTTTCTTGGAAGCAGTCGTTGGCCGGTCAACCTCAAATATTTTGTTGGCTGATGATGTCATATCACACAATCCCACACAAAGTTAAACAGAAGAGTGGCAGACTCCCAAGTGGTTAATCTCAGGGACCCAAAGGATCCAAGGGTCTTCTGGTTCCCAAGAGCTTCTGTTTGCAGTGTAACGCGAAGCCACCCAAGCAGCCAGCAATCCAATTAAACAATGAGACCACGTTCACAGACTTTTCTTTGTTTTCCAGCTCTTCTCAATTTCCATCTCCTGGACTCGGTGCAATGCTCCGAGGCCATCATGGCTGGAACCTCTTACGAGACGCTGGAGGGCAACAACATCATCATCGGCTGTGACGGCGAGAGCTTGACCGTCAATGGCATTAAGATGGTGCGCAAGAAGGACATCGTCACCACCAACGGCGTCATCCACGTCATTGACCAAGTGCTCATGCCGGACTCAGGTTAGATCTGCCTCATCTTCACTGACCTATGGCTTACCACCAGGACACAGAAAGAATCTAGTGCCCATGCAAAGAGCAACCGACTATCCAGACAATCTGAACCTCAAACCTAACCATGACCCTTTGTGGTCCTGATGAATCTTGCTCGCTTCCAGAAGTCTTCTTAACCCAACCTTCACCTTAGACTGATTATGATTCAGTTTAACTGTGTCGGGATGGTCTCTGCTATTTAAGCCAAACAGGTGATGGAACTGGTGGGAAGTTCCCAGTCCACCTTTGGCGACATGGTGTCCGAGCTGGGTCTCTCTGCTGCCATGAGACCCAAGGCCGAGTACACGCTCCTGGCCCCCCTCAACAGCGCCTTCAACGGTAAGCATCACACGATGCGTCAGAAAACATCATGTTCTTCCACTCGGGACGAAGCTAAGCCCAGGTGTTGTGTTGACAACGTGCACAACAGTCAACGGGGGCTGGATACTTTATAGGTTTTGGAAATGGAGCCAGGAATTCACACGGTGCCAAAAGCTGAAGCTCGTCCTCACTCTGTAAATACTTCTGGTAGTGCAGACATGATTTGTAGCTTCATGCGCACCGTCCAGCCGCTGAGCTTAACCTTGTGGCGTAAATCATTCCTAAGCACCGCGCTCCGTATTGTGACCTTCTACTTGTGGGGGATGACCACATTTCCACGGCAATAAAATGGGCGTCTAAAATAAAAGACAAAGATTTGTATGACGTACGTATATGTTTACATCAACCGGTCCCATGTTTTTTTCTCCAGATGAGGTGATGTCCATGGATCAGAGACTGCTCAAGTTCATCCTGGAAAACCACATCCTGAAGAAAAAGATCATCCTCGGAGACCTCTACAATGGGCAGACGCTGGAGACCATCGGCGGCAAGCTCCTGAGGGTTTTCATCTATCGCACTGTGAGTGGTCCCCGTCGAGTCTTGCGCAATTGAGCCGTGACCTCGAGTGCTCCGTTCTTTGCCAGGCCGTGTGCATCGAGAACTCCTGCCTAATCAGGGGAAGCAAGGAAGGAAGCAATGGAGCGCTCCATCTCATGAAGAGCTTCCTCAAACCGGCCGAGAAATCCATGTATGAGATCCTGAGCGATAACGGTAGCTTCAAGTAAGTACATCTACGTAATCCATACCAAAGCCAACTTTGGCCTTGGAGATGCCTTTAAACCGCAGTGTTCCATTCATAGCGGATGTATGCCGATGAGAAAAAGATGTTGCTACCGGTGCCAAGTTCCTCTCTGTGCTCCAGGATCTTTTTGTCTCTGATGGAAGACGCCGGCTTGAGCGACTTGTTGAGGCAGTCGGGAGACTTCACTTTATTCGCCCCGACCGACAAGGCCTTTGCCGGATTGAACGAGAGAGATTTCAAACTGCTGAAGAGTAGGGCTCCCGCACGCCTCGGTCTATCTGAGCACACCTAACGTTGATCATCGGCCGTCTCTCGTTAACATTAGGTGACATCAACGCTCTCAGAACCGTCCTTCTGTACCACATCAATAACGGCATCTTCATTGGCGGCGGTTTGGAGACGGGAGTAACCAACCTTCTCAAGTCCCTTCAAGGCAGCAACCTCAAAGTGATGTTTGTGAGTATTTGCATATCGAGCAGTTTTTTTTTTTTGAGGGGCAATTATCGAAGGAGCTCAACTTACAGAAAGCTGGTAGCTATTACGACGAGAAGTCATCCCAGGTCTTAGCTTTGAGGTTTGGGGGATGTGTCTTTGGCAGGCAAACGACACCATGCGAGTCAACTCGGTGCAAATCCCAGATTCTGACATCATGGCCACAAACGGAGTGGTTCATTTTGTCAACCGACTCTTGTATCCCGCAGGTACAATTTTCCACTTGAAGTAAAATCTCTCAAGATGTGTGATGCACCCTCCGGCTCCCTGTTTTTTGTTTTTTAATGAAAGTTCTTGCAACTTCCCGCAGATATCCCCGTTGGAAACCAGGATCTTCAATCACTACTGAAGAGGCTCATTACTTATATACAAATTAAGGTTAGTCAGAACCTCGAGTCATTGTACGCTACCTCGGACATACTTGAAAGACCCCAGGAAATGACCAAAGTAACCGATATGTCGTTTCTTGAGCCCTTTTGTGGTTCTACTCAAGATAGACGTCTAGCAAATGTCATGTCACGAAATGAAAACGTTTCTGTCGAGCATTACGTCCACTTTGCACTAACGTGTTTACTTTTGAATTTCCAGTACATTCCAGGCTTCAGATACCAGGAAATCCCCCTCACGTTTTTGAGTGAGTAGTCAAAGAATTGACGTTCAAATCTCCTGAGAAAGTTTACACACTCATCATTTGCTTTCTATCTTCTGTTGTCAACAGAAAAGTACATCACGCGAGTTGTTGAAGGTACAGTAAAGACCATGAAGCATCTTTGTCATCTTGTGCTTGAGTTTCAGCCTTAAATTACGAGCACACCGGCATTTGAACCTACGCACCTTTACTTGGACGGTTTCATCCAGCCGTCAGCCACCGGAAATGTTTTCTTTTAGAAGAGGTTTTCCATGCATCTTTTCCTACTGACCACAAAAGGGAGTCCCTGGCCTTGGTGGAGTGCTCCTGACGAGTGACAAAAAACTTAGTGATATCTGTTACGTATAACGCGCAAAACAGATGCCACTTGGATGTTAAACAGATGCTTCCGAGGATTCTTTCTTGGCATCTGTTGCAGACCTCGACAGAGCACAAACAAAAAGTGCTTTGTAGGAAAGGTGGTGGGGGGGGGGGAGTCACATGACGCGTCTCGGGTCACAATAGAATTGTTCATTTTAGGACTATTTGGCTAGAACTTAAAGGCTCAACCTTACTTCGACTTTGCATCGATGAGATTCAACATGAACTATGCAGTTTGTCTCGATGCTGTCATGTTTTGAATTTTGTTCTCTGATTTGGACTTGTTTAGCACCTGACGTGACCAAAGTGACGAGGGTCATCCAGCAGGAACCGACCATCACTAAAGTGACCAGGGTCATTGAAGCCCAACCCTCCGTCACCAAGGTGACCAGAGTCATTGAAAGTGACCCCACCATCACCAAAGTCACCCGAGTTGTCACAGGCAAGTATTTCACACCAGAGTGAGAATCACAAGGCCTCCTGAGCAACATCTAACCCTGCTATCCGACTTCGAATGAACCTTGAGCTGTCTTTTGATCATAAACACAATTGTTAGAGTTACGATGACCTACAAATTGATGGATTGTGTCATTTTCAGGACCTCAGTATTCCGTCAGCAGTGGCACCTCCCAGGTCACCGTGGACGGTTAGTCAAATGATTTTACTGGACGCTGCTAGAATTATAGTAATGCTTTGCTCTTTTCTTCTTCTTTGGTTGGCACTTTTTAAATTTCGTTGTACATGTGACAATGACGATAAAGATCTATTCTATTCTATTCTATTCCTGTAGGATCTAACCTTGCAGAGATCTCTACCTTTGAAACAGATAAAAACTTTGACGGCGACCAGCTTGTCAAAATGATCAAAGGTGAGCGCGGAGCGAGCGGTTGGTTCGTGTATGCTAGCGACGGGGCAAACACTGTTTGACCCAATAATGTTTGCTTGCCTCTATATAGAAGGCGTTTCAAGGAGAAACCCTCCCCGAAGAATTTTAGGTAAAGCAAAGATTCAGTCTGGGAATGCCCGAGCATTTAACACAGATTAGCTTGCGGGCTGGTTAAGTCTGCATTCAATAAGTCCCTAAGCATGCTAATCGCTAACATGAACTTCAGAGGTGGGAAAGACCTTGCCCTTCCCCAATGTTCCAGCTAACCTATCGCTTTCAGCATGTAATAATAGCAGGCAAGCAAGTGGCTAGCTGTGCAATCCTCCATCGCGGAGTCCATTAAAACCGTCGTCACTGTTTTGTTGTGTGTGACCCGAGATCGCCTCTTCTGACAGAGCTTCCGAAGCTGATGCAAGATAGTTTTATGACCATTGAAATTTACAACTTGAGAGCAGAGTTTCCGAAGCTGACGCATGATAGTTTTAGAAGCATTCAAATTTACAACTATCAAGTTGTTGCCATTGAAATGAAAAAGATAAAGCTCCCGCCAAACAGCCTGGCTCAGACTAACGTCTGGAAATGGGTAAACAGACAGTTGCTAGGCAACAAAAGCATCCAGCAGCACACATTTCAGTTAATCCCCGCTATCCAAAAACCGTAACCCAAACGAACAGGATCATGGTCTGGATTTTTTTTTTTGGGGTCCTGCATCTCTAGATGGATCAGAATAGAGTTGGAGATTTGGGTTAAGTGGTCATCTTAGAAGCATGGGAAAACTTCAGGAATGTGATCTTTAATGATTATCATTTCAAAAGGGTTGACTCTGTTTTGGTGATCTGAAAAGCTGATTTCACAAGATACTATTTAAAGCAACGGCTCTTCAACGGATCACGTGGAGCTTTCCCAAACATGATCTATTTAAAAAAATACTATATTCTAATAATTGTAAGGGCCTGCTCAAGCTAGGCAATCTGTCCTTGAGACCATACCAAGTCAAGTTTATGCATCATCAAAATAATGCAGCAAGAAATGTTTTCTTCCGGCTCCCCAAAATGTCAAACTCTGCATGCATGCTGCCAGCCATGCTTGCTGCTAGAGATGCACCGATCCGACTTTTTCAGTTTCGATACCGATACCGATGCCGTGGCTTTGCGTATCGGTCGATACCCGATACCGATCCGATATTATGGTTGACTTAACAAGCTACATACCTCTACATGTGGAACAGAAAAGACTAAAGGCAATGGCATCAGGCATGACTACACAGTTCATTCCTAAGACAAAATGTAACAAGATAAAGCAGATTAATGCAATGAACTATTTATTTGCAACACAAATTGTGCAACAGCAGCAATAAAGTGTATTAGCATTTAAATTCAAGTAAATTAGGATACAAACTTCTTAAAAAAAAAAAATACAAATGTTGCAGCTGAAACTGCACTGGGCAAATATAGAAAGGGTGATCAAGCACACAGTAACCAAATATTAAAATAAATAGTAAACATGTAAACATTAGGTGCCGTTCCACATCACTCATGACCTGTTGATGCTCTAAATGCTCATTTAAGCAGCAATGAGAAGTGCTCCCTGAAAACAAGCTCCGCTTAGTACTAGTACTATAACTGGCAGTACTACCACCACCCCTGGCAACATTAGCTTTGCAGACATTACAAACTGCCGTCGAGCTAGTTGGCGTGTTCAGTTTAAAGTACCTCCACACAGCTGACTCTTTCGTTCGCTCCATGTTTGCGTTTGTTTAGAAAACTCTCGTGGCATGCGGCACACGTGCTGCTGACGTATGACGTAGCCCGCGTCCCAATAGATTAAGGAAAGGATCGGCTCACAGATCGGCTGCATTTTCCGATACCCGATCCATCAATTTTGTTGATATCGGGGCCGATATCCGATCCAGATATCGGATCGGTGCATCTCTACTTGCTGCTGCACATTGGCTCAGGAGCTCCTGCTTTGCCAAATGTGATATTTCCACGAAGGGAATGTCGCTGCACAGCCTGCTCAAAAGACCTTGGAAAAAGATATTGACACTGTCCTTTTGCTTGTTGTCTTCCAAGCTGGCAGCCGGCGAAGAGGACGGGACTGAGCCCGGACTCACGAGGGGGGAGTGAGCGGGATTCAGGCAGCGACCAAAGCAGCTTGAAAAACAGGGATGCACTTTCAATGTCCTTTCAAGTGTACTCTCGGTTCAAAAACCGTTCTGGCAAGCAATCTCCACTTTGAGGCTCTCAAATGCCAACGGACATTGCGGCTTGACTTTCATACGAGCCATTAACGGAGCAATAAAAGAAAAACCACGGCTCAATCCTACACTTTTTTCCCCGTGTCTTTGCCCAAGTCCAAGCAATGAAACTCAAGGAGAAGATTTTCTAAATCCTGGCATGGTAAATAAGGAGATGAATGATGTTTTGTTTTCGGACCCTTAAATGCTCTTATCTGCTCTTTCATTTCCAACAATGTATCTAAACGTTTCCCTGCTTTCTGTCTTAGTCCCCAACCATTTTCCAATAAAGTGCATTCTTTGAAATAAACCTGCCACTTTTTCCAAAAGCACACCTGACGACGACGCTTCCTTAAAAGGTCTGCCGACGTTGAATCCTGACCATGTTGAATCATGTGAGATTCTTCCATCGTGGCCAAGTCATAATAATTGATGGCGGATGGAGAACTCGGCCGTCTCTCAAGAAGAGATTTGAAATCTTTCATGTGTATCCAAATGGACTGAGAGGTCTGTGTGTTTGATTTGGATGTCGTGACTTTATTTTGGGTGGAATTAATGAAAGAATCAGGGACAACGCCCACAACTGCTTTGGGATTTTTTAAAAACAATCAAACTATTTGGATATGGTTTGCCTTTTGTTTTGGAAAAAAAAAATTCCAAACTTTGTGGAGCAAACCTTACATCATACCTGTCGAAGTGGCAGGCTAGCTATCCTGGGAAAGCGTCCGCAACCCGATCGTGGTGAAACATGGGAAATGACCTTCAGCATCCATCACCGCTTACATGATGTTTTAAACACATGTCGGTCGGCAAAGGGAATCCAGCAGCAAGCTGGTGTTGTGGCGGCTGAAGGAAATCCCACGTTCGGGAGGCTTGAGCAAAAAAAAAAAAAAAGATGGCTACCAACACCTCTTCAAAGGAATGTTGCTATGTCACCTTTGCCAATAGGCACAACTGGCCTGATTTCACATTAGCCGATACGGCCTCGCAACTGCATAGGCGGCGGAGTCCCATGGTTTGTTGGAAGAGCCCATGGCTTTTCCATTTGGTTTTGTGTGTGGGGTTTTTTTCTCTCCCCCTGCACAACTCAGCAGTATTGTTCCAATCAATGATTGAGTCACGGATTCAAATTTCTGTGGATGTGGCGCCTCCGACGCCATCCGACGCTTGTCGTTAAGTGAAAGCAGACGGGCGACATGTTCGCTGGTAGTCAAAATCTCAACAGGCGGTGGGGGGGACAGTTAGAACTCAAATGAATTTATTAGCCCTCCTTGGTTCCTCTACAACTCCAATGAATTTATTAGCCCTCCTACTATGTTGGTTCGTCTACAACGCCAGAAATGTTCATGGGTCGATTGGACCTGCAGTTTAGTCAATCATACAAAAAATACGCATATTATCCGTCCGTCCGTCCGTCCGTCCGTCCGTCCGTCCGTCCGTCCATCCATCCATCCATCCATCCATCCATCCTTCTGTCCCCACAGAAGATCTGTACTCAACACTTAGGAATATATCAGCGTGTGTCTGAGCTGTTTTTTTTTTCTTTTTCCGTTGCCAAAACACTCACCACTGCAGCTGCCAGTCATGACTATTAGTTGTAAAGCCCAGAACATAACAGTTGTGTTTTCTCTTGATGAAGTGTGCGACCTGGCTGTCCAAAGACACCTGCGCCGTCATCCGCTCTCCAAATTAAAGCAACGAGAAGAATCAAGGGGCACCTTGACAGATTCAAACATTCTCAAACAGTCAAAGCTCATGCGAGGTGGACTGCGTGTCGAGGAAAACATCGAGGAAAACACGGAAAGCTCAGCGCCGGGATTTCGGCGGCAAGCGTATAGGTTCTAATGAGAAACAGCAGGAAAATAATTGCCGGACTTCATTTTCCATCTCCATAAAAGCCGCCGCCGCCGCCGTCCGTGCCTTGGAAACGGTTCTTTGGCTGGCTGCTTTGTGCAGCCTCAAAAATGGGCTTTTTAAAAGTAAGTCAAGTTTAACTGACGACTCCGAAGCACTATTATTAGACGATCTGAGATACGATAGAGTGGACAGAATTCAAAGTTGTTGGAAAGTGTGTGCGCGCGCGCGCGTCCTGCTACTGCAGCACAACAAGGCGCTTCCGCTGTGATGACATCACGGGGTGAAGCCTGCATGACCCCGGCAAAAGGTCCCGGCCGCCGGTTAATTCATTTCTTTCCGCATGGACGACTGGCCTATATGGCGCATTCTTGCGTGACACGTGTGTGTGTGTGTGTGATCTTAAGCGTGAAATTCGCAGCCTGGAGATAACGGCACGGGAAGACAAATTCTTTCCATTTTGCTCACGATGTGTCCGGACAAGCGGCGTCTTGGCGTCGCTCGGGAATTATGTCGAGAACAAATCACTTGACTTTAATCAAGTTCTGAGCTTATTTGGCTCAAGTCCATACAAGCGGTTTATTATAATTATTATATTCATTATATTTGAATATTTGGATTAAATAAATCGATACAAAAATGAATAACATAGTAACACCTGTATTTTATTACATCTATTTTTACATATAAAAAGAATAAAAAATAAATAACACCTGTATGATAGCCATTTTTATTACGTCGTCAAATTGTTCATCTGCCAAGCAGGTTCTTTTTATGAAGTGGCTTGCACAGCGATCATTTCTCCATATTTTGTCAAATACAGAGCAAAACTGGGTGCTTGGTATCAGGAGGCACAATTTTAGGAAAAAGGCAAAAGCCGCACAAGTGTTGCCGTTGGGGGCACATCTCAATATTTCCGACAACCATACTTGCGTTTCGACATTTGTGTGATTGATCCTCTTTTTTGACTTTTTACACGCAGCCTGTCCGTCCCTGTATAACTGCTTGATCTGAGTTGGACTTTTGCTTTTGCGTGACGGTGGGTGAGCGTGGGGACAAAGCGTTTTTCCAGACAGAAGAGCCGGCCGGGTTTCATCTGGGGAACTTGCTCATAAATCACACAAAAATAGGGACAGTTTTACTGGCCAGACACTGACAAAAGTTGCTTTCTCTTTGTCGGCCGACTTTTACAATCCCAATTACATATACGTCACATTGGACACATGTTCCTTTAAGTTCCATTTTGTCGACATTGTTCTTGTGGGTTTATGTATTCCCTCCCCCGGGGTCTGTGAGATTTATACTCGACTTGACGTCACACTTTGATTCGGAACATCTTTAGATTTTATCGTAACAGGGAGGTGGAACTAAAGCGGAACACAATGCGTCAAATTGCAATTTGTTTTGATTAAGCATCAATTATCTTAAAGGGTCAAACGTCGGCCATCGTAAAACGTTTACTACGCAACGGGACTTTTTCACGGCTTGTGATTGGGGTTCTGAAGTCCAAACAGATTTTTTTTTGAGCGGCCTGTCAATGTTTTGAAGCAAGTCATTCAGATTTCGACCATCCCTAATTTTGAACATTTTAAATGACCAAGATTTCAAACTATGAGTAGGCTTTCAAATAGCGTCAACATTCTGAATTTTACATCCTGATTATCATCTACTAGCGTCTTTGTTTTGATTTTGTCACCAGCGAAAGCATTTCTCTTCCACGAATTTTCTGCTGGAATAAATGCGCAAACGTGGGAAGTCAAGTGTGAGGACAAAGTTGGATCGGTGAAAGGAAAATGCTGTTTGTGCGTCCAGCAGCGCCGTTCAATCACATGACTACTTTTGGCACGTGTGTGTGTGTGTGTGTGTGTTAGCATCTTCACTGCGGGAAAGAGGACACTTACCTCTCTTTTTTTTTTCTCTTGCTCTTAGCTGTGGAAGCCCATTTAACACTTTAAACCCCAGAGACGTTCTCATTTTTAATTCTCCCCTTGTTTCCATTTTAAGATGCTTCTTGCCACCACCTTACTTTGTCTACTCGAATCACTTTCATTTAAACTGACAGACTTAGCGCAATGACATCATTGTGGCGTGCAAAATTCCATGTCACTTTCATTCCCCTACTGTTATGTTTATTCAAATTGCCAACTCGGAATTAATTTTTATGACCATGAAAGTGTTTTTCTGATTTTCTACTGGCTTATTAATGAAAGTGTGGTGGTTTGTATTATCTGGCGATTCCTCGTGCATGAGTGTTCAACTTGTCGGACATCGCAATGCCAATTTGAAAAGGCCAAAATTGAAAACAGAATCCAGCATCAAGACAGTTTGATGTTCTTCTTCTTTCCTGACATTTATCTTCCGGCGGCCCCCTTACTGATCTGTCCCGTAAAACCGCCAGAAATATTTACGAGGGTGACCGTGTCACTCTTCAAATATCAGATGGTTTTTGGCGATAGACTTCTGATATGAACCACTTTTTGAATCAAATGAAAACGTCTCTCCACCGCTGCTTTTGAGCGAGCATGTGTGCGCAATTAGAAAGGTGTCACCGCAATGATCGCTTATTCCTCATCGGGTCATTCCAGAAGATATTTGCTTAGGAGCACCCGCGGCGGCGGTCGCTCTCTTTCAACGGGCAACAATAACGGAGCGCTAGCATCAGAAATCACCATGAGAGAGGCCCTCCACCTCCTTGTGTGTTTGAATACAGCTGTTCACAAATTGTGGGTTGGTTTCAGACAGCTCAGCCTATGGATAGCGGACGTCATTTGCATTAGGCATTATTTACAAACGGTCTTAAAAGATATAACAGGCAGTAAATATATTTTCAGAGGTTATTTCTAAACAAAATCAATGCTTTATTGTTCAAATACGGGTCCAGCTCAACATGTGCGTGTTTTGTAAACGTGGTTAAGATTCTAATGAAGAAAGGTTTTCCATAGTGAGTTGGCATTAGTAAAAAAAAAATTGAAAGGCAAAGAAATGATAACAGGATTTATGGGCCGCTTTTAATCACAAACACGTTTTTTACAACGAGGATTCGCTGGCTACAATGCTGGTCATAAATAACATCATGATCATTATACGTATACCTAATCGCTTCCATGCATAATTCTGGAAATATACAAGGGTAATAAATTGCTTTGGTTCAAGGGGAAAGAAAACAACCAGACGTACATTATTTTGCATTTGAGTTCAGATTTGGCGACCCCTGCGGGCGTTGAACGTTAATACAGTCATCTTGTACGTGTACGTACACTAACAAGTATTTGTTTACTGCCATCTCGTGGTGAAAGCCAGGAAACGGCATTGATTTTTAGTAGTTAAAGGAGCGTCACTGTCACCAAGCGAGCGTCGACTTCTGGTTAGTAAACTTCAGATTAAAAGGTATGCTCGTTGTTTTTCGCTGACTTTACTAGACCGGAATTGCTAATAATCAGGCACCAAGTCATAATGTCATAATTATAAAACGTTTATGGGCAATTTAAGAGCGGAATCAAAGGAAGTACTTTAACAATAAAAGTGCTTTTGAGCTACAGCGCTGCCATTTCCGGTATGAACGAAACCTTCACAATAAAAGACAAAACGGTGGCGCACGGTGTCGCTCCACAGTTCAAGTTGCGTCACCGCGGCTTTTGATTGAATTGTTGTTGCGTCGGCTCCATACATAGTCACTTAAAGCCCCGGGGAGTGGTTTTGTGGAGCCCGTTAAAACGTTAGCCGCGCGGTTTAGCCGACCGGCTGCTACATTAAGCGGTAAGTTAACGCTGTTACGACCTAACGGGGAGCTAAAGCTAACTGGCTGGCGACAGAAGTGTCAGATAATCCCACGTAGTTAAAAGTCCTGAAATCGCGCAGACGAAATGTTTATCGTTCAAATGTTATATTGTAAGATTAAAGGCGCTGGCATATGAATTAGTTTGACAAGTTTGGATACGTCATCAATTCAATAAAATATAGTACTCTAACTGTCAAATAGGTCTTGTTTGCTAGTTTTGCATACACGACAAAAAAAAATACACTAGAGTGCTTAATGTTCCTCGTCTTTGCTTTTGTACATGGAAAACGTTGTGACTGGTGTCTATGTTCTAATCCAATTATGACCCAAATGCCTTCTCTCAGAGGACATGGAGAAGGGGACAGAGGATGCATTTGACCACGCCAGACTGGAGGTGATCAAAGACGGCTACAAGAAGGCCTTTGAGTGCATCAACAAGGCGCTGATGGCCGACGAAGCCGGAGACAAGCATCAGGCCCTGGAGCTCTACAGGAAGGGGCGGAAGCACCTCCTCAGGGCCATCAGCGTGCCGTCTCAAGGGGCTGAGTGCGCGGGCAGCTCCTGGGAGTCGGCCCGGGAGATGCAACGAAAGATGCAGGAGACCCTGGACAACATCACCACACGCCTCGCCGTGTTGGAGACTGCCGCCGGCGCCGAGCACGCCGGCGCCTACCCGCGACTCCCTGCCCGAGATGAGCAAGTTAACCCCCCCCACGGAGGTACGCCCGCATGCGGCGCCGTGGCTCTCGGGGAGCAGCCCCCGGCGTACTCCCCGCAGGTGGCGGACGGCC